>NC_090926.1:1289511836-1290111836 GCF_040938575.1 Ambystoma mexicanum
GTCAGATGGGCCTGCAAAACATATCCTAGGTGGCCAAGGTGTTCTTTCCAAGTAGGGCTGAACACTGCAATGACATCCAAGTATGCCATGCAGGAGTCCTCCATCCCATTCAGAACATGACTCACCATCCTTTGGAATGTAGCAGGTGCATTCTTTAGTCCAAAAGGCATAACCTTAAACTGGTAGAGTCCTGCTGGGGTTGAAGCTGTTTTCTTCTTGCCATGGTCTATCATAGCTATTTTCCAATAGCCTGATGTTCGGTCAAATGTACTGAGGAACTTGGCTGAACCAAGTCTGTCCACCAGCTCATCTGTCCTAAGTAAAGGATGGGCATCAGTCGTGGTGACTGAATTAAGAGCTCTATGGTCCACACAGAATCTCAACTCTTTGGATCCTGCCTTTGGCACAAGTACAACTCGACTAGCGCATGGACTTGTAGATGGCGCTATAACCCCAAGGTCAAGCATCTTCTTGATCTCTTCCTTTATGTGGGTTCTTACATGGTCTGACATTCTGTAACCCCTGCTTTTGACAGGGAAACTGTGACCAGTGAGTATATCATGCTGGCCTCAAGGGGTCAAGCCTGGTTTTAGTGAAAACAGAGGGTCAAACTGATTTAACAGAATTTTGCACTCCTCTTGTTGTTCCAGAGTCAGATCAGAAGAAAGATTAACTCCTTCTACTTTTCCATCTAAAGGCCGTCCCCTGCGGAGGTCAGCTAGAGGTTTTCTCACCTCCTCCTTTTAGGCGGTTAGTGTGCAAGACCCTGGGGACTCCTTGGGATTGCCCAAGTCCACCAAATAATTGACCTCTACAAGTTTGCCCACAACCTTGAAGGGTCCAATCCATTTGTCCTGTAAGGCCCTCTGCCTTGTAGGTACAATAACTAAAACTAGCTGGTCTTGAATAACCTCAACCATGTTGGCCTTCTGGTCATGCCAATGTTTAACCAGAGCCTGACCTGCTTTCAAGTTATCTGAAGCTTCTGTCATCATGTGTGTTATTCTCCTTTGGAGACCTAACACATACTCTGTGACTCTCACTGGCTTGTGGGAAGGAGCACTCTAACCCCTCCTTGATTAAGGCCAATGTACCTCTAATGGGATGACCATAGAGAAGCTCAAAGGGGCTAAAGCCAACCCCTTCCTAAGGGACTTCTCTACAAGCAAAGAGAAGGCATGGCCGTAGAAGTTCCCACTTTCTTCTAAGGGGTTCTTCTAAAGCACCTATCATGCTCTTCATAGTTCTATTAAACCTCTCCTCCAACCCATTGGTCTGGGGATGGTAGGCTGCTGAGAACTTTTAGGTCACTCCACAGTTTTCTTTTTCTTCAGAAAATGCCAATAAAGTGATGTACAAAGAAGCCTGTGGTTTTTAACTTGTAAGTGCTAGGAACAAATGGTTTGCTGTGCTGAATTCCCAATTTTCTTGGCTTTCAAGAACAGGTTAAATGGAAACCAGAAAACCATATTTTGATATGGTTACCAACTGTTTTGAGAGGTAGGCAATTTTGGCCTTTTTTTCCAACAGGACATGCGTGGACGGAATGGAAGAAAAGGGTAGGAAAGCTGAATGGGAAGACAAAGGCATACATTTCTGAGAAAAGAAGACAAAATTCCAAGTTCAGGAAGGGGTGATTTGCGCAGGTCAGGCAACAACTATGTAGGAAAAAATTCCATAGTTTGGGGAGAAAGACAGAAAAAAAGGTATGTGGTGTACATGGTTGGCCCAGTACGGCAATGGCTTCTGTGAATTTTGAGAAAAACAGTGCTCCACTACATTCCCCCCGACTCTTCCAGTTAGGAAATCACACATTTTTTGTAATGTTTCACAAAACGAGCAATACCAAGAAGCCAAAAATGGAGCCATGGTACACAGGAGTTGTATGCATACGGCCTAAACAGAAGTACTTGACATGTGTAAATAAGGAAACAAATGTGGTGAGGAAGGGCAAGCATACATTTTTTGAAAGGGCACAGGCAGACCTTTTGAAAGGTTGGTGACTTGTGCAGGTTACAAAAGTGTGTAGTGCCTAAAGCAGCGACTAAATGTTGGTCACGTTTGGGAAATCAAAGGGTTTTGTGACAAAGTGCAGCATCAAGTGTTTTGAAACGTTATGAAAAGCACACAAACACAACACATGGCTATCTTCCGGCTTTCCCACAGGTGTCCCGAAGAAAACGGTACCCGACATGTGTGGATGTGCCTACGTGGGTGCAAAGGGAAAAGGCTAAAACACTGGTAACCCCAAGTCTTTCGGCAGAGCAGATTTTCAGGAATTTTGCTCATGTGGACAACCGACAGATTTGGGCCTAGGTTGTCGAAGCCACCAAGGAAAACAGGGAACCCCATGCATTTCCGAAAAGAGGACACCAGTGGCAATCCAGAGTTCTGACTTGCGCAAATCACTGCAGAATTTATTACCCACAAGCCCCGGCAAAGACCCAAATGGGAGACGGATGCCCAAGTCCAGGGACATTACCCACAACTTTCCTGGAGCTCTGGCTGGCTGCATTGCAGCTTCTCCCTCTGGCAAATACCAGAATGGTTGGGGGTCACGTACCTGGCCTTGGGCACCCGTTCCCCCCCCAATCCCCTTCAAAACTAAACTTTTATTATTTTGGGCCCCTCCCCTAGGGGCAGATGGGCAACCTGCAGGCCCATGCTTTGGGGGGCCTTTCTGGTGGCCTTCTCGCCCCCCACCACAAATGGATGATGCCCTCCCTGTGGCCAGATCCCCCTTCTTAGGGGCAGAAATCTGCCCCCTGGGAGGGCTTTATGAGGTGCCCCCCATCCACTTAAGGTGGGAGAGAGAGGGCCACCCCCCTGTCATAAAAAAAGGCCTGGTGATCTAGTGGCCCCCCCACCTATATTTATAAAACAAAAAACATTTTTTGCCCCCCCCCAGGGCCAGGTGATGACCCATCTGCCCCCAGGGGGGGCAATACATGGTGCCCCATCCTTTGGGGAGCTTTTCTGGTGCCCCCCCACATCAAATGAATGGGGGGGCATCTCATGTAGCCCTCCCTGGGGGCAGATGCCCCTTCCTAGCGGCAGAAATCTGCCCCCAGGGAGGGCTTTGAGGTGCCCCCATCCACTTAAGGTGGGGGGGAGAGGGCAACCCCCTTTCATAAAAAAATGGCCTGGTGGTCTAGTGGGACCTCCTTTATTTATAATAAAAAAAAATATATTTGGTCCCCCCCCCCTCAGAGGGGCCAATACATGCTGTCCTATCCTTTAGGGAATGGGGGGCTGAGGGCCGCTTACATTGTAAGCAGCCCCCTCCCACTTTACAAACAGATCCCTGGTGGTCTAGTGGGCATTGCTGAGTGCGGATCCTTGACCTATTTATCAAGAGATAAAGGTGCTTGATATGATATGGCATTTGTAACGCGCCTATACACAAGTGTTTCAAGACGCGACGATGCAGGGGGGGGGGAACAAGGGGAGACCGACAACGATCCTACTAGGCCAGGTGTCATTCAGATCGCGCAAGGGGAAAGGGAGAAGTGCAAGGGGAAGGAAGAGGGGAAGTGCAGTACAGGGTTACTAGCATACAGGAAAATAACAAGGGCCAGCTCGTGGCAAGTGCGAGTAAGTGCAGACAAGTGCTGGGAAGGGGGGCTGTAGGGATACAGACAGTCTCGTAGTGCAGGGGGTGCCAGGGAGGCAGTGCAGGGGAGAGTGGCTGGGCCAAGGACCGAGAACGGTGAGTGGCCCAGTTGCAGATTCAGTGCAGTTTCAGTAATTTTAGCAGGGGAGAGGGGGAGAGAAAGCAGAGGCGAAGAGGAAGGTTTTGAGGTGCTTCCGGAACCGGGGATGGTTCTCCTCAAGTTTCAGAGAGGCAGGAAGGCTGTTGCAGAGGGAGGCCCCTGCAGCGGAGAGAGATCTCCCACCAACTCGTTGCTTGGAGAAACGGCTGACCCTGAGGGAGTTGGAGGCGGATGAGTGAAGAGCTCGAGAAGGAAGATATTTAAGAAGAGTGAGTTGAAGGTATTTTGGCCCAAGGCCCCAGAAGGTCTTGTGGACAATGCAGAGGGTTTTGAACTTGATCCTCGCAATCACTGGGAACCAGTGTAGTGATTTCAGTCCTGGAGAGATACAGTCCCTGGGCTTGAGGCCAAGGACAAGTCTTGCAGTCCTGTTCTGGATGAGTTGCAAAGGGCAGAGAGTAGAGGCAGGCAGATTTAGATAGAGGCTGTTACAGTAGTCCAGCTTCGAGTGAACGAGGGCTCTAGAGACAGTGAGCTTCTGGGGGAAAGAGAGGAAAGGAAGGATACCTCTGAGGAGGTGTAGCTGGTAGTGTGACTTCTTCTTAGAGACGTCGGATATTTGAGGAGAGAAGGAGAGTGTGGAGTCGAAGATGACCCCGAGGTTTTTTGCCTTGCAGGTAGGAACAGGAAGAGGGCCAATGAGTAGAATCTCAGTCTTACTGGCATTAAGGCAGAGGTTATTGGCGGCACACCAGTCCTGGATAGCAGAAAGACAGTCAGAGATGAGAGAAGGAGAAGAGGAGGCCGAGGGTAGCCTGAAAATGAGCTGGGTATCATCCGCATAGTACTGAAAGTTGGGGCAGAGAGCCGCGATGCGGTGGGCGAAAAGTGCCAGATACTGGTTGAATAGCCAGGGGGAGATGTTAGATCCCTGGGGGACACCACAGGTAGAGAAAAAGATGTCAGAGAGGAAAGACCCCTGTAGGACCTGGGAGGGTCGATTGTAGAGGAAAGAGGTCAGCCACGCCAGAGCCTGACCAGTGATACCCAGGTTATCACGGAGACGGTTGAGCGGGATGGTATGGTTGACAGTATCAAAGGCAGAAGAGATCAAACAGAATGAGAACACATGGAATTTTGGAGTCAAGGTTCGAGAGCAGGTCCTCACGGATGTTCAGGAGAGCAGTTTCCGTGCTTCTGGCAGCTCTGAAGCCAGACTGATGGTCATGAAGACTGCCAACAGATTCAGCATGGAGATTTAGCTGGGAGATGGCCAGTTCCTCCAGGAGCTTGCCCAGGAAGGGAGTGATAGAGATTGGGCGATAGTTAGCTGGGCAGGAGGGGTCGGAAGAGGGTTTCTTAAGAAGGGGGTGCACAAGGGAGTGCTTGAGAGGGGATGGGTAGACTCCAGAGGCAAAAGAGTGATTGCAGAAGTCCGCAAAGGCAGGGGCCAAGGCGTCAATGTGGTCCTTGATAGTTTTGGAGGAACAGGGGTGGACCTGTTTTGACGAGACTTTCATAGATCGGACTTGTCTCGAAACCTTGTCCGCAGAAAAAAGGTAAAAGGCACAGAAGGGGAGAGGAGGGGTGGCTGCAGAAGGGCCAGAGGGAGAGCAGGGAATAGAGGGGGTGAGGTGAGAGGAGGAGAGTGAGGACAGGATGTCCTGAGTTTTTTAAATGAAGTGAGAGGCCAGTGCTGTGCAGAGGGCCTGGGAGGGGACAGGAGAGGTAGAGACTGCAGCAGCGTTGGCCAGCTTCTTGCAGATTTGAGAGTTCGGCCGAATTGTTAGATGCCGCAGAGATGCAAGCTTGGATGAGGGCTCTCTTCTTGGAGAGAACGGAGAGCCGTTATAGCCTTTGGAGCAGGCGACAGGCCAGTTTGTCAGAGGATGAACATGAAGCCCGCCATTTCCTCTCTGCCACCCTGCACTTGGGAGTCTGATTTTGGTCATGCACTAATAAATGGGTGCGTATATGTGCTGGGGTCAATCGATTTAAAATAGATCAAGATTTGCATTACACACAGCAAAGAATAATGAATTGAATGTATACTGCGAGACACACGGGAACGCCTCTGCCCAACACTGCAAGAAATCAGGACTTGGAAGAACCATGAATCATGAACATGTTATGAATCCACGCAATATAAAAAAACAGCAGGCCTAAATCATTAGGATAACGGCTCTAGCACACTGGAAACTAATGGGCGGATCAGAAAACATTGAATTTCATGTAAATCATAGCCTTGAGATAGATCGCGAGGTCAGTACACGTGTCATCTTTAGAGGCTCTGTAAAACAGGAAACCTTCAACTGTCAATAGGATCACATTGTAAGAATGTCTATTTCAGTGGATTGCTAGCCAATCAACACTGGAACAAATTAACAGAAGTAGGCCGTGCGCATATTTGCACAATCCATAACCAATTAGTATTTGCATTGTGGTGTTGGGCTGCATTGGGTAGTGGAGTTGTAGCATGTACTCCTGATTTTCTGCATTTTCAAAACCATGCTGTTACAGTCCTGCCTGTGGAAAATGCTTACTTATTTGTACAAACTGTTGTGACTGCATCTAGTAGTGTAATAAGGCCTTCTGGGTCTGTACTCTAAGCCTAACCTCATCCTAACATTTGGTGGCCCTATGGGATTGTGTGATTAAGTAACCCCTTCTCTCTCTCAGCGTTGTATGCAATGTATCATTAATGTTACTCGAGGCGTAGGAAACACTGTTATGGCATTTTGGCTATGTGACTGTATTCTGCTGTGTCTAGGTCTCCCTTGTTTTCTCACCCCTTAGCCTTGTATTGTGATTGTCTCTTGGACATCCTTCACCACTTTATGTCCTCACCCAACTAACCCACATCAAGCCACCCGCACATAAGTGCACTTATACCCCACCGCCTCCCGGGATTGGATACTTACAAATAGACTTACTTGGCTCCAAGAGGTGTAACAGGAGAGGGCTTGGCGAGGGCTGATGAGGGCTGGTAAGCCTCGCTCCTTTATTCTTGCATGGAGAGTAAAGGACTTTCTGAGGGACTGAGGTCCCAGTTGGATAAGGCCTTCAAGTGGGCCTTTTAATGTTAACTTCCCTAGTGGCCTAGTGGGACATTTACTTATCTGGCCTTCATGGGAGCCTTTACTTTTATATGATCCCTGGTGGTTTAGTGGGTGATGCGTTGTGGGACTGATTTCCCGAGACAGTCTCCCTCTGAAAGGTTGTTTTTAATATTCCTCGTGGCCTAGTGGGTTTCCCAAACTTATACGTGGTCCCCAGCAGATGCTTTCTGCTGGAGCAGCATTGTTCTTCCAGCTGCCGTGCCGGCTCTTCTCCGTGCGGCGGCGGTCTTGCAGGAGCTGGCCCTGCCTCCTTTTGCACAGGCTCCAGCAGGCTATCTGCTGAAGCCATGCTCTTCATGGCTCTGGTCCACATCTCCTGGTGGTGTGCTGTGGTGAGCTTATGACCCTTTAGTAACTTGCATGCAACGGATGGGGTTGCAGAATAACTGAGTCCAAATAATCGAACTAACTGTGGAAGATGGCAAAGAGTCTGTTTTAGTAACAATTATCTAAAACAGAGGGATTACAATGGACATCAACGGACGTTCGCTCAGCTCTCAAATATTTTCTCATAAAATGTAGACTTTAACTAAAAATTAGCCAGAGGTGACGTCGTACTACATGGCAAATAAGAAAAACTTACAAGAGATTGTAATTGGTTTAAGGGGAACATCCAAGTATACTTCTATAGAGACTAGAATTGTGATTGGCTGCCCACTGTCAGGTGGACAATTTATGTCCACCTCTAAAACATGTCATCCTTAACACTATTAAGTACACAGTTTATCATTGGTCTTTAAACTATAATGCCTTGGATATACGGCCCTCTACAATTGGTTGGCACGCTCGTGCCATGTCTGGAACATTTGGTTCACTTAGCAGCATGTAAGCTCTGACCCAGATGCTAGGAGGTGGACTTTACCTCCCCACCCAATTAGCCAAACATCTCATCACCCGTGCCTTCTGCCATGAAGATTGTCTTTGAACTTGGCCTTGCAAAGTATCCTTGTCTGTTTGTTTTATTACTTGTATTGCGCTCCAGATCTATAGGTATCAGGGCGCATTGCATAATATCACTCACAGCTTAGTTACACATAAGAAGTACACTTACATAATGCAAATTGGTTACCACAGTCAAATTATATACATACATATCTTTCTGATTGCAGGCCGAGAGCAGTCCTGGTTCATACAATGATCGTATAAAAGTGCAGGAAACAATCTGTGATGTGACTAGTGGTTAGCTATTTACAGGTGGGCCAGTTAGTCTAAGGTGTCGTAGGCCAGCCTAGAAATTAGCGTCTTTAAGCCAGTTTATTATACACCAATATAAATTCTGGTAGGTTTGATCTACTCTTAGTGGGGACGGTAGCGAGTTCCAAAGTTGGCGGCCTTGACCTGGAAACTGCTGTTTTCAACTCTAGATAGCTTAAATCTAGGGACCAAGAGGTAGCTCATATTGGGGAGTCGTTATTCTTGTCACAGATTTCGTAGTGATTCTGTCTGGCAAGTAACAGGGTGCTGCATTGTTCAGGCATTTATAGATGACAGAGGCAACTTTTAGTCTCATTTTATCTTATGTAGAGAGCCAGTTATTAGCTCTTCTTGTCTCACAGATGTGTTCTCTCTTTGCAATTCCAAGTGCTGCTCTAAGAGCATTGTTTTGTAGGAATTGGATTTTCTTGATGGTTTGTTTGTTAGCCCCTATGTACAAAGCATTACAATAGTCGAGCTTTGATAAGATGAGTGCTCTAGCAAGGGTGATGCAACTAGAATTTGACAAGAAAGCTTTGCCTGCTCTAATCAGTTTGCAGGTGTATGCCGAGGCCATGGCCTTAAACTGTTTGTTGAAGGAGAGAGTAGAATCCAGATAGAAACCCAGGGTCTTTACTTCCTTGGCGACAGTAATAATATTATGGTGTATATTGAAGGCCGAGTATTTAGGACTCCGTTTTTTGAGGGTCAATGTCATGCCCAGGATGATGAGCTCTGTCTTGTCATCATTCAGGCATAGTCCATGGGTAGCCATCCATGCCTGAATGAAGAGAATCCTTGTCATAATCACCAGTTAGCGATAGGAGGATCTGAGTATCATCTGCATAATTAGTGTAGGTGATACCCAGATGATCCAGATCATCGAAAAGGGGCTTAGTGAAAATGTTGTATAGGGTAGGTGAGACACAAGATCCCTGGGGCTCTCCACGTGATGGGGTCGGCCGCTGCGATAGGTGAGAAGACTCTCATAGTCTGATTGCTTAGAAAAGATTGTATCCACGCTATGGCTTCTGTTGAGAAGTATGCCGCAGAATCTAGGTGACTGCATAGGACCCGGTGGTCGACCAGGTCAAAAGCAGCCGATGGGTCCAGGAGTAGGAGAAGGGCTGATTCCCCTTTATCCCTAAATTCGTCAATCTGGGACTTCAAGTCTATTAATGCTGTTTCTGTCCCGTGTTGGGGCCGAAAACCTGATTGCCTAGTTCCTAGTAGAGAGTTAGATTCCAGATGTTTTTGTATTTGGGAGTATGCCATTTTATCTATGATTTTCAGAAGAAAAGGCACTGTAGTGATTGGTCGTTAGTTAGTAGTGGGTATCAATGGGTCTAGAGGCTCTGTTTTTTCAATAAAGGGAGCACCCACGATTCCTTAAGGTTAGATGGGATAGTATTTGATGAGCATTACTAGTTGATGGGTTTCGTGATAAAGGGGGCAAGGTCTCTGGCTGCATCCTTTGAGTTGAGTAGGGCATTTATCACCCTGACAATTGGAAGGTTTAAGTGATAACATGATCTTTTCAGTTTCCTTTATGGTGACTTTAGAAAAGGATTGACTGTGTTATTGGATGGCTCTGGGATGATTCTGATAGGCGTAGTGCTGGTTAGTGAGGCTTTTTTCTTCACAATATTTACCTGTAGAGTCATACCTTTGTTGGCTAATGCTTGCTGTATGTTGGAACACCAGAGTTTGTCCTTTATACAGTTGTCTGGCACTGGGATGGGGGCTTCTAACTCTTTGAGGATGACAGAGTTCCTTCTTACTTGAGTTGGCTTGAGATATTCTGGCATTGTAGGTTTCACGTTTAGCTAGGAGTATTTTGTTTTTGTATAAGGCTGTGATGGTGCTGAGATTAGTCTAGTGTTTTTAAATATGGAGTATACCAGGAGTTAAGATGAGCTTTAGGTTTGCTTTGTCTTAGTTTTAGTGGCGCTGTCTGTGGGAATATATGGGAGTGCAGACACTCACTATCGTTGTTCTAGGACTCCAAGCTCAACTCTATTTCCATCCTCGGCTCACATAACAGGAGACCACGATTTGGTCCATAAATGTCTTAAATGAATAAAACTTGGCACGCTTGGTGTTTTTTCTTTGCACCTTAATAAGGAATGATGATTAATCCTTTTTACGTTCACTTCTTTCAAGAAAAGATAACCGGCCTTGGTTGCTTCAGTTTTGATACCAGGCCAGACAGCCTCACCATGCTCTACCACAATCTCAGCTTATTCCTGCTGCGACACAATTCTTGGCCTTTCCTCTCCATGGCTCCGGGCTTACTAAATTCATGACACCAATGGCGGCTTCACTTGCAGTCTATTCACTGCATATAGCCAGCTTCTATGATGACTTAGTCTACTTACGTTTCAGCATCTGTACAATTATTGAACAGTTGGTTTTCTGCAGCACTTTGCACATGTGCAATCTTCTTTTTGCATACGAAAGTTTACTTGATTCTTAACTTTGTCATCAGTTTCTGTAAGATCCATGTATTCTCTTCAGCCAGTATTCTTGGGCCGTCACACATGTTTCTTGTGATGTCACTAGCTGTCCTCTTCACTCCTTTTCATATTTCTTCAGGGAGTTCCTCCCTCAGATTGTCATCTCTTCAGGGATACATTCAATAGGGTTTTCCCAGTGGATCCAGTTAAAACGCAGCTTCTTTAGACTTCTTAGGCTTATTAGTAAGTTCTTTATTGTAAGTTACATAAGCTGATCGCTAAGAAAGACCACTGGGTCCCATCACCCAGGCTCAACTGACAGTATTGGAACGCTGGAGATGGGCTCATAGCCAAGCATTCCACAGGCTGTCAGTGTTTCATGCCAGCTCACAACTGGGCAGGAAGTACATTACAACACATCTCCTCCCTTTCCGATGGCAAACCAAACATGAAATGTCCAACACACCTACACCCCTCCTTTAAACGGGCATCCCTAACAGGTGAAACCTTGGGAAGGAGGATCAACCGAACACTTCAAACACAGACATACCCCTCTTTGCATGGCATCACCAAGACCGGAATACCCTTACAGGGGAAACTCACTCCGGAGAGATATGTTGAGCATCTTTTAGAGATGATGCAACTCATTCAAAATATCTGAGTCGATATCCTCAACCACACTTCAACCTACTTCACCACCTCCCTGACACCGCTGTGGCACTCATCCACAAGCACTCGGAGTCGCTACCTCCCCGACACCACTGTGGCACTCACCCACAAGCACTCGGATTCGCTACCTCCCCGACACCGCTGTGGCACTCGCCCACAAGCACTCGGCGGCGCTAACTCCCTAAATACTATGGGACGAAATCCCTCTCCAAACTTCAGGCTTTAAAGCACCTAAATGCTCTGGGCAGCAATAATCCCTCTTCAATCTTCAGGCTTCATGGGCGGCATCACACCTGCACATCAAACCTCAAGTTTATTTGTCCATAAACACTCTTAATACTTCATCTTAACCTCTCAGAGTCTAGTCATAGAGACACTTGCAAGCAAGTAATTCATTTCCTCTAAGTCCATGTTGCGCTGCAACGTAACCTGGAATGCCTCAAAAGATTTACATCTAACGCACTCATTCCTAGATCATGTAGAATACTCCCACACTATCCCTATAACATAACTGAAATCTATCAGCGCCACATACATGAGACCGATTAGGTGTCCATAAAAGTCCTTCCTGAAACTCCACAAAAAGGTTATGCTTCAATCAGAATACTGCTGAGCATCTATGCTAGATTTCAATCATCCACACCTATATGCCGCATCCACTCTTTCACTACTTGCGTGTGCAGCGCTTCATTCTGCATCACGTTATCAACAACTTCGGAAGACAGTGAATCCACTTTAAAAAGGATACACCAAGTTCCTGTAACACGCAAACTTCTTCCTCCAAACTTGGTCCCTCGGTTCTCTTCACGGAGCTGCATTGTCATGAAGCAGTTTACCTTCCTCGATACCGTCCCTATGCTCGGAGCTCCTTGGCAGATGCGGGTGGGAGCATACATCAAACTTCATTATGGGCTCCGACCTCTATGCATTCTTCCGTCTTACAAACGAGAACAACGAGATGTCATTCCCGCCACTGCCGCACACTTCCAATTTCTCCTGTAAGTGCAATGTTAGTGTCACTCGACCTGCCGCCGTAAACTTCACTCCATATGCTGTCCTCCTGTTTCCTCTATCTTCTGGGATACGACACCCGTGGACACGCATCTAAGAGGGTCCTTTCCTCTTACTCCACGTCGCACTTCAGCCTCTCTTATATTATGGAGTGGCCCAATATATAACACTGCGGGTGACAGTGCGTTCAAGACCCAATCCGTCCTTCGCGCCGTCATCTACTGTGACGCGGCCAAGCTTCGCCACCTCCTGTTGCTTCTTGTGTGACGTCATCAGTCACAACTCTTCACTTGAGCGATGCAGATCTCATCTGGCCAACCGTCACCCAGCTGGTAATATGCTGTGACTCGCCACACATAAGTCATCGACAGCACCCCTGGTGAACTTAAACATACCACAAAATGTGCTGCTTGTTACTTCATCTTGTTGCTTCAGCACTACACGTTTGGCAACACGCAGCACTGGTGCTCACTACACAGAGCTGCTCCCAGTCATCCCAGGGCGCCAGGACTTCCTCTCTTAGCCTGCACACAGTAATTCAGGGACTGCTGTCCTCCCGGGGCGCCAAGGCTTACTTTCATAGCCCCCACTCAACTTCTGCCTGTGGCCCAATAGGGGTTTCTTTCCTTCCACACCCCATGCGCTCTGTTTCTCGTCTGTTTAAATTACTTCAAGCTTCATACTTCATCCTAATGAGGCCAGCGCATCACTTTTGGTGTTTTAATGATCTTTTGGGGCTTAACTGCTTCACTTCAAAACCCCTGTCTCTTCTTAACCCCCTGCGCTCTTCACCCCGGGTTGATGGGACTTACTTCTAGATGTTTGTGGGGCAGTTGTCTCTCTCATTCTGCTGTCCCCCCACCCCCCTGCAGCTTTCTTCCTCTCTGCGCAAGTTCTTAGTAATCCTTGTCACCATTGTTAAAAAGCAGCTTCTGTAGACTTCTTAGGCTTATTAGTAAGTTCTTTATTGCAAGTTACATACGCTGATAGCTAAGAAAGACCACTGGGTCCCATCACCCAGGCTCAACTGACAATATTGGAACTCTGGATCTGGACTCATAGCCAAACATATTACAGGCTCACGCAGTGTTCCATACCACCTCACAACTGGGCAGCAAGTACATTACAACACATAACTTCTTTCGAATATCCGCTGTGGTATTGGCACAACTGCAGGTGTCGAGCATGGGACAATGTCAGACTTCCAACATATAGAAAGTAGGGGGGTGGAACTTTCTGCAGAAGCATGCGGCTGCTCCTCTACATTCGCCCCTCTGTTTGAGTCCTTGGCCACCTCTTCAATAGTTTCCACATCCTGGTATTTTCTCTTGAAGTGTTTCTTCGGAGTCCAGATCTTCATCACCCCCCTCAGGGTGCCGGCTGATTTAACATGCTCATCTACACTCCAAGTCATGTAGTTGCATTGTCCATTTGGATTACAATAGACCCATCGTCCCATGTTATACTTATGATTCTTAGAATACAGGAACTTTGTTCCTTCAGGTGCTATGATGCTGGCCACTATGTATTTTCTGACCTCTTTATACGTCAATTCCTTGGGTCCAAACCCAGATTCGATCTCGATCATGATCTTCATTCCTACCACCCTTTTTGCTGTTTTCTTTCATTGGGCAATCGTATCCTGATCACACAGAATCCAAACATTACCATTACCAATATAGCTCCAAGAATCTTGAATATGTTTGCCATCCACTGCGGAATCCATGAGAACATGGAGGCAAACCAACTGTCATCCTCAATGTCCTCTGTCTAGTCTTCCATCTTATTATGCAGGTTTGTTAACAACATTATGGCCTGTGTCAAGGTCCCATTTTCGTCCTGAGAAGGTATGAACGTGCAACATGAAGGCCTGATTTTGGCGCAAGCTCCTCCTTCTGTCGCTGTGATCATGTTATGTTATATTCCTGCTTATTACGCGTCGATAGCCCGCAGGCATCAGGGCGCGGGAACCAAGAAAATCAAAAACACGTTCTCATCTTTGAGTTAGATTGGATGCTGGAGAGAGGGGACTGTATTGCTCATTGGAACAGCGAGGTTTTAAGCAGTTTCCTGAAACTCTGGCAGTTCACTTCTATCCGTAATACCATAGGCATCTTGTTCTAGTAGTTTACCGCTTTCACTGGGAAGGATTTACCTTGCCCGATTGCCCGATTGCACGCTTTGCACCGGGTATATTCAAGGTGCTCCTGTCAGCTGATCTTAGGCATCTTCCAGGAGTATAAAAGGAGAAATGTTTTTGAAGTAGCTCGGGGCCTCTCCATATAAACATCTATGGATTATTGTCATGGCCTTAAAGTTAACTCTATCCTCCACTCTTAACCAATGGAGTGCTCTTCTCCCTGTTGACACATGTTCTCTGTTTTCTATATTCTTAACTATGCGAACTGCGTCGTTTTGTATGACTTGGCACTTTTGAATTTCCCTCTTCATAGCTGCTAGCAGTAGAGCGTTGCCGTAGTCAAGCCGCGACAGAATGATAGCTCAATAGTCACAGAATTAACTTAATTTATAAAGGGTCTTATCGCTCTCAAGAGACGCATGTAGTAGGCGTTATTTTTCTGCAGGTAGCTTACCTGTACATCAGAACCCACCGAAGCTTCCACTATCATCCTGAGAGTTTTAACATGCGGCATCGCCGGGATGATGGTGTCTTTGATGGTAAAGGTTTTATATTCCATCCCCAACTTGGATCTGGCCTGTCGCGTTCCGAAGATCAACATTTCGGTTTTAGTATTGTTTAAACATATCCAATGATGTTGCATCCAATGGTCTGACATGATATACCTCTGAAATGTTTGCACTGTCAGTGATATAGTCGCCCATAAGTTCGAAAATGTGCTGCGTGTTATCGGCGTAATTCATGAAGAATACGCTGATGTGTTCCAGAAGTTTGCAGAGGCTTCTCAAATATAAATTAAACAAGAGGTGACGGGCTTGCTCCCTGCGGAACTCCATAAAAAATGGGAGCGGCCTTAGAGAGATTGTCACCCCAATGTACTCTGGCACTCCGATCTTTCACAAAGGATGACAACCAAGCCAGCGCCCTGGGAGAAAACCCTGCAATTTTAGCCAATGCCTCCTGAAGGTGCTGGTGATCCACCAAGTCAAAGGCTGTGCTTAAATCTAGTAGCATGAGAATGCCTGCTTTACCTTTGTCTCTCAGGCCCAAAATGTGTGTCTGAAGGTCCAACATAGCAGATTTGGTGCTATGGGAGGCCTGGAAACCTGATTGGTGATTGTGCAGTAACTTCAGGTCTTCCACATGTTTTTGCAATTGGTTTGTGGCAATTCTATCTAGCACTTTCAGAATAAAATTCGGATTTGTGATGGGCTGTAAGTTCCCGGGATCTTTAGGGTCCAACCCTGCTTTTTTGACTAGTAGGGTAATAGTTACATCTTTAATGTCCTTAGGCACCACACCTTCACTAAAAGATGCGTTGACTATCTTCGTCAAAACCGGGGAGAAAAGTTCTTTATGTTGCAAGATGATTTTGGTGGGCAGAATATTCTCTGCACACGAAGTCGGTTTAATTTTAGCCATAACCTTACATAAATCGTCCTCCGATACGGACAAGAACCTAAAACTCTCTCTAACTTCCACGTTTGTGGTTTCAACGTGGTTAACAGGTCTGTCTCCTTCGGTTCTGGCTGTGATGATGATGTTTCTGGCCTTTTGAATCTTATTTGCAAATGCTGCTTGCACCCTATCGCAATCTTCACTGGTAGGTGTCAACATCTTGGGTTTTTCCATTCCCTTAAGTATGTCAAAAGTTTTGCTAGATGAGTTAGAGGCTGCCTCAGTTTCTTTGTTATAGTAATTTTTCTTAGCCTCCATGATCCCTTTCCTATAGCTGTCATCAGCCCTTTTCCAATTTTCTTTATTTATTTGGTTAGGGTTCTGCCTCCATATCCTTTTTTTGGCTCGTTTCTCCTGTTTTAGTTTATTAAGATCTCCACTGTACCAAATAAGGTGGGTAGTTCCCAAGCACATTCTTTTTCATGGTGTATGAGCCTGGCCCCATGAGGGCTTTTGAAGAGGATGCCAGGCTCTAGAGGCCCGAGTCCTGACTCCACCTGGCCAATGGGTTTGCCAGAGGGGGTTTTGGGCGAGGGTCGTGACAACTAGGTTCGGTAACAACATTGTGACATTTCAAGTTGTTGGTAAAGATCCAATCTCGTAATCTGCAGCCACTTGGCATTGGCCATCGTTTGGATTTCAGGCATTAATATAGTCTTAAATATTGAGGCAGTCTTGCTGAACAACCTGTGTTCATAAGGAATGGGGTCATATGCTTCTATTGATTTGGCTGATAAGTAATTCCCTCTTCTGGTCCGATTGAGAAGTTCAAGCGATCTTCTTTTTCTCAAATGGGGATCTGCTTTCGGAAATTCTACAATGTTCAGGTCACTCTGAGAAATCACTAATGCTGGAACATGGATGAGCACCAAGGAGCATACTGCACCCCAATCCTTGGCCAACTTCATGTAGGCGCTAGACCCGCAAGCCCAATATCGATCCATGATGACTGCTGTCGCTTCTCCCTTCCTAGAAACGTCAACTGTAGTTCTGCATTCCTTCTCATCTCCCACATGATTCTTTCTGTGTCTTCGCAAGCACAATGTCGCATTAGCCAATGGGATTACAACCATCGGACCTGGTTTGTCTTCTACCCATTTCAGTAGTTTGGCATGTTTAGCCCATGACTTCAAACATCCATGGTTTACTCTCTGTACCTCTTGCACATATTCTGGCTTCAGTAATGAACTGCACAGGACATCATTACTTCTTTCCATCCCTTATGAGAATTCACTTGTCCATAGACTAAGAATTGAGTTTGCTCCCAGCATCCAGGTGACCCAGCTATTTCGGTCACATCAGGGTAATTCATTTTCTTCATCTCATCAATGACCACCTCATCCTGTCCTGTTGCAGGATACACAAGCATCTTGCTCTTCCATCCAGGCTCCTTTTTCATCTGTGTGGTCTTGATCTAGTCATCCTGGTATGGTAATGACCATTTCGATCTCCATCGTAAAGTGGCCCAACTTCCTTCAAATTGTCCTCTAGTTATACCTGATGTAAGATTACTGAGGCACCTAGCATTGTGTTGTGGAACTTATCTGGCAATGAAAGTGTGCACTGTATTCATGGCACAGGGTATGAGAGAGCAGATGTAGCAACTCTCCTTGGATGTCTTTTCCCCCACTTTTCTCATGTGCCGGTACCACATGTTATTGCCCAAGTGTGCTGCATTATCTAGATAGGCATTTATTTCCTCATTATCTTCCTCTGCATCTCTTGTGTCTTTTAGAGGTTGTGTACCATTCTTGAAGCAGATCAAAGGAAGTTCCCATAGAAGGAAGACCGATAGAGACCTCTTCCACAGTGGGACTGCTAACATGATAAAGACTGTGAAAGATGAGGAACAGAAAGACAGAGCACAATCATGCAAGCATATATTATGCATAAGAACATAGGCATCCATCACTCGCTCCATCCTACTATTCGTTGCACTTGTTCTTCGCCTAGAAATGTGGCACTTTCCTCTTTAATCATTTTTAATACAATCATCACATTTCTTTATACTTATAACTGTAAAATCTGCTTGATAGCAATAAGGAGCCTTCTTATCAATGGGCCATTTTCAGGATCCTGTAAGAAAGTGCGAACATCGTCTCTTCTCACAAGAGCAGGGTAAGCTTGAAATATAAACACAAAGACAGCAAGCACAAGTCTGTGAATGTCGCTATCGGTAAGTACCATATGTTTAACGGCTTAGAACAGGTATTCTCCAAGAAATTAATCTGGAATCTGATCTCGTTTCCAATTTCTAATCAAGAACTGACGTTTAGTCATACCTAATGCTTTAATGAATTTCTAAAAGTTAATTTCAAAATTCCTGTAATTCTCTGCAAGTCTTTGCACTCTGCTAAAATATCAATAAGGAGTGTCCACTGAATTCCAGTCCAATACAAAATCTGTATTAACCGCTGGTTGCTTTATCGTCCTTCTTCGTCATCGATCAAGTCTGCACATGCTGAAATTCTTGTTTTTGTCTCGCTTCTGGATCAGCAACGGTGAGAGGGTGGGTCTCCCCTTTAAAGGTTTTTACGGGACTCGGGTGAATACAAGCTCATCTCCCTTGGACCTTCACAGGTGAAGGGGTTATAGTCTCAATAGAAAAGGGACCATTAAACCGTGGCTCGTGCCACCTTCTAGTAAAGTTCGTAATGAGGACTAGGTGTTAACGTATAACTTGGGTGTCAGTAATATTTCAATTGGGTTGGTTGTTGAAGTGTCATCTTCTGTGTTCTGAGACCAACCCTCCCTTGCGCTTGAGTTGATCTGAAAGGAAAAATGCTAGAGGTCATACATGTCAAATAGTTGTGCGTCTCATCACCTTTTACCTACGCTCTGGGCATCACTTCTACTCTTAGACGGAGGTGTAAGGGGTGTTCTCATTCAACGCCCTGTCACTAGTTCCTGATGGGTGAGGTGGTGGTCTGATCCTGGCTTATTCCGAAGGGCATATAAGGCTAGAGGTAGGCAATACAGCCATCCCTTCTTCAAAGTCAATTTAATCCTGGCAATCCTTTCCTTAGGGAGGTTGTTGAGTCTCTCACCTAATCCGTTCGCTTGTGGGTGATAAGCAGAAGAAAACTTGTGATTTATACTCAATAAAAGCCCTATCTGTTTGAATAGCTTCTTAACAAAATGTGGCCTATTATCGGAACTTAGCACCACACACACCCCACCTCGGGAAAACTTTGCACACTAAAAGCTTTGCTGCGCAAGTAGCATCTGGGTGTGTACCTGACTCGATCCACCTAGGGAGGAGACACACCACCACCAATAGACACCTATATCCATTACATACTTGCAGCATATTGACATAGTCAATAAGTAAATGCTGAAACTGACCATTCGGTCAAGGTATTACCCCTCTGTTTGTTCTCAGTGTATGCCCAGAAGTAAGCATTTTGCACACAATGCAGTTTAGCATAAATAGTGCAACATGCTTCAAGAAATTAGGAATGAACCAGTCTTCTGCAATCGTAGCAGCAAGGCTGTCCCTAGTTACATGCACGGGGTAATGCACCTGTTAAAGCGCAACCTTTAATAATGCTACTGGCATCACCGGCTTTTGAGTGCTGTCTCGTCACCATAATGCTTCTGTGGGGGATAAAGAACACCCCCTCGGTTTCAACAATTTCTGCTCTTCCTCTGGTGCACTCCCTTGAATTTCCATTAGTTGGGTTATCAATAAGGTATTAAGCCCTTCTTGCACCAACATGGTTGTGATGACTTTTTCATTAATACTCTCAGTATCAAAACTCAAAATATCTGGGGAATATGCAACCCTTTTGGCTTCTGCGTCTGCGGCTTAGTTCCTGCAAGAGATGAAATCTGTTCGCTTAGTATGCACTGCGCATTTAACGACCGCTATGGCCACTGGGAGTTTGTGCCTTAATAAGCCTATGCAGTAAGGATGCATGTTGCACTGGAGTGCCATCTGCGCGGCGGTCGACCCTCCCTCTTCCAACGTGCTAACCCTGCGTGTATGGTTGATATCATGTAGATGAGTCACTGTACACCGTCACTTCGTCCTTCGTGTTTCTCGAGCGCGACAATGAGCGCTACTAATTCTGCTGCTTGCGCTGAAAGGTGAGACGGTAGCCCTGCACTTGCTACAACTTCAAATTCTCCATTTAATCGATGTATCACTACTGCAGCGCCTGAATGCCTTTCCCCACTAGTCTGATACATTTTTGAAGCACCATCAATAAAGAGAATCTCCCCTCCCGCTAAAGCAGTTTCATTCACACAGGGTACATCATCATAAAAGTCTACATAATTAGCAGTTGGGTTAGAAATCATTACCTCAGAAGCTGAAGCTCTTTGGGAAGTCAATGTGCCCTTGGGTTTCTCTAAAATGGCAAATTGAGCATGCTCCAAGAAGAGGGGCATGGAGCAGGCCATCACAATACCTGCAGACTTCTCAATTGCGAACACGGCAGCAGCCAAAGATTGTTTGCAAAGGAATTGTCCTCACATAACTGGGTCTAACATCCCACTGTAATACGCTTAAGGCGTGTACCCCTATGTAGTTCTCTGCATAAGCACTGCTGTCATGACTGTCCCATTTGTGTGCAAAAAAAAAACATATCATAATTGGCAATTCTTAAAACAGGGGCTGTACAAATTGCTTTTTTCAAACCCTTCCTCCATCTCTTCAGTCCATTTTATTTTTCTCCACAATTGTGCTTTCTTTAAAGCTTGCAGAAGTGGTCTTGTGTACGTACTGTAATGAAACTCCCAGGCTCCAACATAGTTGCATAACCCCAAAAACTGTTGCATTAGTTTCACTGTGTTTTGGTTTTGATGTCTTCATAATTGCCTCTGCTCTTTCAAGTGTCACCTCATGTAAAATCAATGGACCTATGTATAACACCTTTTTTATTTACATGTTTATTAATTTTAATATAATACTACATAAGACATATAACCAGTACATGAACATAAACATAAAAGCTGGGAGCATCACATTTATGATTTCAAACTCCCTATAGAGAGGACAAATTACAGATTCAACTCAAACTAGATTGACAACAGTCTTATAAATCCAGAAATCTGCCCCAGATTTGATCAAACAAGTTCATTTTCTTATCCCTGTATAGTATCAGTCTCTCAATTCTTGACACTTGGTTCAGATCATCCATTCATTCTGAAATTGTCGGTCTGTCATCACTTTTCCATTTTCTCAATATTATTTTTTTGCCAGAATTTGACGCCCTGAAAAACCAACACCTCCGTGGAAAAGAGAGATCGTCGACCATGTCATCTTCACCCAAAATTAGTCATATAATCAAAGTCCAGATGCATCAGAAGAACTTCATTCATCTTCGTAGTGACCCCACTCCAGAAAGGCCTTAGCTCATAACAATCCCAAATCATATGCTCAAAAGTACCATTAGCATGTTTGCACCTCCAACAGGCACCTGAATCTGCTAAACCTCTTGCATGCAATCTCTGTGGCGTCCAAAAACCTCTGTTCAGAATTTTGATCTGTCTACACCTCTTATTGACAATATTGTCATTTTTCCTTATATATCTTATATCCCTTGTCTCCTAGAATACTCAGCTGAACAGAATCTTGTCTGCACTCAACTTCTGTAGTGCTACAAATTATAATGTCATCTACATACTGTATCACTGCACTCTTGAGATCAATATTGCCTAAATCCTTCTGTAGGACTCTATTAAAGATTGATGGTGACTCACAGTACACTTGAGGCAAACGAGTATGTTTCAGTCGAGTTTGGCGGAACGTAAAAGAGTCCAGTCTTGTGAGTCTTCGTGCAACGGGATTGAGAAAAATGCATTCTTCAAATCTATCACTGTGAAATATCCAGCTTCCACCGGGATACTGCACAGTATCGTCACCGGATTAGGAACTAGAGGAAACTCTGCATCTACAATCTGGTTAATCAGTCTCATATCTTGTATATATCTCCACAAACCTCCTTTAGATTTTGTAATGGGATAGACTGCGGTATTACACAATGATTCTGATGGCACCAGAATCCCTTGTTTCATCAGTGCTGAAATGGTCTGGAATATACCCTCATCAGCTTCTCGAGACGTGTGCTACTGCTTTGCTGCAGGTAAAATCGCTCCTGGATTAAGCTTTATTTTAACCTCCCTTATTCCCTTTAATAAACTTACGTCATAAGGGCTTGCGGTCCAAAGGACTCTTGCCACCTTTTCAAGTTTTCCTGAAAAAATGCATTATCGCCATTCGCTGTGGGACTTCCCTTTTCTCTGTCCTTAACCAGTATGTGATACTCATAAAGAACACTACTTAATTGTCTGTTTGGTCTTCCCTGAACGTGTTATCAGTTATGGCAGTCAAGCTGTAACCTTCCTTGAGAGTTTTTACTGTCCTCCATGGTCTTCCTTTATCTACTCCTTTGAGCATTGCCATTTCCCTTCATACTATAGTTGCTTCCAATTCTATAGGGTAATCTGTCCCCCCTCTTCGTCCATAGGTATTCGTGGTCTAAAAAAACTCATCAGGTATCCTCACAGTTGGTAGCCATGTCATTAAAATGCTCACTCCATATAGATATATCTGGATCTACTGGAACGCCTCGCAGAGCCACTTGCCCTGTGAATGCCATTATAAATTCGCCCACACTTAAATGGTGTATTCCTGGCGTGGAGCACACTATTCCTTGATCAGTAAACTAAATTGTCACGTTTTCATTTGTCATTAAAACTCTTACCAAAATGTTAACCAGTGTCTGTCGTGAGTATAACAAAAGATCAGACATGTCACATTCTCCTATAAAGATTGGTAATTCATTGGTAAAAGAAACTCGACTCATAGCACCAGAAAATCCTTGAGCATTCATGGCAATTCCCGACATTGGATATTTTCCCTCTCGTATATATGAACGAGTTGCACCAGTGTCTACAAGAACAGAAAAAGATGTGCCTCCTATCGTCACATCGACTCTTGGTTCCTCTTGGGGGGGGCCTGGTGTCACAGATAGTATTGAACACCTCAGGTCATCCTGTGAGCTGTCCTATTGTGGATACAGGCTCCTCTCCATCCCTGTAAAAGGATTTCCTCCTACCACAGTGACACCTCCTGTTCTGGGTGTCAATACTTGTCCTGTACTCGCATATGTTAGGAAGGATTTCATATTGTATGTAATGTTCCCTCCATGTGGCAACCCCCAAACTTTTTGCTGCTTTTTTACACCCTGATCTAGACTTTGCCACAGAAGCGCAGCCTTCCGCCGCACTCCTCTGGGCTTTCGCTCAATTCTTATGGGGAAACTGACATGCCCTTAAGACAGTCAGTACTGGGAGACTTCGTTTCCCTTAGTCCTTTCCTCATGTTGCAGCTTTTGTGCAACATGAAACAAGAGTGCACTGTACTTTAATTTACCGCGCTCTTGGGTTTCTAGTTATTCGAAAGCTCCTCGAAACTCTCGCTGGACTTATTATGAACTGTGCAAGTGTGTCACGGACAGGACCCGTGGCAGCTATCGTTTCTCTTGTGTTTTGAACCCTTTTTCGCCATGTGATCCGCGCTTACCGCGTTTGGCACAAATGAGTGGCCTGGCTCCAAAATGGCCATGCCACGAAGTTCTTTGTCCTGTCATCTGACCGTCTTGCCCCTTCACCTTCCCCAGGTCGAGCCGACCCGGGTCAGTCCTTATTTGGTCATGTACTTTCCCGCGAAACCCAAAGCTTTCGCGGGCTTCTGCATGCCTTGTGTGTGCCTCCAGGATGTGGGCTGGGATGTCTGTTCCCAAAACACATCCTGGGTGCCAGAGAGTCTGGAGTGTCCTGAATGCTTGGGACCACCGTGGTCCGTGATAGGTCCACGTATGGTGTGAGTGTTTGTGAGCAGATCTCCCATTGGGTCCTCTCCGTTTTGGCGCAAAGGGAACTTTGGATAAGAGAAGGCTGAAAACACCACTACCATGTCGATCTCCTGAGTTCACACCGGACAAGGGATAAGGAGCCAAGTATCCTGCAACAAGAAGCTGAGTCGAGGAACCGTTGTTGACCCGCTGAAGGTTTTGGCACCCTGAGCCGCTGTCTTTCTGCGAGACCCCTCTGCATCTGATCGTCCTAGATGGTCTGCAAAGGCGTTTCGACCCATTGGAATAGTGGGATCAACTATTCCCGGCACCGTCATCAAACCCTGCAAGTAAGCCTCTTCGGAAGTGTCCCTGGGCCAACCAGTGGGCTGACCAGCTTACGCAGGACGCTTTGCTCTGTCACCGCCGCCGTTTTGGGGAAGCCACGGCACCCTCACACCGAATTTCGTACACTTGGCATTCCCAGGTCTGAAGTGAGACGAGTGCGCCCGGACCAGAGTAAACGCGGTTGCCTTGTTGCAGTGCTCTGGTAACAACCTGTGCACGTCTGCTGCATTTGGGACACCCTCGACCCTGTATCCTGCTACACAGAATCTACACAGTGTCGAGACGTCCTGACCATCGCAGCTGAACCTGCCAGCAACGTGAACTGAACTGGAGAAGTCTGGGTCTGCCTGCGTCGGGGACCGGTGAGTAGTCCATACCCCAACCGGTGGCCCCTCGCGCAGGAGCCCATTTCTTTTCTACCGCTGTTGCGAAATAGCGACCCTATCCCGCACTCACCCTGCCTCTGCCCACAAGTGGAGGCCTTGCTTGAGTAGTGGGGACTTGTTCTGCATCGCTTCATTCACCTTCCTGAACTGCCAGAGACCCTTGAAGAGTCCCTACCTTATCCATTGGCACCAACGTGTGTAGGTACTTTTGAGCATAAGGCTCCTCTCTTCGTAGGGCTCGGACTTCCTCCTAGTTAGGTGTATTTCAGATGTCGAACTGGGTCTAAAGATTACTTGCACTGCCTGTTTTCCTCCCCATCTAGGTGGTCTACATATTACGGCTCCTAACTCCTTAGACCGCTCAGTCTTGTATATATATTGTATTGATTGTGATGTGTTGGTTTACTTTAGTATTGTGATTCTTTGCTATGGTCGATGTTAAAAAGGCCTTGTAATAAATGTGTCTATTTTTAATATAACACCTGTTTGGAGTAATTTGTAAGTGTCCTTGCGTGGTGTGGTCATTGCGGTCCTTCAGTCACCCTCACCCCTCTTGAGACTTAGTCTTTCTTGACGGCCGCCATCGCTACCTTGATTGGTCTGGCTTGTCCAGAGGTTACCCTGTTCCAAGAAACTAGGCTGGCCTTCTGAACCTCAGCCCCTCCAGGTCCGAGTTCAGAAATCCATCTTAACAGCATACTGGTATGTCTGCATAGGGCCTTGTTGCGGATTCATTTGTACTCATTCTTGTTGCTGTACCTGCTGTACTTGTGGCACTTGTGTCTGATCAGGTTTATAATCCTGGGCAAAACCCTCTCTAATCTGTTTACTTTATGGTGGAGGATAAGCTGTCCCCTCTTGAGAATTGGCTATTCTGTACATTCCATTGGCTCCCGCATAGGCGCCCAATGTGCCCTGTCATCCCACAAGTCCAACATACAGGAGGAGCATGCCTGATGAGTCCCCCTTGGAGTACCCTGGTTCACATTCTGTGTACTGTGAAACCCTCCACCCTCCTTGATTATTTTGAAATATGCCTCGCCCTCTAAAACCTGTGTCTCGTGGCACAAACCCATATCCACCTTGATCCATCGGGCTTGGATTACCCGCCTGTGATTTATCCATTGCTTCCTGCATTCCCAATCCTTCTCCGCTTGTTAATACTGCCCCTTTTGTGGCACATTTATTCTGAAGTAACTTTGCTTCCTCGATTTTCCTATTCTCATCTTTCTTATTTTTCTCTTGTAATAACCAACAATGATGTACTATAGTCAGCTGTACCTCTGCACATGGCTTTGCTTGCATCCCTTCTTGTTTCTTCATCTGCCTCTATACTGGCTCAGGCAACCCCTGGCATAAAATGCAGTAAAATAATGCCACTGTCTTTTCCCACGGCTCGCAAGTTTCAAGCTGTCATTTCTCCTGAATGTCCTGAATGTAAGCAATACGATCTTCCTTCATCTTTCGTGTCATGATTGCACCCATATCTGATGTGTGGGGATACTGTACTCTGAATGCCCTCCAAACATCTGCTCTACAATTATTAAACGGCGCTCCATCATGCGCTGTATTCTGCACACTTGAATTTCCTTCTCTTCTCACTATGTCAAAGCCAACTCCCCAAGGTTAGCTGCCAGACGACCTTTTATGTCCCCTATGGCCAATGCGTTTCCTCCTGTCATTTTTCCTAATTCGTATATCCATTTCCCAGCATCCGAAACTCTGGACCTTACATCTTAAATTATCCATGTCCACCTGTGAGTTAACCCCCTCCCAGAGTCAAAAAACCATCATTGGTCTATCCATGGCAGGGACAATCGTCCCTGTCTGTCTTCTCATGGGTAACAACCTTATACTGCTCACATATAGCGGCTACTCTCCCTTCTCACTATACGATCAGCCCCAGGTACGCTCAGGATACGCTATGGGATCTGGCGTCCTATCTTTAGGTTGTTTCAGATCAGACCATCTCACTTCTTTATCCATTTGCAGGCTTCCTTCAGGGGTGCACACGCTCCCTCCTCCTACACCGGAACAAGACTCTTTCCTCGTCTGACATCTCCAATCCCCAACTAGTGTGACTATCATCCCCTTCACCCTTATCCAGATTCAGTCTACTTAAAGATAATGCTCTACGTTCTTTACTGAACAGATTTTCTTCTTCACTTTGTAATTGAAATGCTAATGATTGACCACTCTTCCGTTGAATTCCATGCTTGCTACCTTCCTTTAACTGTTGATAGACTTTGTCGATCATTTCTCCAATGCTTGCCGCATCAAATCATTCTCCTCTAGTACAACTCTAGATGCCGCTGGCGTTGCTTCCTTTATTGGAAGGAACTCTCCTATTCTATCCCATCGAATTTCTGGGCTTGACCCTACTGGTTCCTTAGGAATGAGACTGTTATCAAGACCTCGTTGTCTCCTTTTTCGTTCAATTTCTTCATCTATTTTCTTCTCCTTCTTCCATCCCGCCTAATTCTGTCTTCCTCTTGCCTTCGTTCCTCTTCTCTCCTTATTCCATCCCTTCTTTCCTCTTCTTCCCTTCGTCTGTTATCTTTTGTCCCTCAGTCTTTGCGCTTCCTCCTTTTCTCTTCCTTTCACGTTTATCCCTATCGTCTATCGCTCTGTCTATTCTCATACTTTTTGTTCTTCTGCCTGTTCTTCTTTTTCTTGTTCCTCCTGAAATATATCTGTTCTCGTCGCTCTCTGCTTTTTTTTCTGCTAGTGTTCTCTCTCCTTTCGTTCGTTATCCTTTCTTTCTTGTTCATCCTTGTCTTTTTGCCTAACTTCCTCGTTACTTTTCCCATCTATTTTAAGTAATATCTGTCCACCCATCCATTCGTTCAGCGCTATCTTGTCTGCTTTATCCATCTCTCCTTTCCATCTCGTAATCTCCCTGTCTATTTCTGTCGACAGATTCGACCGCTCACTCCTTTCTTCTTTGTCTTGTATGATCTTAAAGATCACTTAGTTTCTCTTATTCTCCTCTGGGTTATCGTCACTACTGTAAGCGGGTGGTTCATATATCGGATTAATATACCCCGTTGCAGCTTTCAACTCCTTTTAAAGGATATAACCCTATTTCTTCCATACTAGCACCTTTTGCTTCGGGGGAGGTAAGGGGAGCCGAGGGCTCAACACCTTCCTCCTTTCGCTGACTAAGCATCCACTCTTCAGGTGGCGGGTCTTCTCTTTCTTCTTGGTACATCCTCCAGAGCTCTAAAATCGCTAGCCTTTTCTCTTATTTCTTCCGCAGCGTGCAAGTATGTGGTCATGTGTGGCAATACCGCTTTTGACAATGATCCCCCTTGTGGCCATGGCATTAACATTATATCTGCTGTGCCTTTCACCCATTCCGCACTATACTGTTTGAGCTTGGGCATGTGCTTTGGTAATGTTTTGCATAAGTGCATAAGAGGAGTGTCTCCCATAATGACAAGTCTCACTTGACTGTCAATATTTACCATACTGTTAAAATAAACTTTATACCTTTGATTAAATCACCACTTTTCAACTTCTATTGCTCTTGGATATTTTTACTCAACAAACATTCAGACTAGTCGACATTACACATTTACAAACACTGTGATTACCTTATCTCCTTTTCGCCTTTATTTAATACCCTATAAAGTGTTTGAGACGTCACCTTTCGTAATCCTGCTTATACGTTTTATGTTTCTGCTCTACCCCCGCTGGGATTTGGGGCATCTCCTTCTGACACTCCCTTGAGTCGTGACTCCTAGGCGCTGCCTTTTCTCTTCCCGTTACTCAAATATTATCACAATCCCATCGCCTTTATTTATTTGCCAATCCCCTTAGTCTACTCCCCATTCGGTAATCGACTTGAGGCCTTCGGTATCGACTCCTCCTTTGACGCTCAACTCTATTTCCATCCTTGGCTCACATGACAGAGACCACGATTTGGTCTATCTTGCATCATTTAAAAGTCTTAAATGAATAAAACTTCGCAATCTTGGTGTTTTTTCCTTCCACCTTTAATAAGGTATGATTCATCCTTTGTACGATCACTGCTTTCAAGAATAGATAACCGACCTTGCCTGCTTCCATTTTGATACCAGGCAAGACAGCCTTGCCTGGCACTTCCAAGATCTCAGCTTATTCTTTCTGCGGCACAATTCTCTGCCTTTTCTCTCCATGGGTCCGGGCTTACTAAATTCATGAAACGAGCTGGGGATAGATCTCTAGCTTCGGCTGAGGCCTCCCTCTGGAACAGCCTCCCTGCCACTCTAAAACTTGAGGAGAACCATCTCCGGTTCCGGAAGCACCTCAAGACCTTCCTCTTTGCTTCTGCCTTTTCTCCCTCTCTCCCCTGCTGACCCGCTCTCTCTTGCTCTTTTGGCACTGTGCACCTGGCCACCCTCTTTCCCCTGGCCCAGGTACATGCTCACCCTGCCGCCCTCCTGCACTGCCTCCTGGCCACCCCTTGCACTGGTGGACTGCATCTGTACCCATACAACCACCCAGTCTATTTTCTTCTTTTCTGCACTCAACAGACCTACCCAGTCTGCCTCCATAAACACAGCACTTGCCACTTGCTGGCTGCACTTTCACTGTTTATTGCCGCCATTCTATTTATTTTTATTTATTATTATTTATCACTCTCCTCTGCACTTGCCACTCTCCCCCTTCCATGCACTTTTTCCCTTTTCCCCTTCCCATGCACTTGCGCATTCTCAATGTCACTGGGCCTAGTAAGATCATTGTTGTTTTGTGTTCTCCCGTTTCCCCTCCCTTGCCTAGTCGCGCTCTGAAACACCTGTGAACAAGCGCGATACAGATAAAATATATCATATATCATGACACCGATGTCCAGCTCCTATACATTGGCGGCTTCACCTGCAGTCTATTCACTGCATATAGCCAGCTTCTATGATGACTTATTCTACTTGTGTTCCAGCGTCTGTACAATTATTGAACAGTTGATTTTCTGCAGCACTTCGCACATGTGCAATCTTCTTTTTGCATACGAAAGTTTACTTGATTCTTATCTTTGTCATCAGTTTCTGTAAGATCCATGCATTCTCTTCAGCCAGTATTCTTGGGCCGTCACGTATGTTTCTTGTGACGTCACTAGCTTCTCTCTTCGCTCCTTTTCATATTCCTTCAGGGAGTTACCCCCGCAGATTGTTGTCTCTACGGGGATACATTCAATAGGGCTTTCTCAGTGGATACCTTCTTTCGAATATCCGCTGCGGTATTGGAACAACGGCTGGTGTCAAACACGGCACAATCTCAGGCTTCTAATATATAGGAGGTATGGAGGCGGGATTTCCTGGAGATGCATGCAGCTGCTCCTCTATAGTGTTGCTGGGCCTGATGAAGCAGCATGGCCTTCCAAGTCCCTATGTCACTGTCTACCTTTGGGTGCCCCGCTGCAACATTGCAGCCACTGGCCCATACTGCGGCGCTGGGGCCACTGTCTTCTCCATGATGCCAGTGTTCCTTTCTAACTCTGCCACTGACCCTACTGTTCGGTGTTGTGCTGTAGTGCCACCCTCTGCACAGGGAAGGTGGGGTTGAAAGGGTTCCAGGTGAACGGAGGATAGCACAGGGGCAACACGCTGGTCTTGGAAGTAAAACCACGCAGAGCACCAGAGCTTCGAATCCCGGATCCACGCTTAGAAACCGAACTTGGGTATGGTATTAGGGGTGTTATATATAAAAAAAAATGCATTCTGGCACCTGTTGGGGAGAACAGGCACCGGCTCCCTCCCATCCCTGACTGGGCCTGAAAACTGGCCCTGCCACAGTCTGAGACTTTTTTACAGGGGAGGAAAGACTCCTCAGTGGGGTAGACGAGGTGGTCTCTCAAGGTAGGAGCCAAGGAAAGTTGTTTTTGTCAAATACTCTTAAATTATCACTAGGAAAATGTAAATTTCTGATGTTTGTTAATCTGCTTAGAATCACATGCTGTGCATAGGTCCGACATCCAGTGGTCACTGCGGAGTATTGCATTTTGTTTTTCGTAGTCGAAAAAGGGACGTCGACAAGGCGTGTCTGAAACACTACCCCTATAGTGACGTGCGTTATACCCACAATCCCTCACGCGTCGAGGTCCCTCAGATTGTTTTTTTCCGCCCAGCTACTGGTCGCCTTTACGCGGAGCTCCTCGAGAGACATTGCAAATTTCATCTCCTCGACCTTTGGTCGTTTTCTCATTAATATTAAACACATATTCCCTCCCTCGACGCAGTTGTGAAGCTGTTGTCCGCCGAGCAAGATTTTCGACGGAGGGTCGAGCGGAGGAGATCCTTCGGCGTTGCCGAACACGTGGCCTGGCCTCGCAGGCCATATACAGTAGGGAGAGTGGGGTCGTGGGACATCTCTGGTTCTTTTCTGAGAATGCCTTTCCCTTTCCCCTTCCTTTCCCTTGGGGTGGTTATCACGATTTATTACCTCGGCTATGGAGAGGACACCCTTTAGATTTTGCCCGCTTTGCAAAGACAAATTTACTTGGAAGGACAAGCATTAACGGTGTAACCGCTGCTTGCCCCTCGATCACAAGGAGGAAGGTTGCGCGGCTTGTCGGCTTATTAAGCCTAAAACTCTAAAAGACTGTAGGGTTAAAAGGTGGGCGGCCTACGCGATGTCGAAGGCCAAAGGTTAACCCGCCGCTGCTACCACCGACAGTGACGAGGAACGCGATAACACGACCTCCGCTACGGAAGTCGAAACCCCCTCTAAGGAGCGCTCGCGCGCTTCGTCGTCTGTCTCCGGCCCGACGGGCTCGGCTCACGCCCTGCTTATGGGGATGAACACCCCGGCGACATTGACGCACACAAAAACACACTTAAGCACACAACCCACGGCTCTTCTTCGTCTAAGACGAAGAGAGCTTCAGCGCCCAAGGAGACGCCGGTTCCACCGGCGGCCTCCTCGGACCATTCGGGTTCGAAGCCCCTCTCGCAACCGCAGCCGCGACCAGCGACTGGGCTTTCAGCAAATAAGGGCGCCGCCCCCAAACCATCGGCGGGCGCGCATCAACAAAAGGCGCATACCGCCGTAGAGCGATCGACACCCGTAGCGTCAAAAACGCAAGCTTCCGCCGACAAACGAGTCGCCGACAAACAAGTCGCCGAGAGCTTGGCGAGGATCGATGTAGCCGACGCCAAGAAGCGTACGCCGAAAGTCACGTCGAGCGCTACGCACAAGTCGAAAGACACGCCGAAAAAGCCCGAAGGAAGGCAGGGACTACCCCCTTTAGTCGGGGGGTCACCCAGCACACCTGAAGGATTTTCGGAGGGTGACGGGACACTTTCCTCGACGCTTTGGGAGAGGTCGAGCCGTTTCCAGCTAGATGACTCTATTTTTCCCCCGCCAGACCGCTCTGGGGTACCCCATGAAACCATGGAAAGACTCCACCTCTGTATGGAAAGGATGGAAAGGTTTATGAATACTCAGACCTCTCAAACTCCCAAGAGGACTAGAGAAGGGCCTCAGGAGGACCCAAGGGCCAAAAATCCGAAGCTAGTCGATCCCCAGGTGGACACAGCCTCAGACTTCCATAATGTATACGACCTCACTGGGGAGGAACAATACTTGGAGGAGGAGGATGATTTCATGGACGATGAAGGACGACAGAACCAGGAGGAATGTCTGGAAGACAGGCCAGACATTATAGAAGAAGGCTTCGGAGAAAACACAGAAGAAGGACCTTCGCACCCCTGGCAATCCCCATCAGTATATTCCGACACTGATGTCCTAAACCTAAATCCTCCTGACAATTCACCGGTTAGGAACACGTCTCCAATTGACGATCAGCCCACTTTCAATGCACTGTTGCGCAGGGCAGCAGCACATTTCGAACTGGACATTGGGGAGCTCTCTCCAGAATTAGACTTTGTGGAAAGAGTAATTAAAGAGAAACCCCCGGTCAGCCAGACCATTCCCCCCCTAGCTTCAGTGAAGAGAAGAATCATCCCTTCGCTGGCCACTCCCGCATTGATCAGAGGGGTCAATCTGAGAATTGAAAAACTTTTCACTCCTTCTCCGTCAGACCCGCTCTACATTAGGGGACATTCCATTCTGGATTCCCTAGTAGTATCTAATACTAGAAAGAGGGCAGGGGTACCACTTTCCACCAGTGAGGCACCCCCTGACAAGGAGGGCAAAAGGCTATATGCCCTTGCAAAAAGAGTAACTTCCTCGGCTGCCTTCTCAGCAAGAATTGCGAACAACAATTCTTTGCTTGCTAGCTATGCAGACACGCAGTGGGCCAAACTGCGCAAGGACGCCGAGGAAGCACCGGAGCCTTTACGTACTTGCCTACTTTCAACTATTGGCGAAGGGACCCAGGTGAACCAGAGCATTGTAAAAAACTCTCTGGACGCGGCAGAAACAGCGGGACGTTCCCTGGTGCAGGGAATACTCCTAAAACGCCATGTATGGCTGCGCAACTCAGGGTTTAAACCGGAGACACAGGCGTCTTTCATAAATAAACCTGTGGAAGACTCTAACCTCTTCGGGAAAGCGGTGGATGAAGCTCTAGAGATGGCTAAAAAAGAGTTCGATACTATCAAGACTCGTGACCAAATCTCTAAACCCACTACCAGACGCGGCTATGGCAACAAACGCTTTTTTCGTGGCCAACGCAAACAACAACAAAGTCAGCATCAACAATACCCTGCCACCAATTACCAGACCAATAGTGGGCAGTACAGCCAAAGAGGCCAAAGCCGGGGTAAAGGGAGAGGTCGGGGATCCACCCCCAGAGGCTCCCAAGCCCCCAACAACTCCAAGTGACGCGAAGATTCGTGTCCCCTCCCATGCAACACCGGTCGGGGGCCGGATAACATCCTTTCTTCCTGCATGGGAGGAGATAACGTCAGACCGTTGGGTACTTTCCACCGTAGCCCACGGATACTGTATCGAATTCAACAGTTCCCCATCCTACAGACCCCCGAGGGGACGTCGCATGACACTGGAACATCTTGCCATCCTTCTCCAAGAAGTACAACAACTGCTGGAAAAAGGAGCCATAGAGGATGTGCCTCTATTTCAGGTAACAGAAGGTATTTATTCAGTGTACTTCCTTGTACCCAAAAAGGATCTAACCATGCGCCCTATATTAGATTTGCGCCCAGCGAACAAGTTTATCAAACCCCAAAAGTTTCGTATGGTAACCTTACAGGAAGTGATCCCACTGCTTTCTCAGGGAGATTACATGACAACATTGGACATGAAAGATGCATACTTTCATATTTTAATGTTGCCAGCGCACAGAAAATACCTCAGGTTCATGATAGAGGGCAAACACTACCAGTTCAAAGTGCTACCCTTCGGCATAGCATCAGCACCAAGGGTATTCACGAAGGTGCTGGCAGTGGCAGCGGCCCACCTGCGCAGGTTGTCCATCCCAGTTTACCCTTACCTCGACAACTGGCTCATAACAGGGGATTCTTACGAAACATGCTTCTCCAATACCCAAAAGACGGTAGACCTTTTGTTCCAGTTGGGCTTCTCCATCAACGAAAAGAAGTCCAGTTTAGACTCCAGTCAAATCAAGCAATTCCTAGGGGCTCTAATTCAAACAAAGGACGGTGTCGACTTCCCCTCCAAAGAGAGGGTCCAAAACATGCTGTTTCAGATCCCTCAATATGTGACCGGTCGAGAGGTGACGGTACGCAAAGCAATGCGCTTGCTAGGAATGATGGCGTCGTGTATTTATTTGGTACCTCACGCGCGCCTGCGCATGCGCCCAATGCAAGAGTGGCTCAACAGCCAGTGGTGTCAGGCCAGCGGACTATGGGAGGATCTAGTTGTGGTCTCGCAAGCCTTGGTTCTCTCGCTACGGTGGTGGACAAAGGAAAACATGGAAAAAGGGAAACCCTTTGCCACACCCGCGGCGGAAGCCACTCTAACCAAAGACGCATCCCTCACAGGATGGGGGGCGCACCTATCCCATCAGACTGCTCACGGAGTGTGGACTCCGAACATAGCATCCAAACACATAAATCTACTGGAGCTACTAGCTGTGTTCAAGGCGCTAAGAGCCTTCCAGGAACACCTACAAGGCAAAACAGTAATGGTCCTTACAGACAGCACCACAGCCATGTACTACATCAACATGCAGGGGGGCACCCACTCTCCAGGCCTGTCCAAGCTGGCCCAGAATATATGGAAGTGGGCTCTCAAACAGGACATGTTCCTACTATCACTACATGTACCCGGGGAACTCAATCTGCTGGCAGACCGACTCAGCAGAGATTTCCCCCTGCCCGAAGAGTACGAATGGCGCCTGCACAAAGACATCGTCTTCGACGTCTTCACACAATGGGGATTCCCAGAAATAGACCTGTTCGCAACCCTGGAAAACTCACAATGCCTAAGTTACGCCTCCAGGTACCCCCAGAACCAATCCAAGGGGAACGGTCTGTCGATGCAATGGTCAGGGAAATTTGTTTACGCTTTTCCCCCGACTCCCCTTCTCAACAGGGTGGTGCACAAGATGCACCAGGAACAAGTAACCATGATACTAGTGGCCCCAATGTGGGCCCGTCAACCATGGTTCGCTCACTTGATGGAGATGTCTCTATCTCCCCCAGTGAGACTCCCCTGCCTGTACAACATGCTGTCTCAGGACAAGGGCAGGACTCTGCATCCATGCCCCCAGAACATGAACTTAGCAGCTTGGCTCCTGAAATCATAGAGTTCGGACATCTACAGCTCCCGCAAAGATGCATGGACATCCTCAGGGAAGCCAGAAAACCTAACACTCGCCACTGCTATTCTAGCAAGTGGAAAAGATTTGTCTTCTGGTGCAGGAGTAAAAGCATCAACCCTATTGACTGCTCTCCCACACATGTTGTCCTATACCTGACCCACCTTTTGGATTCAGGTCTAGTGTTTAACTCCATTAAAGTCCACCTAGCGGCACTTTCTGCATACACCACTTCCCAACTCAAGGTGTTGTGGTGGAGGATCCCTGTTATAAAAGCCTTCATGGAGGGAGTAAAGAGAATACACCCCCCGATAGCTGACCCAGCTCCCGGATGAGACCTTAATGTGGTACCTACCAGACTCATGGGCTCTCCATTTGAACCCATGCACAAAGCATCTCTTAAACACCTCACTCTTAAGACTGCTTTTTTAATAGCTATCACCTCCATCAGGAGAGTAAGTGAACTTCAGGCTCTTTCTATTCTAGACCCCTTTGTTACAGTTCACAGAGATAAGGTGGCTCTGCGCACTCACCCTAGGTTTGCCCCGAAATTTATTTCTAAATTCCACGTAAACCAATCTATAGAACTACCAACGTTCTTTCAAAATCCTTCCAATTTGGGAGAAAGGACTCTGCACACACTAGATGTACGCAGAGCGGTCATGTTCTACATGGAAAGAACCAGACCACTGAGGAAGACTAATCAGTTCTTCGTCTCGGTGGCAGCAGGAAGAGAAGGAGATGCGATTTCAAAGTCCACTATTTCTAGATGGATTGTTCAATGCATCACTCTCTGCTATACTCTTGCTAAGAGAGAACTGCCCTTTAGGCCAAGAGCACACTTTACTCGAGGCACGGGGGCATCCATAGCATTCATTGCAAATGTTCCCCTTGAGTCCATCTGCAAAGCGGCTACCTGGAGTTCTGTGCACACCTTTACAAAACACTACTGTCTAGATGCACACTCTAGATCTGACTCCCAGGTGGGACAGGCAGTATTACAACACCTTTTCTCTACTGTTCCTTCTCATAACCCACCGCCAACTCCGGGTACTGCTCGCTAGTCTATGCACAGCATGTGATTCTAAGCAGATTAACAAACATCAGAAGACAATGCATTACTTACCGTAAAAGCATTTCTGATGGTTGTATCTGCTTAGATTCACATGCGCCCACCCTTCCTCCCCGCTCGGATGGAAGGAACATAGACTTCCTTTATATCTCTCTCTCTTTTCTGTACTCATTCACGTCTAGAAGGCTCCCTCAGGGCAGAAAAATACAAACGGAGGGACCTCGACGTGTGAGGGATTGTGGGTACAACGCACGTCACTATAGGTATAGTGTTTCAGACACGCCTTGTCGACGTCCCTTTTTCGACTACGAAAAACAAAATGCAATACTCCGCAGTGACCACTGGATGTCGGACCTATGCACAGCATGTGAATCTAAGCAGATACAACCATCAGAAATGCTTTTACGGTAAGTAATGCATTGTCTTACTTTGCTTGATGGAGTCTAGCATTGACAGTGCTGCGGTTCCCGATCCACAGGTCATTGATCTACTGCACCCCATTCCTTGCAGAGTGCGAGTGGGCTTTTCTGAGTGCCATCTACATTTGTGATCCTCAGAGTTCCACCTCTGATAACTTCAGCCTTGTAATCTTTGGACAATACTCTACTAGGCCCCCAAGCTGTCCTCTCGATCATCAACAGTTTCTCCCTCTTAGATCAACTTTCCCCTGCTCTTGTCTCCTCTCCCCTTATTGGACCATGTCTATTTTTCCTCTTTTAACCAATTTTCCATCTGCTGCAGTTTCTTTACTGGCCAACTAAACCCAACTGTGAGGATGGCGTGCATTTCAGCAGCAAAATCATGACTGATTCTGTTGCTCAAATGCGCTTCAGAGGAATTTGTTGAGGGTGGTGCACTGAAGAGGATGTAACGTAGAAGGGGTAGTAGTTATTTTTGAGTGGAAATGATGGTGTTATTGTAACTATTTCCCCACTGTGTGTAGCACCAAAGGAACACTTTTTTAAAAATAGTTATGCCCGAAATGATCTAGGGAATGGAAGGAACTTCTTCTGTGCAGCTTATTTTCTGCAATGATTAATTGAATTGAGAATAAAATGTTTAAATGGAAACTGTGTCATGTAGGGAAGGCTAGTCTGTGGAGGCATTGACAAAGGCTCACTTGGTGGGTTGGGCCAAAAATGATGCTACTGGTGCACTAATTATGCTGGTGTGTGTGGAAGCTCTGTTCACCTTTGCTGATCACTCTGCTGACCTCTCAGGTGTTAGATGGAAGACGACCGACTGGTGGGAAGCTGGAGGTGATTGTCCGAATACGGGAACCACTGACGTCGCAGCAGCTTGACAAAGTTACAGAAAAATGGCTTGTTATCGAGGCGCTCAGCATTCCACCGGTAAGAATATGGGTGGGGAGAAGTATCCTGGCCTTAAGAGCATGTGATAAGCGTGCCATTAGTAAAGATTGTGTGGGGCATGGCATGAAGCATGGCATGCTGGTGTTGAAGATGGAGAATGGGTGGGTTGAGGAATGGTGGGGAGCAACGTACAGTACACTTAAGCTACGGTCTTGATGGAGGGGGAGCCATTGCAGAGTGTAGGAAATGGCAGAGATGGAATATGCCAGCAATAGGATTGGAGTCGGCAGTACATGATTGCTATAAGGATGGTTGAAGTATACAGGCAGTAAGGGTCTGTTCAGAGTATGCCAACAGTGAGGAGAGGTCTTTGGACAGTACATGGCAGCTATAAGGGCATGTGAAGCATGTAAGCAGTAATGCACTGGTCAGAACATGCCAAGGGTGAGGAGAGATGTTTGGGCAGGTTATGCCTGTGATAGAGACAGAGGCTGGTGCTAAATATAGGTGAGGGGATGCACAGCGTGCGGCTGCTAAAGACATTGGTAGGGTGCTTTTGCCGTAAACTCTGAAGTTATACTTGTCAGCGGTTAAAAGAAAAATGGGTGGGGCCTGCTGACGCATAAGACTGGATAGTAAATGAACTATGACAGCAGCCAGGAGAGGAGCTGGGGTGGAGTAATCCAAAATAAGAGAAGGGGCTAGTCATGCTGGAGCTAATGATGGGTAGCAGTGCAAACCTGCGAGCGGTAAGGAGAAGGACAAGGAGAGCATGTTAGGGGCGGTCACCTGGTCATTGGTTTAGAATGTGTTCCCTTCCCAAATCGAGGCAAACGAGCTCCCCCTCGGCATTCCTGGCTTCCGTGATGGTGGTGGCGATAAAGCATTGCTTGCGGTATAGGCAAGAAAATATAAAAACTAGATTCGCCATCTACCTATGTAGCATATGTGCGGACATGATTTTTGGGAGTAAGGTTCTTCTAATCCTCACTACCTGGATGAATTTGCTGTGTTTTCAGGGCACTGGGCAGTATTAGGGCTACCATTTGTGAATATGTACTTCCAAAATCAGCCCTTGGTGGGAAGATTTTGGGATGCCACCCTATTTATGGTAAACGGGGAAGACACTGAGATGTTAGCCCAATCCCAATCGAGGAAGCTAGCTGAGCAGTCGAGGCTTAGTCTAGAAAGCGTGTGAAAGTGGTCTAGAGCTACAATGAGTCCACAGAAAGCAACACCAGTAATTTAAGTAAGACAGATAAGTATATACAAATGCCGTTATTAGGCCTTTAGTTACACACTAAGTATATAAAAATCACATGCAAGTACTGCCGCAAAAAATATATACACGTTCACCATTAGGAGAATAGAATTGCATTTGAATCTATAAAAAGTGCAATACAAGTGAGTAGCCAGATGCAAGCAAAAATAGGCAGAACCAACACAAGAACACTTCCCTCAATCTTAAATAAGTCCAACCCTATGCTGGTTTGTGGCCTTGTGCCCAAAGGTCACAAGCCTTCATAACTGCATTTAGCCTGCCTTCATAACTGCATTTAGCCTGTCTGTATAACTGCATTTAATCTGCTTCGACTGCTGCTTGTTAGCCTGCCACTATACGTTATCTTGATACTGCAACATGCCTGTCGTACTCAGCTACCTATGCGGTATCTAGCCCCTGACTGCTGCAAACCTATCCTAGCTCAGCCCCTCCGCCTGACCTCCTCACACTACCTACAATTAACAAAATGTACCTGATCAGGCATCTACTCAGTACTGTTGAGAGTCATTCTCTCTCTTATCAACTCCTTCACTGATTTAAGTTTTACCCCTCGTATGGCCCCCATAGGCAGCATTTCTACACCTTCCAGTATGTCTCACCTCACAACTTCTCTGCCCCACCTGTCTAAACCATGCAGCCTCCCGGCCAGAAATATCAGACTACGCGCCAGACTGCCTAAATTATACAAGCCTCGAGCCAGAGACACCACCCATTCTATACTTACTAGCCACTCCCCAACTATGTACACGACCACCCTCACCAAGCCACCACCTGAAAGACCTAAGCACAATCAAACTAACACCAGGCCCAAGCATAAGGTGCATAACACTGATTCTAATCCCACTCACACTAAAAGTACTGTCTCGCCCATCAGAGGCGCCCTATTCAATGCACGCTCTATAGTAGCCCATGCCACACACCTAGCAGACTTCATTCTAGCCATTACCGAGTCCTGGCTCCATGCAGCCATCCCTAATGACTACACCATCCTCCGAGCAGATAGAATTCAATCTAGAGGTGGCGGCCTGGCCATAATTGCCAAAACGTACCTCAACATTAGACTTGACTCCTCCAACTACCTCCAATCCTCTGAATCACTCACAGCTAAGCTGCCCACTGCCAACTCCCAAACTATATCCATTCATCTACTTTACAGACCCCTTGGACCCATAGGCTCATTCGAGGAAGACCTCTCGACTATCCTTACCAACAATCTAAAAAACTCCTCCCAATGCCACATCCTAGGGTACTTTAACTTAGGCCTAAACGACCCCAAAGACCATCAGGCCTCCCTCATCAATAACACAATATCAGAGCTAAGCTTTACCCAAAGAGTACTCACCCCTACCCACATTAAAGGGAGAACCCTTGACTGGGAAACTGACTATGACTGTGTAGTATCCATTTCAGCTAACTCCCCACAACCATGGTCTGACCACCATCTCCTCTCCTTTGCCCTTGAAGCCCAAAGTCCTGGCACCAACAATGTGCTAGCCTCAGCTATCCCCACGAGAAGTAAGAAAAATATCACAGTGGAAAAATTAATCCCACTCATCCTACCGACTCTGAACCAACTCCCAGCCATCTCCACCCCTCACGACCTTGTAGAAGGCTACAACAAAATCATGACCTCAGCCCTTGACTCCATTGCACCGCTAAAGATTAGAAAATGCAAGCCGAAAAAACACTTGAACTCCTGGTTCTACCCACACCTTAAAGCCCTTAGATTTGAAAAATGCAAAAAGGAACAAGTCTGGAGACAATCTCCCACAGACAATAACAAGTTGATTCTCAATAAAATAACAACCACCTACAAAATAGAAATCATAGCCGCCAAAAAAGAATCCTACAACCAGAGAATAACACAAGCTAATTCCAGCACCAAAGAATTATTCACTATCATTAAAGAACTGGAAACACCTATTTTAACTCCAGACACATGCGTTACAAACAATGGTGCACCAGTGTCCAAAACGCCCTGTCTAATAAAGTAGCAGGCCTCCAAATTAAAATCAACAAAAAGAAAGAGTCCCTATCCAAATTGACAAATTCTTCTAAAATTGCCTCTAAGCCCACACTCCAACTGTCTAAGCCCAACAACCCCTTTACCCGCTTCAGCTTCTCCAAAGTCTCTATCTTAGAAGTGGAAAAAGTAATTTAGTCTTAAACCATCAAACTGCAGGGGTGACCCCTGACCCTCACAAATAAAGATGCGGCTAGAGACCTCTCTCCCTTCATTACCAAACTTATTAACGCCTCCTTCTCCTCGGGTACCATCCCCAGTAACCTTAAAGAGTCCTGGGTCCTCCCCCCCCCCTTCTCAAAAATCCCTCTCTTGACCCTTCTATACCCACCAACTACAGGCACATTACCACTGTACCTTTCTTGCTCAAAATTCTAGACAAGACAGCATATCTACAAATACAAAAATACCTTGAACCAAAACCATCCTTTGGGCATCCGGCAATCAGGCTTCAGACCCCAACACGGGACAGAAACGGCCTTATTGATCTGAAGGCCCAAATTGACACTCTGAGAGACAATGGGAAAGTTGCCTTGCTGCTCCTTCTAGACCTCTCAGCAGCATTTGATCTCGTAGATCATGAAGCTCTTTGCAACCATCTGGACTCAGCAGCCCACTTCTCCCTCGAAGCCATCGGCTGGATCGAGTCATTCCTAAGCAATAGATCTACGCGTGTCTTCTCCACCTCCGCATACCCCCATCCCTATCACGTGTGGCGTCCCTCAGGGATCCTGTGTCTCCCCCACAATGTACAATGTGTTCACGAAGCCCCTGTTTGATGATCTAGATGGCCTGAGTATCACTTATACTAACTATGCTGCTGATACCCAGATCCTCATCCCGTTGACTGGAGATTACAACCATGATTTGGCCTTGGTGAACAGGGTGTACCTCATCATCCAGGCATGGATGGCCTCTCATAGTCTATGCCTGAATGATGACAAGACTGAACTCATCCTCGGCTCACCTCCCAACATCAGCAAACTGGACCACAAATACATTAGCTTCATCATTGACGGGAATCTAATCATGGTAGCCAAAGAAGTGAAAACTCTAGGAATATACATTGACTCTCCATCTCCTTCCACAAACAGGCCAGCTCCATGGAATCTTCCACGGCACACACCTGTAAGTTAATAAGAGCATCCAAACCCTTCCTATCCTCACAGAGCTGCACCACTCTAGCCAGAGCCCTCGTACTCTCAGAATTGGACTATTGTAACGCACTCTACGTAGGAGCCAACAAACAGGTCACCAATAAAATTCAGACGTTGCAAAACAACGCTCTCAGAGCAGCACTTAGTATTTCTAAGAGAGAACACATTTCCAATATCAGGAGAACTCATAACTGGCTCACCACGACAGACAAAATCCTGCTAAAAGTAGCTTCCTTAACCCATAAATGCCTTAACAATGCTGCCCCCCGCTACCTAATCGACAGAATTCACAGATACATACCTAACAGACATACTAGGTCATTGAACGCAAACCTGCTCACAGTGCCCAGATTCAAACGAACTAAAATGGGTGGCAATAGCTTTCAGGTGAAAGCAGCCCAACATTGGAACTCCCTACTGCCTTCCTTAAGGATTCCTCAATCCTATTCCCAATTCAGACATAACTACATCCAGTGGTTAAAACTCAATGACTGCTAACTGACTGCCCAACCTTACTATGCTACTGTAACCTATGTAAATATGTATACTCTTAAACTGTATATCACTGCCTCCATTGTAACTGTTTTTACCCATGTACTCGTAAATACTGTACAGCACTGTAACTAAGCTGAGACTATCCTTGTCTGCTCCTGCGCCCTCTTACCCTCGGGTCGGCGTGCAATATAAGTGAATAAACAAACAAACAAACAAGTTCCATACTATAGTTTGTTCAGGTGAGTCGATTTCATAATTATACAGTGGGCTGTGGTGGTGCTTTTAGAAAGTTAAATAAGTATTTAGGTAAGTTCAGGTAAGCACTCCACTCAATTTGCTTCACTTCCATAGGCCTAGGAAAGGATCGTTAACTCGTGTTCTGCTAGAAGAGCTCAGGTCAGAGTGAGTTGGGGTCAGGGATTTACTCCCAGTGTTACGGAGCACAGGAAGGACAGAAACATGTATGTTAACCTACCTCCCTGACTCAGATGCTTCCAGATACCATTGCAAGTCTTCCGAAGTCTGTTGGGGACACGATCTTCTGCACTTGTTTCGAGTGAGGAAGGGCCATGAGTCACGGGTGCAGAGATCACTTTCTGTGTGGACTGGGACCAGACACTCAGGTCCTGTGGCGACTTCTGAAGTTCCAGTCCCCAAAGCCCTGCTTTTATGCAGCACACCCCCATTCACTCAGCCTAGCTGTCAATCGAACATGCTAAGTGGTAAGCCGGTGGCTCACCACTTGGGCCAATCACACAAGAGTGCGACTTAAGTTACCAAAGTAACTCAGTCCAGGGTGCCTAAACCCCCTCGCACACCTCCTGTGGTACCCAGACAGAGTGGCACCACTTTTGGAGGCTTCTGTGGAGAAGCCCGCCAAAAAGTGGAACAAAGGGCTCGACTTGGGTTGGAGTCACAGAAGAGAACACAAATGCCATTTTAGAATCGAGTCTTGGCAAAAAAAAAAAAAAATACCAACCGGAGAATTAATATTAATTAAATAAACCGGCGGTATGTTCGAGGCTATGAGAATTAAATAATTAAAGTTGGTAGCCTCGAACAATGGGAAAATCCCATAGGGGAATATTCGTGGTCGAATATAAAAAGTAGTTTCCACTGCCACCAGCCAAAACTCGATCAGGGGGGACGGAGACGTGCCCCCTCGACTAACAGACCCCGGGGCAATCGAATTGCCCCGACCAGTACGTCCACAATATGATGGTTTGTACTGGTTTCTGTTAATAATTTGGGACTAGTAAAGCCAATGGTGACTTTACATGCCCTGGGAGACAGTAGTCAGTCCCAGGGTATGGAGTGTATGGTGTGGTGTCACTATGACACCCCTGTGTTACTGCACGGAGGGTGCTGTGTAAAACACATAGGAAAAACACATGAGACCCTATGGAGTAAAGAACCCCATAGCCCATAAAACACATTACTAGTCAAAGGAATAACATAAATCATGTGCAAGAGTGGGAAAAAAAGCGTCTCACTCTTGGCAGGAGGAAAAAACAAACTCCAGAAATCCAGCAAAGCTGCTGGGGGACTCACTAGGTTAGAAAATTCAACCTAAAGAGAGAATTCTCCCTAACAGCCAGAGGCCAGGTCGCGGATGAGATCTTTGCAATGGGCACTCAAGCTCCAGTGGTCTCAGTCCTCCGGCAAGATGTCGGACCGTGTTCAGGTGCCGCCCTCGGTTGCCCAGGATCTTCTGTGCCGTCGAAGGCAATCTGATGAAGGGGGTCCTTTTTGGCTGCCCTGGCCGGAGGCGACGATCGTGACGGACGCATCCCTCATGGGATGGGGAGCTCATGCCAACGAGTTGACAGTCAGCGGTTGTTGGTCTCCGTCGGAGTCCAAACTTTATATCAATCTGTTGGAGCTGAGAGCTGTCAGGCTAGCCCTGAAGGCTTTTCTGCCGACACTGCGAGGAAAGAGTGTCCTGATTCTAATGGACAACACGGTGGCCATGCATTACCTCAACAAAAAGGGGGGGAGCAGGGTCACTTCTTCTGTGCAGGGAGGCGATGCAGTTCGAGTTCTGGGCCATCCAGCAGGAAGTTTCGATCTCGGCTGTCATCTGGCCGGAGACGATAACGAGACGGCGGACGATCTGAGCAGGCAGAGCACGATCTCTCACGAGTGAGAGCTGGCTCAGGAGATTCTCCTGGAGATCTTCGCCCTTTGGGGGACCCCTCAAGTGGATCGCTTCGCCTACAATGTCAACCGCAAGTGTGAAAGGTTCTGCCCGCGGGAATTTCCTCCAAAAGGAGCCTTCGGAGACGCGTTCGTGGTGGAGTTGTCATTCCCACTGCTGTACGCGTTTCCTCCAGTCCCTGTCATCCCGCAAGTACTGCAGAGGTTACGGAGGTTCGGTTCCCGGATGATCCTCATTGCTCCGGCGTGGGCCCGGAGGACGTGGTATGATATGATATGGCATTTGTAATGCGCCTATACACAAGTGGTACCCGGACCTTCTTGACATGTCCATCTGCCCTCCGCGTCTTCCCTACCGAGACGATCTACTCTCACCGGAGGGGGGGGGGGTCAGGTTCTCCATCCAGAGTTCATATCCCTCAACCTTCACGCTTGGCTTCTGAAAGGTTGAGGTATAAGGATTGGGACCTCCCTGAAGACGTGTTGGAGCTGTTGCTCTAGGCCAGAAGGCCGGCAACAAAGTCTCTGTACCATTGGCGTAAGTTCTGCGACTGGTGCAGAGTTAAGAATGTGGATCTATTTGAGTGTGACATTCCCATGGTTCTGTCTTTTTTGCTTTCCTTGGCTCACAGGGGCTTGCAAGTGGGGACCATTAAAGGTTACCTGGTGGCGCTGTCCATATTTAAGCGCTCGTCTGAAGAATGTTCCTATTTTAAGATTCCTTTAATTTCTCAGTTTTTGAAAGGGCTCACTAATGTGTCCCTCCGTCACCTTTTCTGGTGCGCGGTTGGGATTTGAACCTTGTTCTTAAGTTTCTTATGGGTGCTCCGTTTGAGCCTTTGCATTCTTGCCCTTTGAGACTGTTAACTCTGAAAACTGTATTTTTGGTTGCGGTTACTTCCGCTCGCAGAGTGAGCGAGTTACAGGCACTTTCAGTTAAGCCACCCTTCACTGTGTTTCATAAGGACAGGGTTGTCCTTAGAGTTCGTCCTTCTTTTCTTCCGAAGGTGGTTTCAGAATTCCCTTTGGGCCAGAAGGTTGTTCTTCCGGCGTTCTATCCTCCTCCACACCCTGGTAAGGAAGAGGAGAGGCTCCATAGGCTTCATCCTAGGAGAGCGTTGAGCTTTTATATTTCGCGCATGTCCCGGGTCAGAGTGGACAATCAACTTTTCCTTGGTTACGCTGGAAAGCATTTGGGACAAGCTGTGACGAAACAGACTTTGTCTCGATGGATTATTTTAGCTATCTCCGAGTCTTACCGCTTGGTGGGTAAGGACCCTCCGGCTGGCTTGCGGGCCCATTCTACCAGGGGAGTGGCTGTGTCTACTGCCCTGCAGAGGGGTGTTCTTATTCGTCACATCTGTGATGCAGCTACCTGGGCTTCGGTACATACTTTTGTATGTCACTACTCCCTCCATTCCATCCGAGGGCAAGATCTGGCCTTTGGCAAGGCAGTCCTTTATTCCGCAATTTGATTTGGCATGCTAAATTTGTGTTCTAAATTCTTTTCCCACCTCCTTGCTTTGGTACTGCTTTGGGAGTCTGTCGTAGATATGGAATACGTCGGAGGACCCAATCCCCTCGAAGAACAAGTTACTCTCTTACCTGGTAACGTTCTTTCGATGGGATGGTCCAACGACGTATTCCATATCGCTCCCTCCCTACCTTCCCCGCTGCAGAATTTCTTATGCGATTGCAGCTTGTGTTCCGCAAGGCCTTGTGTGTCTGACTGGCAAAAAAATGGTGTCGCACGTTGTGGGGAAAAAAACTATAACTGAGGCTACGGGCGTCGTGCGTCCTACTTATCACATCGGGTGACCTGTCGGAGGAGGTCTTTGGGGAGGCGCATCAACGTCATCGACGCAGGACGCAGACGCCGAAAATTTTCCGAAGCAGCACAGCTGTGGACATTACCTGTCATAGATATGGAATACGTCGTCGGACCATCCCATCGAAAGAACGTTACCAGGTAAGAGAGTAACTTGTTCTTCTCAGCTGATGCCGGAGCGCGTACAGCTTCATTCCATTATTTCCATGCTATGCCAGAGCACGCGCATTTTCATTCCATTCTTTCCATGTTATGCCAGAGCGTGCACAGCTTCATTCCGTTCTTTCCATGCTAAGTTAGAGCGCGCACAGCTTCATTCCATGCACTACTTGAAGCCTGTTCACTGTTCAAATTCACTTTCAAATACAATTAACTTTTTACAAGCGACTAACGTTCTTCAATTTGATAATTAACTAAACTCTTAACACTGTACATGCAATTTTTCTTTTCTGTAATTGCTTTTAAAGATCATTTCCTTGAACAATACTTCATTCTTAAGATTCTGTCACTTATCTGAGATTAGGTTCTCCAGCATGGGGTCTGGCATGGATTCATATGCTCATGAATATTACCCCGTCGTCAGGCCGGGAATCCTCGGTATAGAAAAAATCAGTATCAGTTTTGTTTCTGATCTGTCTTTCTCAGTAGTAACCAATCACTGGTCTCTGGGTCATACTGCCCCAGCCAATGACTTCCCTCTCCCTAAGCCCCACCCCTGGCAGCCATCCTCAGATTTTTACCGCACGTTCAAGTGTTGGGAGTCCTCGTGCTTAGCTCTCGAGCTTTTGCTGCGTTTTCGCGTTTTTTTCAGGAGATTCTCATTTTTTCGGTTAAAAGAGCCTCAAGCTCCACCGTTTCTACTTCCGATCAATGGGGATCCGTTTCGGAGTTTTCTACGCCGCTCAAGGGTGAAGATTTCGTCGAGTTACGCTTTTGGAGGATTCCAGAAGTTCCAAGCCCTACCTCGGACATGGCCCAGGGGAAAGGGAGCTTGACGCCCGGGAAGCTATTCAGGACCTGCCCTGGATGCCAGCTTCAGAACGTTTTCAAGGAGGACGAGCATTCGTTATGCCTCTACTGTCTCCATGAGGACAAGACGCACAAGGAGAAGGACTATGCGTTTTGTGGTAACATGTCGGAGCGGACCATGAAGGATCGCCACCTCCGTCTCGCCAACTGGCTGGAAGGTAAGAGCCCGCCAGGCGAGAAGAAGTCCGAGCGGTCTTCTAAGTCCTGTGAGGGTGCTCCGGCGACGGGGGCTCAACAAAAGGCTAAGCACAGCGAGTCCGCTGGCACCGGGAGTGCCGAAAGGTCAGGCTCCTTGGCTGCCAGGCAGGGCGCACCCTCCCTGGCGCCATCGATCACGAGCCAACTCTCTGGCTCGGGTAAGAGTAAGTCCGAGAACCCGGCGAAGCTTCTGGAGAGGCCCTGGTCGATCTCGAAGACTCTGGCAGAAGGGGAGCGAGGCTCGGACCCTCTCCCGAAGGTGAAGGCCCCAGGCGTACAGAAGGTGACGTTGGCCGTGATTCACCCTGCTAGGACCTCGATTGAGGATGTCGCCGCTGCCGTGGCTCAGTCTGTGGAGTCTACACCAGTGGAGGCACCCTCAGGTACTAGAGTCTCCCTGCCACCGTGGAGGGAGTCGTCTTTCAGGCCCATCGAGAAGACCCCCACGAAGTCCTCGTTGGAAAGGGGGGGAGGGGGTGGTGGCCGTCGTGGATACGGACACGACCTCTGAAGAGGAGCTCATCCAAGTCGTGGAGGAGACCCAGCCCATCGGGAGGGATCCCGACGAGGGCGACGGTGACGCAGACGAGGCTCCTCAAGAGCCCTCACACCCGTTGTTTCCGGCGCCACAGGACACCTCGGTGGCCATTTTGTCAGCCATCCAGTCCTTATGCTCGGAGATGAGGACTAGGTTGCCCCTTCCCCCGACGGAGGAGCCTGAGCCAGACCCGACGGAGGATCCGGATCCAGGTCCTTGGGGGGAGCCCACCGCCTAAGAGGAGGAGGACGCATCCCAGGCCTCCTCTCCTGCCTCTGTGGCCTTCTCTGCCTTCCCCCCGGTCCACTACCCACTTGGATAATACAGGCATGGACACGACCACGACGGGTACGGATGACGACGGAGATGACGACGGGACTTGCCCCCCGTCACTCCCTGCCCGGGCGTCCCCACCCGACGAGATTGGATCCTTCCATGCAATGATCTCCAGGGCATCCAAGCTCTTCCAGCTCTGCCCCGAGGAAAAGAAGAAGGAGGGATTCCTTTACCAGCGGCGCAAGGCTAAAAGGAAGACGGTCCTCGCCGTACCGCTTCTTGATGACATCTGGGATGAGGGGCTCACCCTCCAAGAACCCTGCTACGGCTCCTGCGAAGAGGGACCGGTACGAGAAGAAGTACCGGGTCCCCGACGCTGCCCACTTGTGCCTTAGGGCGCAACCTACCCCAGACTTGGTTGTTTGGGCGGCGTCCAAGAAGAGAGCGGGGAGGGCATCGGCCTCGACTTCAACCTCCCCTCCGGACGGTGAGGGTAGGAAACTGGATGCGATGGGACGACGGGTCATCTCATCTGCAGCAACGACCATCAAGGCGGCCAACGCCCTGGCCATCGTTGCCCGCTACGACAGGGAGTTGTGGTTCAAGATCGCCCCCCCTGTTGGACTTCCTTCCGGATGCTAAGAGGGCTGAGGCTCTGGAAATCTTGCAGGAAGGTGAGATTGCCTCAGACTACGCCATTACGGTGGCTACGGACATCGCCGACACCGGTTTCCGTCAGTTGGGCAACAGCGTTTGCCTGAGACAAGGATGGCTCAGGGCGACGGATTTCCGCCAGGACGTTCAGACCAAGGTTTTGGACATGCCCTTCGATGGGAACAACCTTTTTGGCAAGGCGGTTGATGAATCCCTTCAGGCGATCAAGACGGACACGGAGACGGCCCGTGCACTGGGTGTGCTCCAACAACGACGGCCGTCCTTTCGGAGTTCTGGAGGCAGACAGGGTGCCTCCAAGGGAGCCGGCAGCAGCTCCTCTACTTACTGTCAAGCGGCAAGGTCTACATCGCAGGAGGCCTAAAGGGGACGCGGCAAGTTAGGTGGATCCCGCCGTGGTCGCCAAGGTGGTCAAGGAGGCAAAGCGGCCTCCAAGCAAGATTGAACAGTCCGTCGGGTCGGGCCCCTGCCGAAGCACCCCGGTGGGTGGCCGGCTGACGAAGTTCGTTGGCGTGTGGGAGTCCATCTCCACTGACCGTTGGTTGCTGGACGCCCTGGCCCTGGGGCACGCCCTCGAGTTCCAGAAGAGGTGCCCCCGCATTCCTCCCAAGGCCAGGAAGGAAAATCACATCCCTCAACTGCTGTTGGAAGTACGGGCGATGCTCAGGAAAGGTGCCATCAAGCTCGTCCCGAAGAGGCTTCGGGGCTCCGGAGTTTACTCAAGATACTTCCTCGTGAGGAAGAAGACGGGAGGATGGCGTCCCATCCTGAACCTGCAACGACTAAACAAATACATCAAGGCACTGAAGTTCCGGATGGTCACCCTCCAGCACGTGCTGGGACAGCTGGAGGAGGGCGATTTCCTGTCGTCGTTGGACTTGGAGGATGCTTACTTCCACATCCCTATTCTAAAGAGGCACCGAAAGTTCCTCAGGTTCGTGGTCAAAGGGCGGCACTACCAGTTCAAGGCCCTCCCGTTTGGATTAAAATCGGCGCCCAGGGTGTTCACCAAGTGCCTAGCACCGGTGGCGGCGCGGCTGCGCCTGCAGGGGATCCACGTCTACCCCTACCTGGACGACTGGCTCATACGGGCACGGACAAGGGAGCTCGCCGTGGAACACACTGGGAAGTCCGTCTAGCTGCTCACGGACCTGGGCCAAAATCCCACCTGGTCCCGTCGCAAGTCGCCCTGTTTCTGGGAGCACAGCTCGACACAGTGGCGCGGTGGGCCTCACCGTCGGAGGAAAGGATAAGGACCATCCTAGGAAAGGTGCAACGTCTACTGGCCACGGACGTGACCAGAGTGAGGTCTATCAAGTCCCTCCTCGGAATGATGTCCTCCTGCATTTATCTGGTGCCCCATTGCAGACTTCGGATGCGGCCCCTGCAAGAATTCCTTGACGCCCACTGGATCCAGATGACGGGCAGCTTCGAAGACAGGATCTTGCTCGACGAAACGTTCCGTCAGGCGATACGATGGTGGGGTGTCCGCGCTCATCTGACAGCGGGAACATGCTTCCTAGACCCAGCCCACCAGGTGACGGTGACGACGGATGCCTCCCTGGAAGGTTGGGGAGCGCACACAGGGGGCCTCCACGCGAGAGGCCTTTGGTGCTCGGAGGAGATGACTCTCCACATCAACATCTTGGAGCTCTGCGCAGTGTTCTGGGCCCTCAGGTCCTTCCTTTCATCCCTCAAGGGCAAGGTGGTGAGTATCTTCACCGACAAGACCACCACGATGTTTTACATTCGGAAGCAGGGCGGAACCAGATCCCCTGCCCTGTCCAAGGAAGCCCAGGATCTGTGGCATTGGGCCATCGCACAAGGGATGTTTCTGGTATCCTTTCATCTGGCAGGGATAAAAAACAACATCGCCGACTCACTCAGCAGGGAGCGGCGCTTGTGCCACGAGTGGGAACAGCGCCAGGATCAAGTGGACAGACTCTTCCGACGATGGGGCGAACCCCAGATCGATCTCTTCGCGACGGCGGCGAACTCCAAGTGCCGGAGGTTCGCCAGCAGGTTTCCCCAACCGAGGAGCATGGGCGATGCTTTCTCGTTCCCCTCGTTCCCCTGGGACAGCCTGTTCCTTTATGCATTCCCGCTGTTGCCGTTGCTACTCCGGCTCGTCAACCAGCTCAAGAGGTCCCGGTGCAGGATGATCCTCGTTGCGCCGGTGTGGCCGAGGCAGATCTGGTTCCCGGACCTTCTGGACTTGTCAGCGTCCACACCAGTCAAGGTACCGACGGACGCGGATCTTCTCTCCAGAGAAGGAGGCGCCATTCTTCATCACGAACCAGAGTCGCTGAACTTGTAGGCCTGGCTCCTGCAGCACTAGTTTGGAGGATACGACATCCCGGTCTCACGTTACACCAGAACTACAGGACGGGCGTCCTTGTGGTCTCATCGTCTGGTGAAGGAATTTATGAAAGGACAGTTACGATCATTCCCGCCGGTGAAGGCCCCTGCCCTGGCGTGGGAGCTCAACGTGGTACTAACTAGGCTCATGGGGGCCCCATTCGAGCCTGTGCATTCAGTGCCGTTGAAGTTTCTGTTGTGGAAGACAGCATTCCTCGTGGCCATCACCTCTGCACGACGAGTGGGAGAGATCCAGGCCCTGTCTTGCAAGCCTCCATACTTGACTTTTCACGACACAAGGGTGGTGCTGAGGACCCACCCCTCCTTTATGCCCAAGGTGCCGTCGGACTTCCGCCTCAACGAGCCCTTGGTGTTACCAGTTTTCTTCCTGTCACCTTCGTCGCCGGCCGAGAGGACTTTGCACTCGCTGAATGTAGCTAGAGCATTGAAGTTCTACGTGGACCGCACGAAGAGTTTTCGGAAGACGTCACAGCTATTTGTGAACTTTGGACCTGTGAACCAAGGGAAGGCTCTCTCGAAGGCTTCCATTTCCAGATGGCTCTCCGGCTGCAACGTGCACTGTCACCGGTTGGCAAACCGACCGCTGCCCGGCCGTCCGAGAGCCCATTCGACCAGAGCGATCGCTGCTACTATGGCGTTCCTGTCTGGTGTGCCCCTGCTCGACATCTGCAGGGCTGCTACGTGGAGGTCGACGCACACCTTCACGAGATTCTACTGCGTCGACTGGGATTCCAGGGAGGAGTCCAGAGTCGGCCAGGCAGTGCTGCGCAACCTGTTCACCTAAGGTGAGCCTGGTGAGGAGATAAGAGTTGCTTAATGTTGAGTTGTTGTATTGCTTGATATTGAGCCTTGTGCCACCTCCCGTGGTTGTGCATGTGTATACTGCTATGTATTCTTATATTCATGAGCATGTGAATCCATGCCAGACCCCATGCTGGAGAAGGAACAAGTTACTTACCTGTAACTGTTGTTCTCCAGCATGGGTCTGGCATGGATTCACATGCGAACCCTCCCGTCTACCCCTCTGCGGCTCTTCACTTGGTCATACTGCCACTTCACGTGCTACAAAATCTGAGGATGGCTGCCAGGGGTGGGGCTTCGGGAGAGGGCAGTCATTGGTTCGAGGCAGTATGACCCAGAGACCAGTGATTGGCTACTACTGAGAAAGACAGATCAGAAACAAAACTGATGCTGATTTTTTTCTATACCGAGGATTCCCGGCCTGACGACGGGGAATATTCATGAGCATGTGAATCCATGCCAGACCCATGCTGGAGAACAACAGTTACAGGTAAGTAACTTGTTCCTTCTCTGGCTCTTCCTATAGTTGTCTTGGAATTGGATTTTTTCTCTGGGTTCTCAATGTATAACTGGAAATCATCAAAGCTGTGAGCTCTCTTGTGCAGATCTGTAATGAAAGGCAGTTTAGAACCTCTCCTGAGTAGTGAATCACTTTGTAGCACAATTCCCTAGGCAGTTCCACAAGTGTTGTGCTGGAAAGTCGAGAGGGACCTGGGTAGCATCTTTCTAGTCCCAGTGGGGGCAGGATAAAAAGTATAAAGAAAGCGAAATGTGTTGAGACTTCCTTGAAGGTGAAGGTACCCCCACACATGCTCACACCAGGAGAAAATACAATCCTCTAGGGGAAAAAAAGGCAAGAGATTCTTGCAAGTATACCAAGTTTTAATCACGCAAAAAATAGGTATGTCAGCAAAGAATTCTGCTGCTCAAGTACGTTCTGCCGTAAAATGGTACAAGCAGAATGCTATAACGAAACAAATTGTCATCAGTGACATTGACATATATAGTAAAAACCTGCGTGGCTGGTTGGTGAGACCTTCTACATGGGCAGCCTGCTCTATAGGGGACGCCAGGCCGTTGGCCACATCCCCGTCAGTCCGTCCATCTGTTTTCCATCACGTGAGGTCTGCTGGGCTCATCTCCAGGGAACCAAGGTCGAGTTTGCAATTAGTTACTTTGTAAGACAATGCAACTTTTTCATTATAGCGTACACCTGCGAGGACAGGGACTGGCACAGGGGGAGGCTTAAGATCAAGCTGACCCACACATTCTTCACTCATTCGGTATAGCACTGGCTGCACCCAAGGCTTGCACTCTTGTTTTGGACTATCATTTATTCCCCTTGTACCTCTCATTACAGATCTTGTCATTATGAAATAAGTTGGAATGTTTGCATTCTTTTAGATCTTTTATTGCCAGTGGATTTATAGTTGGTGGTCTGAGGTCACTTACTATCATGGAATTTAGGGGTCTTCGACTGGGACAGTTGAGTGCCATAACGCATGGTTGACTGGGTGGGGGTCAGAGGCCTGCTTTGGCCCGGCTGTAATGAACGTGCACTGTGAGGTGTCTGTATCTTTCTCTGTTAAAGTTCAAACATCCATCAGCAATTAAGCTTTCCTCGCATCTTTCATCACACGCGTTACCAATCTTCGTTCTTGTGCTCTTTAGACAATTTTGCTGCTGACAACCTTGACTTCAACACCCAGGTCTTGCATCGGTCTCCTAAACTCACCGGCTGTCTTGATCTATCTGGTGCTGTTTTGATCCTGGAGCCAAGTACAGTACCACAGCGGCTACTGCTCCTCCCCGACTCCGTCAGCCATGCAGGAGGGCCCCGGGTATCTCCAACACACAATGCAGGCTTCCTCAGTCTGATTTCCTTACTTTACGCTTTTTAATCTGAAGGATGCTGGAAAGTAACGGTTTCTCACCGGAAAGGTCAAGGGTATCTCCCTCCTTGCGCACCCTTCTTGGTTTGCCGTCTTTCTTCCCTCGTTCAGCTGCCGTCTGGAAAATGCTGTTCCTTCGTGTGCTTTGCCTTGCTCATTGTGTGCTGTCTTGCTCTGCCTTTTATCTGCCGGGAAGCTTAATGGAAGTCAGGTGTGAGCTGTTACCAGTAATTGGCTGGCCTTGTCTGACCATAGTAGTGGAACATGTCGGGTACAATGCTCTGCTCGGGTGTGAGTCTGTTTTCTCCCAGACTAGGCTTTCCATGTGCAAGTGTCCTTGGGATACTGGGGGGATGCTGTGTCTCGCAATCGGGTGTCCCACTCCCATTCCCCGACAATCCCTCACCCAGGTGATCCTCTCGCATTGGTCCACTCCCAGGAACTGGATCCAAAAGCGATGGCCGTTTCCTGGCTACCTGGATGACAGATCCCCGAGGACTAGCGGGTGGGACACCTTCTGGTTTCTCACAGTTCATTCAGGGTCCCTTAATAGGCCACCCTCCCCCTGGCACATCACAGGTGTATTTATGAGTTTTGCCTTAATCTCAAGTGCCTAAGGGGGTGGGATAGGTTCATCTCCTTCCCAACAGTCCCCCTTTTTGTTACTTATACAGTAACAAATTCCTCTGCATACATGCGTTCATTTTCCCCTCTCACTGCAGCCTCATACAGTGGGGTTTCCTTTATTGACATACAAGCTCTACATACTGACCACAGACTTTCTCCTGCTTGTGCTATTCATTCGGTGTGCATTTCATTTAAATATATCCCCCCCATCTCCAGCTTGATCTACCCAAACATCCTTATTTCAGGATCAGGGGGTGGGACAATGATGGTGTGGTATCAGCGGTCTACTTTATCTCTATAGTAAATAGGGAGCATTGGTGGAGTGGCATGGTCAGTTTGTATTTCAGTATCTTTTATATTGTGAGGTACTTTTGAAACACCAATTGATACCATCATCATTGCGCTAATGGACACTGCTTTGGCACAACAGCGAAGTCCCATTTGGTAGGTGCAGAAGATGACTAGGATTAACACGATAACAGGTATCCGCATCTTGACGATGGCTCCTAAACAGGATGGGGCCCAATCGAAGGCCAGATCAAAACCCCCCCTGTATTCCTCCTCCTTCTTTCTTGATGCAAGCACCTACTCCATGTAATGCTGCATCTGAGTTAGTGACCCGTTCTCTGCGTTTTCTGGCAGCACGAGTGTGCAGCAAGTATCGCCAATCTTGCGGGAAACACCTCCTTCCATAGCCATCAGCATGTTGAGCACATACCTATTCGGCATCATCAGTCTTAGTGCTCTTAGTTCAACCTTTATGATGTTGAATCCGTGTTCAGTGTAATTTGCCAGCTGTAACAGTACCCAGAGTACAATTTGCAGCCACTTGGCGTTGGTTGCTGCTTGTACGCCAGGTAGCAGAAGGCAAAGAAGGTTTCTGCTGAGCTGAAAAATCAGTATTCATCTGGGATCTCGGCGAGCAGTGCAGATGAGTCTTTGGATAAGTATTTCGACCTCTTTCTTCTTTTTAGTGTCTCATAGTGCCCCCTTCCCTGTAAGATGTGGAACTCGGGTCGTTGGTAGTGGGTTTTGTTCTTCGAATGTTGGTGAAACAGTTGGGCCTGTTCTGGGACTAATGGTAGCGCTGAGTGCAGCGTGGCCAGCAAACAATGGCACCTTCATTATGGTGGGATGTGCAAGTACGACTGCTGGCCACAGGCCCAGTAATAGTTTATCACTCCCGCCATGCCCCTTTTTAAGTCTGTAATCAACATTGTTCTGTTACATCGTCTGTTAGAGCCGATGAAGACAGTTGCCACACTGTGGAAACAGAGTTCATAAGTCTCTTCTTGGTGCACTTTAAATGACTTTTCCATTGCTGCAATCCATGTCAGTTTTGTAATGTGTTCTGTCCATATTTGTGCACAGGTTCTTTCCACTAAAGCCAGTACTTTCCTCGTATCCCAAGAGGCCTTCCGCTAGGCAGCTGAGCGTTGTTTCTGGCCATTTGTTTATGTACTTGAGTCCATCAATTATTAAATATGGTTGCTGTAGGCAGTTGAGGTTTCTTGGGTTGTTGTTGCATTGCAGGGCGTCTGGATCCACAAGCTATATTTGCACACTGTGTACCTGAAAGGTGCATTTTATTCCACATAACGCAAGATGAACCAGGCATTGTGCCTCTATAAATGGATCTTCTGTGGTACTGAAACCTTGGTTTCCCCCAATGCGTGCAGTATTAATGAGCATACATGGCAACTGCCATTGGTTGTTTGTCTTCCTACCACACTCATGTCTGTGTACCAGCTGTTGGATAGCTCAGGGTGTCTGATATCTTCACTAGCATCCAGGCCTAGGCCGTGTTATACATCATGCCTGAGGCTACTTGCTTGCCTTCTCATTCTATCATGCCTTGATATATATCTTTTTGTTAGTGTACTGCTGCTAATATTGCTACTGGTATTTGTTTTGCAAAACATTTTTTGAATGGATTATGTCCTCCAACGTATTCCACATCTTTGACATGTAATGTCCACAGCTGTGCACTTGGGAAACTTTTTCAGCAGAGGGAGCCCTGCGTTGATGACGTCCGGTCGATGTCCCTCGAAGGCCTCCGTTGAGGGCAACGTCACCGGATGTTATAAATAGGACTTGCGGCGCCCGTAGCCTCAGATCCTTTTTTTCCACGAATGTGTTTCTTCATGAAACTCGGCGCACCTCGTGTGTTGTCATCGTTGAGATGTCTTTTTCTACGACCCCTCCGACTCTGCGGTCTGGCTTCAAGACCTGCCGGGACTGCAAGTCGAAAATGTCGATCACTGACCCGCATCGCATTTTCTTGTGGTGCCTGTGCGAGTCACACGACACTGACAACTGCTTGAAATGGCAGTCACTGACTGTCAATGCCTTACGGGAGCGGGATGGGAAGCTCCAGGTAGGCAGGTGCTCTAAGCATAGTATGTCCCGAAAATCTAAATCTTCCAAGGAGGTTTCCACCGATGACTCGAGGGGCAACACTCTGCGTCGGGAGGTGACCTGGGGATCTCGGTCCCGGAGTGGTGCCCGCCATTCTTCCTCGTCCCGGCATTCGGAGGATGGTGCCTCGAGGACGGTAGCATGGCCAACGAAGTCCTCGACTCCGGAGGAATGGGCTGTGTTTAAGGAGCAAATGTTAGTGATATTTTAATCGCAGGGCACGGGTCCAGTCATGCCTTCTAAACGAGCCGGCCAGGAACAGTCTCATACCGTGGCTCGCACGACTTTGGGTGCGGGTCCACGACACTACTCGCATCGGGAGGCCTCGAGGTCCCGTTCGGTCAAGGTTTTGTAAAGTCCCAAGAGACGTACTTTTAGGTCTCGGTCCTCATCCCCAGAGAGACCGCAGCAACCTGCTTTCGTATCAGCCCACGGCGCCGTCGGCACCTGTGTCGACGGTCTATGCCGAAGCCTTCGGCGCTCACGACGCCTTTGGGTATTTTTAGCCGCAATCTGCCATTGGAGTACCTGGATGTGGTGGATCCTCCTAGGAAGGCTATGGCGCAGTCTGTGAGGCCAGTTTTGGACTCTAGCCCCTCTTCGCCCTCTTCTGCCACCAGGCCCGGGTTTCAACTCCCTCTAGCTGACATATATGAAGAGGAAGTAAGGTCTGAATTTGAGAACCCTGGTGAACTTGATGTGGCTCTGATGTTTTCTGGAGACAGTCAGTTGGAGGAGTTGAGGCAGACCCTCCATGATACCAGTGGGTTGGACACTTCTCCGGAAGTGGCATTTGGTAGACCTGAGCCTGGGGCTCATGCAGAGTCTTCATACCGGAGGTTCATGGCTAGGATCTCGGAGTATCTGGGCTGGTCCAGTCCTCCTGAAGACTTTGTGCAGCATGATCTAACCGTCATCTTAGATCAAGGTCCGTCCTCTGACCCAGTTTTACCATTTCATCTCACCTTACAGAAAAGGGTGGCAGCTGCTTGGCAGTCCCCGGAATCTCTTCCGGCTGTTAATAAATCTTAGACAAAGAAATACTGCCCTTCCGTTAGTGACCCCAGCTATTTATGTGCTCACCCCACTCCCGAGAGTTTGGTGGTTCAGGCGGTTATGGCCACCTCGAGGCAGGCGGCGTACCCTACCATCCCTCCACATAGGGATGACAAGCACTTCGACATTTGGGCCCGGAAGGTATTTTCTGCTGGGAGCATGGCCTTGAAATTGGCCAACTCCACTTGTGCCTTGGCAAGGTTTTCACACACTCTGTGGAACTGTTTCTTTAGCAGCTGGGGGGAAAAAAAGGGATGGGTTCCTTTGTCTCGTGCAAGGATGCCATGTGCAAATCCCTTCAGTCGGGTTTGGATACGGCCGACAGTGTTAGCCGATCCATGGCTGCGAGCACCGTTATACGCAGATTTGCGTGATTGCGGAATGTCAGGTTTTGCTCCGGATGTGCAGGCCCGTCTTCTCAACATGCCCTTTAATGGCGCACATTTGTTTGGCAGCAAGGCTGACGAGAGCCTTGAGAGGTTGCAGACCTCGAAAGCTGCGGCTAAATCTTTAAGCTGAACTGTGCATCAACTTCTGCCTTTTTGTCCTACGGGAGAGCAATGCAGGGGAGGTTCTTTTCGTTACTACTCCTCCTTTGGAAGAACAAGAGGGGCCGCCAGACAAAGGGGCCAGCGTAAAAGTACCCGTGGTGGTCAGGGAAATCGTGGTGCCAAAGCTGCTCAGGCCGCTGCCTCTTTGCCTTCAGGCACTGCCGCAGCCGCTTCCAAACAGTCATGAGGCCATGTCCCATGGTTCACTGGTTGGGGGGCAGACTGTCTCAGCATCTAGAAGAATGGCAATCCATTACTTCAGATGCGTGGGTTCTGGATACCATAGCCCACGGCTACTACCTTCCCTTCCTTCAGCGGCCTCACAACAATCCACCGGGGAAACTCTCTTTGAAGCTTCCAGATCTGCTCCTTGTGCATGAAATCTTAACCCTTCTGGAGAAAGGCGCTATAGAACTATTGCCTGTAGCGGAGAGGAACAAGGGATGGTATTCCCCTCATTATTTGAATCCAAAGAAAGACTGGGGATTGAGACCCATCATGGATTTGCGTTGGGTGAACAAACTTTTCAGGAGGGCAGGACAAAGGCTGATATGCGGGGAAATTTCTTCTCTGTGAAAGGGACAGTGAGATAAAAACTTGGTAGAGTCTCTCCCAGGGGTTATTCACCCAAGAACAGGTCATTGGGCTGTGTTTGTGCTGGTAGAGAGATTCACAGACCCCCCCTTTGTTAAGCTTCTCAGGAAGGACAAGTTCAAGATGGTTACTCTTTCTCAAGTCATCCAGACCCTTCAACCTGAGGATTGGTTGGTGTCTCTGGACATACGGGATGCTTACTTTCATGTGCCAATTCATCCCAAGCACAGAAAGTACCTGAGTTTTGCAGCTGCCGACACGCACTTTCAGTTTCGGGTCCTGCTGTTCGGATTGACCTCCGCCCTGAGGGTCTTCACCAAGCTAACGATGGCGGTGGCAGCGTACCTCAGGTGAGGGGGGGATTCACGTCTACCCCTACCTGGATGACTGGCTGATCTGGGCATGCTCTCCCGAGCAAGCGTTGGATCATCTCAGTCTCACCTGTCGCACCCTCCACAGGCTGGGCTTCTCCAAGAATTTCAAGAAGTCGTATCTGACACCTTCCCAACAGCTCCATTACATCGGGGGCGGTGTTAGACACGTCCTTGGAAGTGCTCGCCTCCCAAGGTGAGGGCTCATCACATTGTGCAGATGATGGACAAGTTTCAACATGCCCAGAGATTCCCGGCTTTTTAGTCTTAAGGTTGCTCAGCCTCATGGCATCCTGCATTCTCCTGGTGCCAGAGGCCAGGCTGCGGATGAGATCCCAGCAATGGGTCCTCAAGATGCAGTGGTCGCAGTTCTCCGGCAAGATCTCGGATCCATTTCAGATTCAAATCAGTCTCCCAGGATCTTCTGTGTTGGGCCAAGAAGGGAACCTGATGAGGGGGGAACAGTTTTGGCAACCGTGGCCGGAGGTGACTGTAGTGACAGACACTTTCCTCACAGGATGGGGCACACATGCCAATGACTTGACAGTCAGCGGTCGTTGGTCTCCGTCGGATTCCAGACTCAACATCAACCTGTTGGAGCTGAGGGCCATCAGGCTGGCCCTGAAGGCTTTTCTGCCCTCTGTACGGGGGAAAGAGTGCCCTAATCATGATGGAAAACACAGTGGCCATGCATTACCTCAACAAAAAAGGGGGTAGGGTCACTCCCGTTATGCAGAGAGGCAATGCAGCTCTGGTTCTGGGCCATCCAGCAGGAGATTTCGATCTCGGCAGATCATCTGGCCGGAGACGAAAATGCGGCGGCGGATGCTCCGAGCAGGCAGAGGGCGATCTCTCACAAGTGGGAGTTGGCTCAGGAAGTCCTTCAGGAAATCTTCGCCCTTTGGGGAACCCTGTAAGTGGATCTCTTTGCCACCAGTGTCAACAGGAAGTGCGAGAGATTATGCTCAAGGGAATTTCCTCCAAGAGGAGCCTTAGGAGACGCGTTCATAGTGGATTGGTCATTCCCACTGCTGTACGGGTTTCCTCAATTTCCCGTCATTCCTCAAGTGTTGCAGAGGTTACGGAGGTTTGGTTCCCACATTATCCTCATTGCTCCGGATTGTGCCAGGAGAGCGTGGTACCCGGACATTCTAAAAATTCTCATCTGCCCTCCATGCCGTCTTCCCTACCGAGAGAATCTGCTCTCTCGCGAGAGGGGTCGGGTTCTCCAGCATGGGGTCTGGCATGGATTCACATGCTCATGAATATTCCCCGTCGTCAGGCTGGGAATCCTCGGTAAAGAAAAAACCAGTATCAGTTTCGTTTCTGATCTGTCTTTCGTAGTAATAACCAATCACTGGTCTCTGCGTCATACTGACCACAGCCAATGACTGCCCTCTACCTAAGCACCGCCTCTGGCAGCCATCTTCAGATTTTTACCGCACGTTCATGTGTTGGGATCCTCGTGCTATTGCTCTCGAGCGTTAGTGCTATTTTTTCACGTTTTTTCTCAAAAACTTCGTTTTTTCGGTCAAAAGAGCCTCAAGCTCCACCGACTCTCCATCCGATCAACGGGGACCCGTTTCGGATTCGTCTGCGCCCCTCAAGGGTGAAGATTTCGTCGAGCTACGCTTTTGGAGGACTCCAGAAGTTTCTCAGGCCCGGTCATGGCCCAGGAGAAGGGAAGCTCGACGCCCGGAAAGCTGTTCAGGGTCTGCCCTGGATGCCAGCTGCAGAACGTCTTCAAGGAGGACGAACACTCTTTTTGTCTTTACTGCCTGCATGAGGACAAGACGCACGTGGAGAAGAACTGTGCGTTTTGCGGCAACATGTCGGAGCGGACCATGAAGGACCGCCATCAACGTCTCGCCAACTGGCTAGAAGAGAAGAGCCCGTCCGGTGAGAATAAGAGGAAGAAATCCGAGCGGTCTTCTAAGACCTTTGAGGACGCCCCGGCGACGGGGGTCCAACATAAGGCCAAGCACCGCGAGTCCGCTGGCACCGGGAGCGCCGAACGGTCGGGCTCTACGGGCGCCAGGCAGGGCGCACCCTCCCCGGCACCATCAACCACGAGCCAACGCTCTGGGTCGGGTAAGAGGAAGGCCGAGCACCCGGCGAAGCTCCTGGAAAGGCCCCGGTCGAGCTCGAAGGCGGAGGGGGAGCGAGGCAGTGTCCCCCCCCCTCAAGGATAAGGCGGTGAGCGCACCTAAGGTGGTGAAGGCCTTAATCCATCCGGCCAAGCCCTCTATCGAAACTGTCGCGGCGGCCCTGGCTCAGCCTGTGGAGGCTACACCAGTGGTGGCGACCTCGGGGCTCAGAGTCTCCCTGCCACCTCGGAGGGAGTCCTCTTTTGTGCCCATCGATAGGATCCCCGTGAAATCCCCCGTGGGGAAGAAAAAGAGGGGGCAGGGCGTCGTCGTAGATTCGGCCTCAACCTCGGAGGAGGAGCTGGTCGAGGTCTTAAGCCACGGATGGATCCCGACGCAGGGGACGACGACATCGTCGAGGGTACCGACGGGGCCCCTGATCGCCCGTCGGATTCCCCTCTGCCAGCGCCGCGAGACAACTCGGCGGCCATTTTGTTGGCTATACAGTCCTTATGCTCAGAGATAAGGACGAGACTACCGTTGCCGACGGAACCTCTCCCGTCGGGGGACCCAGAACCGGGACCTTCTGGTGTTCCCCCTACCAAGAGAAGAAGGATCCACCCTCCACCTCCTTTTCAGCCGTCGCGCCCCTTCCAGCCCTCCTCCCCGTCCACCCGAGGGGATGATACGGGGACTGACACGGCAGCGACGGGTACGGACGACGAGGTTTACGACGAGGATGCACCGTCGTCGCCTCCCACCAGGGCTTCTCCGCCCGACGAGATTGGATCGTTCCACTCTATGATCGCCAGGGCATCCGAGCTTTTCCAACTCTGCCCTGAGGAGAAGAAGAAGGAAGGTTTCCTTTATCAGCGGCGCGAGGCCAAGAGGAAGACGGCCCTCGCGGTGCCTCTATTGGACGACATTTGGGATGAGGGCCTCACCCTCATCAAGAACCCTTCCACGACGCCAGCTAGAAGAGACCGGTACGATAAAAAGTACCGGGTCCCGGACACGGCCCCCCTGTGCCTCCGGGCGCAGCCTACCCCGGACTCCGTCGTCTCCGCGGCGGCCAGGAAAAAAGCGGGGGGGGGGTGCGGCCTCCACATCGACTTCCCCACTGGACGGCGAGGGAAAGAAATTGGACGCTATGGGACGCAGAGTCATCTCGTCTGCAGAGACGACGATTAAAGCTGCCAACGCCTTGGCTATCGTGGCCCGATACGACAGGGAGCTCTGGTACAAACTGGCTCCCCTGCTGGACTTCTTGCCGGACGACAAGAGGGCAGAGGCCCTGGAGATCCTGCAGGAAGGTGAGGTGGCTTCGGACCACGCCATTACCGTTGCGACGGACATCGCCGACACTGGGTTCCGCCAGTTGGGCAACGGCATTTGCCTTAGGCGGCGTGGATGGCTCAAGGCTACGGACTTCCGTCAAGACGTTCAGACCAGAGTCCTGGACATGCCCTTCGATGGGAACAACCTGTTTGGGAAAACAGTGGACGATTCCCTTCAGGCCATTAAAGCGGACACCGAGACGGCCCGGGCCCTTGGAGTTCTGCAACAACGACGGACGCCCTTTCGGAGCAGCGGAGGCAAGGGCGCCTCCAAAGGTTCCGGCGGCGGTTTCTCCTCCTACCGTCAAGCAGCCCGCTCGTCGTCTCAGGAGGCCTACAGAGGACGAGGCAAGTCTGGCAGACCCCGCCGTCGTCGCCAAGGACAAGGCGCTAAAGCCTCGTCGAAGCAGGATTGAACCGGTCGGGGGGTCGGGCCCCCACCGAAGCACCCCGGTGGGAGGCCGGCTGGCGAGCTTCGTCAGCGTGTGGGAGTCCATCTCCACCGACCGTTGGGTGCTGGACGCCTTGGCCCGGGGCCACGCGCTCGAGTTTCAAAGAAAGTGTCCGCGCGTCCCCACCGTGGCCAGGAAAGAACTTCACGTCCCTCAACTTCTCCTGGAGGTGAAGGCGATGCTCAAGAAGGGCGCCATCGAACTCGTCCCAAAGAGGCTTCGGGGCTCCGGAGTCTACTCGAGATACTTCCTCGTGAAGAAGAAGACGGGGGGATGGCGCCCCATCCTGGACCTGCGTCGTCTGAACAAGTTCATCAAGGCGCAAAAGTTCCGGATGGTCACCCTCCAGCACGTCCTGGGTCAGCTGGAGGAAGGAGACTTCCTGTCGTCGTTGGATTTGAAGGATGCCTACTTCCATATTCCCATCTTGAAGGGGCACCGAAAATTCCTACCAGGTTTGTGGTCCAAGGGCGTCATTACCAGTTCAAAGCCCTCCCCTTCGGTCTACGGTCGGCACCCAGGGTGTTCACCAAGTTCCTCGCACCGGTGGCGGCTCAGCTGCGCCGTGAAGGGATCCACGTCTACCCCTACCTGGACGACTGGCTCATCCAAGCCAAGACAAGGGAGCTCGCCGTGGTTCACACGGCAAGGACCGTCCAACTTCTCACGGACCTGGGATTCTCCGTGAACTACGCCAAATCCCACCTGGTGCCCGCGCAAGACACTGTTTCTGGGAGCGAGGCTCAACACAGTGTCCCTTCTGGCCTCCCCGTCGGAGGAGAGGACCAGGACCATTCTGGGCAAGGTGCAGCGGATGTTGGTGGCCGACGCGGCCAAGGTGAGGTCCATCAAGTCCCTCCTCGGAATGATGTCTTCCTGCATCTACCTCATTCCCATGTGCAGGCTCCGGATGCGCCCGTTGCAGGAGTTCCTGGACGCGCGCTGGATCCAAACGACGGGCAGCTTCGAGGAAAGGATCACACTCGACGAGAGTTTCCGACGAGCGATCCGGTGGTGGGGCACCCGCGCGCATCTGACGGCGGGCATGGACTTCCAGACCCCAGCCCACCAGGAGACAGTGACCACGGATGCCTCCCTGGAAGGGTGGGGAGCGCACACCGAAAATCTGCACGCCGACGGAGAAATCCCTACATATCAACGTCCTGGAGCTCCGTGCAGTGTTTTGGGCCCTCAGGTCCTTCCTTCCGTCCCTCAAGGGCAAGGTGGTGAGGATCTTCACCGACAACACCACCACCACCATGTTTTACATCAGGAAACAGGGCGGAACCAGGTCCCCAGCACTGTCCAAGGAGGCGCAGGACCTGTGGCATTGGGCAGTCGCCCAAGGGATGTTTCTGGTGCCGTTTCATCTGGCAGGGATAAACAACACCATCGCCGACTCACTCAGCAGGGAGCTGCGCTCGTGCCACGAGTGGGAACTACGGCAGGATCTAGTGGATCGCCTCTTCCGACGGTGGGGCACACCCCAGATCGACCTGTTCGCGACGGCGACGAACTCCAAGTGCCGGAGGTTTGCCAGCAGGTTTCCCCAGGCGAGGAGCATGGGCGATGCTTTCTCGTTCCCCTGGGAGGGCCTGTTCCTCTACGCGTTCCCTCCTTTGCCACTGCTGATCCGGCTTGTCAACCAGCTCAAGAGGTCATGGTGCAGGATGATCCTCGTCGCACCTGCGTGGCCGAGGCAGATATGGTTCCCGAACCTTCTGGACTTGTCAGCGTCCCTGCCAATAAAGCTGCCGGTGGACGCGGATCTGCTCTCCAGGGAAGGAGGCGCCATCCTCCACCACGACCTGAAATCGCTGAACTTGCAGGCCTGGCTCCTGCAGCGCTAGAGTTTGGAGGATACGACATACCGGCCGACTGCAGAGAGGTTCTTGCAAAGGCCAGGGCGTCCTCGACTCTTAAATGCTACGGACACAAATGGAAGAGGTTCTCTGTCTGGTGCCACGCACAGAAGATTAACCCTCTATGGATTACGGCTCCCCAGGTACTGCCGTACCTGCTGACGCTAGCCAAAGCTGGACTGGCACACGCGTCCATCAAGATTCATCTTGCTGCGATCTCCCGATACACCAGAACCACGGGGCGGACGTCCTTGTGGTCTCATCGTCTGGTGAAAGAGTTCATGAAGGGACTGTTCAGATCGTTCCCGCCGGTGAAGGCTCCGGCCCCGGCGTGGGAGCTCAACGTGGTGCTGACCAAGCTCATGGGACCTCCGTTCGAGCCTCTGCACTCGGCCCCGTTGAAGTTTCTGTCGTGGAAAACAGCGTTTCTTGTGGCCATCACCTCCGCACGACGGGTGGGAGAGATCCAGGCCCTTTCCTGCAAGGCCCCTTACTTGACTTTTCACGACACGAGGGTAGTGCTCAGGACGCACCCCTCCTTCATGCCCAAGGTACCGTCGGACTTCCACCTCAACGAACCCTTGGTGTTGCCTGTATTCTTCCCGTCGCCTTCGTCGCCGGCTGAGAGGACTTTGCACTCGCTGGATGTGGCTAGAGCGCTGAAGTTCTACGTGGACCGCACGAAGTGTTTTCGGAAGACGTCACAACTCTTTGTGAACTTTGGACCTGTCAGTCAGGGGAAGGCTCTCTCGAAGCCTTCCATTTCCAGATGGCTCTCCGGCTGTATCATGTACGGTCATCGGTTGGCAAACCGACCGCTGCCTGGCCGTCCGAGAGCCCATTCCACCAGAGCGATCGCAGCTACCACGGCGTTCCTTTCTGGTGTGCCCCTGCTGGACATATGCAGGGCTGCTACGTGGAGGTCGACGCACACCTTCACGAAGTTCTACTGCGTCGATCGGGATTCCAGGGAGGAGTCCAGGGTCGGCCAAGCAGTGCTGCGCAACCTGTTCGCCTGAGGTGAGCCTGGTGAGGAGGTAAGATGCTTAATGTTGAGTTTGATGCAATGCTTAATGTTGAGCCTTTGCCACCTCCCGTGGTTGTGCATGTGTGTACTGCTATGTATTCTTTATTCATGAGCATGTGAATCCATGCCAGACCCCATGCTGGAGAAGGAACAAGTTACTTACCTGTAACTGTTGTTCTCCAGCATGGGTCTGGCATGGATTCACATGCGAACCCTCCCGCCTACCCCTCTGCGGCTCTTCACTTGGTCATACTTCCACTTCACGTGCTTCCAAATCTGAAGATGGCTGCCAGAGGCGGTGCTTAGGTAGAGGGCAGTCATTGGCTGTGGTCAGTATGACGCAGAGACCAGTGATTGGTTATTACTACGAAAGACAGATCAGAAACGAAACTGATACTGGTTTTTTCTTTACCGAGGATTCCCAGCCTGACGACGGGGAATATTCATGAGCATGTGAATCCATGCCAGACCCATGCTGGAGAACAACAGTTACAGGTAAGTAACTTGTTCCTTATCCATCCAGAGGTCAAGACTCTCAACCTTCACGCTTGGTATCTGAAAGGTTGAGGTGTAAGGATTGGGACCTCCCAGGTGAAGTGATGGAGGTGTTGCTTTTTGGCCAGGCGGCCTGGAACAAAATCCCTGTACCATTGCCGTTGGCGTAAGTTCTGCGACTGGTGCAGAGATCACAATGTTGATCCTTTTCAGTGCTCCATTCCTATGGTTTTGTCTTGCTTTCTTTGGCCTACAGGGGTCTTCAAGTTGATACCATAAGGGTTACCTGGCGGCGCGGTCTATATTTAAGCGCTCGTCTGAAGAATGTTCTTACTTTAAGATTCCTTTTATTTATCAGTTGTTTAAAGGACTGACTATTGTGTTTCCACCGTCTCCTTTCCAGGTGCCGGTTTGGGATTTGAATTTGGTTTTGAAATTTCTCATGGGTGTTCCGTTTGAACCTTTGCACTCTTGTCCTTTCAGATTATTGTTCCTTGACAGTGTTCTTGGTTGTGGTTACTTCTGGTCGCAGAGTGAGTGAATTTCAGGCAATTTCCTGTAAGCCACCCTTTCCTGTGTTCCACAAGGACAGGGTTGTACTTGGGATACGTCCATCCTTTCTACCTAAGGTAGTTTCTGAATTTCATTTGAGTCAGAAAGTGGTTTTCCCATCTTTCTATCCTCCTCCTCCTGATCCTGGTAAGGAAGAGGAGCGACTCAATCGGTTGGATCCTAGGATAGCTCTGAGCTTTTATATTTCTAGGATGTCCAGGGTCAGAGTGGACGATCAACTCTTTGTGGGGTATGCTGGTCACTGATTGGGCCAGGCTGTTTCAAAACAGACCTTGTCCAGGTGGATTATCCTCACCCTTACAGAGTGTTACCAATTGGTGGGTAAGGACCCTCCTGAAGGGTTGCAAGCTCATTCCACTAGGGGTGTGGCTACTTCCACAGCCCTCCAGAGGGGTGTTCCCATTAGGAATATTTGTGATGCCGCTACATGGCCTTCGCTTCACAACTTTGAGAAGCATTATTCCTTGGATACAATCCATAGTCATGATATGGCCTTTGGTAAGGCGGTTCTTTATTCCGCAATCTAATTGGGTACTCTAAATTCTTTTCCCTCCTCCATTTACTGGTACTGCTTTGAGAGTCTGTCAAAGATGTGGAATACGTTGGAGGACACAATCCATTCGAAGAACAAGTTACTTAACAACTGGTAACGTTCTTTCAACTGGATGTACCTCCAGCGTATTCCACATAGCCCTCCTAGCCTGCCCCTTCCTATGCGATTACAGCTTCCGTTTCCGGAAGGCTATGTGCAGGCATGAGACTGGTGCCACACGTTCTGAGGTAAAAAACGTAAAACTCGCCCTCGACTGAGGCCTTCTACGGACATCGACCCGATGTCATTGACGCAGGACACCCTCTGCTGAAATGGTTTCCGAAGTGCACAGCTGTGGACATTACATGTCAAAGATGTGGAATACGTTCGAGGAACATCCAGTCGAAAGAACATTACCAGTCGGTGAGTAACTTTTTCTTCTAAAAACGGTAGGAAATAGATGTTCTAATATTTTACTCATTCATCCGGATACATTTGCTTGTGTGTCAAGACTGTTATTGCTCTCACGGGAAATGTTATATATATGTACAGTGACGTTGCTTGTTCTGTTTAGTAGTACAATTCCCTTTGTTCCCACTGCCCCCCTCTTTTAGATGGCTTGCCCAGATAAGATGTACCTCAAATGCCCAACATAAACATCAATATAGTAAATAGAAAGACACTAAATCCACAGGTGTAAGAATATAACCATCTTGAATTAATATTATACAATGAATAATTTGACGTTGAGGGTTCCATTTTCTTCGCTCCTGTAGAGGAAGCAAAAACAGGGACGGGGTGGTGGGCAGGGAGGAGGAGAGTCACTTTGAGGTAAATGGGTAGTATGCTTAGGGCAATTGTGAGGTATTTGGTGGTGCTCTACAAACATCAGAGAGGTGCATCCAGTACCGAAGCTCCTTTACTTTTACAGCGAGAGGGGTAGAAAACACAACTTCATGGGGGCCATGGAATCTGGGTTTGTGCCACTTACGCACAAAGCTTTTGACATGTATTCCTTCTCCTGGCAGCAGCGAATTGGATGGCCGTGGGATCTGCGGTTGGTGTCTCAGCAGTGTTTGGTGTGTCTTCTATCCTGGGTGGTGCAATCTCTCGGAAGACATGTTTTTTTTTAAAAAACTTTTATTTTCATAGAGAGTTACATCAGAGCAGTGCCGCATCGCAGGCAACTCAGATCAAATACAACTTTCAGGCATCAAATGCACATTTCACAATACATTCAACCGGTTAGGGGGACGTCAATGGCATAACATCCTCGTTCGACAACATATCACGTGGGTAGAGCCGAAATGGGGCCCAGATGTCCTTGGGGCGGCAGGTTGGTGACGGTTATTATAAATTGTTCCTCGCATTCGTTCATCATGGACAAATCTTAAAGGAATTCATCCCTACCAGGTGCATTTGCAGATTTCGAACATTTTAGTATGCAACGTTTAGCGATAACGCATGCGATATTGAATAGTCTCCTAGTGGTCTCTGCGACCTTGCCAAGATCACTGAATAGGTATTTCAATGGGGTAGGCGATGCTGGAATTGATGTCATTTCCTCAAGGATTTCTGCAACCTCGCCCCAGAATTTAGACACAAATGGACACGACCAGTACATGTCAAATGCATCTGCCTTCTGAGAGTTGCACTTCAGGCAGCTTCCCGTTTGGCCTATCACAAATTTGGACAATCTCGCCGGGGTGTTGTGTAGCTGGTTGAGTATTTTAAATTGAATTAGTCATAGTCCAGAATTCATGGATACAGTTTTAGTAAGCTGGCAACATCTAGCCCATAGTGTTTCATTTAATTCAATGCCTAGGTCACGTTCCCAGGCTTCCTTACTGGATTTACATGAGCTGGAGTGTGTCTGCACCAGGGCATATAATACTGAGACCCCTTTTTTTCTGTCCTTCGACTGTTGTAATGGCTCTTGTACATTCGTGGGTAGGTGGTTCCAGGGGGAATATGGGCCTGGTGCTGAATGCAGCCTTCATTCGGTGAAATTGCAATCTTTTGAGTTGCCCTCCTCCCACCGTTTCGAGAATGTCCCCCAGTTCACAGTATGTGCCATCCGGCAACATGTCACGCATTTTCAGTTGTTTATTCGGGTCCCAAGACCTTGCAGGGCTCTATCAACCGTGTGTGTGATTTCGGGGAAGTTCCATAAATGGATCTCAGGGTCGTCAATCCGATCCTCCTGTATTTTTGTGACCATGCATGAGTAGTGGTGCTCACTGGATCAAACTCGCAGGTGTCCCTATGTTTACGGCTAAACATAACCGATCGCATATCAGCGGGGGAAGCGGCATATTTTTCCAGAGGGATATGTATGGCAGTGTCATTGGGATCAAACCAGTGTTTAGCAAATTGCGCCTGACCAACTAAGTAGTATAGTTCAAAGTCGAAAAGGGTTCCACCAGCTTGACCCACCGCAACCTGGGTGTCTTTCCCCCCCCCTTACACAAAAGAGGTGGCGAGCGTCTGAAGCTTTGCAAAGAAGGTTTTCCCTGGCGAAATTGGAACGTTACCAAAACAGTACAGCATGCTTGGAGAGGACTACCACTTTAAATAGGACTATCCGGCCATGGAGGGAGATGGGGAGGTTAATCCATAGTTGTAGCTTAGTGGCTAGATTTTGCAAGAGTTCCCTGTGACTTTCAATATAAGGTGTGTGTTTGTCTCTGGATATAACAATTCCCAAAATAGCAGACATGTATAGGCGACCATTTAAATCAAGCTATATCAGATAGATCTCCAGTACTAGGGGTCAATGGAAAAATTCAGATTTCGAGACGTTAATCTTATATCCAAAGTATTCAGAACATGTATGGATGTCTGCCATGATAGGTTCCAAATTGTCTTTCGGGTTATGGATCTATAATAATGTGTCATCAGCATAGAGAGATATTATCTGCGTGGGTCCTGTCATTCTGAGACCCCTGTGTGCATGGTTCTTCCGTATGAATTCCGCCATGGGTTCTATAGTAAGCGCAAACAAAATGGGAGAGAAGGGACATCCCTGTCGGGTACCTCTGTCCAGACTGAAGAGAGCAGACATGGTGTGATTCGTAAGGATTCGTAAGGACTCTCGCCCCTGGGTTTGTATAAAGCAGTCAAATGCATTTAAGAAAGTATTGGCCCAGGCCGAACTGTTTGAGCACTAAAAAAAAAAAAGAACCAGGAGACTTAATCGAAAGCCTTTTCGGCGTCCAGCGCCGCGGTGGCCGCATTTGCCTTCGGGTCGATTTGTGCCACCACCCCAAATAGTCGTCGTAAATTTAAAGCTGTGGATTGAGTAGGAATAAGTCCAGCCTGGTCGGGGTGGACCAAGATGGCCATATATGGTAAAAATCTGGTTGCAAGGATTTTGGCAAAGATTTTCACGTCCGTATTGATGAGGGAGAGGGCCCTATAAGAAGACATGTGGTGTGCGGGCCATCAGGGTTTGAGGAAAACCGTAATAACTGATTTGCGCATAGTTTCGGGGAGTGTACCCTGATCCATTGCCTCCTCCCACACCCTTAGTAGAACTGGTGCTAGCTTATCATGGAATTCTTTTCATAGTTCTGCTCCCAGGCCATCAGAGCCAGGGGCTCTGCCGGAAGTTAGTGCTTTGATTGCAGAAGTAATTTCTTCAAGTGGAATGGGTATGTCTAGTGCATTGCGTGTATCTGCAGTAAGTGTCGGGAGGTCATGCTCATGTAAACAATTAGCTGTCTCCTCCTTGGATTTAACGTTATGGTTGGAATATAGGGATTTATAAAATTCAGCAAATGTGTCATTGATGTCTTGTTCGCCATCGTCCCGTGCGTCGTATGGATACTGGCGATCGGGTTATGATAACTCTCTGCTTTGATCATGCTTGATAGAAATTTGCCGGCTTTGTTCCTTTCCCCATACCTGCGGGCACGGGCTGGTGTGGACACACATAGGATTTCACTATCTGCCAGCTTGTTAAACTCTTTCAATGTTGTGTGGATATTGGACAGGGTTTCCTTACTGTGGGTCTTACTATATTCAATTTCAAACATATTTTCAATTTTGCTTCTGCTGTATTTAGCTCCCTCCTAACGGTATTCAGCAGTCCAGTGGATTTTGCCATGATGACACCCTGCATCCACACCTTGAACTTTGCCCATAGTGTAGCATAATTATTCACTGATCCCTAATTTAGCGCGAATAAATTCATCTATCTCTATGTGAAGTGATTCACAGACATGGGGATCTCGAAGTATGGTGGGGGGCATTCTCCAACGTCTGGTATGTGGTCCAATGTCGCGTAGGGTAACAGTGAGGGATATTGGGGAGTGATCTGAGAGAGTGCAGGGGTGAATTTCACAGTTGCTGCATCTGAGAGGGGTGAGCTAATGAGCCAGTAGTCTCTACGTCCATATGTCGATCAGGGATAATTTCCTTTCCCTCCTACTCTCCTCTTTCCTCCTAATGTCTAGTCCTCTACACTATCCTCACCCCCACTCCTTCAGTCACGCTCCTTCCTTCTCTCACAGCCCTAACCTTCTTCACCCCCCTACTGCCAGCCACTCTACCCTCATGAACACTGCTCTCTGGAACGCCAGATCCATCTGTAATAAAACCACAGCTATTCTTGACTTATTCTTTTGCTTTAACCTTCATTTCCTCTAGCTGAAATCATGGATTCCCCCTCATAACACCTATGTCTCTGCTTCCTTAACGACCTCCTCGTCCTCCTTCATTCACACACCCCCCCCCTTCCTGGCCGTGGTAGAGGCGTTGGACTCCTCTACCACCCTAAATACATCTCCTCTTCCTCTTCCTCTCCAACTCTCCCTTCTTTCCCTTCCTTTGAATTCCTCTACAAGTCTTTCTCCTCTCCCCACCCTATTTCCTTCCTGATCATCTATCGTCCCTCTGGCCCTCTCTCTTCCTTCTATGAAGACCTTGATCATCTCCTCTCACTTATCTCTCCCTCCCCCTCTCCTCTATCAGTACTTGGCGACTTTAATATTCATCTTCCTTCTCCCCCTCAATCTTCTCCCCTCTTCTCCATCCTTGACTCCTACCTCCTCTCCCCCTTCCGTCATCCCCTACTCAATCCTCTGGCTCCACTCTTAACCTCATCTTCAATTCTTCCTATCCCTCTTCCCCTGTCTCTTCTCTTCCTGTTTATCTCTCTGACCCTGCCTTACTCTCATTCTCCCTTTCTCTTCTCTCACACTCCCCTACTGCTAATCCCTCTCCTCCAATCTACTCAGGTCGTGACTTTCGTGACTTCGACACTACCCTCTTTTTGGACGCCTGCTCTTCTTCTCTTCCATCTCTCCAAGACTTTGCTTTATTCTCTGCGGACGATGCTCTATCGTCCCGTTCCTCCTATATCTCCACTTACCTTGATCAACCTTAACCCCTTTCTCTCTTCCGTCCAACCCGGAAGCCTTCTCAACCCTGGCTTACTTCCCATCTCCTCTCTATGCGGCGCCTTCTCCGACGGCTGAAGAGACTCTGGCCCAAAGCTCCCTCGCTTTCTAATCAAACCTCTTACTTCTCTTACCACGTACTATACAACTCTTGTCTTGCAGCGGCCAAATCCTCCCACTACTCTAACCTTCTCAAGCCTCCCACCCTCGTCGTATTTTTCAAACTCTCTCTCGTCTTCTCTCTCTCCTCCCACTCCTGATCCCTCATCCAATTCTACATGGTTGCCAGTCAAAGGATCGACAGTGAAAGGGTTGACAGGTCAAAGGATCGATTTTGTTGTTTTTTTTCAGTTTTTTTTTTTTTTTTGGGGGGGGGGTCCCCCATCCCTTTTTTTTTTTGCTAAAAAAACACTTTTTCCCCCTAAACGAAAAACCTAAAAAAATATATATAATTTAAAAATAAATTCGATCCTTTGACCTGTTGACCCTTTGGTGTCGATCCTTTAACCTGTCGACCCTTTAGATTCGATCCTTTGACTAGACACCATTCTACACTTTCTCCTTCTGACTTTGCTAACTTCTTCTCCTCCAAAATCCTCACTCTTCGGCAAAAAATCAACTCCCTCTCTGACTCCCCCTCTCCTCCTCCCCTCTCTCCTCCCTCTTCCTTCATGTCCATCTTCTCACCTGTTTCCCCTTCCGAAGTCTCCTCCCTTCTATCCAAAGCCCACTCCACGTCCGCACCTTCTGACCCTCTCCTCCGTTCTTATCCCCAAGATCTACCATCTTCTTATCCCTTACCTTACCACTTTCTTCAACACCTGCCTCTCCTCAACCGTTCCCTCTGCTTTCAAACATGCAACGATTATTCCTATTCTAAAGAAACCCTCTGCCAATCCACTTCTCACTGCTAACTACAGACCTATCTCTCTTCTACCATTCCTTTCTAAGCTTCTTTAGCACCTTGCCTACTCTCAGCTGTCATCCTTTGTCACTACTTCCTCTCTACTTCCTCCCTTCCAATCTGGCTTCCGTCCCAAACATTTCACAGAAACTGCTCTCACCTCTATCCTTAACTCCCTCCTCCCTGCTCGACATGCCAAGCAATCCTCTATCCATATTCTCCTTGAGCTCTCTGCAGCTTTTGACACTGTCGATCATCCACTCCTGCTCCACACTCTTTCCTCCTTTGGGTTTAAAGGCCCTGTTCTCAAATGGCTATCCTCTTACCTCTCCTCCCGTTCCTTTGCTGCATCATCGGGTAGCCAGACCTCTCCTTCCTTCTCTCTTATTTACGGTCTTCCTCAAGGTTCTGTACTTGGTCCTTTCCTCTTCTCTTTACACCTCCCTCAATGCCCCTGTTATCTCCTCGTTTGGCATCTCCCACCATTTCTATGCTGACGATACTCAACTCTTTCTCTCTTTCTCCTCCTTCTCAACTGACCTTCACCTTAAACTCCCCTCCTGCCTCACTGCTATTAAGAACTGGATGTCCTCCTGCTTTCTCTCTTAACACTGATAAAACCAAACTCCTTTTCCTCCCCTCTAATTCTCTTCCCCCTTCCTCTCCTCCCCCTTTCATTCACATTCCTCCCTCCAATCTCCCCATCTCTCCCCAAGCTTGTAATTTAGGCGTTCTCTTTTACTCCTCTCTCACCTTCTCCCAACACATTTCACTCACCTCTCGCACCTGCCGATACCACCTCTACAATATTCACAAAATCCGTCCCTCCCTCACGTTCCACGCTACCAAACTCCTAATTTCCTCTCTCATCTTTTCCCGCCTCTTCTACTGCTCTTCTCTACTCTTTGGACTTCCTGCATCTCAGCTTGCCCCTCTTAAATCCATTTACCACTCTGCTGTTCGTACCCTTTGTCTCCTTACCTCCCGTGACTCCATCTCTACCTCGCTCTCTTACCTTGGTTGGCTACCATTTAACTTACAGCTAAAATTTTACTTTCTCTGCCTTGTATTCAAATCCCTCCATGGTCTTGCTCCTCCTTATCTCTCCTCCCTTCTCTCCTTCTACTCCCCCTCCCGTTTCCTTCCTTCCGTTGACCATTTCCTTCTCACTGTACCTCCATCCCCCTGCGCTTCCTCCCGTTTCCGCTCCTTCCAACTCCTTGCACCTCTGCACTGGAACTCACTCCCTCTCACAATCCGCTCTACCACGACCTTCACCTCATTTCGCACTTCCCTTAAATCCCTCCTCCTCCATGCTCCTCCTTGAAACCTCCCCCTCTGCCCTCTCTATTTCCCCGCCCCCCTCTCCCTTCCCTTTGATTTTCTCTCTCCCCTCTCCTGCTCCTCCTCTCTCTCCCTTCCATTTCCCTCGTCCAACTCATCTCCTCCCCCCTACACCTAATCCCGCTCCTCTTCCCCCTCCCCTTCAGTTAATTGCTCTTTGCACTGTTTTGTCGAATGATTCATGATGTAATTTTGCTCCCACTGTTATTTTGTTGTTGTTATCATGTATTATGTTGTTCCATTGTACAACGCCTTGGTGTAAAGTGCTCTATAAATAAATAAATCAAATCAAATAATTGTACCATTATCTGGCATGGTGTGGCTGCAGCTTTTGAGAGTTCCCGGGGAGTGGGCGAGGAACGGTCCAAGGACACATACAGGATTGTGTTAAAATCTCCTCCCCAGAGCACCAACGCGTCATCAAGCGTAACCAGTATTTCCAATATTGTACTGTTGAATTCAGGGTCGTACTTATTCGGTCCATAAGTGTTGACGATCACTATAGGTAACCCGCCACCTCCCCCCAGACCAGTACATATCTACCCTGGATGTCTACCTTGCTGACCAGGTATTGAAAGCCCAGTTTTGGGTGAATCAGTGTGTGAACTCCTCTCGACTGGGTTGAGTACTCAGTATAGTATCGTAGGGGTCCCCAGCGTGGGAAAAAGCTAGTGCTGGCCTTTCTAAGAGCTTGTGTCTCCTGTAGTAGGAGGATCTCCGGACTGTGTCTAGTGACATAGGCTGTGATTTTTCTGGCCTTAACTGGATTATTGAGCCCCCGGATATTCCAGGAGAAATGTTTGATTATAAGGCCCTTAGCTGCCTGTGTCATGGTTATTTGTCGGAAGACATGTTTAATTGCACGTGTTATGTTTGTCAATCCTTGAATTCTTCCCCCAGAACCGCTGCAGTCCTATGGGCATCTGATGCCGGTCTAGCTGCGGAGATGGGTGTATGGCACTTACTATTTCTTGGGTGACAGGTGGTGTTTTCCACTTGGTTGTGTGCATAAGATGAAGAGGGCCAATGGGAAGCAGTGCATCCAGTTTCTCTTTAATGTGGTGAAGAGCTTGAAGAGTTTGCTTTTTAGGAGGCCGTCAATGTTGTTTGCTTGGGGTGGTAAATTGAGTACCTCTGGTGTTTAATGCCAAGTAGCACTGTGATCTTGAAGAGCATATTGAAAAAAGGGATGCCATTGTCAGACTGTTTTACATCGCACATGCCCCATCGAGCGAACACTTTATGCACCAAAAATTACCAGTGCATTTGGAATCCGGATTTGCACAAGGTCCATCCTCCACCCATCGTGAAAAAGGGTATACAACGATCAGATATTGGGAACCATTGCATCTTTCCCCCATGTCTGCATAGTCTGCAACTCATGGAACGGCCCAATGGGGTGGAGCAGAGTACCTCGTAATGTCTGGAGCGTCATTTTTTATTTTATTTATTTTTATATTTATAAAGTGCACTACCGTCCTCGGGCATCGAGGCGCTGTGAAAGGACATGGATGAAGGCTTGATTCAGGATTACAAGAATGCGGGCCAACACAAGTGCTCATGCCAGTGCTGAACGTTTGTACAATCATGTGTTTGAGATGTTCTTGAAGGTTTGGTATAAATTAATCTTCCTGTATGTCTTCTGTGATGTGCTGCTTGGAGCTGTGGTGTAGCTGGTCAAATGCAACTGCCAAGACGACGGCATTACTGCCTTGCCAGTGCAGTGATGTCTCGACAGTAGAAGAGTAGGGGATTGTGTACACCCCCTCCTCGACCACTGTTCCGGAGGGGATTGTGTACACCCCCTCCTCGACCAGTTACTTCTCTTTGTTCGGTGTCTTGCCCTGCAGCTCGATGCGCTGGGTAATGGGCAGCGCTGTGTATGGTGTGTTTTGTTGATCGTGTGTTGGTGTCCTTATGATGTACTCTGAAATTACTAGGACAGGGAGATAGGCCGATGTTTTCATCACAGGAGCGTCCGCTGCAGCGTTCCATAATGAACTTTCATCAGTGTTATTGGTGTGGATGTTTAACGACTGCCACCACAGAGGGTTGCGACAGTGTGGAAATCAGTGTATCTAGTAGTGCGGCATGTTGTACAAGGGAACAGTCTGTTCTGCAGAAACCTTTTCTTTTCCACCTTGACAACCTGGCATGCACTGTTCTATTGGCGTAAACCTAGTCAGAATAAATTATCACGTGGCATCCTTGTGATGCATGTAGTGCCTCGATAAGTGCCACAACCTCTGCTGCTTGTGCTAAATAGTGCATGGGTAATCTCTTCATTACTAGCGTCTCATACTCTCCTCCCTCGAGGCGCTCAACTGCTGTGCCCTTATGCCTTTGTCCTGCATCTTTGGTCAGTTGTCCCTGAACCGTCAACAAAGAGTACTTCCCCTTCCTCTAATGGGCTATCTTTTGCTGTGGCGATGTCATCCTCTGCCCCTTCATATGTGGCACAGTCGTGCCGTGCTGTTGCAGGTCTTCGTACACACTTCTGTTAGGAACGTGGTGGGATTTACTGTTTTGCATCGTACCACATGAATGTTTGGGCTTGATATGATAATCTTGTATGCCAATGCTCTGTGTGTGTTCAGGGTAGATGTCGATTTCTAAGATGGCAAATACTGAATGCTCTACGTATAGTTAATGAGCATCCAATGAAAATTGTGGAGCTTTTTTCGATTGCAAAGGCAGCTGCAGCAAGTGCTTGTTCGCATGCATAACTGAGTCAAGTGTACCGCTGTAGTAGGCCATTGGCTTGTGGCCCATTGTGCTCTTCTGGGTCAGTACGGCGGTCATAAGTGTGTCATTAGAATGTGAAAATATGTAGAATTGTTGTGTATAGTCTGGGGTGGCGAGAACTGGGGTTGTGGATATTACTTCTTTCAAATCATAAAAATGTTGTACCATGTCTGTTGTCCATTCAAGTTTGTGGTTGCCTTTCTGTGCTTCTTTGAGACCCTGTAGAAGTGGCCTTGTGTACGCTGCATAATCTAGTATCCATGCTCTGCAGTAAGTGCCCAACCCTAGGAACCTTTGCACGTCGTTCACTGTGACAGGTCTGGTCGTGGTGCACACGGATGCTGCTCTGTCTGGTATCCTTCTCTTGACATTTGCTGATACCAACTGACCCAAGTACAGTACTTCCAGTTGGCAATACTGGAGTTCGGCCCTGTGAACATTGTACCCCATGCGGCCGAAACGTTGTATGAGAGTAATGGAGTCTCTTCTGCAGTCTTGCTCACTGTCACTACAAACATGCAAGTCATCCACATACTGGATGACTGTGCTGGGCACTTGGATGTTACCTAGGTCAGAGTGTAGGATTATATTAAAAATGCCTGGGCTTTCATAGTACCCGTGGGGCAAACAAATGTGCTTTTGTAGCGCTTTGCTCCATGGGTAATGGCGGTTAAGTATTGTGAATAAGGATACAAAAGTATAGGAAAGAAGGCGATCTTTACATCTACTACTGTGAAGTGGGTTGCTTCCTTGGGGATGCTACACAAAATGGTGGCCGGGTTTGAAACTACAGGAAATTATTTCTGTACTACATCATTTAGAGGGCGTAAATCCTGGATCCTTCTCCAATTGCCGCCTGTGGCCTTTTTGACGGGGTAGATCGCGGTATTGCACGGTGAGGTGGAGGGTACTATTATCCCTTGATTAACTAGGGCCTGAATTGTATCTTTTATTCCTCCTCTGCCACCCTTGATAGTGGGTACTGTTTTACTCTGGCTAACACTGCTCCATCCTTCAGTGTGATGTACTTAGGTCTCCTTCTTTAGAAGCCCAACATCATGTGGATTGGCAGTCCACAACTGTGCAGGCACATACTCCAAGTCTGCCTCCATGAAGGGAGGTTGTGCAACAATAGCCATTAGGGGACACTGCCCCCTCCTGTACTGCACCATGATCTCACACGGGATACAGATCTCTAATATTATCTCGCTGTCATTGCCATTATTTTCTAGTTCTGCATCTGTTACCCCTCTGAGGGGTACTGTGGGATCGATACACAGTACTGTATGCCATTCCTAACCTTGCCTGTCTGTTCCGCGAACAACCATCCTTTTCGCGTATACCACCAACCCTTGTAAATCTAGAGACAAGATTGTACCTGCCACAAATTCTGGGGACACTACAGGGCAAAAAATGAAATGGGTTGGCACTTTCCAGCAGGCCTTGGCAATTTGGGGCACAGCCTCCACGAGTACTGTTATATCTGGGTCCATGGGGATGCCTTGCACTACTATGTCATGTGTCATGGCATGTATTATGAGCATCTCTCTCATTGCGCACATCCCTGGTGTGGGACAGACAATGCCGTGATCAGTAAATGTGATCATCATGTTCAACTTGCTAAGCAGATCCCTGCCGACAGGTTGACAGGAGAACTCTGAGTATGATAGGGGAGCACGCACCCCCCCACCTTTACATCCAAATCTTTAATATATGGAACCATGTAAATAGCCCCAGAGAATCGCTGCGTGTCAAGAGGTTTTCCAGGTAATGGGAAACCCTTCACTGATGCATGATTTCTCAGTGTCCAAATCAACCATAAAATGCATTGTTTCCTATCTCTGCTCCGACCAAGGGCTCCTCTTCACGGTTAAGGGTCGTCGATGGGACCAAACACACAAGTGCTCTCTGTGAGCTGTCCTAATCAGGATATGTATTTGTCCCTAGAAATGAGAAGGGGTTCCCCCACCACAGTTGTGCCTGGGAATGGGGCAACTGTGCCATTTGGCGTTCTGTTAAAGGGGTTAATGTTACCGGTCTACTGGAAAGTGTTGTCGGGCATATATTGTTGGATTGTTTGCTGTGGTTGCTGCTGTGCGGGAGGTCCTGGTATCTGCAGGGGCCACTGCGTGTAGGCTTGGTGTATTGCAAAGGGGTATGAAGGTTGTTATGGGAGTCGGCTATTTGAGGTGGCGTACTGTAATTTTGTTGAATGGAACTGTACCCCATACTGGGTCTGCTTCTACACTCGCTTGAATAATGTCCCCATTTTCCAACATTGTGAATGCCCCATTCCTCCTCCCCTGGGTCCCATTCCTCCGAAACCCCTCCCCTTGATCCTCCGAACTCACCTCTTCCTTGCTGTTGTCCTTACTTGCCACTGCGGGCTGGGGTACTGTGTGTTTCCACCACACTGCCCTTGTCCTCCTTCTGACCATACCGCAGCTTTTGTGACATTTGTGAAATTAAGGGTGTATCCTGCCACTTCTGTCTGTGCTGGTGTCGGCACTGACACCTCCATAGCGACCTTAGCTAATTTATTTTACACTAGTTTCGCTGCTCTCTCTGCATGTCACCTCTGAGTAGTTTTCCTTGTCGCGCTCCTTTTTTCTAAAGCAGTGGTTTAGTATTATACTCTGTATTTCAGGCCACACCTTTGTCTAAACCCCCACAATTTTGTCTAGTGCCTTCTGCACTTCTTTGGGCAGGCCCTGTTTAACAATGAAGTAGAAAATGGGTATTGCTTGATCACATGCGTTTCTGCTCTCCACATCTCCTGAACTTTAAGAATTAACTGAGCAGCGTCTTCTTCATCATCGCCTATAGTACGTTGCATGATCGTCTAGAAGTCAGGTGTGTCAGGAAAGGCTTGTTGCAGCGCATCCCATATTCTCGCTCAAATCATATTAAAGGATGCCCTATCATGTGCATCGTTTACCAGAGTTACTCCCGGATACCCCGCCTTTACCCACACATCGGCAGCCTGATCTCTGATGGTAGCTACTAATAAGCTTTTGATGTCTCTTATTGCTAGGGACACTCATGCCATCTGTTTTTCAGATACATAGATCCACTTCCCCGCACCTGCCGTAAGATTATTATTGTCCATAGGAACATAGTGAGGCCATAGTGAAGCCTGACAGTCCCCTTATGTATGAGAGGCATCCACAGTCGTTGTAATTTGTTTCCCTCTCTCTTCTTCCCACTTCCTTTTCTTCTTGCTACCACCATCTGGCCAAACCTGCTCCTTAACCTCACATCCCATAAACATTCCACCGTAGGTGTTCGTTCAGGTGCCTGTTCTGCCTCCACATCCTCAATCTCATCGAATGTACTTCACCGGTCCGCATCGTCATATCCTAGGCTGTCTGCCCGTTCACTTCCTACTCCCTCCTTTTCCACATGCATGTTTTTTTTAAGGGTGTATTTATCCTGAATCGGAAATCTGCTTTCCATCCGTCTGGTGCCTGTCTGTCAGCTTTCACTTCATTTTGCACTTTTTGCAGACTATTCAGTTCTGCTCTTTCTGAGGCCAGTGCCACCTCTAAATCTCTTATTGACCTTGGCATGTCCTGGGGTGTCTGGAAGGGACACCTCTGGAAGAGACACGGTCAGTGGGTGTATCGCTCCGTGCTCTGTCGCTGCCCCGCCCTTTCATCCTTGGCAACCGCCCTTGCTACCGTCCTGTCAGTCCTCTCCCTTACACTCTTCAGTGTCCTCGAACATCTTCCAAAAGTCTAATATTTCCTTCTTTCTTTGTAACTGTTTTCTCTTATATTTGGCTGTTAGAAATATGGACATATGCTCTAGCATACCCTTATTATGGGAGCCGTGCTCTGGCCACAAGTGGGGCATCCCCCCGCAATCTCTTGTTTCTGTCACCCACTGCTAATGGTACTTCTCAAGTCTGTCTTGGTACAGCGGTAAGGCCTTACACATATACTCTATTGGGGTTTCTCTTCACATGGTGGTAGTGGTCATGCCCTTGCTGTCCTTAAGCTTATACTACACACACTGTTACAGTTTGTCAAAAAACAATCAGTTTTCACACCATTCTTTTGTCAAATTCAAATAATGCTCTTTTCTTCCCCATCCCTCTTTTCTCCTTCCACTGCCACTCACACAATCCACACATTCAAAATATACTACAAATTGCACAGTATTCCTCCTGAGTTTCCACCCTACACAATAAAAACTCAAATAAAACCACCTAAAATAGGTTAAAATAACTACTATTCCTGAGCCCTCTAATTATACAGGGCGCCTATGTACTGCCTTTTCCTCCGTTACACAATGAGTGGCGCCACCTTCTCCCCTCACTCGGGGAGGCTCCCTACCATTCCATTTTCCTTTCCTTAATATTCTCCTCAAAAAATGTATACCAAAAAATTAGACAAACCACATACAAGTCACACTCACAATTTCAATATCTGCGTGTTAGCACTTTACCATACATCTGTCCACCACTTGTTATCACTTGCAAGGCTATACTCACGTGTTCGTGTTCACCCGAACTCCTGCGTCACGGGGTTCCAACAACACCGGCCTGCACTTCTCCTCGGAGCTGCGCCCCACTCCAAAGAGAAGACAGGAATTCTGCAAAGACATCACCTGCAATGGCCTCTGGGAAAAATGTGTTTTTTGGGACTGGTTGCTGTCGGTGGGCACGGCCCCTTCGGAGAGGCTGCCTGTACACCTTTGAAGCCACATCCAAAAACACTCACGCCAGAAAAAAGGGAAAAAAGGCCAAGAGGTTCTTGCCAGGATAACAAGTTTTAATCGCACAAAAAATAGGTATGCCAGCAAAGAACTCTGGTGCTCAAGAACGTTCTGCTGAAAAATGCTACAAGTAGAATGTTATAAGGAAACCAATCATCATCAGTGACGTAAACCTAAAAACCTGTGTGGCTGGTTGGTGAGACCTTATAAATGGTCAGCCTGCCCTATAGGAGATGCCAGGCCATTGGCTCCAGCCCCGTCCATCCGTCTTCCATCACGTGGGGTCTGCTGGGCTCATCATCTATCATTATAGCGTGCACCTGGGAGGCTCGAGGACTGGCACAGGTGGAGGCTTAAGATCAAGCTGACCCCCTCATTCGGTATCGCACTATTCGCACCCGAGCTTTGGGCTATAATTTATTCCCCCTGTACCTCGCATTATAGATCTTGTCATTATGAAGTACGGTGGAATGGTTGTTCTTTTAGATCTTTTATGGCCAGTGGGTTTATGGTTGGTGGTCTGGGGGCCCCTACTATCGTGGAATTCAGGGATCTTGGACTGGGACAGTTGTGGGTGCCATAGCTGATGGTTGGCTGGGTGGGGGTCGGAGGCCTGCTTTAGCCTGACTGTAATAAACGTGCACTGTGAGGTGTCTGGTACTGTCTCAAGGCCTTGCAGGGCACATTCCTTCTCGGGATAACACGTATTGGCAACAGTTGTGGAACAAAGGAGAATTTCTATGGCGGCCAACAGCTTGGGTCTCTCAATTTTCTTTGTTGGGTTCGTGGTCTGTGGCTACCGCGCAACCATGCAGGCCTGACTACAAAATGGCACCCGTTTATATGCGTGCACTAAGTCTAAGCATCTGCATTTTGCATACTATCATGCTTGTGCAGCGTCCCTTAATACACCCCCCTCTCCCTGGCACATCACACATGCATTTATGGGATTGGCCTTACTCTAAAGCGCCTAGAGGGGTGGGATATGTTCATCTCCTTCCCAACAAAGGTACAAGTTTTGTTGAAAACTATAAGGAACAGTGGGGAACCTGCATGGAGAAGGGAGTTATTCTCCTAGAACTGTTTAAGAAAAGCTTGGAACCTTGAGAAGCTTTTATTTTAAGAAGACTTGGTATATTTGTGACACTTTGCATCCAGGAGAAGGGAGTCATTCTCCTGGGTCGTGATCAGAACCCAAACTTTATTATTTATTGTAGTGACAGGAATAGCATAGGAGGTTTTGGATTGGCACAGTGCCTTTTTGATTTTGACTTTCACAGACTTCCTGACGAGTGTTAGGCAGAAACCTGTGCAGTTCCCTTAGGGACCACTGCAAAAAGTTTAAGACTACAGGTGTTAGCAGTAAACCCAATTGGTAGCAGTCTGCACCACCCAGATTTACCTGGTAGCTGTGGCTGAGAAGTCATACTTCTCTCAAGAAGAGTTAGGCAGTATATAGAGTATACACATTCGGTAGAAAAATACAGTAGCACAAGCAAACACTGACCAGAGCTTTGGTATGAATGTATTTAATTATTTATTTAAAATACACTTGTAAAAATACACTGGCACTAATATGTCAAGCAAGTTCAAACACAGTCACTAGAAATATATACACCTCCCTGATTAATTATTCGACAAGTCTTAGGAAAAGAGCACCACTTATTATCAACCCAGAGGTGAGCGCTTAACCAAGATGGCACTCCAATAATTATTTAAGGGGGGGGGCAGAAATAGGAAAACACACAATACCAACACTTTTAAAGAACCAGAGCAAGTCAAGAAAGGCAGGGTCTACTGTAGAGCAAAATGTTTATAGTCTAGGCCCACTCTTGGAGAGAGCAAGGCGGAATGTGCCCAAGATCACACAGTTGAAGTACACTTTAAAAGTATTTGCAGATAGTTCAAAAAGGAGTTAGATCAGTTCAGAAAAGTTAGTTAACAGGTCCGAGGTCACCCCAGGATAGAGTCAAGGATTTACGGGACACCTTGGACAGTCTGTTGCAAGGGAGACCAGGCGGGACACATTACCTGAAATGGTGAGAAAGCTCCAGCGGGGGCAGTTGTTCCTGGCAGCGGGTGCAAGTCGGTGCTTCGTCCAGGGGAAGATAAGATCTCGATGTGGAGGAAAGCTGGGGGTCGTTGCACTGCCAGGGAAGAAACCAGCCGCTGAGTTTCCCGGTTAAAAGGTACTATCCTTTTATTCGCGGTAGTGGTGAAGCATGGCTATCCGGCCGCCGGGGTGCTTGGCACAGGCTATTCGACCACGAGACGATCCAGGAAGGCGAAAAGAGGGCAAACTGGTTAACCCCACCAGCTCAAAGGAAGAAGACTCTCCTGGAAGAAAATCTTCTCTGTCGTTGGGAAGTGGTGAGTCGGTTCAGCAGGGTTCCACCGGTGGTGTCATCGTTGCAGGTCGGCTCAGCTTCTCCCTCTTCGGATTCTTTAGGTCCTGTGGCGACTTCTGAAGTTCCAGTCCCCAAAGCCCTGCTTCTATGCAGAAAACCCCCATTCATCAGTCCTAGCCGTCACTCAAACATGCCAAGTGGTGAGCCGGGCAGCTCACCACTGGGCCAATCACACAAGAGTGCAACTTGAGTTGCCGAGGCAACTCAGTCCAGGGTGCCTATTTACCCCCCTCCCACACATCCTGTAGACCCAGACAGAGTGGCACCACTTTTGGAGGCTTCTGTGCAGAAGCCCGCCAAAAGTGGAACAAAGGGCTCGACTTGGGTTGGAGTTACAGAGGCGAACACAAACACCATTTTAGAACCGAGTCCTGGCAAAAAGACCCAACCGGGGAATAAATATTAAATAAATAACCCGGCGGTATCTTTAACATTGCACCAAAAAGTGGTGCGTTTAAAATGAATGGGAAAATCCCATAGGAAATATTCCGGGAGAATATTTCGCGTGTTAACCACTGCCACCAGCCAGAAACTCGACAAGGGGGGGGACTGGACAGTGCCCCCTTGAAAAACAGACCCAGGGGCAATCGAATTACCCCTACCAGTACTTCCACAATATGATGGTTTGTACTGGTTCTGTTCACAATTTAAGACTAGTAAAGTCAATGGTGACTTTACATGCCCTGGGAGAAAGTAGCCAGTCCCAGGGTATGGAGTCTATGTTTGGGGGTCACTATGACACCCCTGTGTTACTGCACCGAGGGTGCTGTGTAACACACTTACCAAAAACACATGAAGCCCTATGGAGTAAAAGACCCCATAGCCCATAAAACAGATTACAAAGTCAAAGGATATCTCAAATCATGCCTAAAAGTGGGAGAAAAAGAGTCTCACTCTTAGCAGAAGAAAAAAATAAACCCCAAAAATCCAGCAAAGCTGCTGGGGGACTCACTAGTTTTGGGAAATTAGCCTATACAGAGAATTCTCCCTAACAACGAGCGCCCAGGTTTCTTTAGTTTAGGGAGGGAAATCACATTAGAGGTGAGGACAGATGGGTTTATCTTTTTTTGTTAGTCTAGAATATTCACCATGGCACCACTTGGTCATTCTCTTCATTCCATGTCGCCACACAAGGTAATCCAAAACGGATCTTTTTACATTAAGGCTGTGCCAGGACTGTTCCCCTGGAGAAGTGGGCCTTGGAAAGAAAGGAACCTCCTCCTCACATAGCCCGGGGATTGGATTACAGTTTTGTGCGATCCCTGCTTTGCAGATCGCACAAAACAGATTGCCAAAAAGGACGAGCTATCTCGTCCTTGGCACTAAGAACATAATATCAAGGATGAGATAGCTTGTCCTTGGCAATAAAGAGGTTAAAATCCATGTTATTAACTCAAATGTCTGTACCAATGCCTCACTCATTGCCATGGATAGTTTAGCCCACTGTACAACATTTGTTTGGTACATTCGGCTCTCCAGCTAAATAAGTCACGCACCACTGTGTTTTACAAGGCGGGCAACAACAGGACGCCATCTTAAGACATGCAGTGAGGCATGCAAAGACACCTGTCAGAGCCTAGCAACTGCTCACCGCCTTAGTAAAATCTATGCATGCAACACTGTGCTGCCTCGCAATAAGCGTGTCCATATTCCTTACATTTCCCCTAGGCCTGGGCATAGGCCTGGGCATGGAACCCAACCTGGGAGAGAGGTGCCATGTGGAGCCGCACCTGTATGCCCTGCTGTAGGCTGCTCCTCACGTGCCCTCCACGGTTAGGAAAGGTTTCTCTTTTTGCAACACTCCCTCCATAGTTTCTATGGACATCCAGTCTAGTTGCTTGGTTTTTTTTAACTAGTTCTGACTTTTTGAAGGGAAGGAAATCCTTCAGCTTAACTTCCCTTTTGCTCATTTTGTGGGGGAAACTGACCAGACTATCAGTACTGGGACACTGCTTCCCTTTTGCATTTGTGTACTTGTTGGCATTGCACAAAGCAACTTAAAATGCAGTTCACTGGGGATACGTTTGTATCTTCCTGGTTACTTTTATATGTGCCTAAAGACAAGCTTGTGGCAGCAGATACATTTTTTTTTATCATGTTTACATTATTTCAGTGTGCACAATCGTGTTTACCGGTATGGCTACTAAACGTGCCCTGGCTATGCTACAAGATCTTTGCTTGTTTTATGGCCATATTGTACTTTGGCCTTGTTCCTACCTTCCCAGGTCAGGATAACCCTTGTAAGGTCATGCACTTCTCCCAGAAAGCTGCTGCTTTCACAGGCTAGTGATGCATTTCTGTGTGTGTGTGGCCCAGGACTGTCTGGTCCCGCTCCACATCCATGGTGCCAGAGAGTCTGGGTGTGGGGCTAGAGTATAACCAGTAGTTGTCCCTGATTCAGCAACTACTGGCTGTTTGAATGGTGGGCTTGAATGTACTAACAGCCTGAGGTTGGGCTAAGAGGCCTCCTGCAGTCGTTTCTTCAGATCAATGTTGGAGCCTGGAATGTAGAAGAACAGCCGACTAAAGATCCAAAGACGACCCTTGAAGAGGCCTAGCTTCCCCTGATCTCCGAATACCCTGAGCTGTGCTTGAACCCTTGGACTGGTGGGACCAACCAGTATCGATGCCTGCAAGGGGCCCAGCTGGCATCCTCCAGCCGCTGTAGTCCCCAAGTCCCGCAGGGGGGTCATGCAGGCAAGGGTCACCAACCGTTGCCCCTGTGTGCCCCGTACAGCGAGGACACTTGTCACATTCCGGGAAGAACGAAGAAAAACTGAGGCCTCTTGGGCAAGAAGCAGGGCACACTGCCAGAGGAGGGGTGGAGCCAACAAAGAAGAGCTTTGAAGGGTTCTGGAATGAGGAAGAGCCTCTCAAAAGTAAGTATTCGGGTGAGGGATGTGGAGGTAATGTGCTTTTATAAGAGCTACTCTGCCATTTTGTATTAGGGTCTTCCTTTGTTTAGAGGTGCACAAATTAGCACCAGACTGTTATAACCACCAGCTTTAGCACCAAGGTCGTCCCACCTTCGTGCCTGTTGCTGCAATGACATGGAATGGTGTTGAGTCCCCAACACCACGCCTCATCTGCTCACCCCCACTGTAGACTTTGACGTGGGACCACTTTCACCCTCTTTGTTCATTGTGCCTCTGGAACCTGCTTTGTTTGGTCTTCCTTTGCATTGTTTTTGCTTCCACCTCTAGGAAGAGCACAACTATTTGCTTCCACTGTGTGCAAAATAGCAGACAATTATTGGAACAGGGTTCAAGTCCCTGGCTGTTTGGATCCTGCAAACCGCACTTGGAAATGAAGCATTGTACTCGCTGGGTAGTTTTGCATCCTGGAAGAGACCCAGTGAGTACTTCCCTTGGGGCCTGTGGTGATGGGTTATTCACAATACTTTCTCTCAGGGGTCACAGTGATCTGTGTTACAGATCTTTCGCAGGCAGGACTCAAATGCATTATCCCATTGGTTTCCTTGGGGCGCATCCTGCTATATGCTTCATCTTCTTCTGGGGCTGCTGGTCCTCAAACCCATATCTGGAGCTCTGTTATGCGTTACTTTTACCAAATTCAATTATAGAATGCTGTAATAATGAAAATGTTATAACGAAAAATATTGAATGATTTTTTTTATTTTGGGGATCACCCCACAAACCCCACTCACCCTCCCGCCCCCTGTTTCCCTATGCTTTTACACCCACCCCAAACCCCTACCCACCCGTTTTAACACCTTACACCACCCCACATACATTTTAAAGAAGAAATTCGATATTTTTCGTTACATCATTTTTGTTATTACAGAATTCTCTGTAATTTAATTTAACATCATTGCATACCCTTTTATGAGGTTGCCCCTTATTTCTCCTGCAGTCGTTTACTGCCAGTCTGCACCTGTCGGGTGTATCTGTGACTTGCCAGCCTTTTGTCAATCCATGAAGATCGCCCATTGAACTTGCTCTGTCTATCGGAACATTTACTCACCTGAAATTCTCTCTTTTGTGACTTCGGGAGTTCCTACTGGTTTGCACTCAGTTTGGGTCCAGTGAGTGCCTGTGATTGTATCTGTATTTCCAACAGCTTATCTATGTGGATTGCTGATTGCAGTGTTAGTTTTCCAAGTGACACTGAATCTATTGTTGCCTGGAATGTAGTGACTTTGTGTGCTAATGCTAAAGGTATGTTGTCTTTGGGTGGCCTCTTGCTGTCTTTTTCAAATGTTTCCCCTACATTGGCTGTGAGGTGCACGTTTTTGTTTTCCCAATGCCATGCCCTACTACTCTAGACATTTCTGACTGTGGTGTTAGATTTGTGATCCTCTGGAACTAATAGAACTGTGTGTTTTAATGTCTTGTTCCAGTCTCTTCCCACATCTTGTCTCAATATGGAATGGAAAGTGCCTATGACCAGGTAGTGGGCCCACAACATAGTATAGGGAGGGGTGTCTTGTCTTTTTATCACGGGTTACTCTTTAACAATATTTTTGCTGTGTGTTCAGTTTACTTATAGTACCTATTCAACTAATAGATGCAGATGTGTGTAATGTAAGAAAGGTGCACATTTTTTAGTGTACCTGTGTGGTGTATTTCTGCTGTATTTCCACCCAATCCGGGTTCGCCGGCAGGTGTTAGCCGACCCCAAACAAAGGCACCAAAATAAGGCACCTACCCCGTGCCTGATTCATCTACCACCCACCAGAGGAAGGAGCAGGAGCTCCCCTCTCCCGTGGGCTGGAGGCACAGCCTCCCCACTTCACCTGACCATATATTGAATAGGCAAGCCCATGCGCTTAATCTAGTGCATATGCACTATCACCAGCTACTGACCCGCACAGACCATCAGTGATGGGGACAATTCCTCTGCACATCTGAGGAAAACATATCTGAATTACACGCTCATCAGGATTCATTTTGTGTGTATTCCCCGCTTTACTGTGCCGAAACCGCATGAGTTTACCTCACTAAGATGGCCGCCGTAGTAGAGAAGCATTCCAGCAGCTAGAAGTGGGCGCTTGTTGGGATTGGCCAGCCAGCTGTATTTCCACCCAATCCGGGTGCGCCGGCAGGCGTTAGCTGGCCCCAAACAAAGGCACCAATATAAGGCACCTGTCCCGTACCTGTCCAAGACTGTCCAGCAACCAGCGCCCTAACCCCTGCCCAGAGTGCCCCCCACTCATGCTCTACACGGATGGAATCAAGCCCCTTCCCTACCGTTTACTGGACCTTGCAGACCTTCAAAGAAACACTGTATCACAGCGCCTCGCTCCAAGCAGCGGTAAGCCTGTGCTAAAGGCACCCCAGTCTGTCATTGTAACACCTGACTCTATTGCACCGTCTAGTCTTCCTACCGTTAACTGTTGCAAACTATGTTATACTTCTCCATCATGTTAAGTCTACAATTATCGCAATGAGTGTACACTTTTAGAATGTCCCACTGTATTTCTCCTGAGCAATGGACCGACGATCAACATAAGCTCATGGTCTCAAGCCTCTCTCCTCTATAGACATAATTTCGTCAAAATAAGTAGCGTACCCCTGTGACACGGCCCTGCACGATGTCATAAGTCCCATCTCATCCACCGGTTTATCAATTGTAGCATTTGTATATTGATTACTAACTGAAACGCAGTGTCCGATTATGTCATTACTATTGCATCTACAGGACTGCTTTATCAATGTATGCATATCTCCTGTAATGTCTAGCCACTACAACCTGTTTTGACTGGATCACCACACTAATCCGGGTGTACTTCCTGCAAGGTTATGCTTATATGCAGACACCATCACCTCCTACATTGGTCTGGCATTGATGCCCATGTGATATACACTAGAACTGTTTTGACTGCCACTTGCATCACTGCCTGTTGCTCACCCGTATTGAGATTGCTTTACCCACTTGCAATATACACTGCCCGCCAAACATATCAGCTTTGAAATATGGTCAGTGAATCCGTATCTGATCTGTACTGTTTGCCGAGTGCAACATAGATCCGAGCCAATGACGCTGAGATCACCTAGTGACACTGTTCCCTACTAGTGTGGAAGTAAGATTATTTCGGGCGAGCTAAGTTACCATTGCCCTACATCCATTATTGCTAGGCTAACTCATCTACTGTGACACCAGTAACTAGTTCCTGTCCTTGACCACATACACACCTAAACCTGCGCCTCAGCAGGAGTCTATGGCCCTTCCTCATTATTGCGACAGTGACCTCGTACTAAGTGCTCTTACTGATAGACTACCACTTCCATACCACCCAAAATTTGACTATGGGCCTACCACCTACTCTCACAAGTAAACATTGTCCTACTATACTTATCATGCAAGGACCTTCACTGAATGCCCAACCGTGTAACACCATGGACAGGAATGGAAGACTCTGTTCTAGATTAGCCAAACTCAATGAACCTTTAGCCAGATCCCTTGTTTCCACCAATAAAAGATCTAACCATACTTCTGTCTCTCCCATGACCAATATAAAAAAGATGTCCTATACTTACTGCCCCCAACCTTTCCACCCCTAAAACACAAACTATAGCAGGCTCACCACTACCAGCTCCAGCCAACAATAGTCTTAAGGGTGCCCTAATAAATGCGAGCTCCATGGTCGCTCATGCAACAGACATAGCAGATATCATCCATTCAGAACACCTCGACATCTCGGCGATCACTGAATCCTGTCTTCATGCCGCTACATTGGCTATACTCAATGGATATACTATCTTAAGATCTGACAGAGTTGATAACCGCAGAGGAGGCATTGCACTCATAGCTAGAGCTAATCTACCGATCAGACTAGTGCCAGCCCCTGTTATCAAAACACGTGAGAACTTGACAGCCAAGCTCAACATAAACCGCTCCCAGACTCTGACGATCCATTTGATATATAGACCTCCAGGCCCTATCGCTACGTTTGAGGATGACATATTTATTATTATATCCAATAACCTAAAAAATGTTCTCAGGTTCTACTATTAGGTGACCTAAACCTAGGTTAAATGACCCAAAAGATGTACATGCATCAAGTGTGGCTAGTATTCTAATGGAACAAGGCTTCACCCAAAAAGTACTCTAACCCACACATGCTAAAGGAAGAATACTGGACTGGGTAACAGACCATAATTGCAATGCCAGTATCTCCGCCGTAGCACCTCAGATATGGTCTGACCACCATCGCATAATCTTCACTCTAGACACTGAAAAACCCATTACCGCGCCTGTATCGTAGCCCCACCTATTCCCACCCGGAACAAAAAGAATATTACTTGCGCCAACTTACTCCCACTTATCCTCCCTACACTCAATACAATTCCGGAAAACCTGGGACCGGACGCTTTGGTCAATGAGTATAATCATATCATGACCACTTCCTTAGATACAATTGCGCCACTCAAATTAAGACAAAGCAAACCCAAGGCCCATCTCAATTCATGGTACACACCATACCGAAAAACACTATGCACCAAAAAAAGGCAATGCGAAATATCCTGGAAAGCACTTTCGTCCGAAGAAAACAAAACTAATCTTTGCACCATCACAGCCCTATACAAAAGGAAATACTCCTAGCTAAGCGTGAAGCTTCTAATGCTAGAAGTTCCGAAGCGAACTCAAGCATGAAGGAACTCTTAGAGTTAGAAGCTCCCATCCCAGTGCCAGACAACTGCGAAAAGATCAGCTTTGGTGCTCCAACATTCAGCAAGCTTTAGCTAACAAAGTTTCAACTGTACAATTAAAAATTGCTAAGAAAAAAGCTTCATTAATCAGCAATACGCCCACCAAAACGCATCCTGACTTAGATCCATCTAATAACACAACCTTACCTTCCCGCTTTAAATTCTCAAAAGTCTCCATAATTGAAACTGAAAAGACTACACTATAACTCAAACCTTCCAATTATCAGGGCGACCAATGTCCCTCTCAACTTATAAAGGATGCGGCTAGAGACCTAACTCCCTTTATTACAAAACTCATTGAGTCATGTGCGTCCAATACTATCCCATCTAACCTCAAGGAATTATGGGTGCTCCCATTATTGAAAAGACAGACCTTAGACCCTTTGATTCCCACTAACTACCGACTAATCACTACAGTGCCTTTTCTCCTGAAAATCTTAGACAAAATGGCCTATACACAAATTCAAAAATACTTGGAATCTAAATCTCTACTAGGAGTAAGGCAATCGGGTTTCCGGCCGCAGCATGGAACCGAAACAGCCTTAATAGACCTAAAGACCCAGATCGATGTCCTCAGAGACCAAGGGGAATCAGCCCTTCTCCTCCTCCTGGACTTATCGGCCGCTTTTGACTTGGTTGAAAACCAGGTACTCTGCAGCCATTTGGACTCAGCCGCATACTTCTCCACAGAAGCCATAGCGTGGATACAATCCTTTCTAAGCAATCGGACTATGAGAGTCTTCTCACCTATGGCTGCAGCTGACCCCATACCTATCACGTGTGGAGTGCCCCAGGGATCTTGTGTCTCACCTACCCTATACAACATCTTCACCAAGCCCCTTTTCAATGATCTGTATCATCTGGGTATCACCTACACCAACTATGCAGCTGACACCCAGATCCTCCTACCTCTTACTGGTGATTGCGACAAGGATGTGGCCTTAGTGAACAGGGTTTATCTCATCATTCAGGCATGGATGGCCACTCGAGGACTATGCTTGAATGATAAGACCAAGCTCATCTCGGCACACCTTCCTCCCTCAAAAAAACGGAGTCCCAAATACTCAGGCTTTAACATAGACCACAATATCATCACTGTCGCTAAGGAGGTAAAAACCTTGGGGTTTTACCTGGGCTCGACTCTTTCGTTCAACAAACAGGTCAACGCCATGGTCTCGGCCACAGCATATACCTGTAAATTGATTAGAGCAGGTAAGGCCTTCCTCTCAAACACTAGTTGCATCACCCATGCCAGAACACTTATTTTATCTAAGCTCGACTACTGTAACGCTTTGTACATAGGAGCTAATAAACAAATTATCAAGAAAATTCAATTCCTACAAAGTAATGCTCTTAGAGCAGCTCTTGGCATTGCTAGAAGAGAACACATTTATGTGACGAGAAGAGACAACAACTGGCTGTCCACTCATGATAAAATCAAACTAAAAGTTGCCTCTCTTACACATAAATGCATGAACAATGCGGCACCACGTTACCTCTCGGACAGAATTATCATGAAACCTGCTACAAGAATAACCAAACTTTCTCACACAAACTGCCTCCTGATCCCCAGATTTAAGCTGGTGAGAGTTGGAGGTAGCAGTTTCCAGGTCAAGGCAGCCCAACTATGGAACTTGCTACCGTCCCCACTAAGAGTTGAGCGCTTGTACCATAAATTTCGTCAAAGCCTTATACTGCGGCTCAAAGGCGCTGACCTCTAGGCTGTCCCCCTATTACTAGACTAGCCCACTACTACCGACTGCTGCCAGCATGTCACTGACTATTACCTTGTGAACCTCGGCGTTCCTATGATCCTATGTGTCTGATTTCAGCCCATAGGCCAAATCACATGTATATATCCTGTATGTATATAATTTTTGTGTTTGTATATCAATTGCCTTATGTAAATGTACATTTTTATGTGTAACTAAGCTGTAAGTGATCTTTTGCAATGTGCCCGAAAACCCATGGGTCTGGTGCGCAATACAAATAATAAACAAACATAGGAGTACAGATTAATTGTACTTTATCAGCCTTCTCCTTGAGTTATGCCTGACAGCTCTGTCACATTACGTACTTTAAGAGGTTTGGTGTCCCTTTTGTGTTGGGTGCACTTGTCCCATCTGAGGGTTAGTGGTTGCACAGCCTCACTGCTCGCCACTTTCTGTTCTAATATCCCCATTTGGCTGGCTGACACTGGGGTACTCCCTCACTCTGTGGGTTGCCCAGTGAGAGCCCGCAGCGGTGTGGCTAACCATCCAGGGAGGGTTTTCATTGGCGAGCCCTGTTGTGTGCATTTTAGTTTGAGGTTCCATGACTTGGGCCAAGCTCATAAACGCCCACCCCACCCATCTTGGATCCTATGCTCCCATTCCTGACAGTCCAGGGTGTTGCTGGGACTGTTGGCTTTTAGGATATTCCCAACGGGCGTTGTACTGTTGGCACACAGACTAGGTCAGGTTAGGAGATGCTTTTTTAATTGGTGGGAAATATAGTATACCAGGAGGTGTTGTTGCTGAATCTTACCTTCTCACGCTGAGCTTTTCAGGATTTGGGAACTCGCAAAACACTATCGGCGACCTCACAATTTCACCTTGGGTCCCATGAGCCCTGGGGATAATATACATTGAGGGGACGAGCAAAGTGTAAAACTGTCTGAACTCTTTCCCCTGCTCCTTCAGTTGGGACTGCTCCAAGTTAGAGGAGGGTGGCTCCGGGTTACTATACAGGTCCTCCCAATTGCTTTCCAAAGGGGCACAATTGTCAGGATTCAGGCTGCTTTAGTGGCTCAGAGGATGTATTAAGGTCTCTCCTTTCTGGATTATATCGGGATCCCATTCTGATTGTTCTCGTCCATGCAATGGGGCCAGCATTAGGATGCCCAGGGGCACCCCAGATCCAACACCCACTTGCTTGGTGTGGCATACAACTTCCCCTTCCCCAGTCACCACTTTGGCCATCCCCAGAGCCAGATGGGGGACTTGGGAGAGCACCTACCAGTCGGCAATTGTACTTGGGGATCACTCCGACACCTTTTCAAAGGTGAGCCGATTGGAGGGTGCATCGCTGAAAAAAGTCAGCGCTGCTGTTGGATCTGCACACAAGGACAGCTAATGGAGAAACACCTCTGGTGCTGGTCTCGTGGCTTGGTGGAAACTGCAGACTGGCTTCAGAGATTGCATTTCAGGTAGGAGACTCACTACTCCAAGTAGTTCTGTGTAGCTAGATGAGGGCTGGGTGTCATGGAGGCAGTGGATTGCCCATGTCTTTGATTTACGGTGCTCTTGCCTCTTAGTGTAGTGTTCACACAGGGAATGGGCAGAAATTCTTTGAGATCAGTGGTTATATAGGGCTTGCAGCTCTGCTGGTTCCACCTCTACCATGACCTGGGCAAAGCTTTGCAGTCAGGAGGGTCTTCAGATTGGCATCTTCGCTCAAAAGCAAGGAGCAAAGTGGTGGACCCAGGCCCCAGTCACATCCCAGTTAGTCAAAGGAGAAACCTAAATTGTGGGAGAGATGCTACTGTCTGCTTGAGAACTAAGTGCCAAGTCCTAGAGCCACCTGAGAGCCATTCACATTTTAACAAGTTGCCCATTTGAGAGCTGTAGTCTCCTGCTCTTAAAAATATCTACAAATCGACCTTTTACCATCTGTTGGCAATATGAGTTCCCTACGCCCGGGAAGTGTAGACTCTGACCATCTAAATAATGTCTGTTCTTTTAAAACTTTATTTCAGAGCCCATCCTCTATTTTGCCATTGTGTATCACACCCACCAAGGTCACTTTATCACATTACTGATTTCAGAGAAAGCTTGCCGAGTGGGATTTACTGATGCTTTACTGATTAAAGCAAGTGCTGGTTGAGTTGCCATACGTGGGTTTGGCAAAGGCCTTTGTGCAGCGCTTGGGGCAATCATTTTGGCATAGAGCGTATGCCACTGTGCTTCCATAAGCCTTTTATTTCCACATTCTGATATTGCTTGCCTGAGCAGTCACTTCCTAATTGTTTTGTTAAGCTAATCTGACTGTTGTTGGGTCTGGTTTATACCCAAGAGTACTGACGGACCTATCTCTGTGTATGTGTTGTTTCTAGGTGGCCATCCCTAAACCTAAGGAGAAGCCTCCCATGATGAAGGAAATGGGGAACAGGTACGTAGTCCCGAGCTTACTAATCTCACTAACGGGTGTGGGTGGAGCCTTCTAATTCAGGGTGGCCAGTCTTCTCACTACCATTGTTTAGTAGCCTGGAAAGGGTTTGTCTGATTGAGATGTCTCCATGTGCCTGACAGAGGTGTGTGTCAGACCTATGTGAGAGGGGTGTGTGCTGGGTCTGAGGAAAGCTGCAATCCTACTCCTAGCCTGGGAGCGTCTGGAAGGACCCTGGCCACATAGACCTAACTGGGTCGGGTGCATGTGTGCCGGTTCGACTGGAGCTGCTCCTGGTTGGGAAAGATGTGGGGAAAGATGTATGGTCTGTGACATGTCACGGTGAGGAGGGGTGAGTCTGCTGGGGGGATGTGTGGCTGTTGCTGGTGTGGTCTGTGACATGTCTCGGTGAGGAGGGGTGAGTCTGCTGGGGGGATGTGTGGCTGTTGCTGGTGTGGTCTGTGACATGTCACGGTGAGGAGGGGTGAGTCTGCTGGGGGGATGTGTGGCTGTTGCTGGTGTGGTCTGTGACATGTCTCGGTGAGGAGGGGTGAGTCTGCTGGGGGGATGTGTGGCTGTTGCTGGTGTGGTCTGTGACATGTCACGGTGAGGAGGGGTGAGTCTGCTGGGGGGATGTGTGGCTGTTGCTGGTGTGGTCTGTGACATGTCTCGGTGAGGAGGGGTGAGTCTGCTGGGGGGATGTGTGGCTGTTGCTGGTGTGGTCTGTGACATGTCTCGGTGAGGAGGGGTGAGTCTGCTGGGGGGATGTGTGGCTGTTGCTGGTGTGGTCTGTGACATGTCACGGTGAGGAGGGGTGAGTCTGCTGGGGGGATGTGTGGCTGTTGCTGGTGTGGTCTGTGACATGTCTCGGTGAGGAGGGGTGAGTCTGCTGGGGGGATGTGTGGCTGTTGCTGGTGTGGTCTGTGACATGTCTCGGTGAGGAGGGGTGAGTCTGCTGGGGGGATGTGTGGCTGTTGCTGGTGTGGTCTGTGACATGTCTCGGTGAGGAGGGGTGAGTCTTCTGGGGGGATGTGTGGCTGTTGCTGGTGTGGTCTGTGACATGTCACGGTGAGGAGGGGTGAGTCTGCTGGGGGGATGTGTGGCTGTTGCTGGTGTGGTCTGTGACATGTCACGGTGAGGAGGGGTGAGTCTGCTGGGGGGATGTGTGGCTGTTGCTGGTGTGGTCTGTGACATGTCACGGTGAGGAGGGGTGAGTCTGCTGGGGGGATGTGTGGCTGTTGCTGGTGTGGTCTGTGACATGTCTCGGTGAGGAGGGGTGAGTCTGCTGGGGGGATGTGTGGCTGTTGCTGGTGTGGTTAGTGACATGTCACGGTGAGGAGGGGTGAGTTTTTGGGGGGGGATGTGTGGCTGTGGTAGAATTCTGTGTAGGAACTATGATGGTTGGTGGGCAGTGCATAGGTCATGATTATTGGCACTAATTGTAAACCACGAGTATGTGTGGTGTATGTATTGAAAGTCTGCAAGACTCCATATTTGGTTGGCATTATTTTAGGAGCTCCACATGCACACAATTGCTTTGAAGACAGCACATTTCTATATGATTGTTTTGAATTAAAATCCCCTGAGGAGGGTCGGGGGGGGGGGTCAACTGACAGAAGGGAGGTGAATGGGTCCATGAGAACCATCTCCCGCGAGGGTGGTGAACAGGAGCTACTTGTTTTCAATGGCCAGAAGCTGGAAGCAGGAGGCTGAGGCTAGAGACTGACTTGAGACAGTTGGGCAGTGAAAAAGAGGCTGAGGTACAAAGTGTATCGGGAGGTCAGGAGACACTGGCTGCATGACAGTCAGTCCGGATTGGCCGAAGCTGGAAGGGAAGGTTGCTCTAGGTGGAGGAGGAGGAGGAGGAGGGGGGCCTTCCAGCGAAAGGCGGCTATTCTGATTGGGAGGAAGGTACTCTGAGGTACTAGTGTTAAACTGAGATTTCACACATTGGGAAGGGACAAAGAAACGGATGCAGAAATGTGTTCTAACAATAAAGGGATGGCATTTTGCAGAAGAGGCAAGGAGAAACAGAGCTAGAGAGCACCTAGAAGATGGGAGTCTCTACTAGCTTACTGTAGCCTTCTAAACCCTTAATTGGTTGGAATGCTGACCATGCAGTATTGCCAGCTTTCAGCCTGAGCATGAACTGCAGAGAAACAGCGTAACCTTTGGTTGTATAGCCTGTATGTAGATGACGGAGAGAGGATCACTGAGAAGTAGGAACGAGTGGCTGGTGGGGGAGGCGAGAGGAGGTATGTTGGTGAGCTGTGATTTGACCTCTGCCTCTAGCTTTTTATCGCCTCTTTTTTCTTTTTTAATTTCCTTTCAGATCCTTGATCTGCATGGTGATCTAGCAAGGACAGTTCTGATTGGTTGTCTTGCTTGAAATTATTTGGGATCAATCCAGCCTCTGAAGAATCCAGATCGGAAATGTTCTGAAAGGAAATTAACTCTTTTTCTCTCTCGCTCTTGAGTTTTCCTCCATGGTCCATCTGATTCTTGGTACTTCCTCCAGTGTGAGTGCAGTCGCTTGCCATCGTTCATCTGCATCAGTGTGTATCCTATGGTGGACTCCCAAGTGCAATCCATGGTATTGGTGCTGTGTGAGCCTGCACGTGAGGATGAAGACCTGTGTGGACGGCGCATAGGCAGAAGGAGCATATTCTGTTTTGCGTTCAGTGCCCACGACTTTCCACCAGTCTCTGAATCATGAACATAGACTCATATCTTGGATTGTTCATATTCTCAAGCACTTAAGATTCTTTGGTTTCTGCTGCACAGATACATCCCAGAGAGTTGTCTATTCAGAAACCTTGATTTTTCCAAAGTCCTTTGGCAATCAGATAAAGCCCCACCAAAGACTGCAATTGTATCAAAACCAGAGTTCTGTTTTACAGTCTAGCCTAAAGGGTGTCTTGAAAAGGGGACCAGGACCCAGCCTTCCATTGCGACTTTCCGCTTTAGTGAAGTCTTTGAAGCCTGTGACTTTAAAGCATATTGGTCCTCTGCCCTTTGCTTTTGTCATGGAGTGGTCATGGAGATTTATGTGCTGCGATGCCTCGCTGCACCTGAGTAATTCTAGAATCTACTGCTCTGCGCTGAATGGATTTCTCTTGTTCCAATCAAGAGTGGTCTTTACATTAGAATGCTGATGGGCCTCTCTGGAGTCTGAAACTAGCCCCCTCCCCTGTTCATTTTATCCCATCCGAATTTGTGATGACTGCACCTTTGCTGTGTTCTCTACCAGATCGTTCCTCTTTGTACAGCTGCTCTCAGAACAAAGATTGCCCGGTTTTCAATGAAGTCGCAAAAAAAGTTGGTGTCATCTGGTGCAAACATCTCTTGATTTGACCACATTACCCAGCATGTGCCAAGCCTGTAAACCTGCACATGTAGGATGCCTGGATCCCACGCCTCTCACGTTCTGGGCTGACAAACCCCTTTTAGACCTAGAACCGGATCTTGAGGAACCAGATCACTCGAGTCAGACATGAAGCCAGACTGCTCCTCTTTGTTATTGTACTATAACGTCTAATGCCAACAAATCGCCAAATTTAGCATAGTCGCACAATTCTGGTATCTTAAATGGTATTTATTAATGGAACACACCAATTTGGTCCACAACCAATCTAGTCGAATCCCTTTTTACTGCAGTTTTTTGCCATGTTCTACTGCACAAGGATAGATGGTGGGTTGGGAATGGGTATATAGAAAGGGGGTGGAGGGTAGGTGAGGGAGGAGCAAGGAGTGCCCCTGTATTTTACGGTAAAAATAAATCGGCTAAGATTAGCCAAAACAGTGTTTGAACACATTAATCATGGCTTTTTTTTTAAATCGCTGTATGGGATGGAAGGGTTTGCATTAGTCTGGCTTTTTCAGTCACTTGCTTGCAAGTCTGCAAAGCCTTGTTTATGAGTGTGCAGCTGATGCTGAAAGGATTCATTCGTTGTTCGATGTCGGAAAGTAATCTTCGTCCTTTTTTGTTGGTTGCTCCGTTTTTATGTTTGTGTGTTGAGACCTGTTCTTCTGGTAATTTGAGGATGTAAATGTGTGTATTCCTGGTTGTGTGATTTATGGATCTTTATTGCTGGTTGTGACTTTTGTTGTTGGACTTTTTAATTGCTGTGTAATGCATTGTGGTGCTTGGTACATCTGGCTACGTTTGTGTCCCCAAACACTAGAGCAGCTCCTTGCAATGAGAAGCAATCAGGGAACCCAAAATAGCAAGAAAGGGAATGCAGATATCATGCACTGTCCTGCTGATACCCAGTCCCAGCGCGTTCTATACTGCAGCATTTGGCATTTCTGTGGCCTTTGGGTCCTGAAAATAAAAATAAAAGAATGTATTTCTCGCCACCGGACGGGACAAGTTGCTGTGTACTTTAGCTTTAGATGTGCACTCCGATGATGCTTGACAATGTACTTCCCCTCGTTATGCCCTATATGGCTGGCTTTCAGTAACGCAACAAGACACAGTTTGGCTGGCTGATCCTGATTGCTTGGCCTCCTAAACAAAAAGATGTATTAGTGGATTGGGCTCACTCTTCTCTGTATTCTGTCTCTCACTGGGACGACTATGATGAGCCCAGTCATGATTCTCACTCTTCTCTGTATTCTTTTTCTCACTGGGACGACTATGATGAGCCCAGTATTGATTCACACACTTCTCTGTATTCTGTCTCTCACTGGGACGACTATGATGAGCCCAGTATTGATTCACACACTTCTCTGTATTCTGTCTCTCACTGGGACGACTATGATGAGCCCAGGAATGATTCACACTCTTCTCTGTATTCTGTCTCTCACTGGGACGACTATGATGAGCCAGTATCGATTCACACACTTCTCTGTATTCTGTCTCTCACTGGGACGACTATGATGAGCCCAGTATTGATTCACACACTTCTCTGTATTCTGTCTCTCACTGGGACGACTATGATGATCCCAGTATTGATTCACACACTTCTCTTAATTCTGTTTCTCACTGGGATGAGTATGAGTCCAGTAATGATTTTTCCTCTTCTCTGTATTCTGCCTCTCACTGGGACGAGTGTGTATTTGTCTGGGTGCATGTACAGAATATAAAGTTACACAGGGTATATAGTATACACACAGTATACAATCATTTACATAGGTTACAGCATAAAGTCGGGCAATACATAGGGCCTCATTACGGCCATGGTGTTCCCGTAATGAAGGGTGCTGGTCCCATAGGGCTCAATGGGAATGGCAGGGAGCTAATAACGGGCATGTTATTAGCTCCCTGATCCCCTCGCGGTACCCGCTAAGGACGCTTCTAGCTCAGGCTCCTGTTCCTTCCACCTCCTTTCCAACCTTTCTTGTGTGTTCCTCTTGGGACTAAAGTCAGCTTGACAGACTCTCTCTGGTCGGCCCCTCAAACAGTGCAACTCGGGCACCTGTTCTCTCCAACTTCCTGGTATGCCTCTCCTGGGACTATTCAGCTTTGCAGACTCTCTCTAGCCCGCCCCTGGACCAGGATAACTCAGATGCCTGTTCTCTGCAGCTCCTCCACAGCTTGGGAAGCAGCGTTTCCCAGTGTTCATCAGCATCAATACAGCAGCTGATTTGAAATTCCTGGGTCTCTCTGACGTTCTCGCTCTCCTACTTTTATGACGTGCTCTGGGGCTTCCCCAATCTCTTGTGTAAGTCCTTCTTTGTAATGATTGCAACACTCTGCTTTTTTTTAATTGACAATTTTTATTACTTTCACAACAAAATAACCTACAGACTTTGTACTTGACCTCCAATGATGCATCACATTGTGTTCAAACCACCCCACAACCCTCCTCCCAGCCAATTTTTTAATTTATATAGTGTTACAGATTAAAGTACATTTTTCACACAAATCTCATTAAAAAAGAAAATGTACACGTAGAATTATTTTTTACATATAAAAAGAAAGGAATGAATGAACAATTATACAACAAAAATAGAATCTATCTAATTAAAATCAATGTAAATTCTTTCAGATACCTTCTCAAGTAAAACATACAAAATAGATCAACGGCCTATATCATTCCTATCAGGATAAATGTAATACATTGTGCAATAAACCCTTGCTTGTTGTCTCATAACAGGTTAATTACCCATACCTTGATACAGTCTACAAAATCTGCACAAAAAACAATTAGGTGACTGATTTTTCCATTTGAAACTTTCTAGAAAACCATATTCTTCAGCTCAAAAGTAAAAGTCCAAGCTGCATCGGGCTTTCTCTGTGGGCAATGAAACACTACATTTCCTATATCATCCTCTGAATGTGGCCTAAATCTACGTCTGTTAACATCTCCCCATTGCACATATAATTTTTGGTTTATCAAACCTCATGCTTTAGAGATGCCAAAAACTGATATATTCTACCATCTAGGTAGATGGAAATAGTGTAAGGTTCATCAAAGCAGATTACATTTTTGTTGAGGCATCCAAATGAAAACATGAATTAATTGTTAGGGCTAGCAATGCATTTAGACCATAATAACATAAAGTAAATGACTAAATGCTTGATGGTTTCCGGCTGTAAACAATGGAGGCAAAATCTACAAGATTCTGTAGTACTTCTAATCCAATGTTTAATGCGTTCCAACGTATGCAGTTGATTCATTCTAAAGCGCATATAGATGGCACGAGTCTGCTCAAACGGAAAGCATTCAATATATCTTAATCTAGGCACTCTCTTATGCCAATAACGGGCAAATTCACGATATAACTGATATCTCCCGGTCTCCTCACTAGTATCTTACCAGTCCAGTTGATATAGTTGTTTTTTTGCATATGCTGGACGTCTAAATAAGTCTTCCTTTGTGATATTAATCTGTTTCAAAGCACTTTCCATCCTGCCCTGAAAAAGTACAACCAACTGTGGATTGGACCTCGTAAGCATATCTGAAAATTCTTGATATAGGGAGTTTCTAGGAGGGTATAACATGTTAGCATATGTATTAAGTTGTCTCCATAAAAAGTGAGCAGACAAACTGGATAGACCCAGTTCGATACGAATGCACTAATTAGCCAGACCAAGAACTTGTTTCCAAATGCGTGCTTGGATAGAATTTAAGAAACCATCAATGTCATGTAGACATAACTCCAGACCATATAAGAGTATGGCTTCAATTTTCAGTAAGTAATATTGAATTGCTGGATTTAAGAAGAAATTCCAGTATCTCTTAAATAGAAGTTTTAGTTGAGGGATCAAAGGTCCATCTTTCTGGTTAAGGATTTGTGCCAGTGACCTTGAGAAAAGACATTTGACAAGTCATATCCCAGGTACCTAAGTTCTAGCATTCTATCTATAGGGGTTCCACTTAGTGTCCACGAGAATGCTTTTAGTTTCTTACCACTGGAAAACGCTAGTATTTTTGACTTTGAAACATTGGCCCGCATGTTATGAGCTTTAGCGTATGTTGAAAATGCCTGTCATTTATTTTGAAGTCCGTAGGGTGTTCTGTCAAATAATATCGGCATAAGCTAGCCAATTTAAAGAAAGATGCCCTAACTTTACCGGAAAACAGATTACTTGATGCCAGATGTATTCAATGTCGGCAAGATATAAGTTAAACATGGTGGAAGCAAAGTTACATCCTTGCTTCACACCCGTTTGTGGAGAAATCTCCACTGTAAGGGCCCCTTGTTTATTAATTCGGACTCTGTAACAAGCGTCTCTCTGTAGCATCGCCATTAATTGAATGATAGTTGGTGAAAAGGCCAATTGCGTCAACTTACACCAAAGAAGATTACGTATTATACTGTCAAAGGCAGTACTTGGGTCTAGCGAGGCCATATAGACTGCACCTGCTGTCGTTTTCTTAGCTGCACACAACACATGAGACAATATAGTTGCATTTAGGGCAGTGCCCATATGTTTCCAGAAACCAGTTTGATGTTGCGATAAAATATCTTTTAGTCTAAAATGATTATTAATTTAATTGAGAAATAAAATGGTGAAGACTTTATATGAAGCATCCATCAAAGCTATAGGTCGATAATTATTCGGCTCAGATGGATTGCCTTTGTTATATATAGGAATAATCAGGGAAGTTTGACACGATAGAGGAATTTGGCTAGTGTTTAGAATATTTTAACTTCAAAATGCTTGACCAGAATATAACATCTGACTTTATCACACATGCATGTATACCATCTAGCCCTGATGCCGTCGAATAATTCAATTGTCCTATGGCCCACACAATATCATCTATTGACCATAGGATGCGTGGGAGAGATGATGAATTTACCACTTGAAATTGAATGGTACGATAGATTTCAGGCAGGTGGAAGGTGCGAGAGATGTATTTGGACCAAGAGTCAGAGGAAATATTTGAAATCATGGGCTCAAAGTTCTTATTAGTTTTATCTTTGAGCATATTTCAGATAGATTTGATATCATGTTTAAACAGATAGTTGACCATGCTCTGATTATTAGCTATATGCAGCTTGTGTCATTGACTGTTACAGGCATTCCTGTAGGTCTATACTTATGTGTGGATACTTGAAAACTGGTTAGCGCCCTTAGGTCTCTGATCTTCTGTTGTTTTAATTGGGCAATTTCCCATTGAAATTTGTATGGATGTTGATAAATATTTAAAGCCTTGTTAGGAACAAACAATGCAAGTTGCTCTCAAACAATACTATTATTGTACGCCTCTATCCAGGCAATCTCTTGCATAGAATAAACAGCCTTTGGATCATACCTTTTGGTTGCCCCTAATTTGGAGACCAAGCTGTGACCTAGCTTCTTAGTCCAATGAACTGCGAGTAGTGGACACTCTATTTCCACCAAGCCCAGTTCAGGGATTGTCTCAAAATAAGTACAACCTTGTCTTAATTCAGTCGAAATGATACAGTGGTCAATATAACCAACTTGAGAAGTTTCACATGTGCCACAAGAATCTATCAAGTTAGCGAGGTAAACAATAATCTAGGAACGAATGTGCATATTCATCTTCTAAAAAGAGGACCATGCGAACACCCAGCAGCTCAAGGTCCTCATGATAATCCCACATTTGCTTTAGTAGGATTGGTGCAGATCATTCTCAAAAGCCAATTTTACCCATTCTACATCGTTAGAATTAAGAATTCTTAGTATGGGAATCTTGTTGAATATTTTGAATATAAACAAACGATTAAGACAGGTTTTGCCATTGATTGCTGGTTCACTGATCCATCCCATGATGGTAGGAGCCTTTGTCGGTGATACTAGCATCCCATGCAAATCTAACCGTGCCTCTGCATCTTCACCATTAGAATCGGAGTCGCCATTAATACCATGCTGCGTGGAGTCTGTGGAGTGGGAATCCTTTGCTTTAGGGGTAGCTGAAGCGTCATTGGTTCCCCCAGACAGATGCATCAATTGAGGGGAGTGCTTTTGAGCTGTATTGATGGAGGAATCCAACGTAGCTGTAGAGACGCTACCAAGTACATTGTTGCCTTGAACTAGCCCACTGTCAGTCTTCCCTAACTTGCTAGTAGTTATAGTAACAGGGTGAATGAGGAAAGTTGTGATTGTCTGCTATCTTTAGCTACAACATTAGCAGATGTTGATTTATGATTCCTCAAGTGCAGTGGCTTTGGCTTTTGGTTTTGAATGCCTACTGAATTAGTGTCAGATACTGTTGGCATCCGTGCTCACTTTTTTTGCTTTTTTTAGTATAATTTTTTTGCCAAATATTTTTGGGTTCAGTATCATCCAGGGGTGTAAGGGATGAATCATGCACTTGCAGTGCTCTCCTGCTTTCCTCATTTTGCTGTTCCAAATCAAGAATTGCCTCCTCATTAACCAGACTGCTAATGTTATTAGTGTTGACGCTATGGGAAATAGCCTTGTTAATAAGAGAAGCTAAGGTTTCCACACCGTTTTCGGTGGGATGTGATTTTTTTTTCATAGTACTTCTTTTAATTCCTCTTAAATGAAGGCGTTTTTGTTTGTTAGATTTTTTTTGCAATCCATTCCATGTATGTATGATTGAGCGCCTTATTTTTAGGTGTGTCAATTCATGCCTGTTAGGGTTGGTCTAGTATTGGGTTCCTTCCCTGCTTGGTATATGTGGGTATGCTTGGTGTATGTGGGTAGGCTTGTGCGGTAAGGGAAGGAGGTGTTAGGGTTGGTCTTCCTTCCTGTATGTATGAGGTGTCCTTACACTGATGTCGTCTGTGGAATGTAGGCTGTGAGCGTGAAATGGTGAGGATGGAATGTTTGTGGATGAACAGGTTCCAGCCCAGGCAGTTGGAATATGTAAGCCTGAGTGGTGGGAGCCAGTGGGCTCTTATCCTGATTTCCTCTTAAACTCCTGATAGACTGATGACCTCTGATTGTAACTGAAGATGCAATTAAAGTAACCATGAGGAGTACCGGACAGTGTATCCAGAGTATCCTTTTATAAACCCTTTGACTGAGAGGCAGTCATAACAATGCCCTTTATCAAGAAGGTTCAAAATACGGCTTATTACTGGAAACTGTTGCTCCGTATTTTCAATATCATGAGTTACTGACGAAGAACCAAGAAAAGTGATATGGGAAGCTTCATACATTGTTAATGGAGGAGCTCTCCTATCTACTGGACTCGAACCGCTCTGGAGAACTTGTGCAGTGTCAAGATTCAATTTGTTAGTTATGGACTGAACAGATGGACTGATGGAGCAAAGTGGTTCCTGTGTGAGAGGAATCTCACTCTGAGTATTACTTGGTGGTTTTACCCCCTACTGGTTCTAGCATACAGTGCGGATGGGTAGGTGAACCCAGAGGTTCCTGAGAGAGAGAACTCTCAATCTGAGAGTTATTGGATGCATTTGCGCCAAGTGGTGCAAATGGACATTATCAATACCACCCCTCGCCCGTGAGACTGGCTTGGATGGACCTAAAGATAATCGGATACGCTTTGATAATTCCGCCAGCACTGTCGGAGTCATCATAGAAATGTCTGAAGTCCCATCAGCAGGCTGACTAGGAGCCATTGCCAGAAGGGAAATGGAAGAAGAGGATGGCTCCCTCATGCTGAGGAAGCTATGTTATTTTGAATTATCACAATCATACATTTCTTTGATCGGGAATGATTTACTTGTGTTAACTTCAGCAGCATGTGCATGAATTTGCGCATACATATACGAGAATGCCACGTCTTGAAAAATAGGTTCCATCTTGCTAGACTGTAAATCTACAGCTGTATGTACATCTTGCTTTGCGGTCCCCAATTCAGTGAGAGAAGGTAAGGTTGCACAATCACCTCTCTCCATTGGTTGCTCGGCAGCAGTACAGAAGTTTGCTTTTTTTAGACGAATTGGAGGAGTGCATGAGTGCTTTACAAATGTTCCCACTATGTTAAACTGCTAGCCATAGTACGTACATGAAGCTCGACAAAATACTAAAAAATAAGCAGCCACCAAATCACCCAAACAAGCTGCCAAGCCAAGGCTATTCACTTCCACAAAACATAAGCGTATAATAAGAATCCCTTATATGGCAGTGTCTTGTAAACAGCAAATGGCAAAAATACCAAAAAATTAAGCCTGCCCAAAACCCAAATTAAAATGTGCCTACAAACAGTGATTTAAAGCCTTCGTACTGCTGGCGTGTATGACTCAATTGCAGCATATGCCACTTAACAAGCAAACCACCTTCTGAACAAGAAAAATGCCATAGTGCACACTTACACGGAACCAGGAAACTCGAAGCTTCACGCGAGTTACAGACTTGATGGAATCCAGCAAACACACCCCACAGCCTAACAGCACAACAGCACTTTGAGGCATTGCAAAATGCTCGTGCCCCCTACACTAAGTGGGGATTCTGTGAGGCCAGGAGGCCGAGCCTCAGTACACAGGGATCTAAGGGTAAACAGAAAATAAGAACACACACAACTCAGCTAGCTCAGCACAGCCCAACCCACTCACCCTGCCCAAAGACCTCAGGCGTCACTGAACGCCAGTGTAACAGTAAAGTCAACGTTATATTTACTGTCGATAATAGAGTCCGTGTAAGTCCTGATAACATTTCTCCTGGATGGGAGAGGCAGTCCTTCCTCTTGTCCTTAAAACGTCTCGCTGTGCAGCAGGTAGAAGTCCAGCAAGGGTCCAGCGTCTGCAGCACAGCAGCACTTTGACGCACTTTGAATGTGCGCCTCCCACCAGCCTATCCACTTGCCATGTCTTTGCTCCTCTTGGCCTCGACAGGATTCTTCTTGCCACACAGCAGTTTCTGCCAATGATAATTTCTGGAGGCCCCTCAACCACACGCCTATCACTGGGCCATTACGTGCTTTCCACCCCATTGCTATGCTACGCTTCGCCAAGATGTACGCTAGGTCTCTCAATGTACTTGCATGTCTCGCATGTTTTGGTCTCTGAGAAATTCCAAGCAAGCACGCCTTGGGGGAGATTGAGTCTGGCGACAAGCCAACCTTAGTTAGGGCATTGATCAGGCCACATTTCGGGCAAGCTTGTTCTGTTGCTTTACTAAATTTTCCACTTTTGTTCGGAGTTAAGTATGCTCTGTGAGTGACATACAATTGGATCAGCTGTAGTTTTGCATTTTTGGACACTTTCTTGTGATCCCCCATGGCCCTACTCCAAGCTACGTCTGATAGCTGCTCTTGCAAATCCGCTTCCCAACTTCACCTAATCTCTGTATTATCTGGCCTTATCAGTACCTCGTACAGTTGTGATACTGCATGTCCTCCTTCGGTGAATCCGGTAATATTATCCCCACTGAAAATTTCGCTGTATATATGGTCGCTGGGAGTGGCAATAGGCGATATTTTTAGTGGGGTTATTAGGGTTTTTTGGGAGTGGGGTTGCAGGGGTGCACCCCGCTCCTTTTAAAACAGTCCAGGGGCTGCGGGGGTGTCCCCTGCAGGTTACATGCCTGAATATCGGCGCAAAAATATGGGGATATTTTTGTATAGCAGTATTTTTGCGGGGATATTAACACATGGAACCCTCCTTCGGAGATGTCATATGTTTCTATCGTTTCATCTTCTACCAGTACCCCCACTGGTCCTGGCCATTTTACTTTTATTCTATGGGGAAGTGAGACATAGGTTATGTGTTGCCCATCGCGTACACCTGTCTCCGAAGCGACCTCATTAAAGGTCATCGGTCGGCCCTCTCTCAGTATATCACCTAATGTCACTACCCTCGTAGGCTCCCAGTATTTCCTAACATTCAGCCTAAGTTGCGCGTCTTCATTCTTTAGTGTCACCAATGGGATCGGGGGTGAATAGGGAGCATCCTTGCCCAGAAAGTGGCAGGCCCTTTGCCACATCATCATGCCTAGCCTCAGCAACAGAGGGGGCTTGGTGTCTTGTGATACCGTGGTCCACACCATCTCTTTCAGAAAGAATGGGGTGGATGCCGGTTGTAGCAACTCAGTGTCCTGGGTCTGTTCGTCTGACAGCCAGTACGTGGCAAACTGTAGTTGGCACGCCACAAAATACCCCTCAAAATCCGGCATACCCTTGCTTAGCCTCCATTTTTCTGATATGGCGGTGCCTGTCTTGACTCTCATAACTGGGTCGCTGTACAGTAGCTTAACCCATTTCTCATATGTGGGGCTCATGCAGAAGCCTTTCAACAATGCTAGTAGCCATGGCCACCTGACCGAGTCAAATGCCTTGACTGCAGCCAGCGAGGTTACTGCCATAAACTGGGTGCTGTCTTGGGTATGAGCCGCAATCGGTATCCGCTTTGTTAGGCTTCAGTAGTGTAACTATAATTGGCTCTCTGAATGTCAGCGGTAAAATGCTTTTATCTAATGATTCATTCTACATTGCTAACAATGACAGAGGGATTTCTGCCATGAATTCTTTATAGAACTCACTTGGTAATCCATCCGCATCTGTAGCCTTACCTACAGCAACCCTCTAATGGTATGTTCCAACTCCTCTATGGTTATGGGGGCTTCAAGCTTGTCTGCCGCTTCTGCATCCAGCTTTGGAAGATCTATCAGCGCTAAGGCTCCTATTATCTCTTTGTCCTGGGTTTCTGACGTCTCCTTATTGGGGAGAATTCTTCAGAATGGCTAATTTCCCTTACCTACTGAGTTCCTCAGCAGCTTTGCTGGATTTCTAGGATTTTGTTTTTTCACCTGGTTAGAGTGGGAGCCTTTTTTCCCACTCTGACAAGTGTTTTGTTGTCTGTTTTACATTTTTGTGTTCATAGACTGTGGAGCTTCACCTACTCCATACGGATAATCTGTTTACTGTGTCACCCAGCACCTTTAGTGCAGTGACACAGGGTTGTCTTTTTCAGACTTCCCACTCTAAACTCCATATTCTGGGACTGACTACTGTCTCCCAGAACATGTAAAGTTGCCATTGACTTTACTAGTCTTTTTAAAATCCCAGACCCAGTACAACCTATCTCCAATAGAGTACTGGAAGGGTTAATAGTTATCCCTTTTTGTCTGTTTCTCATGGAACATTATTTTGTTCCCCTTTCTCTAAGATTTGGCTGGTGGCAGTGGTATCTACCATTTTTTTTTTCTACCACGGACTATGAAAATAACCTTGGTACTGTTAGAGGCTATGGTGGTAGCCTCGAACATTAATCCGCTGGACCTCTTTTTATTTGGTTCCGGTTGGGTTTATTCGCCATTTCTTTTTGTAAAGGTCTTTCTCGTGTTTTATTCTGCGCGCCAAACCGGGTTTGGTTCCTTTGTTCGAAGTCCTTTGGCGGACTAATGCACAGAAGCCCTCCTTAGGCGCCTGAGTGTCTAGGTGGACAGGATGTGAGGGAGGGGTTTGAGGCCCCTGCACAGGGTCTCCTTGGAGACCCAAGTCGCACTCTAGTTTGATTGGGTAGGTGGCTGTCCTGCCAGGACAGCCACCCTGCTGTGATTTTGACAGCCAGGCTGTGTGAATGGGGGAAAACTGCTTAAAAAGCAGGTCTCTGGGACTTGGAAGGCAGAGTCGCCACTGGATCGAGAGAACCGAAGTGAAGCTGAAGGAAGAAGCAACTGCAACTACTGAACCTCCCGGTGAAGCCCTGCTGTGGGTTTGAATCGCCTGAAACTTCGACGACAGGGAAGATCTGCAAGGAATCTTCTCCCCTTGAGCTGGTGGGACCAACCAGTTCGCCAAACGCGGCCTCCCTTTCCTGGTCGAATTTGCTGTGCATTGCTGCAGTGAACCAGATAGCCAGGAGAACCGGACCCTGTTTGGGTTTTAAGGAGCGCACCATTTATTCGTCGCTTTGCTCTGCTGCTGGTTTCTTCCCTGGTCAGTGCAGGACCATCCAGTCTTCCTCCTTGTCAGTCCGACAGTTGCTTCAGGAACCGTGAGCCTGCAGGACCTGCCAGGAACTTCTGCCTCAGCTAAAGCATTCTTCTTCTACTAAGGTACTGTTCAAATCCAGTCGTTCGTTCCGTCTTACCACAGTGAAATTGCAGTGAAATTGTTTTAAATCTTTCGCTAATCCGAGGGCTTGTCCTTCTCTACTCTTTTAAATAACTTTTCTTCCGACCAACTTCGTTTCGAACTCTTGGCAAAGACTTAACCGCAAACGGCCCAGGCCTATTGATTTGAATCCTAGTTGTAGTAAGCCTTTTCTAGATTGCCCTGCCTAGTACTTGTTGGTGCTGCTTGATTTTGAATAACCTTGTCTTTCCCTCCCTTTTTAAATTGCTGCAGTGCCATTTTGCTCACACTTCATTTTGAGCGTAACTTGTCCAGAATCGATTGGGTGGTGTGTAGTGTATTAAGAGTGTGATTTTCTGCTGGTTGATATTAGTGAACTGTTTTAGAACTGATGGTGTAATAAATGTATACTCTTTTACTCAGAAACCTTGAATCAGTGTTTGTTTGAACCATAGTAATTGTCCTTTGTGTAACGTCTGATACTGCTCACTTTACTCTTGAGATAAGTCTGGCTGCTCAGCCATCGCTACCACCTTACTGTGTAGTACAAGCTTGTACCAAAGGTGAATTTGTACTTACACTTGTAGTCTTAATTGTGTGTGGTGTTCCCAAAGGGTACTGCATATGATTCTGCCTAACACACCTCGTATAACTCCTTCTAAAAATCGTAAAAACATTTGTTTATATCCTGTTGCGTCTCATAGATCTCCCCATTACTCGCTGTGATTGCACGAATCATGCTCCACTCCGTTTCACTTTTGTACAACCAGGCTAGCAAGCATCCCGCTTCGGCGTGCTGACGTTCCACATATTTCCTATAACTCAATTTACCTAATCTATCCCAGTGTACTAAGCACTCATTCTGCAGGGCAATGGCCTCTTGGGCACTCTTGCTGGGTAGACCTCTCTGACTGTTTATGGCTTCTAATTCTATTTCCGCCTTACGCAAGCCATTCTCTATTGTGGCCTGAACCCTGTTTGCCTTGGTGATTGCAGTCCCCCTGATCACTACTTTGAAGGCCTCCCATAACGTGCCCGCTGATGCTACATTTCCTGTATTGCACATGAAATGAGCCTGCTCCCCTCCTCTTAACTGTTCTCGGAATGCCTCGTCACTCAGACTCGCTCCTGAGTCCTGGGGTGCGGGGGGGGGAAGACTCGCCATGTGACCACCAGCGGAGCATGATCTGACAACACCTGTGCTTTATAGTCCGCTCTCTCAAATTCGCCCAGGGTGTCTTCTCCTGTAAAAATATAATCCAATCTAGTGTACAGATCTTGGGGTGCGGAGTAATGTGAATATTCACTGGCCTGTGGGTGTAAAATCTGCCATGTATCTGAGAGTTTAAATGCTTGCAACAATGTGCCCAGGGCTTTTGCGGAAGGGGCAGGATGCATACATTTGTCATCCGATCTGTCCAGTGTAGGGTTGAGCGTGCAATTAAAGTCCCCACCCCATATCAATGTGCCATCTCTGTGTGGACCTATTAGTGGGTATAACGTGCAGAAATAATCCGCAGTCTCTTGGTTTGGTGCATTTGTGTTGATTATACAAAATTCTCTGTGCTCAACCCGACCTCGTAATACGAACATCCTGCCCTCTTAATCTTGGAAAGTCTTGAGCACCTTCAACTGCACCGACGGTGCCACCCATATTATTACTCCCCTAGCATAAGCCGAATATGATGAGCCCTCCGTCGTGCCTCTCCATTTTTTAGCAAGAGCAATCTGTTTCTCTCTTGTGAGGTGCGTTTCTTGCAGGAGCGCAATGTCAATTTTCTGGTGCCTTAAGTAAGTCATAATTCTGTTATGTTTATTGTAACTGCTGAGGCCTCTAACATTCCAAGATACTATTTTAAGTTCCCCCATCACATTTAAAAATTCTGTGTGGATTCGTAAGCTACCACCCTGTCACAATCCTGAGTGGTTGATGGTATAACACACTCTCAAAGCGACACTTCACTCGAAAGTCTGGAAACTGACGTATAATAGACTTTCCCCACAAGAGCGTGGCATGCAGGATAATAATTCAGCTGACAGGCCAGGGGCTTGAGTGAAAAGGCAGGAGCAGCAACAGAGCTGCCGTGTACAGGAGAAGACCAGAAACCTACTTGGTGCCAAAAAGGAAGTCGGTGAAGTGTTTGATTTCTTGTTTGATAGTCCACAATCCAACAGAGTTCGTGTTGATCCACCTAACCCGAACGACACGAGGGCGTATACTAAATAAATGTCCAAAAGAAATCCTTTGGAAATCAGCAGAGCATTCACAAACAACCAAAACAATAGGTGACCAGTGGTGAAGTCAGGAGAGCGTCCAGGAGGTCACCTGCTTTCCAGGATAAGGGTCCTTAATGTCGGCAGAGCGTCCTTGAACAGCCAAAACAAGAGGTGACCAGTGGCAAAGTCAGGAGAGTGTCCAGGGGTGCAATCAGCAATGGAAAAAACCTCACAAGAAGTGGCAGAAGGTGTTAGTAGGAAGTTGGGATGTGGTAGAATGTGTGTGTAAGAGGAAAAGACAAAAAGGAAAATAATGCACAGGAAATAGATGCCAGATGTGTGTTAAACGTTTAAAAGGTAAACGTTAACACATGGAACGGAACCTGGAAGCCAATAATGTCACTACAAGGGCAGAGCAAGACAATCCGTAGATGCGATAGCCAGAGTCCGGTAACCAAGGGAATCAACATACTTGAGTTGTTGCTAGACAGTGGACAAAAAGTGGTTGTTCCTAAACGATTTAGGACTTCCCGTCCCCTGCACACTGTCTGATATCTGCAAAGCAGATCAATCATTTTCGTGTTTTTTTTTGTTTTACTGAATTTCATAACACACAGATCAATAGACAATTAAATAGGTGGAACAGTCACAATGAATAACAAGCTCACAAGATTTATATAGACAACAAACGTAATATTAATTGTACAATATCTTTGGGCAATATCGTGGAACACCAAGATGATTTTATGTGAACATTTTATCTTGAAATACAACTGTATATTTGTAAAGGTGTTTTCACCAAAAACAAATAAATAATAATGGTTGGTTTTGCTTACACCTGTAGTCCTAGTTGTGTGTAGCGATCTCAATGGGTACTGTATACAAACTTTGCCTAACAGTTACTATGGCTGGGACTGTCTAGCAACAGTAATAAAATGGGCAAAAACACGGGGCACACCTATAATTTAACAAAAGAGTATCAGGGAATTTTAAAATAACCTTTATAGAATTAAAGATAGCTTGAGGTGCGGGAGAGAAAAGACTCAACCTTGGCAACTAGGTTGGAAAAATGGAGGACCAAAAGTGGTTGTTCCTAAACGATTTAGGAACTCCCGTCCCCTGCACACTGTCTGATATCTGCAAAGCAGATCAATAATTTTTTTTTGTTTTACTGAATTTCATAACACACAGTTCAATAGACAATTAAATAGGTGGAGCAGTCACAATGAATAACAAGCTCACAAGATTTATATAGACAACAAACGTAATATTAATTGTACAATATCTTTGGGCCCGATGTGTTTCGAGTATAGACTCTTCTTCAGGGGCAAAAACATATTTCACAATTCATAATTCAATTTCTAGAAAAAAGTAGAGAAGGGTACAACTTAGTATTTTGCATATAATTCATACAAACTTTCAAAACATTAAATCATAGATATGATTTGAAACATTGTCAAGAGATCTCTGGGATAGTACTTAATAACTCAGTTTAGTATAAGTCCAGTCAGATAAGTAGTGTCTCTAACCAACACGAGAAGGTTAAATGATAAGTGGGCAACTGAAAAACTACTCCATTTTCAAAAAAACAAACAAAACACTTACAAAAAAATAATAATAATAAAAAAAATCTAAAAAAATGTATATTATTATCTACAATTATGGCATAATCCATGCATAGTTGGTTAGTGTGCCACTTACCAACTATGGAGTAGGCATAGTTGCAAAAACATCTACGGTGTCCATGGGTGGCGGGTGCTTAAGGGAGGTAGTTTGTGTATCCACAATTAGTTTCCCACAAGGATTCCGGCTAGCAGTACGTGGACGGAGTCAGAAAGGGGTAAGCAGTTCACGCTAGTACATAGATCTGTATATAAGTAAGAGAAAGAAAAAGAATAGTAGGAGATAAATAATAGTAAATAAGAGAGAACAGATCAGCAGGGTTGAGGGGGAGTGAAGGCAGAAGCAAAGAGGAAGGTCCTGCGGTTCTTCCAGAACCAGAGATGGTTCTCCTCAAGTTTTAGAGTGGCAGGAAGGTTGTTCCAGAGGTAGGCCCCAGCTGAAGACCGAGATCTACCCCCAGCTCGTTTCTTTGAAAAACGGTTTATAGTGATAATTTCGAAAACAAAATGTCTAAAAAAAAAAAACAAAAGTCACATTTTTTTTCAATACGTTTTTTTCGAAATGGGGGGCTTCCCCCCATCCCCCTTTTTAACATTTTTTTTTTACCCATTTATTTTTACTCCCGTACCCCAAAATAAATATATAATGAAAAAAAAACGGAATTCGACATTTTATTTTTTGGACATTTTTTTTTGGACATTTTTGTCATTCGACATTATTTTTTCGAAATTATGACTGACCACCTTGAAAAACAACTGACCCTGAGGGAGTTAGAGGAGCGAAGCGCTTTGTGGACAATGCATGGCTGGAGAGATACGATCACAGGGCTCGAAGCCAAGGACAAGTCTCATAATCCTGTTCTGGATGAGTTGCAGAGGGCGGAGAGTAGAGGCAGGTAGATTTAGAAAGAGGTTGTTACAGTAGTCCGTGACGAGTCAGTTTCCTCATACGAATGAGTTAAACAGGCAACGGAAGAGGTCCGGACAGGGTTCAAAACAAGCAATAAGAATGGGTTTCCATAGGAGTGTATAGAGGGAAAGCTGCAGAAAGAAAAGATCCCTAAACACCCTATAAACGTGTATATATGCACACAGTTGGTGATCTCAACGTGACATTACTTACACTTTACACTTAAAACAGTTATGTTAAAATGGATTTCCACAAAGAACCCTGGGGTAGATTTTGAGAGGCCAGCCTATATGGTGAACAGGAAATACACTGAAGACTAGTCAAACCCACACAAGGTAGAGTAGCAGAGTGGCAAGACGTTGACTCCAGACTTTGACTCCAGAGAGTGGTCTAGCAGTACTTTCGATAGCTGTATATGATAACGAAAGTGAAGTGGTAGAAAAACAATGCATTCAAAAGCAATAATCAAAGGTAAGTGCTATCCTAGAATTTGATCTGTAACTCTCAGTACGAAGATGGAATGGGTCCTAGAGTCACCATTTCCACAAGTTATACTTTTTAGGCAGGTCTGCTATTGCATTGGACGATGCCTGTGGTTGCGATTTAGAGTTCTGAAAGGAAGCGCCCCCAATTCAGCACGATCCTCCCCGCAATGAGAGACAATAAGGGACTCTCCCGTAGTGGGAATAAGACCAAGACAGAGTGCGGGTGAGCGTAAGTGGGAGTTTATCCAAGGATAAGGCATGCAAAGAACTCTGCAACCTACGAGAGCGCTCTGCCTGACAATAGCAAAGACAGGCGTATTTCTAATACAAAAAACGTCATCAACACCTAAACACTATAGGGGGCACAAGTCAATTGGGATTGGGTGGTGTCGACTAACTATAGGTGTTGCTGGCGCGGGGTTGGTCTTGGCGGGACGACGTCACTGGTCAGCCTCGTGGGTTGGGTTGGGCCTGGCAGGCCGGCTTGAGGTCATCCATGCGGTGTTGATGTGCTGGGGCAGCCTGTGACAATAACGAATACCTTTCCTGTCTCATTTGCCCTAGGCCATGCACACTACAGTTATTCAGAAAATGACATTTACGTTCATTAATAAATCGCTTCACTAGCTTATCTTATAAAATAAACACAACACATGAGGAATGCACCTCGTGAGAGGTCTGGTGGTTGTTGGTTGGGGTGAGATTTACCTGTGTCTTATTGACCGGTATTTTAGGTCACGGGACGGGGCTCTGGGACCTGGGCCGAGTGATACATGTCTGTCTGCTGCGTTAGAAGTTATTATATAGATGGGTCTCTGTGTCTTGTCCCAATGATGGGGGTCGTCCTTACACGGGGTCAGGATTCTTGGGGGGGTTCGTGGGGATTTATGAGAGGGTGCTGGTAGATCAGTGGGTTCATCCGTGGGTTTATTACCGTGCTGTAAATAACACAGGTGGCGGGCTGTGGCCTTGGTTGCGGCGCCGGGGCCTCTGACTCTCTGAAGTAACGCCAGCTTGGTTGGGGGAGGTGAGGGAGCGCAGCACAAGTCTTAGCTTTTTTATCTGGCAGGCTTGGTGGGGTGGGAGAGGGAATGACCTTGCATATACTCACAAAGGTATTTTCCTCGTGCGTTGCTGATCAGTGAATGCAGAAGTTTTATACTGTTCTGCCTTATTTTAACGTTATTCAGACACACATATATATATATATATTTCATTTTCGTTACACATTTCTTTAATACAGTCGGTTCCAGTATCTTTTCATTACCTAACATTATGTTCACTACATTGTGTGCGTATTGTATGTACATTAGACGTTATACGAGGGATATCTAGGTTATGGCCTACAGAGATTGATGCTCGCCGCTTTGGGTGATTCAAAACATATATGAGTTCAAGTTTCTACATACTATTGAAAAACACTTTTACAAATAGAGGTTACACGTTTGGTCAACATCTTTCTCCGTGGTTATAGCAGCATTAGTCCAGACCTGGAGGGATATCATATAACGTTACATTTTTATGGTTCGTTCACATTTTAAACAGAGGTAGTTCATTAACACCAATACTTGAACTATTTTCTACCTTCTTCAGATAGTGATGCTTCAGCTTTTTTCCCCGTTGCCCCGGCCTTGCGGTCCGGGTCATACGGGGTGCAATATCACATTGTTACTAATATAATGTTGCCGTGTTGGCATCTCGGGTTTAGCTCATCTCCGACTTTCTCATGGGAACGCGCTCGCAGCGGATCTGCCAGGGCTGCTGAGGCGGCAGAGATGCATGAAAGGCCCTCCAAAGGTGGGGGCCTCGTTACAGTGTGCTGAACTCACACCATGTTTGCTGTGCACGATGGCGTCTAGGCCTAACTTAAGTTTCGGTAAATGCAAAGACAGGGTGCGTGTGGGCAATGTCGTCGGCGGGTGAACCCCCCTCCACCTGGGCCCGGGTGGCATGAGGGTGCTCCCACCGAGCCATGGTCCTCACCTGGGGAGGGAGCTGTAGGTGAGGAGGGCCTCGTGGCCATTCCTCCCCTACAGTTCCAAAGTTGAGATAAGTATCTCTGTCCTACCACATTAGAGCAGACTTAGCGGGGATTCTTAACTAGGCTACTACCAATCTGAGTCAGGGAAGGGAGAAATAGGGCCTGCACCATACGTTCATGTTACCCTATGGACTGCAAGCGGGAAATAAACTGGTATGTTAACATACACCCCTTACTCCAATTTCCCCAACGACCACTTCTGTTCTTTGTCTGGTCAAGGAAGGTCCAAGGAGTCACGTGTCCAAGGTTTAACGGCAGGGGATTTTGTTTTGTTCGGTCGCGGTACCCATATTTTGGTTCAAGTGACAAGGCAGCTGGTCCCTGTTGACAAGAAGTGAAGACTTCTGCAGAGCAAGCGGCCTCAGGTGACCTCCAGGGGTTCCATGTGTTAAAATTGCTGCAAATATTGCTGTGGTTACAAAATATTGTGGCAGAAATGCTCTGGTTTTGCCGCTGCAATCCATGTGAAGGATGCAGGGGACACCCCCACAACCCCTGGACCCGTTATACCATTTAAGGTGAGCGGGGGACACCCCTGCTCCCCTTAAATAGTATAACGGGGTTCACCTTTACCGGTTCAAACCACAGCATTTTTGCTGCAATTTTTTTGTATAAGTGACATTTTTGCCGCGATTTTATCACTGCATACGCCTCCAGGGAGTGAAGACAGGCTACAACGGGAGTCACCACACTCCGGCGGCGATAAACTTTCTTCTGTTGGAGAACAAAGGAGCAGGTCCTGCACAGCTTCTTTTACAACTGTCTTGTAGCACAGGTTGAAGATCTTCCAAGGATGCACTTAAAACTACGACTGCTGCAGCAAGGTACCCCGGGAGAGAGGTTGTCAGTCCACTGGGCGGCCCAAGGAAACTTCTGAAGGCTGAATAGCACATATCCTCAAGCAGGGGTCAAGACTGGATGTTCTCACCGGTCTCGCAGTTGAAGCACTGATGAGGGCCTTTAGATCAGGACACAGACGCAAGGCTTCATCTGGACTTGGCTGGAGGCAATGTTGGTCAGCTGCGCAACAGTCATCCTCTGGTCTTCAGTGGGCTGCATTTGTACGTAGGGGTCTTGGCTCTAGCGATGATCTCTCGAAAGCCTGCAGGTGTCCTCCTTTTATCCAGGAGTTAGACTGGGATGTCTACCAATGGTAAGGATCTGTACCATTCAGACTGGTAGTGGCTATCCAACCATGGATAGCCACTGGCCACATAATCTTCCCAGCAACAAACATTTGGGCAGGACTTCTCCTTTTATCCAGGATTTGGATTTAAGTCTCCACCAGATCCAACAATGGTAAGTGTAAGGACTGGATTTCTGTACTCTGACCTGGTGGACAGTTGTATAGGAGGCCAACCTAGTTAGTGATCAGGGACAACTCTGGGATCTGTAGCCAAACCAATCAAGGCAGCAATGGAGGGAGGTCAAGGCTAAGTCTCAGGAAGGGGTGAGCTTGGTCAAGGTTGCACAATGAGTCCACAAGGTAAGTAATCCAGGATTACACTTGGACAAATAGTTATACTAATACTATATGTATTATTGGCCAAGCCAAACCCTATACAAATGACTACAAGCAAGTAATAATATCACACAAACTAATAATAAAATATTATATACAGCCCCTGTAACCAGAGCAACAAAATCACAAAATACTACCATCCCACCACCTCACACAATACTGAACGGAAAGGTAATGGTTAGATTAGCAATGGCAGTCCACAAGAATTCACCCTTAACTTTAGACGTCCAACCCTAAGTTGACTGAGGTTCCAAGTAGTTTCCGGAGTTGGGAAAAGGTTAGGTGAAGTGTCTTGAGGATGGGGAAGGGGTTCCAAAAATCAGGTAACGATCTATCCTAATGAATAAAACTGTCCCCAGCTTTCAGAGTGCTTGCATGAACAAGCAATGGCAAAGCCAAATGATTGTAAAAAGTTTCAAAAGTCAGGAAAACCTTTAAAAGGGGAGTTAGAGGCGCAGGTAAGTACCAAAGTTACTCGCCCCCCTGCCCCTCCCCCCCATACTCTGGTTTCTCTAGGGACTTGGCAGGTCTTCAAAGGTTGCGTTTAACCTCTGTTTCTTCTGGACATCGCTACCCAGGAGTTGGAGGGTCGAGTGAATCCCAGGGTCGGCCACAAATTCTGGAGCAACATGTTAAGTTGAAGAATGCAGCAATTTCTGGCGATTGTCACCATTGCATAGCAACAGGAGGGGAAAAACAGTTGTTGCCGTCAGTACGCCTCGTATCTCGGGTCCCTTGGATGCAGAGACTCCTCTTGTAGGACAAGCTGGCGGTGCCCATGGTTCTGGGCTGAAGCACAGAACCGCAGTGCCAGCAGCACGGTAGCTGAAACTTTGAGCTAGCCAGCCACTGATTTGCTCAGGGACACCTCTGAAGGCTCTGGATTGCAGGACGCTGAGCAGACATCTGGAATGGATGTTCCCACTGTGCTTGGAGAGGCATCAGCTTCACCTCACTGATGATCCCCAACAAGGGTGAAACACATGTATGGGGTTGCTGGTGGTACTCTCGTTCAGGTTGGAATTGCCATTGCATTTCGGTGCTGGACTGCCCCTGGGCAGGACAAAGACTGATATGCAAATGGATATTTCCCATCTGTGAAAGGCACAGTGAGTAAAAGCAGTGGCTGCGAACTCTCAAGTGGTTAATAACCACTGAACAGGTTATCAGGCCTTGTTCTGTCGAGAGAGGGGTGCCCGCTACCTTTGCAAAATGGATGTTCCCTCCCCTTCCAGGATCAAAGCCCCATCAAAGGACTTCTAGAGATTACCAACCAGACAGGGCTTCACCGGGAATTCAGCAAAAGTTGTTTTCCAGGCCGCCTTAGGATGGATCCATGGTCTTCTATGGTCTTCACGGCTGAGCAGGATACTTGGCTCCTTGCAGAGTTTCTCCAGGATCTCTGAGGCATGGCTACAGGACTCCCCTTCTTACCCAGAAACTGAGATGAAACAAACTCTGCTCACCCAATGAAAGATCTGCCCCTTACACATACCCCAGCAGTAGTCCAATTGGAACCACAGATGGTGAAACTCATGCATACACTCTAGACACACTGAAACCAGTATGTGGATTGGGACCAGGTAGTCCCAGCCCACTTCCAGGGAACACACACATGGCCCTGCACTAGCTCGCGAAAACCAAGGATTTCCTGGGCAATGCATGACCATATAAGGATGTTCCTGACCTGGCAGGGCAGGAGGAAGGCCACAGGACAAAATGACCAAAAGAACAAGAAAATCCTTGACACGGCCATGTTATGACATTAGCCACTGTTAGTCAAACGCGGGAAGGCTAAAGAAAGGTATTGCAAAAATAGTCAAAATGCAACAGCTGCCACCAGCTTGTCTTTTAGGCACAGCCAAAGTAATCAGAAAATCCCTTCGAGTGTAGTCTAGGGTCATACAAAAGAAACCCCATTGCGCTGCATTGTAAGATGCATTTTGCAATGATAAAAAGTTACCCAAAAATAGATAACGTTTAGCAAGAAAAGGGAAACCTAGTTCCCCAATACTGATAGCATTAAGCACTGGTCATTTCCCCCATAACAATGAGCAAAAGTGGAGTGACGTGCTGAAGGCTTCACTTCACTGGAAAAAGTCAGGGCAGAGTTCAAAAGCAAAATGTTTGAGGGTCCATAGAAATGGAGGTAAAGTTGCTAAAAAGGGACAACTTTCCTAACCGTAAAGATCACCATTCAAACTGGCAGGGGGTGTCTAAATCGTGGAGAGCAATTGTCCAAACATTCTGCCCAGCAACAGCTCCTTAGGTGCACTGATGTGGACTTGGCCAGACGGTATCACCGCTCTCGCATACGGCCACACACACGTGCTGCCACTTTGCTCGAGAAAGCTGAGACTTTGCCTGGGACACGGCTTTCCATACATGGCAATTCCGGATTCGAGAGGGCAGGAAAAAAGCCAAAGAACAATATGACCAAAAGACATGGCTCGGCCATCTTGTGGAGCTAGCCACCTTAAGTAGCCATTTGCAGTAAATGCTAAGATGCAAGAGTAAAAAGTAAAAAAAAACACGGTAGAAAAAATATCTGCTACCACAGCCTACCCTGGACACATTTCATTTTAACCATCCTGGACACAAAGTTACAGAAGAAAAGATTATACGGATACAAAGTATCGTAACTGCACTTCACTTAGGGTGATAACTGCAGCTTAAAAAGGTACACGAATTGTTTGAATGTCAATTGTTCGAATAACAATTGACCGAATTTAAATGGTCAATTAGGATATATATGCGGGGGGAACCCCCCCCCCCCCCCCCACACCCCTCCACCCAATCCAACCCCCACCCCAAACCCCCCCTCCCAATCCCCTTATATTATTATTACACCAACCCAACCCATAATATATATTAAAATGACCATACGGTCAATTGTGCAGAAGGTCAATTAGGACCCCTATTAGTCGAACAATTGTGTCATTTGAACAATTGTAAACGAACAATTTGGGTAATACCCTTAAAAAATACAAGAAATCCACCAAGGGAGACATATTGGTACATTACAACATTGACGTTCTGGAAAAATTCCCAGTCCTTTTAGCACCACCATTTTTTCAGGACTGGCAAAGTCTGCCAGTAGGGGCACTGATCTAATGGCAGGCCTGACCCGCTTGTAGTTCAGGCCCCTACCGGCAGAAAAATGCCCGGAATCGCTGGCACTGGTACTACCGGTGCTGGTGATTCCAGCAATCCCATCCGATAGGAATAGGAATTTGGCGTCACTTGGCCACGCGCAATATCCCGGTAATAACGGGATATCGGGTGGTGGAGACGGTAAGTCGAGTTTGCCGGTAACCCGCCGGACTTACCGGCAAACTCATAGTGAGGCCCATAGCCCCCAGCACTGATAACATTAGGGGTGGATCAGTTTCCCCTTAGACATGAGCATAAAGGAAGGGAAGTGAAGGCAGCAAAAAAGAAGCTGTTTCCAAACAGTCGTATTATGAATTGGCTATGGTGAAGGTTACATTGAAACAGTGGGGCATCCTTGGGCTCATCTAGTGAACGCTACACAACTGATGGGACAGTTTGGTAGGTCATTCTCATAGAAAAAAGTCTTGGACAGCGCCACTGACTGGCGAGTTGTATTGTAGAAAGTAATTCGATTCAGAATTTCTTCCCAAAGGTTACTCATGCTCATTTAGTTAGAGCTAAAATGACTTCAATAACTTTTTAGAGGCATGTGTCCTTTGACGTCATTGGATCTCGTGGCTGGACATGCTTTTTGCAAGCACCAGTCACTGGGTGCAAACCCTGGATGTATTCCAATGTGTAAGGCTCTGACAACTAATATCTTTAGTTAATCCTGTGTTCTTATTTTCTTTCTTGAACATCATTTTTTTTTATCCGCTGTCTCTGCCACCCTCTCCTTCCCCCCACTTGGACCCCCTTCCCAGCACTGCTGTAGCACCCAATGCTTGTAAATTGTCAGTCGTAGAACTGTATTGTTAATCCTTTGGCCCCTCCTGGCATGTGCCCCATTTGAAAGGACATTCAGTCAAAGCGTATGAAAGAAGGCAGCTAAAAGACCATTTTCCACAGTTGGCAACTTCTTCTTTTTCCCTATAACTTTGGTACCTCTAGTTTGCCATTCAGTGTGCAAGTGTTAGGAGGGTTTGTTGCTGGTTGTGTTAGGGTTGAAGTGTGTTTAACTATGGGTGGTTGGATGTAATGTTTTTGTATCATTGGATGCAGTATGTTTTTGTATGCAGCAGCGTGAAATGCTTTTGTGTCTCCAGCTTTCATTAATGGTTGTGTCTCTGGGGGGTGCAAGCCGTTGCTTAGTAGTAGTGGGGCAGTTTTATATTCTTTGGCTTTTGTGGGTTGTGTATGGCCAAGTGTGAGGGTTTGAAATCATAGGTGTAAGGGCTGAGAAATGCTATTGGGCTTCTCTAGAGTGTGATTGACATGTTAGTCTTCCATTTAAAATAAACAAAATCTACAAAGATATTTATTTTTGATTTGTAAAATATACAAAGATAATTATTTTTGATTTGTAATCAACTTTCACATGAGAGCTCTTGCATAGAAGCATTTTTATATGATGGTCAATCTGTCCAGAGTGGGACCTGTGGGATATGTCATGGTCATTGGTGGAGAGAAGCATTGACATCCGCTTGCAGAGACCAGGAACTTTCTGCCTGGCTTCTGGTGATTGTGGCCTTCATAACTTGCGAGCATTCTGACGTTCAATGCACAGCCTGGTACATTGATAACCACTATCTCAATTGAACCATTGGTGGGTTATTGCTTTGGACCAAAAGGTCGAAAGCCACTTACAGACAAAAGTGGTTGCAGAATGTTAGGAAAGAATTAGTGCAGTCCAACTGGTGAGGACTGCACAAGACTTATCTGCTTGGTATTAGGTAACCCACCTTTTAATATATGCCTGTACTACACACGTTGGTAGTGTGACTGAGCTGCCAGGCTTATCTTAAGAGGGGTAATGTGAACTCTCGAGCGGTACAATTGAAATCAGTAAGTACAAGTAGCCATGTAACACTTACACACTTGGTTATATATAAATATCCATTTATAATATGCACAAGATTTAAATAAGCCTTCTTTACAAAGTATTATCTACTAGTAACATTCAATCAGAGTTTGGCTTCAGTTTGTAAAGGACAATAACAGTTGGTGAATACTTGTTGCTAACACATTTTCCAGCACACAGAGTGACTTCAGTGAAGGTCCGTATTGCACATATTTTCAGTTACCAACTCAGTCATTGAGTTTGTAAAGGAAGGAAAGGTTAGAATCAGATTTTGGCGGAAGAATGGTGGACGTACCTCCACATTGGCGAAAGCAAATCCCTACTGATCGCAATGACGCGATTCCTCGACCAAATGCAAATTCGGTTAGAGGAGACTTCTCCATACGATGAGGATAAGACAATCACAAACGAAGGATCAGGCGAACAGTGGAGACAAGGATCAAGAATGTCATCAATTTCATTCACACAGTTGCGAAAATAGAAGGCACGAAGAGCATATAACAAAAAGAGAACTAGAAAAATCGCCTGAGCAGAGTTACACTAAAGTTTAGGCGCGACAAGCCAAGGGAAAGATTGTCTTCCAGTCGTAATGTTCTCGGCTGCTTTTAGATGCAATTGGTACATTTTAAAAAAAAAGTGTTTTATTCTTGTGTAAAAAGTAAGTGTTTAAAAAAAAAAAGTTTTCAAAAAGTTTGTAAAAACTGAATGAAAAATAAAAAAAAAAAAAAAAAAAGAATCAGATTTTTATAACATACTTTCCACAGTGTAAACCAATTACAATCGCCTAAAGGGGGGCAGAGGAACTTTTATCCCAGCAATAGTAATGTCCACAATTATAACCTATGAGGGAACAAGTACTGCCAAAGCCAGTAGGGTTAGAAGGGTGCATTTAGGGAGCCAGGATAGCCAAAGTCCATGAACAAAGTCAATAGTTCTGATGCACTTCTTCTTAGAGAAAGTCTCGACAAAGTTAAGTTCAGCAGAAACCACAGTAGCTTGAGTGAGCTACTTTGTAGAGAGCACAAGCTGTTCAGACTAGTGCAAGAGAGTTGGTATCAACGCTAAAGTGGAACAAAAGCACTTTGTAGGATAGAAAGTGGAAGCACAACTCATGGCTAAAAGGTGAATGCCCCAAGCCTCACAGTATTTATATTCCAGCTGGACTCCTTGCTACAGCTTGGCAGACCCTTGTTCCTGGTGACGAAAAGGAGGACATCTGGCGAGCACCTGCGGCAGGAATCTGGAGAGGGACCCCTCAGCTACGGATCTCCTTTGTTTCAGCGGCACTTCAGTGTTTTGGAGCCTTTTCCTTTGCGTCAATGAAGAAAGAATATCTCTGGTTGGAAGAAGCTTGCTCCCTCATTCCTGGACTCTGGTGAGGGGACTCTAGATCAAGATTTCCTCTCTCTGTAGGGTCCTCGGGATGCTCACGAAGATTTGACCATATTCAGACTTCGCAAGACGGTGCACTCGTCAATGGTCATAGTGCCACTGGCGTTGGGCTTCTGCAGCTCTGGTGAGGCACTGCAAGTTGGGGGTTGCGCCAAATGGAAGCTTGTCTTGAGGCTAGTTGGTCTCACCAGGCCAAGGGAGGAAGTCATCCCATACGGGTCTTCCCAGTCGATATCAGCACAGCTGCAGGACTTCACCAGGCACTTCGCACTCCAGGATGGTACTGCTGGCATCTCGTCACGCTTTCTTTGGATGTTCCTCTCCAGGGGTCGATTCTGCCTCTATTCCCAAAAACCTCATTTTGTAAGCGATTTACCATTAATTCACAGCCTATGCTGTCAATCACACAGGTGGGTGGCTGTCCTTTCAGGACAGCTAGCTGGCCATTCAGGACTAGTTTCACTCAGTCAGGCACACCTAGAAACAAAGGACAGGGAAGTTTCGGGACCCTCCCTCACTTCTAGCCTTTCCAGACACACTGGAGCCTGGGCGGGCTTTAGGGATGAAGCCCGCCAGAGGCACACACACAAACCTGCTTCAACTAACACGGTGAAAGCCCAGAAGAAACTAACAGACAGAAAATGGCGATAAAAGAGGACTGGGGCCATTTTGGAAAAATGGTCACCAAGGGGTGCTGTACTGCAGTTGAGGATTCAGTCTGTGGTAAAATGGCACACTGGTAGTAAAAATCGTACCATTGCCACCAGCCATTTAAATAAGGTTAGTGTAACAAAAATGTTTACATGAGAAGTGGGATGGGGAATTACTAATTAAACCCCCAGAACTCCACGTTGGGTGGTGTGTGCTCGCCCCTCAAAGAGAAAAGTAAGACAGGGATCATCTTACTATTCCTGGGAACGGTAGTTCCCCCAAGAAAATGTATTCAAACATTCAGAGAAGTCCAAGGGACTTTTTAGTGGCACTGCTCCTAAGGTGCTTTGTGTCACTATACAAAAAGCAGAGGCCTAGCATTTTGTCAGACTCCATAAAGTAGCCGGTTAAGTGGCACAGCGAGTAGAGCGCTCGCTTTGACATCTGTGCAGAGCCTGGTAACACAGGTTCGAATCCCGGCGGGGCCAAACTCAGCCTTTCATCCTTCCGAGGTCGATAAAATGAGCACCACACACCGTGGGTAATAATAAGCAGCGCTCAGATACCTGAGGGTTTGTAGCGCTATATAAATGCCAAATTATTATTATTATTATTATTATTATAAAACAGTAAAACAAATAGATCCTAGTCTGGAAAACACGAGCGAGTGAGAAAAAGGTCCCATTCATTCAATGGAAATAGTCACAAGCCCTTAGTCCAGCAAAAGAGCTGGGGGTCTCGAAGGTTGAAGGGAATTGGCACAGAAATGAAAAATCTCCCTAACACAGAATCAAGTAAGTATTCCTTGCTACCTAAAGTTCTTGCAGAGCGCTTTCATAACGGGGTACCGGCAAGTGGGTAGGTGCTGCATGATACATCTATTACATGGTATGCCCTTCGCTAATATGGCATCGCGCGCTGGTATCAACCGCCTCATCCGGTTTGGTGTTAATGTCCCCACTTCCCTCCTCACCTGTAGTTTCAAGGTCTTCCGCTACTGGGCTGAGACTGCAATGTGCTCTGTAGTCCTTTTCTTTTTTCTTTGCTGCTTGCGTCTCCCACAAAAGGAAGCCACAGTGAGGGCTGTCAAAAACGCCCTGGCCGTGACCCCCTTCCCGAAGGGACAGACATTGGGGGAAAAAAGCCGAATGAAGGCAAAAAAAACACTGATGAGGACCCGGCAGGTCTCCTTATGGAATCTGGGCTCGTAGAAGCTGCAGAGGAATCCAATGATGGTAAACCAGCACCACAGGAGGCGTCGGGAGAGGTAGTCTCCAAAACAAAGTTCTGAGGGCAACAAGCTGCAGGCAACAGCTCGAGGAAAAATGAGGTGGAGCCAGATAGAGAGAGCCTGTGGAGGGGATCCCAGAGTCGAGGAGGGATTGAGTAGTGAAGGAGACCGAAGGGGGAGGAAAGGAAGGAAAATGCACATGAGGGGGGAAAAGGAGGAAGGAAAAGTATGCTCAGAGGAGCAGAGAAAACAGCGTAACGCAGGTCCGCGGCAGCAAGGAAAAGCACAGCTGACCGTGAGTGTTTGCAACGCACAGGGCAGAGAAGGAGGCGTGGCTAAGTAACGCTACGTGCACCCAAGCAGAAAAGACTGGACCGCCAAATGCATGTAGCTACCCGAGCATGACAGGAATCAGGAAGCATGCAAGCGTACTTGGGGCTACAAACACCAACTGGGAATGCGTCGCATGACAGTATGCCCCCCTCTTAGATGCAGACCCCCTGGTTTTCCGGGATGTAACCGGTGAAATCTATTAAGGACGACTGGGGCATGGATGTATGATATGGGTTCCCAAGAGTCCTCCGCATGGGAAAACCTTTCCAATGCACAAGGTATTCCAGGCGCCCTCTACGGTACCTAGAATCCAGTAACTGGGAAACCTCATATTCTGATGCATCAGGGGAGTGAGAAAGAACCGGGAAAGGTCGAGCCTTGCAAGACTGTTCAGCGCTTCTTGGAAGCGAGGCATGAAACACCGGGTGAATCCGCCTAAAAGCATGAGGCAGTTTCAGACGAAAAGCCACTGGATTAATTTTAGCGGTGATAGGATGGGGCCCGATGAACCGAGGGGACAGCTTAGATGGCCGAGACCATCTTGGGAGGTATTTAGTAGATAGCCACACCTTTGAGCCCACTTTCCAATCTGGAATTACCTGCCGATGTCGATCAGCCTGCCTTTTGTAGGCCTTAAGGCTGTCTTTCAAGTTTAGTTTTGCTTTTTCTTGAGTGTCCTTTATACGTGACAGTACTTATTCTACCGCTGGGAGTGCAGGTCGAAAAAGGAGAGAGAGGAATAATGGCTTGGGGATGAAAGCCGTATGAACAATAGAATGGAGACATCCCACTTGCCGAATGACTGGCGTTATTGTAGGTGAATTCTGCCGTAGGCAACAAGTCCACCCAGTTATCCTGCTCCAGGTTAATGTAACTGCGTAGATACTCTTAGTGTGGCATTCAAGCACTCCGTCTGCCCATTTGTGTGGGGATGATAACCAAACGATAACACACGCTTAATATTAAGAGCGGCGCAAAATGATTTCCAGAACTTGGACACATATTGGCTACCCCGGTCAGATGCAAGCTTGTCTGGGAGACCCTGGAGCCTAAAAACATCTTTAATGAAAACCAGTGCCATACTGTCAGCAGTTGGGAGACCTGGAAGCGGAGAGAAGTGAGCCATCTTGGTGAGAGAATCCATAGTCGCCATAATACAAGTGCATCCTTGTGAAGGTGGCAAATCCACGATGAAATCTGTAGATGTGTGTCTCCAAGGGCGGTCAGGGATAATATCTTGGTGCAACAATCCAATGGGTCTTTTGGTGCTGTATTTACTCTGACTGCACACTCCGCAGGTCTTGACATATCGTTTGACGCCCTGAGGCAAACCAGGCCAATAGAAGGTTCTCCTCACCAAATCTAGGGTACTGGATTGCCCTCTATGGCCTGCTGTTTTATGGTTGCCAAGACAAGATGTCTTTTTGTTGAAGAGTCTTGGAAGGTACCCATATCTTCTGATTCCTAAAAAAACAGGCCGTCCTTTTTAGTCATGCCTCGTGGTTCCGAGTGAGAGGCGGCTGCTTCTCTAATCTGCTGAAAAAAGGAAGTGATGGTAGCTATAATTCGATTCCTTGGGAATAGTTTTTCAGGTAAGGAGGCCGTATGTGAGGTAAGTGTTTTTCTGGATAGGGTATCTGCCAAGGTGTTTTGACTTCAAGGGATGTAAGTGATGAGAAAATCATATTGAGAGAAAAAGTGTGCCCATCATGCTTGCCTGGAATTGATACAATCCATAGATAGCAGAACTTCTAAGTTTTTGTGATCAGTCCGGATATTAAAGGGGTGACTGCTCCCCTGCAGCAGGTGTCTCCAAACCTCACAGGCTTTTTTCATGGCCAAGAGCTCTATTTCGATGATGGAATAGTTTTGTTGACTCGTTGTTAGGATTTTTGACGAATAGGCTAATGGATGTTCTTCATTGTCATGTTCTTGTAGTAGAACAGCTCTTATGGTAGCGGCTGAGGCGTCTGTTTCAAGGATAAAAGGCTTACTTTGGTCTGGTTGCCATAGGATGGGAGCACTACAAAAACTTTTCTTCACGAGTTGAAAGCTGTCTTCTGCCTTAGTGCTCCAAATGAATGGCATCGAAGATTTCTTAAGTAAACTAGGGATTGGTAACAATATTGGAGAAACCTGGTATAAATCGCCTGTAAAAATTTGCCAATCCCAGAAATCGTACCTCTCTGACAGAGGAAGGAGCCGGCCATTGGAGAATGGCAACTACCTTCTTTTGGTCCATTTGAATCCCTTGAGATGAAAGAATAAACCCTGAATAGGGTACTGAAGAAGCTCCGAAAACGCACTTTTCCCGTTTGGCCAATAAGTGATGCTCTTTGAGGCGCTTCAATACTTTTGTAAGGTGCAGTAGATGTTCTTGCATATTCTGTGAAAAAACTGTATGTCAAGATAAACGACAACCGACACGAACAAGAGATCTGAAAATATTCGGTCGATAAGCCTCTGGAAGATGACAGGAGCGTTCACAAGCCCAAATGGCATCACGTGGTATTCGTACAGGCCGAAAGGTGTCCTAAACGTGGTTTTCCATTCATCTCCAGAACGCACTCTAAGTAAATGATAAGCGTTGCGCAGATCCAGTTTAGAGAAAACAGATGCACTCTGAACAGTTTCTAAGACGTCGGGGGATGAGCGGCATGGAGTACCTGTCCTTTTGAGTTACTTTGTTTAGTCCCCTGTAGTCAATGCATGGCCTGAGGTCTTTGGAATCCCGTTTGGGGATAAAAAACAAGGGGACACCAGCAGGAGATTTTGAAGGTTTAATGAGACCGTTGCACACATTTTCGTCCAGATATTTTCGTAGTACTTACTTTTCCATCTTCGACAATGCAAACATCCTGGCGAAGGGTACTAGAGCATTGGGAACCAAATCTATAGCACAGTCCTCTGGTCTGTGGGGAGGCAACGCCATAGGAGTAGCTTCTGCAAACACTGTGTGATATTCCTCCAATAATTGAGGAAGAGAATGAACACCAACGGTTGTGTGAAGAGTGGTGGAAGAGATTTTTACCTCTTGGTAATGTATCTCTTGGAAACAATGGGTTTGGCAGTAGTTGGAATTGAAATTCATATGATTCGACTTCTAGTCCACACTGGGATTATGTTGACGCAGCCAGGTGATGCCTAAAATCAACAGGAAGTGAGCCGTTCGGATAATGTCACAAGAGATGACTTCCGAATGCTGGAGAATGGTGAGCGGTAGAGGTCCGGTAGTCTGGATAATGGATCCTGAACTCAAAGCTTTTCCGTCCACTCCCTCTACCTTTTGACCATGTCTGCGATCAATAGGTTTAGCTCCAACCTTGTCCACCCAGAGTGCGTCTGCAAAGTTCCCTGCGGCCCCACAATCCAGTTGCGCCAAGGTCTCCACTTGGTTGCCATGAATGGTAACTTTTACTCTCAATACCATGAGGCGGGAGTCTTCAGAAGCATCTGAGGAATCGATTGCAATAGTTACATAGGGACTAGAAGACTGCCCTCAAAAACCTGTCCCTTCTAGGATCGAGGGTTTGCGTTTTCTGCCGGTTTATGGGGCAGTTTGGTGCAATTCCGTACTGTACGACGATCCGAAGCACAGTAAGCACATAGGCCTTGATCCCTTCTCCTTTTTCTTTCTTCAGGAGTCGGGGATCGACTAGCAGCGCCAATATGCATGAGCTCGTTGTGGTGTTTGACCGTAGGTGAACGTGGAGAGGGGGTTCTTGCAAAAGAGTGCGCGCCTTGCGTCTCTCCTGACGCCTTTCTTGTATCCTGAATTCCATCTGAAGCGCAGCAGTCATCAATTCCTGTAGGGAGTTAGGACGAGGGAAATGAGCCAATTCGTCTTTTAGTTCCTCCCGGAGACCGCAGCAAAACAAAATAAATTGTGACTGTTTGGACCAACGGGTCTCCATTACCAATCGTTTGAATGAAGAAATGTATGACCACACGTCGGCTTGTCCCTGACGAACATCCAGCAGGTCTTCCCCTGCTGCCATGGATATTTCGGGTCTCTCAAAAGTGCATTTTACTAAATCCACAAACGCATCAAAATTTTGGAGCACTGGGTCAGCTCCTGTGATGAGAGGGGTGGCCCAAGCTAGGGCGTTCCCTATCATATTTGATATTAGGAAACCAACTTTGGCATGATCGGATGCATAGGTGCGGGTTCTAAAAGTAAAATACACCCTGCAGGCATCAAGGAATTCTTTTAGAGTTTTGAGAGACCCGTCCTACTTCCCTGATGACAATGACATTGGAGACCCATCTGTAGTGGGTGGCTTGCGTGCCGCCTCCATCTGTTTTTAAGAGATTATTCTCTGCTTTCATGTTCTGCATCTCGAGAGAGATTTTGTACCGCTGCTATTAACTCCTGCACTTGCTCGGGAGTAGCCATCCTTGGGTTTGACGTTGCAAACTGTCAACCGCCTCGTCCGGTTTGGTGTTAAATGTCCCCACTTCCCTCCTCAAACTCCTCACCTGTAGTTTTAAGGTCTTCCGCTACTAGGCTGAGACTGCGATGTGCTCTGTAGTCCTTTTCATTTTTTCTTTGCTGCTTGTGTCTCCCACAAGAGGAAGCCACAGTGAGGGCTGTCAAAAACGCCCTGACCATGACCCCCTTCCCGGAGGGACAGAAAGGGGAAAATAAGCCGAATTTAGGCAAGAAAAAACACTGTTGACAAGGACCCTGCAGGTCTCCTTATGGAATCTGGGCCTTGTAGAAGCTGCAGAGGAATCCAATGATGGTAAACCAGCACCACAGAAGGCGTCGGGAGAGGGAGTCTCCAAAACAAAGTTCTGAGGGCAACGAGCTGCAGACAACAGCTCGAGGAAAAATGAGATGGAGCCAGATGGAGAGAGACCTGTGGAGGGGATCCCATAGTCGAGGAGGGAGTGAGTAGTGAAGGAGACCGAAGGGGGAGTAAAGGAAGGAAAATGCACATGAGGGGGGAAAAGAAGGAAGGAAAAGTATGCTCAGAGGAGCAGAGAAAACAGCGTTTCGCAAGTCCGCGGCAGCAAGGAAAAGCACAGCTGACCGTGAGTGGTTGCAACGCACAGGGCAGAGAAGGAGGCGTGGCTAAGTAACGCTACGTGCACCGAGCGGAAAAGACTGGACTGCCAAATGCATGTAGGTACCCGAGCGTGACAGGAATCGGGAAGCATGCAAGCGCACTCCGGGCCACAAACGCCAACTGGGAATGCGTCGCATGACAGCTGGTCACTTCATCATTATGCCTCTACCATCTGTTATGGGCCATTCGGTTGATGCTGCCTGAAACTCCATGAGAAAACTCCTGACCTTTGGATAGATTCTGAGCGGCCGCCCAGTTCTGATGAACAGAGACTTTACATACATGTACCGCACACCTGGAGACCCGGAGGCTTATGGGCGCAAGGCAGTCACTATCTGGGTAGTCTGACTGAAGAGCAAGGCATAGTCATAGGAAGTATGAGAGAGGTGAAATCACACACACACACTGCACTCTAAATAATACAGGCTAGCGCAGAATGTATAAAAATAGTTCAAACTCTTGGCAATTGAAAGGCACAGGTAAGTAACACACTAGAATATTCAATATGCTATGTACACATTCAGTGGCTTGCCTTCTCTCACAAATTCCACATCTTGATAGAGCATCCCCTTTGCCCCAGCTGCTCTGTCAGGATGAAGAATCTGTGGGTGAAGAATCCATAGAACATTACTGCTAAGTCATTTCTCCTTCACTTTGTGTGCTCAGCTTAGAGCACTAACCGTTATCTTTATAATATGGTTAAAGAAGTTTAGAATACTCTACAGTAGTAAAGCAAGCCTTTAAAAAAGATAAACAGGTAGAAAAGATGGGATCCAGTGCTCTAGAGTCACAAGTCCCAATGTCGTTTTCTTCATATGGCTAGGTGTCTTTAATTGAGTCTGAATAAGAGTTGGTAAAGCCAACAGTTTATATGTGTCCCAACGTTAGATGACTTTTGAAGAGAAGTTCTTAGCTGGCCCTCTCTCAATCCAACAACATTAAGGGAAACCCAGGGGTGGATTCTGAACCAGAACACCACTGTTCATGGCTTGGTGAGGGAGAGGTGTAGGTTAAGGCTTTACACCCCTTAAACCCTATGGAGGTGTGGGGGACAGGGACAGGTATGTTTTCTCATCCACTGCACGCCAATGCACTTCAGGACCACCATAGAAGTTCCTGAAATGCTACCTTAATTTCCTAATACCTTTGTTCTATTGACGGAAGTCCAGGGATTCCGGCATGTGGTTTCTGGGTGTGGCTAGTTTGCAGTTCTGTGCTCCAGTGGATTGTTTCGGAACACCTCTACTGGACTGAAGAAAGGGACTCAACTCTGACCTCAGAAGACTACCATAACATGATACAGGGGGCGACCACTGATGGCCATGTGAACAAAATGGCAGACGTTGACCCTTGCGGGCGAAATAAAAAAAACTGCTCCTACTAGGTCCCTCTTGGTGGTCGAGAGCTGCAACTGCAGAGGGATGCCTCTTGTTTCGTAGGTCAATGATCCGCTGAGTCCCAAGGTTCAACTGGCAGTGGGAGGGTGGACCCCTGCAGTGAGCTAGCCCCAATTGAAGCTCGTCAGCCCATACAATGGTCCTGGGATGTTTTTGAAAGCTTTCAAGGGCAGGATCCTCATGCAGGAGTCGAGAATAGTTGTTCCCACTGTTGAAATGAATTTCCCAAATCTACCCTGGGGGTGGGTTTTGGGAAACCAAGTTATTATTGTGAAAAGCAAAGACACTAACTTCTAGGGTGGCATGTCAGACTCGGGACTCATGGAAAAAGATTTTGTGTGTTGGATCCCAAAATGATCTTTCTCCTAACTCTATAGGTGTGTACCTGTGCTATGGAAGATAGCCAACTGGGTGCTTGCCAGGATGTCTAGCATAGTACAATGCCCTTACACTAACCGGCTTCCTTTCCCGATCTCAAGACAAAGGAAAACCTTGGCTGGGATGGCTGCTAGCTTCTAACCCCAACCCTGTCCTTTTTTGCCAAGGCTTTTGCCCACAGTTTAAGTGCTGTATTGGAAGGTCTCATCCTACTCTGGGATGCTCTGTCTCTTCCTACTCTGGGATGCTTTTGCTCTTTCCCTCCTCTTCACTCTGCAGCTTTATTGGTCTCCATTTCGCACTCTGGGGTACTTCCAACTCACTTCCATTATGGGGTGTTCTCCTGCTCCCCCCACTCTGGGGCCCTTCTCTTCACTCTCCACTCCAGGGTATTTTCAGGCTCTTCCCACTCTGGAGCTTTTCTTTTTCTTGCTATATTTCTACATTTATTTACAAGAAGTCATCCTGAATCTTCATGATTAAGTGGCCTATCACAATTACACTCTTATAATATGATCAACTAAAACCATTAAATGCATAAGTTCTGTGTCGAGTTCTTTGAATTTACCCTTTATTTTCTCATGCAGCCCAAACCTTTTCTGCTGTGAACACAGCACCTTTTCAATCAATGACAAGTTATGAAGCCCTTTAATCCAGTCCCTTGTTGATGGACTCCTAACACATTTCCAACGCTATAGAATCAGTTTATTTTGCCACCATTGTTGCTCTGAACAACCCTTTCTTTTCTTTGCCAGATATGCCATCTAAGAGTGTCCTCGCCTAGTATCATGGTTTCAAAATGATCAGCTGCATCCAATCTTTATAATTAATCATGACGATAATCTCTTCCCAGAATGCTCTCACACTGTTGCATTTCTATCATTTGTTCTAGTGTTCCTTCTCTGTTTGCACCCCCAGCATACATTTAAATCGCACATCTTCAGCTTAAACATTCTTTCTGGTGCCCAGTATGTTTGGTTTAAAAGTGTAATATGCCTTGCACATTCCCCGCCATTTAGAGACATGAGTGGGAGCTTTCTACAAACCATCTCCCATTGTCCATAACTGACCTGCGGTGGTTTGACCATTTCTCGATAAATCTGGAGTTCCCTTTTCTAGCTCCTAGTAAGAGACTAAACTGTAGGTGCTATATAATCTTGTTTTGCAATTTATATGAATAGTGGTGCTTACCGGGTAGTCTTTTCTGATGGAACTAGCATTCCCCAATGTATTCTGGGGGTTTTCCTACTTCCACTCCCCACTCTGGGGCTTGCTCAGTCTCTGTGTACTCTCCTCCCACTCCCCTGTTCTGGGTGTATGCTTTGCCTTTCTCTTATGAGACTCTTCAAACGGGCTATGTTGCAGCTTTCACAGGCTCCTCTCACCTGATCCTGCAGTACAGTCAGTGCAGAGTCGCCTACAAATGGTTCAGGTCTGCTTTGGCCATTTAAAGGGGCTCCCACTCATCCTGGCAGCTTCTCGGGCTGATCTGTCTGTTCAGCTGCTGCAGCTGAGCTTCTGTGGTGAGGGCTGCGCCCATGCCATGGCACTGGCATTCTCTGTTGCAGGACACTTCCAGCTCATGTGTGCGTTGCACGGTTAAACTCTGCGAGCCTACTCAGGCTCCTCTGGGATGCTCCTCCACGGGACTGGTTCATGTGTGCCTCTGCATTCTTCCCAAGAGATTGGGCACCCCTAGCGTCAGAAGCCAAGTCAGCCGTTCCTGATTAAAGCCCAGTCCCTAGATACCCTACTACACTTAGCAGGCTCAGCTCCGTAGTCCCAAAGAGACTGGCTCACACCTTCCGGAGAGGTGACGGTCTCCCGGATTCATCACACTAGCCAAATCCAATCAAGGTAAGGTGGCAGAGCGGCACGGCTTCAACTCCTCAAGAGGGATATGAGTGGTGTAGGGCTACAATAAGTCCACACCAACACCTATGATTCCATTTAGACTGGTAATTACAAAAATATACAATGATTTATTATGCATTTAAAATATACACTGATCAAATGAAACCTATAGGCAATATTGCCACACACTTACTATAAAAACGATTTCTGAAGCTTTATCGATCTGCTTAGAATCACATGCTTTGCATAGGCTGACATTATCGCGCCTTGAAACACTTGTGTATAGGCGCGTTATAAATGCCATATCATATCTAGCGGTAGGTGTGAAATATTGCACATGTTGTTTTTGAAGTTCAGAAAGGGACGTTGGCTGGGTCTGTTTGTGATATTATCCCTAATGTGGTGTCTAATGTACCCATGATCCTTCATGTGTCAGGGTCCCTCAGATAGTTTTTTTCCGCCATTGTGCTCCACGATGTTACGCAGAGTCTGTATCGCTGCTACTTTTCAGAGTTATATCTTTTGACGGACTCGAGAACTTTAGACTGCGAATTGAGACAGCCTTTAGCTAAATCCCCAAGGCTTCAACCTTTGCCCACACATACAATTGTGGACATCACTCAGCAACCTCATTTTGACACACAGGCCTCTCATGACTCTTACCAGAATCAAGGGGAAGATGATCAGGATGTGGGGTATGATGATCCTGACGACTATGATCGGGATGGCCCAGACATGACTATTATAGACCCTCCTGATTGTGACACACGTGAGGGTGGTCACATTTCCCCTACTGATGACCAACATTTGTTCAATGACTCTATATAATGGGCTGACAATCATTTTAAAATTCAAACGAATACAGTAGAATACACTGATTTTGAAGAGGATATTTTAAGTGAGCGGAAAGCCATCAGTCGGGCTATTCCACTTTTGCAGTCTATAAAGAAAACAATTGCCCCATCTCTAACTACACCTTCACTGACTCGGGCAGTCAGAGTAGAAAAGATTTTTAAGCTAGCATCTTCTGACCCTCTTTACACTAGAGGTCATGTAAAGCCTGATTCACTGGTTGTCGCCACCGCTAGGAAGAGAATGGGTGTGCCGCTATCTAGTGTTGAGCACCTTCCAATAAAGAGCGCAAGAGGTTGAATACCCTGGGCAAAGGGTGACCAGCTCTGGGGCTTATTTGTCGTACATTGCAAACACCACTACTTTGCCTGTAAGCTGTAATAATACTCAAAGGGATGAAATGCACAAACAACCAGTTAGGTCCCACCTACTCACGATCTCAACTGAGGATCAACAAGGAGCCCAAAATATCTTGAACACTCTAGATTCAGCTGACACTTCTGGGAGAAGAATAGCCGAGGGCACCCTGCTCAAATGCGAGTATTCAGGTTACAAACCCAAGACTCGGGTGTCATGATCACTGTTTCCAAGGAGCCAGGACCAGCCCAACGTCCTTGGAAGCAGACCCCTAACCCTAATCCTAGGCACCAGCCGGTCCCTACTGGGACCTTTTGGACCCTGTCCTGGCGCCGGTGGCACCAGGCTCATCAAAACCATTGGTCCCGGCACTGGAAGCGCCGGGCTCATAATTGGTGTGAAAGTGCTTGGGTGTACTTACCTGCGGCAGACCATGCTGCTTACTTACCAGCCACTTAGAAGCCCTCTGTGAACAGGAACTACTTTCTTACCTGGGTGGGGCAGCTCCACTCCCTGGATACAGCACTGGAACTCTTCTGGAAACTGGAACTCTTTTCTTACCTAGGCGGGCCGTGGAAGAAGACGCCACATCACTCCAAGGCTATTTAAACCACACCCGATAGATGAAACGTGCTTCGCGTTATTCTGCATCCTGCAATACATAAGGGAAAAGCATTATACAGAGTCTTCAATATTAACGTGCCACGCATTTAAAGACTATAAAGACAAAAGGTGTCCAAAAACTCACTGCTCGTGCAGATAACGACGGTAACCATCCTCTGAATTCAAGAGGCCAATGTTTCACACGGCACCCTGCACCAGACGCAGATGGAGAGCCCAGCATTCACCTATCTAAGGTGAGCACGTTGACCTGGGGGGGGTCTACAGAAAAGCTGGGAAGAGAGAGAGAGGGACATTCAACAACCCAGGCCATTAACCCCCATATTCTTTCACCTGCAGAAACCTCACTCTTCGAGTTCGACACACAGTGCGAAGAGGTTCGACCCCAGAAGCCAATCGAGTCCTGCACATCACTTTTCGAGTCACAGACACCCTCCTGCCAAGACCCGCGCCTCCGTGGGAATCAGGTGAGCGTTACATCGGGCAACTTTAATAAATATGCCTATTGAAGATTTGGTACTCTTTTGGAGGCAGTTAACCACTATCCCTTTATCCATCGGGGCATCTTTAATGCACATGTTTTTCGGAGCCGAGGTTTCACAAGAGCCTATCAGTCTGGCGTTGGATCCTCCTCTTCATCTTGGTACTATACCGAAGATCAAGCGCCCTCTTTCAAACAAATCCACAAAGAGGGTTTCGGAGAGGTAAAGGTCAGGCCAGAGTTACAGCCTCTTGAGGCTCTGCTGCCCCCGCCAGCAAATGACACAATTGGGTTCCCTGGTAGGGGGTCGCATAACAGCGTTCCCCCACACATGGGAGGGGAAAAGCGTCAGATTGCTGGGTGCTAACGACTGTTGCCATGGTTTATTCAGGAGAATAACACCTAGAAACACCTCGCCACCATCCTCGATCAAGAAGAATGTCATCCGAACATCACTTGATTCTAGAAGAAATGTTAACGCTACTACATCAGGGAGCGAGGGAGCTGGTTCCACCTCTGGAGGAAAACCAAGGTATGTTTTCTTTGTACGGCCTTGTTTCAAAGAAACGTCTAACAATGCCCCCAGTCTTAGAGCGGCGCCCTGCAAACAACATGGATGTCAAACCCCAAAAATTCAGGATGACAACGCTGCAGGAGGTAATTCCTCTTCTAAAACAGGGCGATTGCTTGGCAACATTGGACATGAAAGATGCATACGTTCATATTTCAATATTGCCAACGCACAGAAAATACTCAATATTCAAAGTGGGAAACGAGCACTACCAATTCAAAGTGCTAGAATTCGGCATAGCCTCAGCACCATGAGTGTTTACAAAAGTCCTTGCGGTGGTGGCCGCATAACTACTTAGGCAAACCATTCCAGTGTACCCTTACCTAGACAACTGGCTAATAAAAGGAGACACACCACATTTGTGTTAGCAAAATACTCAACAGTCAATCTGCTGTTTCAATGAGGCTTTTCCATCAATGAGAAAAAGTCTAGTGCCTAGCCAAGTCAAACAGTTTCTGATGGCATCGATTTGAGCAGAAGACGGCCAGATCTTCCCCCCTCCTACAAAACCTGCTGTTTCAAATCCCTCAATACACCGTAGGTAGTCGGGTAACCATGCAAAAGGCCATGCAGCTTCTAGGAATGATGGCTTCCTACATTTACCTTGTGCCACATGCGGCCCTGTGCGGCTAACAAAACAATGGTCTCAAGCAAGCGGGCTATTGGACAATCTAGTGATGGTTTCTTATCCTCTGGTTCTATCTCTGCAGTGGTGGACAAAGGAAAACCTTTTAAAGGGCAAGCCATTCAACACCCCAGCAATCGAAGTCACTCGCAACAGACGCATCGCTAACAGGGTGGGGAGCTCATTTTCTCAAACTACGCACAGGGTGTGGACACAAACATTTGCCTAAATGCATATCAACCTTCTGTAACTGATAGCAGTCTTCAAAGCTCTACAAGCATTCAAAAAACAGCTAGTAAACGAAACAGTACTCGTACTAACAGACAACACCATAGCCATGTTCTACATAAGCAAGGAGGAACACACGCTCCAGGGCTGTCCAAACTATCCCAGAACATTTGGCTGTGGGCACTAAAACATGATTCTCCTGGCACACCATGTTCCAGTGCAACACAATTCTCTGGCAGAGGTATTAAGCAGAAGTGCAGAACTGTCATCAGAGCACGAATGGCAGTTGAATGCAGACGTCCTACACGTCGTCTTCAGAAACTGGGTGTTTCTGGACTTAGAACTCTTTACTACACAAGAAAATTCCCAATTCCATGACTACGGATCCAACTTTCCCCAGACAGGATCCAAGGGGAATGCTCTGTTAATGGACTGGCCAGGGAAAATTGCAAACGCTTTTCCCCCAACTCCACTAATCAACACGATAGTCCACAAGCTACACTTGGAACAAGTAACCTTGATCCTAGGAGCTCCTATGTGGGCGCAACAAACATGGTTTTTACACCTACTAAAGACTTTTGTCCTCCAATGAAACAACTGTGCACATACAACATGTCACTTAATCGAGAGGCAACACTCCACCCGTGCCCTCAGAAACTGAACTTAGCAGCTTGGCTCCTGAGGTCATAGTTTGGTCATCTAAACCAAAACCAAAGGTGTATGGACATTTTAAAGGAAATGGAAGCCTTTTGTCTTATGTTGTAAAGCGAGCACCTGCAATCCAATTGACTGTTCACCTTTACATATAGTTCACCATTTACTATATCTTTTAAACTCCGGTTTGGTCTTCTGTTACTTACAGGCGCACCTAGCTGCTCTCTCAGCCTACACCACATCATAAAGTAAAGTTTCATGGTGGAACGTGTCTGTGGTAAAAGCATTCATGGAGGCTTTTAAAGGCTTATACCCACAAGTTTCAAATCCACCTCTCGGCTGGGACTTGAATATTGTGCTCATGTGAGCCCTATTCCAGTCAATGCACAAAGTCAGTCTTAAACATCCAACACATAAAAGTGCTTTCCTTGTCACTAATAGTGAATTACAAGCACATTCAGTGCAATATCCTTTTGTCATTATTCACAAGGACAAGGTGGTATGCACACTGTTTGGTAAGAATCGATGTAGTAACCCTGTGGGAGACTACACAACCCTTGTCCTCTTAGTATTAGGTAAAGGGTAAAGTAGTCAAGTAACATTTACACTCAAGGCTTTATTTAAAATAATTATTTATTTAACATCAGTTTTTAAATAAACATTCTTTAAAAGGGGCAATATAGGTAACAATCAAATATGCTTTTCCAGAATCAACACAAAGCTAGTAGATACTCTTTAGAGAGTCTTTTTGCACACTTCCTACACTAACTAAGACAGTAATGGCATTTATATATCACTAGTATACTTTGTAGATTGAGGTTTGCAGAAAGGAAAGGTTACGGGAAGGAAAAAGGTTAAACCGGTTCTCAAAGCATGCAAACACTTTAAATCTTCCAATGAAGTCTAGATAAAAAACTTTCCCTGCATTATTAGTTAAAACCAGTGTATCACCTACAAGGGACAGTAAGTACCAACGTCAAATGGAATAGAAGAGTCGGCACGGAGCCAGGAAAAGCCAAAGTCAATTGGAGCAAAGTCTATGGAGCTGAGACACTTCTTAGATAGTAAAACCTTTGCACAAAGTTAGAGAGTTTGCTGAAGAAAAATCACTGTAGGGTCACAAGCTGTTACACTTGTGAAGGTTAGAGCTGAAATCAACTCTAGCAAAGCAGCTACTGCAAGTCTCAACTGAGAAGAGCAAGCTACAGAAACTGAGGTAAGTACCCCAAGTCAGAACAGTACCTTTGATTAGAAGAATGCTGGCTTCTGTCTGGTTGCAGGGATGCAGTCCCTGTATTCCTGGGCCTCAGTCATGTGGACAAGAGGGAGGACATCTGGTGACTCCTGTGGCAGCAGTTCGGATCAGCGGCACCTCACGGGTTCAGCGTTTGGTAAACGGCACCACCGCAGATCTTGGATACAGTTTGGGCTTCCTTCACTCCTGGAGTCCTACACTCTGGTGAGGGGACTTGAGCTCTGGTCGTCCTGTTTCTGGAGGGTCCTGGGGAGACTACTGGAGCTGTTGGCCGGATCACAGACGTTGCACTCGACTACGGATTTCTCGACCCCTGGCACTCGGTTGCTTCAACATCAAAGAAGTACAGCCATTTGGGGAATGTGTTCCAGTGGAGTTCGTCTCAGGGTTAGTTGGTCCTACTAACCCAGGGAAGAAGTCGTCCCTTCCGGAGCTTTTCTTGTCGATCAGAAAAAGGAGTTACAGCACAGCAGCAGGGCTTCACTGGGCAGTTAAATGGTCCACATTGATGCAGCAAGCTTCTTTCACGGTTTCTTCGTCGGGTAGTTCTTCCCAGTGGTCGACTATGCTTCTAGTCCCAAAACCTGCCTTTTAAGCAGGTTTCTCACATTCATACACAGACTAGCTGTCACTCGCACAGAAGGGTGGCTGCCCTGAAAGGACAGCCAGCCAGCCAATCAGGACTGGGTGCATTCAGGTTTCCCTAGAGACCAAGGACAGGGGCGTTTCGTGCACCTCCCTCACTTCCTGCCCTTCCAGACACACTGGAGCCAGAGGCGGGTTTCAGTACTGAAGCCTGCCAAAACAAAATGAACAAAGGGTTTTGGACGAAATGTCTGAATAAAAATTACCGACCTAAAACACACACCACGAAAAGTTCTAACTACCAAAAGTCCGATCTTTTCGTGGTATATGTTTAGGTGTTTTGGTGGGGTCGGTATGGGGCTGGTGGGGTGTCCCTCGCAACCCCCGCTCACTACAGTGAGCGGGGGTTGCGGGGGACACCCTCTATCTCCCTGCTAAAATAAAAAAAAAAGGCAGGGGTTGCGTGGGACACCCGCGCAGCTCCCCCGAACCAAAAAATAAAAAATAAAACGGGCTGCGGGGGTGTCCCACGCAGCCCCTGCCTTTTTCATTTTACACCGATGCAGCTGCCCAAAAAAAAAAAAAAGAAAAGGGACCCTGCGGCGCCGGTTCCCGATCACAGAAGTGAAAGGGAAACGGTGCTGCAGGGACACAGCACAAAGGAAGGAAACGTAAGTAGGGCGGTGGGGGGTATGCTGGGCGTGTGGGTGTATGAAGTATGAAGAGGGTCTACTAATCCCCCAGCACTCCACGTAAGATGTGGTGTGCTGGACCTACAAAGAGAAAAGGTAAGTAAAGTCAATTTCACTGTACTATTCTTGGGAACTGTAGTTCACCCAAGAAAAGGTATTTAAACCTTATGCGATTTCTAAAGGATTTCTCTGTGACACTACTGAAGGTGCTGTGTGTCACCATACAAAAAGTAGATGCCTATGGAGTTTGTCAGACTCCGAAAACAAAGGAAACGCAGAGTTCGAATCTGATCAAAATACATGCGAGAGAGTGAGAAAAAGGGCACACTCATTCCAGGGTTAAAATGAAAAAGTCCAGCAAAAGAGCTGGGGGCCTCTAATGTTGAAGCGAATTAGCACATAAATGAGAATTCTCCCTAACACACACATCCTCTATTTTCTCCAAAATTCACCTCTCAGTTCCACGTAAACTAATCCATAGAATATTTCTTCCAAAACCCTAAGAATGCAGCAGAAAAAGCTTACATGCCCTAGATGTCAGAAGGGATGTCATGTATTACCTTCAGAAGACTAAACCACTCAAGGAGGGTGTGAGATCCTATCTCTACATTGGGTAGCTCAAAATGGATTGTCAGATTCAGCCAACTTTGTTATTCTCTTGCCAACGTAACATTAACCTTCAAGCCCAGAGCACACTCAACTCTGGGCACAAGGGCTACTCTCGCTTTTATAGCAAAAGTGCCCTTAGACGGCATTTGCAAAGCTTTAGATACATATTCTAAAGGTGACATTGGGACAAGCGGTGTTAAAACATCTTTTTGCCACTCTACCTTCTAAAACCCACCAACTTCTCCAAGTACTGCTTGCTAATCTATGCAAAGCATGTGATTCTAAGCCGATCTACAAGCCTCAGAAAGCATACATTACTTATTGTAATCTTATTTCTGATGCTTGTATCTGCTTAGATTTACATGTGTCCGTCCTTCCACCCTTTTGGAGTGGTTGGGTCTAGAGCAAATCATAGCTGTTTCAAACCTCATAACAACTTACTTTTTCCGCATGCATACACCCCATGCTCCCCCCTGTCTGAAACAAAACAATCTCGGGGACCTCTATGCATGAGGGATTATGGGTACAGTAGATGTCACACTAGGTTTCATTTTACAAGCACGCCGAGTCGACGTCCCTTTTCGAACTTCGAAAACATGTGCAATACGCCACACCTACCACTAATGTCGGCATTTTCAAAACATGTCAATCTAATCAGATACAAGCATCAGAAATACAATTATGATAAGTAATGTATGCCATATACATTCACCCTTTGCAGGAGAAAGAAAACATTTGATTCAATCAGCAGTGTTAAACATATGAGTACTCGGATGCATAAAGTTCAGTAGAAACACTTTGAGTGACCACAAAACAGTTCCCTAACATTAAGTAAGTTCAGCGCTTAGTTGTTTTGGGCTTTGTGCCATAAAGTCATTGTTTCCAAAGATTTACCTTTCAGGAAGGTTTACTTTGTGATTGGATGATGCAGTGGTTATGACTCGCAGTTCAAAAAGGTAAAGTTCTGGAACGTAACTCACTAAATCCCAATATACTAGGATAGGCCTAGGAAGGGATCCTTGACCTGGTCCCCACCAACCAAAGTCAGGAAACATCGATATAGGGTTAGGACTTTACACCCATGTAACCCTACAGAGAATAGGGGGTGGGGGAGGAACAGGTATGTTAAGTTAAGCCCCTTACTCCGATTTCACCACAGACTGCTGCTGAGGTTCCTGATTCTGTTGGAAGAACAGTCTTTTTTTCTTGGTCCTGTCGCAGGAGACCAGGAGTTGAGGTGCAGAGGACAATTGCGGATGCAGGATTTCCTTTGTCAGTTGCAGTGCTCTCATTTCGGTTCCCGGTGTTAAGATGGATTTCTAAACGAGTCCACCCTGGTTATAGTGAACAGGGGACACGTCTGGGAGTAGCACGTAGAGTGATCAAGGCTAGGTCACAGGGGAGGTGAGTGGGGTCCACAATGAGTCCACACATGAAATATGCAAGGATTGCACTTAGAAAGCAAGTATAAAAATACTATATCATAGGCCCGAGAATACACTAGGAAAATGAATCAAGCAGCTAATGTTATCACACAATACTAAAAATATAAAACTCATATACAGTCACAGTAAGAGCAAAGTGTGCATTTCACTCCCAATACCTGAAAGGGAAGGTAAGTAGTTAACAATTGCACCAAAAGTCCACAGGAGTTGAAACCCTAATTTATAAAGTTCAACCCTAAGTTGATTGGGGCCTTTGCCCAAATGTTCACCAGTTAGTTGGGGAAAATGGTAGGGAAATGTTCCAGAGGATGTGAGGATCAGTTCAGAAGACTTTCAAAGGAGTTTACTGGGGAGTAAAGTACTTTTCCATCTTTGGGAGGGCTTTTGCAACAAGAGTTGCCAAAGCAAAGTAGTTTAAAACAATTCAGGGTTCTTCACAAACTTTAGAATGGAGGAGCTAAACCCTTAAGATAAACCCTTAAGTATGGCGACTACTCACCACCTGTATTCCGATTTTTCCCAAGCCTTAGCACGTCAAAGGAGGGTCACAGGAGGTAGGTTTTCCCACCTGTGCTCCCAGTCGCAGATGTCCAGGAGCTGCAGGTGCAAGCAAAGTTCCCGTTGGGATGCAGGAGTGGAGTGCAACCATTTGCAGTGGGCGAGTGCAGCAGGCACAGATGCAGGAGTCTTCTGGACGCTCTACCAGACAGGGAATGGTTGGTTTCAGCGATTCTCAACGCGCACAGCAACTACAGACATCTCAGTAGTCTTGGTCAAAGAAAGCCTTCCAATCCAGGACCCTTTGATGCTGGGACGATGACACTTCGCAGCAAAGCGACCTTTGGGACTAGCTAGAGACCATAAAAGTTCCAGGCTAAAATGAGGAACAGCAACTCTTCTGGCGCTGTAGACCAAAATGGAGTTGGTCAGTCCACTCTGTCGTCCAGGGAAGCTTCCAAAGACTCCAGGCAGCAGGAACGCGAAAAGACTGAGAGACTCGTTGGTCCCACCAGTCCATAGGGTCAAAGCACCAGCAAGGGTCTTTTGAGATCAGTAGCCAGATGGCTCTACCGGGACATCAGCAAGAGTTGGTCGCCATGCCTTTTCAGGATTCGTCGTCTGGTCTTCCATCATCTGCACAGCTACACAGGATACATGGCTCCTCTTCAGGCTGCAGGACTCTTCGTATCCTAAATTCAGGTGAGCATAGAAACACAGCCCTCCAATAGAAAGATCGTCCCCACACCCAGGCACCAGCAGTGGTCCAATCACCACAGTTAGTAGCCAAACTCGGCAAATGCGAGAAAGCGGTCTAAAAATTTAGCAGAAATGGTAAAAATGTAACTACTGCCACCAGCTTGTCTTTAGGCACATTTAAAAGTAACCAATAATCCTTTGAATGTAAGTCTAGTGTGATACTAAAGTACCCCCATTGCACTGCATTGAAAGATGCATTGTGCAATATGAAAAAGTTACCCAAAACAGATAACATGTAAAAAGAAAAAGCAAACAGTTTCCCAGTACCGGACGTCTGAAGGAATGGTCGGTTTCCCCATGTCAAATGTGCAAAGGGCCAGTGGAGGGAGGCTGAAGACTTCACTTCACCGTAGAAAATCAGGACAAGGTGTAAAAACAAAAGCAAAATGTTTGGGGATCCCTAGAATATGGAGGAAAAGTTACTCAAAGAGAAAACCTTCCTAACACCAGGCAACTTCCATCTGAATACCTTTGAGAAGAAAAGACGGTCAAGCGGCGACAGACTTTCTTCAGTGGACAAACACGCAAGCAAGTCCAGCAAAGCTACTGTTTATGAAAGAAGGCAGAAAATGCACAAGCAGGCATCTTGTTGTACACGCTTGAGTTGGAAGGATGCACTCGGAACGGCGACAGCTGAAGCGAGTGTTAGGCAGAATCACATGCAGTACCCTTTGGGAACACTACAGGCAATTGGGACTACAAGTGTAAGCACAATTTCACCTTTGGTACAAGCCTGTACTACACAGTAGAGTGGTAGCGATGGCTGAGCAGCCAGACTTATCTCAAGAGTTTAAGTGAGCAGTAAAGCAAGTTACACAAAGGACCAACTAATACAGTGATTCAAACAACACTTAATCAAGGTTTCTTGGTAAAAGAATATACATTTATTTACTCAGTCAGTTTGAAATCATTACACTAGCAAGAGCAGCTCAATATCACACACTAATAAACCACAAATACACAACTGGCAAGTAAATGAACAAGTGTAGGTCTCCTGAAATGGGAGCAAAATGGCACATCATATACTTTTAAAAGGGGTAAAAAGACAAGGTTATGCGAATCAACAGCACAAATGCATTCATAGGCAGGGCAAATGGTTTCAGTAAATACAACCAGCAATTCGAGGTCGACGGACTCTTTCGAGGCTCGGCCTCCGAAGAAGCCGTCGGCGCCCAGGCTGTCGAGGGACATGCTCGGGGCTCAGCCCTCAAAGCCTGTGTCAACGCCGTCGGCGCCGCGTTCGACACCGATTCACTTGACGCCCTCGACGCCTTTCGAGGCTGTTTCGACGGGGGTACCCCGGGGCACGGTTGAACCCCATAGAAAGGCTCAAGGTCAAGCATGGCGGTGTTCCTCATTCTGTGCCTTCTTCTCGCCATCTTGAGTACATTTCAGAGGTGGATGAGGGCTCTGATGATGGCATGGTTCCTAATATGGTGCCAGATGAGATTCTCTCGGGCCATAGTCAAATTGAGGACCTGCGTCAGTCCCTGCACGACGCCAGTGGTCTGGACACCTCTCCGGAGGTGGAATTTTGTAGGCCTGAGCCTGGCACTCATGCCGACTCCTCGTACCGGCGCCTTATGTCTAACAAGTATGTCAAGCCCCAAAAATTTCGCATGACTACTCTCCAAGAGGTAATTCCCCTCCTAAAAAAGGGGGATTACGTGGCAACATTGGATATGAAAGATGCCTATTTTCATATTTCCATGTTCCCAGCGCACATAAAATATCTGCGCTTCCAAGATGGACAGTCGGCACTACCAGTTCAAGGTACTGCCCTTCAGGATAGCCTTGGCTCCAAGGGTATTCACCAAGATACTGGCGGTGGCACACCTGCGCAGGGAGGCAATCCCAGTGTACCCTTATCTGGACGACTGGCTCATCACGGGGGAGACCCCAGTAATTTGCAGGACAAACGTTCAAAAACCTATCGACCTCCTTCGAATTGGGCTTCTCCATAAACGAGAAAAAATCAAGTCTGGTGCCCAGCACCTCCAAGCAGTTCCTAGGAGCTGTTCTAAATACTCAAGAGGGGTTGGCTTTTCCTTCAGAGGAAAGAATTCGGAATATACTACTGCAAATTCTGCAATATCAAACCGGTCACCAAATAACAGTACGCAAAGCAATGCGTTTGCTGGGCATGATGGCGTCATGTATTTACCTGTTCCCCCACGCGCGCCTGCGCATGCGTCCCATGCAAGAATGGTTGGCGAAACTGTGGTCTCAGGCAAGTGGTCAGTGGGACGATCTAGTGGTCGTTTCGCCAACACTTGTACAAAGCCTCCACTGGTGGACAAGAGACAATCTATTCAAGGGGAAACCCTTTTACGATCCCGAGATACAGGCGGAAGTCATGACCGACGCATGCCTGACAGGATGGGGAGCTCACCATCTCCACCACACAGCTCAAGGTCTCTGGTCTCACACAGTGGCCAAGAATCACATCAACCTGCTAGAGCTTCTGCCAGTTTTCAGAGCACTTCAAGCGTTCGAGCCCCACGTACTGAACCTGTCGGTGCAGATCCGGACTGACAGCACGACAGCCATGTTCTACCTGAACAAGCAAGGAGGGACTTGTTCGCCAAATCTGTCCAGACTTGCCCAGAAAAACATGTTCGAGGGGATCTCAATTCTCTAGCAGACGCTTTGAGCAGAGATCCCCTTCCGGAGGAACACGAATGGTGTCTACACAGAGAAATCGTAGAAGATCTCTTCTCTCAGTGGGGTTTCCCCACTATATACCCATTCGCCACAAGCGAAAACAGACAGTGCCCAGGATTCGCATCCAGGTTCCCTCAACCAGACTCCCTGGGGAACACCCTGTGGATGAGCTAGTCAGGGATGTTTGCGTACGCTTTTCCACCAACTCCTCATCAGGAAGGTGGTGAACAAGATGAACAGAGAGTCGATGACGCTCGTCCTAGTTGCTCCCATGTGGGCGAGACAACCGTGGTTTCCACACCTACGCAGACTTTCGGTGTGCGATCCCATCAAACTCCCGGGCTGGTACAATCTTTTGTCCCAGCACCAAGGTCAGAAGGTGCATCCTCTACCCAACTCCATGAACCTAGCAGCATGGCTCCTGAGGTCATAGAGTTTGGACATCTCAATTTGCCACAGAGGTTTATGGACATCCTAAAAGAGTCTAGGAAACCGAACACGAGGCATTGCTACTTCGACAAATGGAAGAGATTTGTTATCTGGTGCCAGAATAAACAAATCAACCCGGTTGATTGCACTCCTTCCACAATCGTGACATACATGCTCCACCTGCTGGACGCAGGGTTGGTTTTCAACTCAGTAAAGGTACACCTGGCAGCACCGTCAGCGTACACCACCTCACATAGCAAGGTGTCATGGTGGAAGGTACCCGTGGTTAAAGCCTTCATGGAGGGAGTAAAGAGACTTCATAAGACAAGTCTCAAACACCTGACCTATAAGACTGCCTTCTTAGTAGCCATTACATCCATAAGAAGGGTCCGTGAAATTCAGGCTCTGTCAGTGCAGGATCCTTTCTTTACTATTCATAAGGATAAGCTGGTTTTACGGACACACCCTAGGTTCTCACCTAAGTTTATTTCTAAATTCCATGTAAACCAGTCCATCGAGCTTCCCGCTTTCTTCCAAAACCCACAAAGCTCGGCTGAGGTTAAACTACACACCCTAGATGTGCGTAGGGCGGTCCTTTACTACGTAAACAAGACCAGACCGCTTAGGAAAACAGATCAACTGTTTGTCTCCGTAGCCACAGGCAAAGAGGGAGATCGCGTCTCTAAGGGTGCCATCTCCAAGTGGATTGTCAACTGTATCCAGTTGTTACTCTCTTTCTGACAAAACTTTGCCTTTTACGCCCAGCCCCACTCGACAAGAGTCATTGGGGCCACTCTGGCTTTCATTGCAAATGTTCCCCTGGACACCATTTGCAAAGCAGCTACTTGGAGCTCTATTCACACTTTTACTCAGCACTACTACATCGACACCCATTCCAAGACAGATACTCAAGTGGGACAAGCGGTTCTAAGACATTTATTTGCTCATGACCCTTCTCAAATCCCACCTCCTTCTAACACTGCTCGCTAATCTATGCACAGCATGTGATCTAAGCAGATTCCACAAGCGTCAGAAGGGATACATTACTCACCGTAATCGTATTTCTGATGCTTGTATCTGCTTAGATTCACATGCGACCCACTGTTCCTCCCCTCTGAAAGAAGGCGATGGATGCTTGTAGTCTTATCTATCTTCTATCTGCTTGGATCATCTGTACTCACGCTACTCCTCATGCTACCTCATGTCAGAAAAAATACAATCTGAGGGTCCTAGACGCGTGAGGGGTCATGGGTACAGTGACGTCACACTACGGAGAGTATTACTGGCACGCCCTGTGTCGACGCCCATTTTCGAGTTTCGAAAAACCAACTGTAATACTCTGCAGCTTCCACTAGATGTCAGCCTATGCACAGCATGTGAATCTAAGCAGATATAAGCATCAGATATACGATTACGGTGAGTAATGTATCCCATATAGCGTTGGGACGAGGCCCGCAGGTATATAAGCACTTATACAAGACACGCTCGCAAAAAACAATAATACAAGGGAGAATTGGTTAAACACCGACCGTAAAATTAAAACAGGATAACATATTAATTAAACGTTTACGAAAAATGTTAGCAGACTGCCCGAACGCAAATAAAAAAGTACTTTCCACACGGAGCCCAAGGCATACGATACACACATTTAGTTAATTCAGCGCAGTCCTAATATTGGACACTGCTGAAATGTTGATCAGATTTGTATATAGATCCAAAAATGACGGCAAACTGCCCATGACCACAGCCTATGATTTTATAGTCGGTATTGTCCCCAATGCACCATTCCTTGATATGCAGCCTACACAAGAGTCTAAAGCCCCGTTCTCCAACATTCCCATAACCCACTCTGGAATGTAACCGGGATACAACCTTATTTCTAAGTGCATCTCTAGTTTCAGTCCTCTCTGGTATAACTACGTTGGTGATGACAGTGTTCCTACCGTCCATATCAAGTTCTCCATGAGAGGAATCTGATATCACTGCCATCCTTGACTTCCTGATGCGAATATCCTTGCCAATGAATATGCATTGCCGGTCTGGATAGGGGGTTAACAACATTTCCAAACTGTCTAGAGGTTACACAAACCTGTCCCGCATATTCTGTCGCAGGCAGATGATGTTCGACTGAGAAACACACAACCCTTTTACCCTAGTTGGCACACTGGTATTCATAGATAAATCGGTTTGGCAAGCCATATTACTCCTATTCGCGAGGGTACTGCATGACTGAACCATCGTGTTCCGTGTCTTCAGCAGTATGCTCCTCTTCAGAGAGGTATGGCTCTAACGATATGAGGAAGGTCTGTAGAAGTCATCCTTTTATCCAGGATTCGAGTTGCAGTTGCCACCAAACGCACCAATGGTAAGGATCTGCATCATTCAAACTATTGGCGGCTGTCCAGTCATGGACAGCCCAGAAACATGGTATGGATAGGGACTGGGAGCAGACACTGCAGCCCCCACATCCCGCCACGAGCACACCCCACCGCTTTGCCAGGGAAAGCTGCGGTGTACCCTATATGAATAGAAGATTTGGCCATTCTTCAAAATATGAAGGTAAAAAGCATTCAGTTAGCATATCATCACTGGTGCCAAAAAGGTGCTCTAGTCTTTTAGGCAAAAGTGAAAAAAAGGGGTTTGAGCCTCGTGATTAATTACTCGATGCTTGCAATGTGTTCAAGGAAAAAGGCGGAAAAGACGGGAGGGGAAAAAAGGAGGTGGTGGTTTGTACAGTATTTCAAAAGAAGAATGGGCAGGAGATAAAGTTAAAAATCGACAGAAGGACGTTGGTTTAAAAAAAGGGAAGGATAGTTGGAAAATATGAAATGGGTTCTTACCCTGATTCAGTTTCTTTAAATACCAGCATAGTGCAAGGAAAAGCGGTAGGTCATGGGGTCAATCCCACCTGCGTGGAGATTGTGGAAAAACCCATCATATTCAAGAAAAATAACATTGTAATAGCCAGTATACATCCGTATAGAGGTTAATTCTGTGAAATACGACCTTGAGATACAGAGTTAACTTAGTGGCATGACATTAGGACCGTACACACATTTTGTTTACAGCATCTTTGCTTAAGCAGATTGTTTCATTAGTATTAATGTGATGCGTTTGCAAGAGATAATCGTAAAAGTATATAGTGCCGCACGTACATGTGAGCATACTTTGATTTGAAACCTTATAATTACGAGCCTACATTTCTGTTTGTTGTGGGCGGCTTGGATTCACCAAGTACGAGCACATTTCATGGTGCAGAGTGTAACAGAAACAAGAAGAAGGCGATAGAATCGCACGTGCGCAGGCAGCGTTCAGCAGCACGTCACTGCACGTGTATGAAAAGTCAAAGGTCCTGCCTCATTCTAAAAAGTGCCCCGTGTGCATTAATAGAAAGTCCTTCCGTGATGTCTAGTAATGGCAGCCATATTTTGGGAAATCAGAAACGTGCGGACACTGATATTCAATGGGAAGTTGTCCAATCAAGTATGTACGGTAGGATTTGGTACAGAGTGATGCTAGTTTGCCGAATCTAAAAGTAGTCTGGTTTGTAAAACCCATGCTACTTAAATGGAGATGATATTTCATAAGAAGTCCAAATATATACATCGTATTTAGTATGGCTTTCTAATTTATTCTGGATACAAATTGGTACCACTACATGCAAAGCATTGTGGTCATTGTAGTTGAGAATGCGCTTGTGCGCAGAGACGGAGTAAGAAAGTAGGCCAAGGGTATAGGTTACAATGCAAGTGGGGAAGTGCAGAAGGTTTCAGGAATTTCGAAATGCGATGTGGCTATGAGAGCTCGCTAGTTGGATAGAAAGCATGTGTGTGCATATTATGTTTGACATGGTAGAAAAAATACATGATAGAGATGCAAATTACAAATAAAAATATTGATGCAATCCAAAAAACACACAAGTAGTGTTCAACAGGCAGTGCATTAGAGGACCAAATTCAACTGATCGGTGATGCCAAATTAGTCTTGCTTCAACTTGTCTGAGAAATTGTTCTTGGTTGCCCCCTCTTTTGTTTCTCAGAATTTTTTGCAAGCCAATGAATTTAATATCCTTTTTGTTGTCCATTTGGTGAGTCGTTTGCCAGTGTTGAGGGAGGGGCAAGTTGCTGTCTTGACTGCTTATTGCTGAAATATGTTCTCTTATGCGAGTTCTTAGTTCACGTATAGTACTGCCAATGTAGATGAGTTTGCATGTACATTGAATTGCATAAACCACATATTTTAAAGGACATTTGATTTGTTTTTTGGTTGATGTTCTGATCCCATTTTTGTCTGTAAATATGGCCCTTTCTGGAAAGGCCTTCTTCCACATGCTGCAGAATCCACATTTCCTGAAGCCAGATACTGGTTGGTTGAGCCAATTAGTTTTAGTGTTTTCATCGTGGTCTGGTAGTAGGGATGGACTAATACTCATTTTTAAAGTTTTGACTTTCTTGAAGACCAGATTTGGTGTGTCCATAATGCTCTTGGCGATGTGAGGATCTACTAGTTTTAAAAAGGTAACAATTCGTCTTAAATACTATCCTAATAGCTTTGGTGCTTCCACAATAGGTGGTGATAAATTGTACGGATCTTGCTGTTTAAGTGGTTTGGTTTTAGGAGTCAGTGTTGCTGTTCTGGTCATTTGTTTAGCTTTTGTTCTGGCATTTTTAATATCATTTTTGGGGTACCCCCTGGCAAGAAATCTATTGGAAAGTAGTTTGCATTCTGATTGGAAGGGTGAAATGTTTCTACAGTTTCTTTTAGCCCTAATTAATTCTCCTTTAGGAATATTTTTGATGACAGGTTTGTAGTGACAGATGGTAGCAAAAAGGGTTGAATTCACTTCCATTTCCTTTCTGTAGGTTCTGTAGGTCGATAGGTAGATAGGGAGAGAGGGAGGGAGGGAGACTCTGACTCCAGGAGAGGTTAAGAGGAGTGAACCGCAAGGTGTTGTACCGAACTGAAGATGGTGTCTACACTTTCCCTGGTGAGGAACACCAGAAAAAACCTAAATTGAAAATATGAACCAGGGATTGCAAAGTGGGAAAGAAGGCAATAGACGTTCATGCTACTCACGTAGGCTGTGCACCTGGGCAAGAAGGCCATTCTTTTGACCAAGAGACACCAGGTTGGGGGGTAGAAACCAGTCCTCATTATTTTGCTGGGTGGGCACCCTCATTTTATTTTTGTTGAATTTATGTTTTGCCTTGTGTCGTTAGTGGTAGGACAGAATTAATGTTAGCATAGGATTATGGACGGACGTTTTTTTTTTTTTTGCTTGTGTGTAATAAATCCCGACGAGCAGCCTTTTAAAGTTCCTTTCTTTATTGAGTAGGGCAGAGAAACTTGGTGTTAGGGGTAGCTTAGGCCTTGTGTGTTCTAATGAAGAAAGATTTCACAAAACTGCCACTCTCTCCCGAGTCTGATCTACCATGCCCCATAACAGGCGAGCTCAGCAAGGCAAGTGAGTGTGTACACAACAGCAAAAACATGGGGGTGGCGGGGGTTGATGGATGTCTAGGGAGGGAAAGCAGCAAAAATAAAATCTTTACTAACACTTGGCAATGAAGACATTATTTGCGTTACAATTCTCTGTGAAACCTAGGGTTACTGATCTGTGTAGCCTAGGGTTACTGATCTGTGTAGCCTAGGGTTACTGATCTGTGTAGCCTAGGGTTACTGATCTGTGTAACCTAGGGTTACTGATCTGTGAAACCTAGGGTTACTTATCTGTGTAGCGGGTTGGAGAAGTAGGAATAGGTCTTCCTTCTGTTAGCAGCTGCTGATCAGTTTGACAGTTAATTGATAAGTATACCAAGGGGTTTAGGGTTGATGGTCCCCTGGACATTGCCTACCTCTATGTAGGTATAATAGTGGGTACTCCCAAATTTTTTGTTTTCGGGGGGTCAGGTCTGTAAACAGGGAGAGTGAAGGGGAATAGAAACACAAAAGGCAGACTGACTACCCCTCTCTCTAGGTCTGGCAACACAACAGGTACAGGTGCTGAGAAGCTGGCATATAAATCTACAGCTATTGTCTTATAAGAGAGACAGCTGGTATACAGAAACTGTAATACAAATATCAATAAATCTCTTTAATAGTTAAAAATAAAATTTCGTAGAAAAATATACACTTAATAGGCTTCATCATATCTCACTCATTCCATTCATACCAATTCACTCATTCTGTGACATCCGGGTTCGGCAGTTAACATTTCCTTAGCACATATTAGTTATTAATATGTATGACAATTGGAAAACACACAATTGGATTTTCTATAGGTCGACATATGTTTCGGCCCCTTTTCCATAGTCCCATCGCTGTCTACGGTGGTCTAGATAGTCAGTGTTGGGCCATCTTCAGGACAGTGATGATTTAGTAAAAGCTTAACGTCTTCACCCTTTTTCCATATGAAAAGCCAAATCTATAAACATAAGTTAAAAACAAATGACAATGTATACTGGTCTGGTCTCTTTTAATTGGTCTCACGATGATGGCTAGATAGCTATGCCAGAGAATATGCACCTACCTGTGGCCGAGAACGTAGTTGTGGACCACGGAGAAGAAATAAGAAATTGGAGGGTATTTTCTGTATTACCCTAGTCTATGACCCTAACGAAAGGAGAAAAGACAACGTGGCAAATTACTCCCTTGTAAGTTTAATATATTGCTATATGGCTGCAGAGCATTTTATTTTAAATTGGCATTGCAGAGCAACCTAACAGATACCTTTTCGCAAGTGGGTGGAGCTTCAAATCTCTTTATCTCCATCTCATTTCATGGGCAAGTTTCAAGAGGGACTTGCTTCCTTCGACACTTGAACACGTAGTGTCTGTAAAAGAGAGGTGTTCAATAAATTACCTTACTCAAGTCTAATTTCAACCACATTGCGTTGAAAAGAATTTCTCATTTAAATGTGGTGGGAAAGCATGGGCTAGTCGCGGGGCTACACTCTCTATTAGAGCTAAGATCTAAATCAGGAGAAAGACATGTTTGTATTTGTGTCTATCTATCACAAGGCAGCCTAGAGCATCAGTTACCTGTTAAACAACGCGGATTGACTTGGACGCTACGTGTGATGTAACTGGTAGTGCTGGCGCACGTACCGGGCGGTTCTCTTTGCTGCATAGCGGAGTCTGTGCATGGACTTCTAATCGCGACTCTGTAAGAGAGTACTGTTCCTCACTTTTATGGTTCATTGGACAATTGTAACCACAACACACTCTTGTCTGTGATTTTACACAACTACGATGCACTCATTTGTCATAAGTGAGATTATTGCGAAGTCGATTCATCATCACAAAGACACTGCGTAGCTCCTGCTATTTAAAATTAAGACACCTGTTGAAAGACAAGTTTCATTGAAGTCCCCGTAAGCGTCCATGGTTCGTTCCAGGCTTGCTGGGAAATGTAACCTACAAAGAACTCGCTTTGTCACACCGCGTAGTTGCACGTTTTCTTTGGCAACACGTGATCTTTATATAGCCTCAGCCCCTCCCCTTCTCTAACGTGACTCACTAACAAGTCAGCAGACGCCGCTCGAGCAACCTCGCTGCTTCGTCCCAACTAACTATAAAGGTGAGGAACAGCGCTCGTTCATAAAGCTGCGAACAGAAGTCCATGCAACTCACTCACAAGTCAGCAGACGCTGCCCGAGCTACTCTGCTGTTTCGTTCCAATGAACCATAAAAGTAAGGAACAGTACTCTCTTACAGAGTCGCGATTAGAAGTCCATGCACAGACTCCGCTATGCAGCAAAGAGAACCGCCCGGTACGTGCGCCAGCACTACCAGTTACATCACACGTAGCGTCCAAGTTAATCCGCGTTGTTTAACAGGTAACTGATGCTCTAGGCTGCCTTGTGATAGATAGACACAAATACAAACATGTCTTTCTCCTGATTTAGATCTTAGCTCTGATAGAGAGTGTAGCCCCGCGACTAGCCCATGCTTTCCCACCACATTTAAATGAGAAATTCTTTTCAACGCAATGTGGTTGAAATTAGACTTGAGTAAGGTAATTTATTGAACACCTCTCTTTTACAGACACTACGTGTTCAAGTGTCGAAGGAAGCAAGTCCCTCTTGAAACTTGCCCATGAAATGAGATGGAGATAAAGAGATTTGAAGCTCCACCCACTTGCGAAAAGGTATCTGTTAGGTTGCTCTGCAATGCCAATTTAAAATAAAATGCTCTGCAGCCATATAGCAATTTATTAAACTTACAAGGGAGTAATTTGCCGCGTTGTCTTTTCTCCTTTCGTTAGGGTCATAGACTAGGGTAATACAGAAAATACCCTCCAATTTCTTATTTCTTCTCCGTGGTCCACAACTACGTTCTCGGCCACAGGTAGGTGCATATTCTCTGGCATAGCTATCTAGCCATCATCGTGAGACCAATTAAAAGAGACCAGACCAGTATACATTGTAATTTGTTTTTAACTTATGTTTATAGATTTGGCTTTTCATATGGAAAAAGGGTGAAGACGTTAAGCTTTTACTAAATCATCACTGTCCTGAAGATGGCCCAACACTGACTATCTAGACCACCGTAGACAGCGATGGGACTATGGAAAAGGGGCCGAAACATATGTCGACCTATAGAAAATCCAATTGTGTGTTTTCCAATTGTCATACATATTAATAACTAATATGTGCTAAGGAAATGTTAACTGCCGAACCCGGATGTCACAGAATGAGTGAATTGGTATGAATGGAATGAGTGAGATATGATGAAGCCTATTAAGTGTATATTTTTCTACGAAATTTTATTTTTAACTATTAAAGAGATTTATTGATATTTGTATTACGGTTTCTGTATACCAACTGTCTCTCTTATAAGACAATAGCTGTAGATTTATATGCCAGCTTCTCAGCACCTGTACCTGTTGTGTTGCCAGACCTAGAGAGAGGGGTAGTCAGTCTGCCTTTTGTGTTTCTATTCTACCTCTATGTAGACTTTGCTAGCTTTCAAACATGGATGTCAAGCAACTACTAACCCAGCCCAGACCAAATTCATCGTCCTGGTCCTCCCAACCATGCAGGCTCCCGCTCAGAGGTGGCTGGATGGTAAGCACTGGGGCAGATTTACCCTGCACCGAAGGCCTGTGGTGGGTGTTGACGCGATGTGATTTCTGCCCAGTGCTCCGACTGTCAAAGTGAAGAAATTCAATGAAGCGTGGGTAAACGGCAGGAGTAACTATGACTCTCTTAAGGTAGCTAAATGCCTTGTCATCTAATTAGTGACACGCATGAATGGATGAACGAGATTCCCACTGTCCCTGCCTACCTACTTTACCCTGCACCTCAGCAAATCAGCCAAATCTCTAGAATGCATTGCAGATGGCAGCCCACCCTTTCTACTACACATAGCTTAAAAGGCCCAACGGCCTGGCATCGAATCTCACACTAGTCTTGCTTCCCCAGGATTTCCTAATGGTAGGTCAGACTCTAGTAATCTCTCACCTAGGCGGGGCCTGGGGTGTGGTTACGCCCTAATAGCAGGGCTCCCAGCCACACAACTGGCCCTCATTAAGGCGGCACACTGAGCTACGGTGCACGTCATTTATTCATTTATAAAGCACACAGCAACCTCTAGGCATCTAGGCGCTGTAACAAAACCGGTACTTGCATAGGAGACAGTTACATTGTAGGTCGGGAAGCAGTAGAGCAGGCAAAAAAGTATCAAGATACATTTCGAGGGGGCTCCATCCTAGGCAAACAGCCATGTTTTGAGTGCTCTCTGGAATAGCCAGTAAGAGGGCTCCGCTCTCAGGGAGGTTGAAGGGGGTTCAGCTGTTTGGCCGCGATGGCGGGGACGCTAGAACCTCTGGCTTTAGTGTCTCTGACTTTGGGTAGACAGTTGATGTGCATGGGGCGTCCTGGTGGCATTCGAAGAACACGCTTTGGTGGTTTTCTGGGAGAGGTTAGGGGGTGCAGTGATGGACAGGGTTTTGAAAGTGATTCTTTCACGGATGGGCAGCCGGTGCACCGCTCTCCTAGCGGTGGAGATGTGAACCTGTGTGGGGATGCGGAGCGCTGCTTGGAGGGCATTAATATTATAAGCCGGTAAGATAGCTCAGCGGGTTGAGCGTTTGCTGCTGCGATTTGAGCGTGATCTGCAGGTCGCAGGTTCGAATCCCGGCAAGGCCAACTCAGCCTTTCATCTTTCCGAGGTCGATAAATGAGTACCAATTTCAGTTGGGTGATACTGTATGTAAATATTTGCTCTGTAAAGCGCTTTGGATTAAGGCGCTATATAAATAACACGTCATTATCATTATTCTGGATGGTTTGCAGCTTTTGTATGTTTTGGGAGGAGGTGCCTGCAAATAGGACATTGCAGTAGTCGAGCCTGGAGCCAATGAATGCACGTGCAATGGTTAGGCAGCTGTCTTGGGATAGAAAAGATCTGGAGGCATCAATTTGGTTGTGTAGATGGCAGACGAGGCGATAGCATTCACATGGCGTGTCAGTGAGAGAGAAGAATTGAGGTGGACGCCTAATGTCTACACTGAGGTGGAGATGGGGATCAGGATGTTGTAAATTTTGAATGCAGTGTATTGGGGGCTGAGCTTCTTAAGCTTTGTAGGGGGCCTATCAGCAAGATCTCAGTTTTGTCCCCGTTGAGGCAGTGGTAATTGGTAGCCATCCAGTTCTGGATGGTTGTGTAGGCGGCGTCGAGTATTGGAGTCTTCTTCATAGTTGCCAGAGAGAGGGAGGATGTGCGGCGTCAGCATAGTTGGTGTAGGCTATGCCTAGGGAGTCGAGAATGTCGAAGGGGGGCTCCTCCTCTTGCATTTTGTATTTTCGGTATATGGTAAAGCCTGGAGGAATTGCTAAGGATAGGGCAGGGCTGGATACTCTGGAATGGCTAGGGCATCTATGTTATGGGATGTGAGGAGGTCTGTGAGGAGCTCATGGATGTCTGGCGCATGGGCAGTTAGGAAATGTGTGTTGATTAGTGTGGTTTCAGCACTGAGGTCTTTACTGTAGGGATGTTGGGGGTGGGGCGATACTGGGGCCTGTGGGGTCAGGGGCTAGGATTGAAGGCAGCAATGGCAGACATCATGCGGAAGTTGGGGCACTTGCATGACTAGCAACAGTATGGGTAGCACTATCAGGTGTCATGGCCAGGTCTAGGGCGTTAGCGTGCAGGAAGCAGTATTGGCAGCCTTGTCAGGTAGCCCAGCTAGGTCTAGGGCATTCGCGGTGACAGAATTAGTAATGGCAGCATTGTCATATCATCGCAGAGTTTGGGGAATTTGTATGGTAGTAAGCCTTGGGGGTAGCACTTGCAGGCATCATAGCAGTCGCTAGGGCAGTAGCGTGCCATGAAAGTATTAGGGTACAAAATAGCTGTGCTTGGCACCAGGGTACGGCATGGTACAGTAGCAGTAGGCAGTATCATCGAGTTAACAGCTGGAATAGCTTGGTTGGCATCGGTGGAGTCATGCCAGTGTATTTTAACTGCTGAGGGTCCAGTCTTAATGGCATTCACATATTTTCTCATTTGGTTGGAGCGCTGGTGTGCAGGGCGAGGGCTGCCATTGGTTTTGCTGTGTGTCGAGGTCGTAGATGGGGGTGAACTGAGATGGGATGGCAGCGATAGTGTGTGTTCTCAGAAGGGCATTCCTGGAAGAGAGCGGCTGTGGGTGGGATTGGCAAAGCTGGGGGAGGGGGGAGTTCTGTAGCAGAGGTAGGTGTTTCTGTGGTGCGCGTTACATGGCTTCATGTAGGGCAGTGGTAATCCTGTTGAGTCATTGGCTTGTGGGGCACGGGCGGTTGTGGTGATATAGATGCTGTCTTTTTTTTGCATGTGTCGTGCGGATTGACCGATGGGTGAGTGTATGAGGTTATGCTGGGCGGCAGAGGAGCTCTCTGAAGTTTTCGGTGTAGGTGGGAACTTATGGATTTCGCTGCAAAGACACAGCATGGGCCATCCTGCATGGTCGGGAGGGGGGCAGGGTTAGAGTGGAGCATCTTTGGGGCTATCCGGCGGGAAGTACAGTCCCTGATTTGTGTCGCACATAGTCATGAGAAAGGTTGTAGGGCTTAGGAGAGGTATGTTTTGGGCGCAACGGATGCAGTCTTAGGAGGGGAGCCAACGTTGAGGGTGTTTGTGCCAACTCTCCCGGGACTGTATGGCTTACCTTCAAGAACTGATGGGGGGAATGGCAGGTCAGTGTAGAATGGCCTGCGGCTTCAGCGGAGAGCGGCAGGGAGTACTAGTGGCCTTAAATACTGGCCTTGATTTCCACCCGGCTTCACCTTCCGGCTTACATTTGCAGCTCCCTCTTCAGTCCTTGTTGTCCAGTCAAGTAGCATTGTGCTCAGCAAAGCATTCTGCATACAGGGACTAGTGGATTCTCTGGTGGCGGCCATCTTGGACGTTTCAGCCTCGTGGCTGCTTGCTCATTGCTGGGGTGCGCAACTTTGACCACTTTACCAGCTAGGAACCTGTTAATAAAATGCATGCTTCACCTAGGCTATCTCGGCCGGCAGACCCCCTTACCTGGCGGCTAAGTTGAATGTGATGTATGTACAATAGGGCCATTGCCAGACTCGAGAAAGGCCTGCAAGGAGAACACTAGGAAACGGTCCTCCTTTTGCTGCACGCCGGTTCTATTAAATTCCATCCCTGCAGCAATCCGGACTGATCTCTCCCTAAAAAGAACTAATAACCAGGCACACAGTGACTATCTGCAACTCAACACAGTGCTACTTGTATTGTTTTTGGCACACACACACGTTATAGTTCTAGTGCTCTGCTGCTTCCAATCTAGCTCCATGCTATATAAATATAATAATAATGTATGGTTATTAATATGGCATCTACGTTTGAATTTATTGGGTCCACCCAGGCCAGTGTTGCAATACTGTATTCAAGAGCTCCCCCGGAAAATCTTTTGAAACAGTTGCATAGTGAATTGGTGGGCTTACCCTTTACCCCTAGTTAGTTTGAAGGGTGTGCTATGTGGGGACAATGTTGTCCCATCTATGTGGGAAGGGTTTCTGTTTCTTTGAGGCTGTGCTAAATGGTCACCTAAATGTCCACCTTTTTTCCTGTTTAACAGGGTGGGTTACACGTTACAGAGTCTGCACGTCTTGGCATTTGAGAGGGAGCGGCTGGAGAAGAAGGTGAGTACTGTAGACTACCCTTCCTAGGAGTCTGGTTGGATGGGTGTGAAGGGAGCACTTTGCATTAGTGTGTCATGCCCACCTTGAAGATGTGTCCAGAGGCATCTCAGCTGTGTAAACCTTTTGACTATGTCGTCAGTTAGATGTCAAGGGTTTGTTTTCTCTTCACTTCTCCCATAGGTGGTTTGCTTCTTGTCTGCAGTTTACTCGGGTGTGTTGCTTATTTACCCACAAATGTAACCTGGTTCTCACTGCGTATGGCTTGTCCCTGTAGTTAGGCTCTGAGAGTGTTTCTTTTTGTTGTTCCAATGCTGTGTTCTTCTCCTCCTGTAGTTGCCCACTGGTTATGGTTTCTACCTGTAGTTAGGCTGTGGGTATTTTTCTCTTTGTTGTTCCATGGGTGTGTTATCGTTCACCTCTAGTTGCTCACTGGGCATATTTTCTCCCTGTAGTTAGGTTTTGGATGTTTTTCACTATATTGTTTTGTGGGTGTGTTCTTGTCCCCCTCTAGTTGCTCACTGCTTATGGTTTCTCCCTGTAGTTAGGTTCTGGGTGTGTTTCTCTTTGTTCCTTGCTGTGTTATTGTCCTCCTGTTGCCCACTGGTTATGGTTTCTCCCTGTAGTTAGGCTGTTGGTGTGTTTCTCTTTGTTCATGGGTGTGTTCTCGCCCCCCTGTAGTTGCTCACTGCGTATGGTTTCTCCCTGTATTTAGGCTCTAGGTGGGTTTCTCTTTGTTCATGGGTGTGTTATTGTCCCCCTCTAGTTGCTCACTGTGTATGGTTTCTCCCTGTAGTTAGGCTCTGGATGTGTTTCTCTTTGTTCCTAGTGTTATTGTCCTGCTGTAGTTGCCCACTGGGTATGGTGTCTCCGTAGAGTTAGGCTCTGGGTGTGTTTCTCTTTGTTCCCAATTGTGTTATCGCCCCCCTCTAGTTGCCCACTGGGTATGGTGTGTCCCTGTAGTTAGGCTCTGGATGTGTTTCTCTTTGTTCCTGGCTGTGTTATCGTCCCCCTCTAGCTGCCCACTGGGTATGGTTTCTCCCTATAGTTAGACTCTGGGTGTGTTTCTCTTTGTTGTTCAATTGGTTTGGTCTCCCCTTAAGTTTGGCCCTGGGTGTTTCCTCTACTTTTAATGACACCCGTGTCTGTTTTGATGATTTCGCTCGTCCATGTGTTCAGGGGACGGAAGACCGACCCCCAGGTTAGCATCAGAGGTTCCTGACCACGTTCTCTAGCTCCCCCAGTGACAATGCTGAGAAGTCATGTGCAGCTGTTAGGTTGGCAATGGAAGCGGTCAGAATACAGTATAAAATGTCATTAGCATTCAGGCAGTGATAGTCCACACACTGCTATGCTCACACTTAAATTGTGAGCCCCCAGTATGTTTCCTCACTTTGTTTGAGTTTTTCGGAACCTTACTTATCACTGTAGCTCATTTAGTTTTGATGTGCTGTCCTGTGGCTATCGGAACAGTGGTGCATTTCTACTCCATTTTTTGTCCATCAGTGAGCCCCCTCTCCCAAATAGTCAGTGCAGGCTGGTGGAAGTACTTCACTTTTTCATGGTGGCACTTTTGTGTAGCCGTTTTTCCTTCAGGTACACATGTCCTTTTTTCAGTGCCCAAAAACATAGTTTTCCCAAGCTCTGCAAACTGAACCACTTGCTTTGGCTGCCTTCCTCGACTTTCCCGACGGGAAGAACCTTGTATACAGGAAGAGTAAATGAATGGGGTCCTGTTTGGGTTTGGTAAGGGTCTATCAGGTGTCTTAAGCCACATCCCTGTGTATTTATGTGTCCGAATTAGCCACTACTGATTGGATGTCTGCCAATACTTTTAACAGTGCACTGTGGGTAATTGGAGTGTTGCAGTAACTCCCATCGTCCTATAGGTGTGTATCTGTGGGGATCCTGAGCCATTTCTTTTGTGGACTATTGGCACTTAACTCCAAGAAGCAAAGCGAGTGAATCCGAGAGATCACTGAGGACTCCGCTGGACACAGTGCTGCTACAGTGGACTACAGGAAACCTGTGACAGCTGATTCCTCTTCTTGAACCAGTGGGCAATCTGTGCGCCTTCCTTCATGGTCTTTGGTACTCGCTCGAGGCTCCTGGACTCTGAATGTGAGGGCCACTGCTGTACCTGGAATCCTAAGGTGTATTGTTTGCTGCTCAGTACCCCAGCTCCTAAAGCTGTTTCTCATTGTACATGCCTTTTTACCTCTTGTCCTGAACTCATTACCCTTACCGGAGCATTTTGTGGACCTTGGTAAGGGTCACTATTGTGCGTACTCGTCGCGTGTCCATCCATGGAGCCCAGCTCTTCGTCGGTTGTCTCAAAGTGGTTGTCCAAAGCTGCCATTTGTGTTTTAGTCACCCAGCTAACTGCCAGGTATCTGGATACAGACCTTTCAGGAGCCAGCACAGAAACCTACCACTGCTCCCAAACACGTGAGCCTTTTCCAAGTGGTCTATTAGACAAGTGTGCCTTCTCGATGTCCATGGACTTAACTCGATAGGTGTTTGTTTTTCTTTGAAGCGATCCGCCATGTGGCTAGCTTTGATTTTTGTGGGGCAGTTTGTTCCAGTAGACTGGGACCATGAGGGAGACGGAGAAGGACTGAAAGGAGGCACATGAGGCACACGGGGCAGTAAGGCTCAATGCAGAGGAAGAGCGGCATGAGATGGTGAGTATACAGAGATATGCACAAACAAGGGGCATCCTATATCCCGGGAGAGTCTCAACCAGATTCTTTAGCTGACTGTCCCTTTCACAGAAGAGACATTTCCATTACATATCAGTCTTTGTCCTGCCGAAAGGCAGCCCAGCACCGAAAAGCCAGGCAATTCTCTTCTGAATAAGAGTACCAACAGCAACCCCAGACACGTGTTTCGACCTGGCTGGGACTCGTTCATGAGGTGGAGCTGTGCCTCTCTTAAGAATGATGCACAAGGGGTCCACGTCTGAATTACCCTGGTAACTTAGGGTGAGAACCCAAATCTACTTAATATGCACAAACAAGGGATACATAGTCAGCCAGGTATTGAGAAACATGACCATTGATAGCTTTGTAGACTAGAGGATGGAACTTCAGAAGGGAGTGGTTGAGCATAGAGACCCAATCAGCATGGTGTTTGTTTGTAGAAGTGGGGGAGTATCTGGTTAGGTTGCATAGTATGCAAGCAGTGAAGTTGAGTACTTTCTCTGGTGTGGACTGTGTTTTTTTTTTTTTGTTGGTTTAATTGAAAACCAAAAAGATCGACTTAGAAAGACCACTCTGAGACTGCTCAGAGCTGTCTTTCTAAATCAAACTGTCATGCCTCTGCTGCTCATGAGTCCCGGCTCAGGCTAACGGGCAAGGCCGGGACCGGAAGGCGGAAGCTGAAAGTGTATTGGGTAAGTGTGTGTCACTTGTCTGTCTCTGTCGAGTGAGAATGTTTGTATTGTGGTAGGGAGAGGGCTGGGGAGAAAATGTATGTTTTGTGTGGATGGAGGATAGTTCGTTGTGCAGAAGGGAGGGGCGACCAAGTATGTGTGTTGGTTTGTGTGTCTGAGGGGACGGAGGGGTGGCGTAGGAATGTATATAGTGGGAAGGTGGCAGGGCAGGTTAAGGGGTGGTAAAACCCCCCAATTTAAAGGATGTGGGCGGGGAATCATTTGCAGGGCGGTTCAGCGGGTGGTACTTCCCCTGGAATGTGATATTGGTGAATATTTTAGTCTACATCAAATTGGCAAAAATAAATGTCTTTTTGCGTGCAGCCTTTAATATTCGAAAATATCACACACCTTTTTTCTAGAGGGAGGAAGCAGTAAACAGGAATATGAAAGAGTATTGTTTTGTTCTAATTCAGGAACTGTGCAGGTTTGAGTAGGAGACATTCTCACGCCACCGCTGACACCAGCGCCTAGACGCTCTTGGGCCTTAGTTGCGCTTCATAAATCTTCAAATAAATAAATAGAAAAGAGCAGTAGTTCAGTTTGCTGAGCACGAGGGTGGAGATTGGAGTTTTCGTAGAGTAATGAGTGAAGAGTGGATGCATTTTACAAATGTTGAAAAGGTTAATCCGACCAGTAGAGGTTGTTATGAATTTTGGCAGTCAGAGGTCCACTATCAAAGTGGACCCCAAGGTTGCATGTCTTGGGCGAGGTAGCAAGAAGGTCAGATGGAAAGTAAAGAGATGGGGTCGGGATAGTGCTGGGAGAAAGAGCACTTCTGTTTTCAAAGAGTTCTGTGTGAGGTTGCAGGGGGACCCATGCAGTGATGGATTGCAGCGAGACAGTGGTAAACGTTCCGAGATGGCTACGGTAAAAGAGGTAAGAGTTAAAGATTTGAGTGTTGTCAGGAAAGAGATGATAGTGAAAACTAGAGGACGAGATAAGCCTGCCTCGGGCAGAGGTACAATAACTGATATTTGGCGAAGGCTGGGGTCAGAGGTTTGTGAGTACCAGGAGTTTTGAAAGGTGTGCCCTTCCAGGTCTGAGGTGATCTAGGCGAGAGCCGATTTGCAAAACCAGAGATCCTGGAAAGTGAGGAAGATAGAGGAGTGGTCGATAGTCTTGAAAGCTGCACCAGAAAATGTATTCATGGGTGTAGTTTCGGTGTGGTGTTTACTCCAGAAGTCAGACTGAAGTGGATCGCCAAGGCCATTATCCTCAAGGTAGTTGATGACCCTGTTAAAGCCCATCCACTCTTGGGCTTTTGAATAATAGGTTAGGAGGGAACCCAAGCAATAGTTTGCCGTAACATTTTAGTCTGCAGGAGGAGTCTTCAAAATAAAATGTAGGACAGTTGATTTGAGGAAGGCAGGGAAGAGTCCAGGGTGGGAGGGAGGTTCAAAAGGTCAGAGGTCACTGGGACTAAGTCTTTGACCATTTGAAGAGGAAAAGGGTCTTTCAGAACACAAGATGGATTGGTTCTGATTCGACAATAGAGGTAGAGAAGATGTTTATATTAGAAGGCATAGGCGTCGGAGGTGGTGAAGGATGGTGAGGTGGGATGGAGAGAGAGAGAGAGAGAGAGAGGAGGGCTGTGAGCATCACATTTGTAGAGTTTTTAAAGGAAAAGTAGTGAGCAAAGTTATTGGAAGAGGGGGAGAGAGCAATAGTTATTAGACTTGGAATTATGAGAAAAGGTCGGAGGGCAGACAAATGTGTGGGGGGGTAACTGCATATGGAGTAGATAAGGTTTGTGAAGTTGGATACTTTTGTAGAGTGCAGTGAAGAGAGCAGCGAGGGAATTTCTGTACGGTGGGGTTCTGATATTTATTCCAGCGTCCTAGTCCACAGTGCATGTTTGTTTTCAGGGTCTGGATCTCTGGGGTGATCGATGGCAGAATACGGGTGTGGAAGGTGGGGGATGTACGGGCAGGATAGTGTTGGTCAAAGATGGTCATTGGTGCATAGTGAAAGTCATGACAATCACTGTTAATGGAAGAGGCATGCTTAGTGGGGAGACACAAAAAGTAGGTCCTCACATCCTCTAGGTAAGTGGTAAGAGTTCTGCCTGAATGTCCTCTTGTTCATTGAATGGGGGAGTAGAGGGTGGAGGGACCGAGACGTTAAAGTGAACAATGTAATGATCAGATGGGTCAACGGAAAGATCATGAGGTGAGCAAAGTAGAACCGGAGACCAGGTCAAGAAAGTACCCACGAGAGATGGGCCTCTGGTCATAGGGTTTTTCAATAGGAGGGAGTTAAGATCACAGCTCGTGGCAGCAGTGGGTTTGGGAAGGTTAAGTTCCCCGAAAGTGTGGATGTCGGTGGAAAGTGGGACAAGAAGAAGGTTCACATCAGGGAAGGAATTTAGAGGGCTGACTGGTCTACAGAGAGCAAGAATAGTAAGAGGCGTTGGGAGGAAGAAGTTGTATAGTGACCTGTTCGAAGTGGAGGAGGGGGAAGAGGGGCAGCGGTGAGGTTTTTATTGATAAGAAACCGCACTCAATCACCCTCCCCAATCAGTTGAAGTGTAGAAGAGGCAGTGTGTAGTGCCTTCAGTATAGCTGAATCACGAAGGGAGAGGCTGGATTCTGTGATAGAAAGTTGAGGGTGATGGGAATTGCAGAATTACTTGTTGCAGAGGGATGCTGCATTCTAGGTATGATGTAAAAGGAGGTAGTGGAGAGGGGGATCAAGTTTGTTCGGGTATGCAAGGGGGGGATGCATACGGTTGGACTGGAGGTCCTGAGAGAACAGCAGCATCTGGTTTGATGAGGAGAGAGTGAAATAAGCGAGCAAGGTAAAACTTAGACCGAGTTGTGGCTGAAGGCTATGAGAGTTCGGGAGGAGAAGAGCGAGTTTAGGAAGGGAGAAGGATAGGAGAAGGTTCAAGGTGCATGATAAAGGGCAAAATACATGTGTATCAGAGGACAAAGGAAGGGTGCAGCCTGAGAGGAAGAGGGTAGATGAGTGGGCGGCAAGAGAAGGGAGGAAGGTGGCTGGGAAGGAGCGAGTATACGTTCTGAGATGGGATAGAATTGAGGTATAGGTGGCCAAAAGACAGTTGGCAGGTCCCAAAAAAAGCAGTCTCTTGCTCCTTTGAGGTAATAAATGCTTGCTGTGAATGGAAAGTTTCTGGGTCGAAGCAGGCATCTGGCGAAGGGTGAGATCTGCAACGTTTTCCTGAAGAATTAGTCTGCAACTCTGACCCTATGCCCTTTTCAGCACTCAAGGGCCAAACAGGAAGCTGCCCTTTGCTCCTTTTGGGATTTAGCGAAAGACTCCCATGTGGGATGCCCAGGGGAGACTCAATAAACAATGGAGGCAGTTTGTCACATGCCCCCAAGGAACCTATCGGAGTGATCAAGATGCCTTCCAACCTTCCCTGGTAAGATGGCAGCAGTTCTTGGTGGTGCAGGACCAGGCAGCTTTGCTTTCTGAGGCAGGAACCTTGGTTTGTGGTCAGGCTTCACTAGAATGAAAGGGTTTGGCCACAAATTACTTTAAAATGAAATTCCAGTCACATGGTGTCATCATAGTTAGTCTGCAAGACTGGTTAAATATATTGAACATTTCAATTCACTTTTTGGTTTGTCCTGTACATTGCCGTGGACACACTTTCCTGAATATCTAAAATGGCCTCAAAGGACTTGAAAGTATTAGTCATCCGTAATATCTATTTTTATTGCTTACCTTCTATTTTTGTAAGACACTTTTCATGCATTCCTACCACTTTAAAACTAAGCAATTACTTGGCTGAAACTGTGGTGGCTTTGCTTTAAAGTGTATTGTGTGTCCCTTGTACTGCCTTCAATAGCTATTCCTACAATCCTAGTGCTAACCTTTCTGTAGGCGGCTCCCTAATAAATAACTTTAAAACAAAAAAGAAATGTATTGATATAGTTGAATTAAATCAACTTTTCATTACAAAACTTTACAATTTAAGAAGCGGACAACAGTACGAGATAATATATTACAGTATAATTCAATACAGTTAGTATGTACCAAAGGAATGAAATTCAGAAAGACAAAATTGTTAAAACAACCAAAACACAACATTGAAATATTCAGAAGGTTAGGTTCACCGCATGTAAAAAATTGACTATTGCAATTTGAATGGAAGTATTCGTAGTACATAATAAGAAAGTCCATCTTTGTACTTGATTTAGTGTCCCGAGATGGTTGCAGTGGACTGAAAAAAATTTCAGACGCTCACTGATTACAGCTGGACACAGAGATAAAATATTTACTAATGTTTCCATGACTTTTGTGTCTTCACAGAATCGACAATAGGCTAGATCTGCTGGGGTATGATTACATAGAGCAAGCAATCCTTAGGATTCCAGAGCGTATTTTTTTACATGGAAACTTGACAAGATACGGTTCTATGGAACCTAGACATTTGTGTTGAAATTTGTCAGGGATGGCCGATTGTACTTTAAGCATTTCTCTCTGGTGTTATTCCAATCGTAGCGATAGATTAGCTTCTTAGCTTTGTCAGGGTTGGTGAGCAGCATTTCTAGGGTTACTTCAGCTTGGGCTAAGATGGTATAAGCAACTCGTAACCTGCATTTGATGAAAGTATGGTTGGTTTTAAATATGTAGTCAGAAAGAAATTTTAAGATGTTATTTTCATTCGTTGACAAAAAACATTTGCGAAGTAGCGCACAAACCTTCCATGAATAACTTTTATATAAAGAGTATGAATGATCTGTTATGTCCTGATGTGTGCGAGAGTGATTGTTAATGACGGTTTTCTGAACTAGCCCTGTTGGAGAATTCTAAGAGGCCAACCTAGTTGGTGAACAGTTATTGACTTAGTTTAGCCAAACTCTAGGTAATGTGAGATGAGCAGTACGGCAGAATTCAGCAACTATCTGGGTCGTGTGCAAGTACAGCTCACTACACATTTGCATAGATACATACAGGGAAACTAGCTATTTTGGTCACAAAGGAGCACACAAAAAGTAGTATAGCAGATAACGGGAGGTATTGAGCCTCTTGGTATGAGGAGAGTGAGTGGCATGATGACAAGGTTTGAGAGGGGGTATATTGAACAGATACCGGGAACAATGCAGTGGACACACCTAGAACAAGTAAGTGTGAGCGGATAGGCAGTTTAGCCAGCTAAGCATGAGCGCTGACCTCAAACTGTTAAGTGCTAGTTTGGTGGGGAAAAGAGACGGAAGAGCCAGGTTAGGGGTGAGTGTAGGTGCAAGTAGCAATGCTGGAGAGGGGAATTGAGAGTCTAGCGCAGAAACAAGGGGGTAGGCTTTCATTCTGCTTTTGAATACATTGATGTGGACCATGTTTCGAATTGCAAAGTGGAGGGAGATCCATGTGCGTAGTTACAGGTTTTTTAACCTGTCCTGACTTTTTTCAGAGAAGTGAAGCCTTCTGCGTCACTCCCTGGGCCTTTTGCTCATTGTGTCATGGGTAAACTGATCAATCCTTCAGACTATCAGTACTGGGAAACTGTTTCCCTTTTGTCTTTTTACCTTTTTGGTAACTTTTTAACTGTGCACACAGCGTCTTACAGTGCAGTCGGGGTACTTTTTTATCACCCAAATCTTTTACACTTGGGATTTTTGGTTACTTTTATGAGTTCCTAAAGACAAGCTGGTGGCAACAATTCCATTTTGACCATTTATGCTTTATTTCTAGTTTGCACATTCGCATTTACCGCATATGGCTACTAAACATGGCTAGAGTCCTAAAATGGCCGTGCCACGACAACGTTCACTTGTTCTTCGGCCATATTGTTGTTTGGCCTTCATCCTGCCTTCTCGGGTCAGGAAATTCCATATGAGGTCATGCAATTGCGCGGGGGCTCCTGCTTTCGTGATGCCTTTGTGTGTACTTGGCCCAGGAAAGGGTGGGACTGTCTCGTCCCATTCCACATCCCTGGTGCCAGAGAGCCTAGGTGTTTTTGCATGAGTGAAACCCACAGTGGTCCCTGATTGGACCAGTGCTGCCTGTTTGAAAGTGCAGATCCTTATCAATCGAGGGCTTGGACTTGCTTCCATACAAGATTGAGAATAAGAGGACTCAGGCAAACATTTCTTTAGATCAGCGTTGCAGCCAAGTATCCTATGTAGACGAGCAACCGACTGAAGATCCGTGGACGATTCCCAAAGAGGCCCAGCATCCCTTCCTGTGATTGGCCTGTTGAAGCCCTGCTGGACTTTCTCAATACTCAAAGGCCCGAGCAGTGCCTCAACCCTTAGACTGGTGGGACCAACCAGTCTTGCCGTATTCTCAAGGATCCAGCCTACCTGAGTCTTTGGAAGTGTCCCTGGAGCACCCGGTGGACTGGCCAGCTCTCCAGTGGGCTACCTAATTGGAATCATCACTGTTCTGTGTTCGTCGCCGAAGCTTCGGTGGTCGCCAACTTGTGGTATAGCTCTGCTTCTTGACGAATTTCAGCCTTCCAGCTTCAAGGCAGTGTTAAAGAGAGTTATCCTATTTATACTCCATCCCCTTACCTAGTGAGACCCCCAGCACTTTTTCCTGGACTTCTGGAACTTTTTCTTTAATTCTTTAAATCCTGAATGAGTGGAGCCTTGTTCCACGTATTCATACTTGTGGGCTCTGTCTTTTGGAACTCTATTCTTTGTATTATACCGTTAATATGGAGTCTGTCTGCTCCATAGCTCTTAAAGGCATTTGTATTTTTCTATTTGCAGCACACAGCTCCTTATGGGAAGTGTTGCTGGGGACCCCTATCGTCCTCCTTTAAGATTATTTTTCAATATCCTCAACTAACTACAGTTCTTAAAGTCAGAGAGATACTTGGTATTGAAAGCAAGCGTCCCCAAACAGCACGATCCTCCCCGCAATGAGAGACAATGAAGGACTCTCCCAAAAATGGGAATAAGGCCAAGACAGAGTGCGGGTGAGCGTAAATGGGAGTTTATCAATCAGAATTGGGCATGCAAAGAACTCTGCAAACTCCGAGAGCGCTCTGTCTGACAATAGCAAAGACAGGCGTATATATTTACAAAAAACGTCATCAAAACCTACATACTATAGGGGGCACAAGTTCATTGGGATTGGGTGGCGACGACTAACTATAGGTGCTGCTGCGGCGTGGTTGGTCTTGGCTGGAAGACGTCACTGGTCACCCTCGTGGGTTGGGCTGGGCCTGGCAGGTCGGCTTGAGTTCATCCGGGCGGTGTTGGTGTGCTGAGGCGGCCTGTGGCAGAGATGAATGCCTTTCCTGACTTACTTGCCCTCTGCCATGCACCCCGCAGCCATTCAGTCATTTACAGTTCTATTCTCTTTAGTAAATCTTTCAATAGGTTAATGCAACACAGGAGGAATGCACCTTGTGATGGGTCTGGGGATAATATATCGAGGCCTGGTTACTCGTGATCTGTTGACCGGGGCCGTGGGTCGCGGGGCTAAGCTTCGGGGACTGGGGCGGGTGGTACAGGTCTTTCTGTCTTGTTAGAAGAGGTTATAGATGTTTCGCTGTGTGTCGTCAAAGTGTTGGGTGTCCTGATTGCACAGGGCCATAAGTCTAAGATAGTCCGGTGGGTTGTGGGGTTACGAGGGGGCGCTTGAGTTTAAACTAAGGTTTACTGCTATGCTGTAAATAATGCAGGTGGCTGGCCGCGGCCTTGGGTGCTGCAGTGGGGTTACAAGTCTTTGAAGCAGCTCCAGTCAGGTCGGGGGAGGCGTGATGGCACAGAGCGGGGCTCTGTTCTCATGTCTTGGCAGTCGTCTAAGGGGAGGGAGGGGGATACGTCGAGACCTTGTACGCTTTCACAAAGGTATCTCCCTCGTGTGTTGCCAAATATAGGTAAAGGCATCGCAAACATTTGAATACTTTCTATAACACTTATTTAAAATCACTTCAAAACATGCATTTAACCTTTGCTGGGTGCGTTTCGATTATACCCAGTCCGAGCACCATATTTGTACATTATATTCTAGCAGCTACAGTGTTTCAGTTACATGCATATACATTCGCAGTAAATGAGGTAGTGGTTAGATCAGTGGAGTACATAGAAAACGACCCGCCACTGTACGTGACGGTGGTGGCATATGAGGGGCTCAGACATTCACACATGATACGTGCACTCTCGCGCATTCTTGACATGAGTTTATAGTATAGTTGCATCCGCTTTCTCGCGTACTCTAGCAGCATTAGTTTTAGTTATGGCGCGAAACCATGTGAGGGAGGCTGCCCAGTGATACACGCGACGAACAGATCCCTGGAGCGTCCCTTTATCATTAGCATCCACCTGTAATGGTGCGGGCTCGCTATAGCTTATATCATGGGAGCATACTCTCTCGTTTTAATACATTCTACAGGCGTGTATGTTTTTGTGGAAGAAAGAAATAATGCAAGAGGACTTGACATTCATATATACATATATGTAAAGACTGTCTGCCATCAGAGGACCATTTTGCTGTTCATTTCATTGTTCAGGCCTGCTGGCTGGGTCATGCTGATAGTGATGGTACACTGCGGGAGGTGAACTGTTACAATGTTAGCGTATTGCGCTAGCTCATGTCCGTCTTGTTCGTGGGAACGTGCTCGCAGCGGATCTGCCAGGGTGCTGCGGCAACAGGGATGTTCTCCAAGGGTGGGGGCCGCGCTACAGTGCGCTGAGCTCACACCATCTTTACCGGGCAGAGAATGGTTTTTGGGCCTAACTAAATTTGTGTTGTGATCAATACATGTGGGCATTCGATACGTGTGGGCAATGTCTCCAGTGGGTGAGCCCTCCACCACCTGGGCCCGGGTGGCATGAGGGAACGCCCAATGGGCCATAGCCCTCACCTGGGGAAGAAACGCAGGCGGGAAGGGTCTCCTGGACCAGTCCTCCCCTACATTTCCCCCCTTTCGTTACTAAAGTAACGAATTCTTTAACTCCTCTATCCTCCTACACTCTGCTTCGTCCATCACCGCCTCATCCCATGCAGGAGTTCCTTTGATAGGCATCCATGCTCTGCACACCCCCCTTAAACTTTCACCCCTCCTGGCGTATTCATCTGGAGTACATGTAAGATATATGCACCCACCATCTCCTTCCAAATCTACCCACACTTCCTCGTACCATTCTAGTATGCGGGGCTCTTTGATGGTGGTGTGCCAAAGCTTGTCTACAATATCCTTGTCATGGTACATGGGCCCCAGTTGGTACCTTGGTGTGTTGTCTACCCCTGTTTGTACTTGTGCTTCTTGCACCGTTTTTATTGTACCGTGTGAGTTGCCCATTGTCACCATCATCATTGCACCATTTGGTACTGCGTTAGCACAGACTCGAAGACCCACCTGGCACAGGCAGAAAATCAATAGGAGGAACACCACAGCTGGCATCAAAAATTTCATCGTTGTTCCAAGCCATGAGGGGACCCAGGAGAAGAGGTTATCGAACCATGTACTATCTTCTGCTCCGCCTTCCATCTTCATTTTTTCTCCTAGGTTGTGGACTGCTTCGATCACATGGGACAGGGAGCCGTTTTCTGCGTCTTCAGAAGGTACGAAAGTGCAGCAGGCACTTCCTATTTTTCGGCAAACACCGCCGTCCATCGCCGTCAACAGGTCCAGGACATACCTGTTTTGCATGGTCATCAGTCGCAAGGCTCTTAGTTCGACCTTTATTATGTTAAAACCTTCTTCGGTGTCGTTCGCCAGCTGAATTAATTCCCAGCGTGTTATCTGGAGCCATTTTGCGTTAGCCCTTGCTTGGACACTTGATACGAGTGAGGCAAAGAATGTTTCTGCTGAGCTGAATAATCGATATTTGTCTGGGATCTGGGCCAATAGTTCTGATGATGCCTTCGATATATAGTTTGATGCTCGTCTGTTGCGGGTCAGCACCTCTTCCTTGCTTCCAGAAGACAGGACATACATTCGTGGTTCTGCAGTTGGTTGGCCCACACTCTGTTGTGTGCGTTCCTGTGCCCTTTTGCTTCCATCGATGTGGCTTTCTGGTATCACCATTAGAGCTGAGTGCAGAGTGGCCATTGAGCAGCTGCCACTCCACGACGGGGGGAGGTGTAGGTATGCCTGGTTTCCACATACCCAATATGTGTCCATAAGGGCCGCTGTCCCTTTCCTTAGGTCTGGGATAGTGAGGGTTTTGTTACACTTCTTGTTCGTCCCCATGGACGTTCTCCCCTCTCCTTTGAAACATAGTTCATAGTCTATTTCATTCTGCAACTTGAAAGGCTTTTCGATGGGCGTGACCCAGGTTAGTTTTGAAATGTGTTCTCTCCATACGGGTGTGCATGTTTCTTCTATCCATTGCAATTTCTCCGGTGCCACACCCCTCAGTGCTTCAGCTTTACACATGACTTCTTCATTCTTCCACTTGTTATCAGAAAAAAGTGTTCCTTCGATTGCAAAAAATGGTTCTTTCAGACATACAACCCCTGACGGTTTTGGGTAGCACGTCTTCTCGTTCTGCAGCATTTGAAAAGTCACTTCATGTGCCTGGAAGGTGTTCTTAATTCTGCACAACGTGAGATGAAGGAGACACTGGGCATCTATAATCGGCAACTCTTTGGGTAACAGTACTTTGGGTGTACCTGATGCGTGAGGGATGAGGGAGCAAACATAACAGCTCTCGTTTGTTGTTTGTTTAGCTGTGGCACTCATATCTGCGTACCACTTATTTGTTTGGTGGGGGTGTCGCGGGTCTTCCATCTTATCTAAGCCTAGCCCATAGTACTCATCATACTTCCTCCTTCCTGCTTCCCTCTTCCGTCTATTGTTCTTATTCCTCATATTCTTCCTGATTCCCTGGGCAAGAGACAAAATAGACCCCCCTTTCTCATTCCCGCCCCCCTTCACCCAGTCATCATATAATATTTCATGTGTTTCTCTCAATCTTTGATTCTCTATGGCCGTGGGGGCAGGTTGGCTGGTGGGGGTATTATACAACCAGGATATGGCAGAGGGGTTTCGGTCGTTTAAACTATGAGCATTGTAATTAGGCATCTCAGGTGGGGACAGTGTATTGTTTTGTATTTCACTTTTTGGCTTTCCATCGTGTGAGATGACAACATTGGGTGACGTAGTATAGTAGCCCCACACAAGTTTAGTTCCATCCCATATCAAAAAATCACCTTCCCTTGTAGTTGCGTTGACACTTGCAGTTGTATTGGTCCCAATAGTTGCGTTGCTCCCTCCCCCCTCGTTCATCTCGATAGAGATGAACGCTATGAACCAGTATGTAACCAGACCAAATAATAATGTAAAAAACAATATAATGCACACAGATAGTCCACATTCATATGAATATATACATTCCACAGTTAACCATTCTCTAATTCTAGTACATTTATCCGTTGCAGGCCGCCCGTTAGATGCCATGGAAGCTCCTGTTTTAAGATATAAAAGTGCATTGAGTGCATACATGTAAACATTTTTGTTGGCACCATCAGTGCCAATATACATGTGACGGGGAATGGAAGCGGGTGGGGATACGTGGAGGGGTATTCACAGACAAGGGTGTATACACGCTCATAGTTTGGCATTTCATTTAATATATGTTTATTCATACTCAACAAGATCAAAGTTAAAACAAAATTTTCCCTTCTTTTTTTTTTTTTTTATCAGTTGTGCATTTCTTCAAATTCAGTACCAGCACATACATGCAAGTTCATATTCAGTCATTCTGCTCAGTTGCAGCGTTTGCTGTTGTCTGTGCCTCCCCATCTACCTCCTCTTGTACGTTGCTATATGCCTTCCGTACATCGGTCAAGTGCACCCAGTACCTCAACCCTTTGACCTTTACCGCCGTAGGCGTGCAAAATATTACTTCATATGGGCCATGGAATCGTGGTGCATTCCACCGACGCACAAAACCTCTGACATATATCCAGTCGCCTGGCATTAGCTGTAGTTGTTGCTCTGGCTCCGTGACAGCGCCTGTTACATTTCCCTCTTCTCTAGTGAAGGGTGGGGACAATTGCTTTGCTATCACGCGCGCTGCCCTTGTCAGTTTCTTTAAATAGTCTGTGAACTCATCTCCCAATATCGCGGCGCTTCTGTGAGCGTCTGGGTGTTCGCGCAGTGGTGAGTGTGCTGTGTTCATTCGTCTCCCGGTCACGATCTCGTGCGGGGACAAATGGTGGTCTTTGCTTGGCTGGTTTCGCAGCTCAAATAGCGCAAGCGGTAGGCAGTAAATCCAATTCTTTTTTAATGAGAAGCATAGTTTTGATAACCTGCCTTTCAACAGTCCGTTCATCTTTTCCACTACGCCATTACTTTGAGGATGATAAATTGAGCATAATTTATGTTTTATTCCCAGCAATGTAGTCACTTCTTTAAACAGCTCATTCACAAAATGAGTGCCATTGTCTGAGCGGATCACGTCACAAATTCCCCAGCGTGGGAATACTTCCCTTACTAGGAACTTGGCGGCGCTCTTGGCATCGGGTCGCGCGCAGGGTCCTGCTTCCACCCACCTTGAGAATGGGCACACGACCACAATCATGTACCGTGCACCATTACACCTTTCCCCCATGTCTGCGTAATCTATGTGTAGTTCCTTGAATGGGCCAATGGGTTTAGGGATTGTTCCCCGGAGAGTGCGTAATGTCATCCCTGAATTGTATATTTGGCATGTTGTACATTCCATTGCCAATCGAGACACATGCTCCTGGAGACAGGGCACGAACCATTCTTCCTGTATTTCTGCTGCGATGTGTTGTTTGGTGTTATGTGCAGGGAAGTGTAGCTGTTGAAATGCAATCTCTAGTAGCTGAATTGGCATTACCACCTTCCCCGAGTTATTTTGCCTCCACAGTAGGTCTGTTCCTGACTTGCTGCACCCTCGCTTTGTCCACAAGAGTTTTTCCTCTGCACTGGCTCCTTCCTGTAATTCTATTATTTGTGGTATGGGCATGATATTGTATCCCTCTGGGGGCTCTTCGTTTGTTTTGTCCCTAATCATGTACTCACCTGTGTCATTTTTCTGAAAATAGGAAGCCTCCTTGGCGGCCGCGCCCGCTGCCGCGTTCCCTAAAGACACAACATCTGTGTTGGACGTATGTGCTTGGCACTTTACTATTGCTACTGCAGTGGGGTTTTGCAGGGCCTCAATTAACTCTTTTAACAATTCTGCATGCTGTACAGGTGTTCCATCTGCCCTCCTAAAGCCCCTCCGCCCCCATCTTGCTAGTCCTCCATGTACTGTTGTTGTCATGTAAGATGAGTCTGTGTATATCGTCACTGCACAACCCTTTGCTGCATGTAGTGCTTCTATGAGTGCAATCAGTTCTGCTGCCTGCGCGGAGTAATGTGATGGGAGACGATATTGTACCAGTGTTTCATACTCACCGTCTTCTAACCTCACCACTGCCATGCCAACGTGTCTTTCTCCCGTGTCCGCGTCAATTGATGCAGACCCATCCACAAAATACACTTCCCCTTCGCTTAGAGCGTTCTCACACACCACTGTCTCCTCCCCGCTTTCCCCTGTGTAGGTTGCGCAATCGTGGTTCTGCATGTCTTCGAGCGTGCACGCTTCTGTAATGAATGTGGCGGGGTTCACTGTCTTGCATCTCACTATATGGATGTTGGCACTGGACAGTATAACCTCGTAGGCGGTCGCTCGCTGTGTGGTCAGTGTGCTTTTTGATCTCTCAAGTATTGCAAATAGTGAATGTTCCACAAACAATGTCACAGGGCAACCCATTACTATTGTGGCACTTTTCTCAATCGCGAACGCGGCTGCAGCGAGTGATTGCTCGCACGCGAAATGGCCCTGCATCACGGCATCTAAAGTGCCACTATAGTAAGCCAATGGCTTGTGTCCTAAAGATGTTTTTTGTGTCAGGACTGCTGTCATCAGTGTTTCCTTGCAGTGTGAAAATAGGTAAAACTCGCGTCCATAGTCCGGGTTTGCGAGTACTGGGGCGCTTGAAATCAACTCTTTTAGTGTTTGGAAGGAGGAACTCATCTCTTCTGTCCATTCCATCTTCCTGTTCTCCTGTTGGGCCACCTTTAATGCTTGTAATAAGGGCCTGGTGTATGCCGCATAATCTAATATCCATGCTCGGCAATAATTGCACATTCCCAAAAATTTCTGCATGTCTTTTACTGTCGTGGGTTCTTGTACTGATCTTATGGCTTCTACCCTGTCTGGTATTATTCTTTTCCCATCTTTTGAAATCAACTGCCCTAGGTACAGGACCTCTGTCAGACAGTACTGTAGCTTTCCCTTGTCCACTTTGTACCCCTTGTTGGCCAGCAAGGTCAGCAATGTTACGGAATCTGCTCTGCATGTCTCTTCGTTTCGTGCGCAAACTAGTAAATCGTCTACGTACTGAATAATGGTGCTCTCAACTGATAGGTTTCCTAGGTCTTCATGTAATACACGATTGAAGATGCTCGGGCTCTCGCAGTAACCCTGTGGTAATCTGCAATGCTCATATCTTTTACCCCCCAGTGTGAAGGCGGTAAGGTATCTACTCTCTTCAGCCAGGGGTATAGAGAAAAATGCGTTTTTAAAATCCACTACTGTGAAATGTGATGCCTCTTTCGGGATGCTGCATAGTATTGATGCGGGGTTCGGGACTAGAGGGAACTCTTTCTGAATTACATCATTGAGGGGGCGTAGGTCTTGTATCATCCTCCACAACCCCCCTTTTGCTTTTTTGATCGGATAAATGCAAGTGTTACATGGGGAGTTCGAAGGCACTATTATCCCTTGTGCTAGTAGGGCATTTATTGTCTTTTATCCCTTCTTCAGCTTCACGAGACAGAGGATACTGTTTAACTTGTGGCAAAATTGCTCCTTGCTTTAGCTTTATTACCACAGGCTGTACCCCATGTAACAGTCCCACATCATGGGGGCCCGTCGTCCATAAGTTGTTTGGTACGAGCCTCATGTCGTCATCAAAAAACGACGGTGGTGCTCCTACCACTGTCATCAACTGGGCGGGAGTCTCCCTGGCTTGTATTAAAATATCACAGGGCATCGCTATTTCCATCACTATTTCGCCATCCCCTTCTGAGTCTGAGAAGAGATCCTCATCTGTTACCTCTCGCAGGGCGATGTTGGCGTTTGTGCATAGCACTGTGCGCCACTCACAACCTTCCTCATCCACTCCGATCACAGCTATTCTTTTTGCTGACACTTGCACAGCGTGCAAATCTAACGATACCACTGATCCTGGTGCTGCGTTGGGACATACTATGGGGCGGAAGAGGAACTCTGCCGGGATCCTCCAGTCCATGCTTCTCAGCTCGGGAATTATGAGGGCCAGAGTCTTCAGCCCTTTGATAAACATTTCCTCATTTTGTGGCAGTCCTCGTATTTCCTGCGTGGTTGTGTGGGCTTGCACTACCAACATTGCACGCAAGGGGCATATCCCGGGTGTGGAACACACTATTCCTCTCTCGGTAAATGATATGGTCATGTTGAGTTTACTCAGGAGATCCCTCCCTAGCAAGTTAATTGGGGAATGTTCGTAATACAATAAGGGTGCCTTCACAGTCTTACCCCCCACTGTTACATCCAAAGCTTCTGTATAAGGAACTTCAACTACAGCCCCAGAGAACCCCTGCGTCTCTAACGTCCTGTTAGATAACGGGAATCGGCCCTCTCTAATACATGATTTCTCCGCTCCCGAATCAACCATGAATATAAATTGCTTGTCTCCTATCTGCGCCCTTACCAATGGTTCCTCTGCTGCATTGTAGGTGGTGGATAGAACTGGACACGCAAGTGTTCTCTGTGGGCTGTCCTATGCGGGGTATCTCGACGCCCCTCCCTCAGTAAAGACATTTCCGGACACTATCGACATGCCGCTGTAAGGTGCTGGCGCGGGGGCCCCGTTTGCTGTTGTCGCGAAAGGGTTACCTGGCGTGTATTGCATACTGTCATTGTTTTGGGGGTGGTTCTGTGTCCTATACTGGTGTCCTTGTTGTTGGCCCGTGGTACCCTGGCCAGGGTTCCTTAGCTGCTATTGTCCCATTGGGAGACCGTATGGGCTTCCCGGGTGTGGATGACCATAAGCCTCCCCCTCCTGGAACCCATTGTTTTGTCTACTTCTGCACTCCCTGGAGTAATGTCCCCATCTTCCACAGTTCCAGCAACTCCCTTGGGGGCCCCTGGGACCCTGCCATCCATTTCCTCCCATTCCTCCATACCCCTGTCCGCCTCCTCTCCGGCCCCTGTACCCACCTCGTCCCCCTCGAGGGGTCCAGTCTTGCCACTGCGGGCTTCCACCTTGCTCTTGCTCAGTCCACTGCCGCTGCGCTGGTCCAGCCCAATTGGTTGCCACCCTTCCTTGGAGTGCTATCAGCCCCTCCTCCTCTTCATCTCCCTCCCTACTGTGTGGGAGCGCGGCTACTGCTGCTGCAACCTTCACTAACTTTGACTGTACTAACTTCGCCTCGTCTGCCAATCTTTTCTGCGCCACCTCCTTCTCCCTCTCCTTTATTCGTTTACAATGGTGTACTATTATGCTTTGAATTTCTGGCCATCCTTTTGCTTCAATACCTGCTATCTTGTCAAGCGCCTTCTGCACTTCCTTTGGGAGCCCTCTCTTTATAATAAAATAAAATAAAGATGTCGATTGATACCAGGGCGTGCCCGTTTCTGCTCTCCACATCTCTTGGACCCGGAAAATATAATCCATAGCCTCTTCCCCGTCATTCATTGTACACTGCATCACTGACTGCAAGTCCGGTGTGTCTGGGAATGTTTCGCGTAAGGCATCCCACACCCTGGCACGCACCGTGTTAAATGATGCCCCATCATGGCGGTCACAGTCTAGCGTTACTCCCGGGAAACCGGCCTTAACCCATACCCTTTCAGCCTGGTCACCTACCGCTGATACGAGTAGACTTTTCACATCTCCTATGGCTAGGGGTACCCCGGCAGTATGTTTCTCAAAGGCATATATCCACTTACTTGCCCCTCCTGACAACGGGGGCAATAGCTTTAATAAATTGGCTTTATCCATCTGTGCCCATGGGATATAGTTAGGCCTCCCTCCTCCCCTGTGTATCAACGGGAGCTGTAGCCTTCCTTTTGTCGTTCCGTCCGGACCCGTTTGAGCTGTTGATGTCCCCAGTGATGCCATTTTTCCCACTCTGTTCCTTAGTCGGCCCGTCCACTCATCATCCAGGGTTCTCATCGAACACGTACCTTCCTCCCCCTCGCTTCCCCCTCCTATTGCCATACTCAACCTGTCACTTTCTTCTACCTCGTCCCTTATATCACACAGCAACTCCTCTCTAATTCCCCCCCGCCTTTCTTCACTTGCACCATCTCCCTCTCCGGGCCCTACCTCTATTATTCGCGTTGGTTCTTCCTCAATTCTGAACAAAATCTCGCCCTTTTTCCACCCCTCTTCGGGCTTTTTATTTTCACCTAGCGCTCTGGACGTACGCCCTGATCTAGTTGCATCTAGTGCTGTCCGTTCACATATGTCTTTTATCCTCGAGAGCTCATCCTTTGCTATTGTCAGTCTTGATTCTAAATCATCTGTGAGCTTCTCTATATCTACCCTTTGTGCGCCTGCCTGGGCTCGCTCCCTCGTGCTCTCGTATGGCGGAGGTGCCGTGGGCCGGAGGGGTGTGGTATCTCTCGGGGGAGGTATGTAAGTGGGATCACTGTACCCCTCTGCGGGCACAGGCTTCTTTATTATCGGGTACAAACTTATTATCTCTACTGGTGGCGCTACACTTGAGCTTTCTTTGACATCTCTTTGTATTAACAGTGGATTGTCTGTGGTGGACGGGAGATCAGTATTTAGTACTGGTGTCTTAGGCGGTGGTATCTCTTCAAATAACCTCCAAAGATCGAATATTTCCCTCCTATTTTGCAGCTGCTTTCCTTTGTATTTCAGATAAATGCATGTGGCCACTGTATCCAGGACACTTTTATCAAACAACCCTCCCTCGGGCCAAATCTGAGGTAACCCCTCCCCCTTTAGCTCGGTCACCCATTGGTCATGATATTTTTTAATCCGTTCCACATATCCCGGGAGATTCTTACAAATGTGTGATAAGGGTGATTCAGCCCCCATCTCTGTGCCCTCCTAGTGCTGATGTGCCTCGTGTGTTTGCAACTACAATGTAAATGTTGTATCAATATGATTCTTTATATTTTACTTCACATTCAACGTTGGGTCCCTTTGGGCTCCCCCCCTTCCTGTCTGCACAATACAAAACTGGCCGTACACAATATCTAATATGTTCTTTTTGAGGGGCACATACAAGAGCAACCCATCCTTTGGTTTGACAATGTCAGACTGGAAATCAAAAAGGTACTCACTCACTCCGCTATATTGGCGTTATCTGAAGAGGAAAATTTTTTTTATCCGACCACACTTATCATGACCATTTAACTATTATGCAGTTATAATCGCTCACACATTCACAGCATCAAAATCTCTTCTAGCACATACGAGGTGCACACACCTCTTGGCACCATTCACCATTCAAGCTGCCCTCCCTTTCCTCCCTAGCCGGCTGTCCCTAATCGCCTTATTTGAGTACCTAGATGCGCATATATATATATATATATAGATATTAACCTGTTTTCCCCTCCTTCTAGTAGGACTTTGTCTCTCTTACTGCCTCCCCAAGTCTGTGCTAATCACAGTTCTTTATTCTCCCCCCTACCCTTAAGAAAAGGAAAAAAGTAATAGCGGTCACTAATGTACTCTCAGTGTCCCCTCTTGCTGAACACTTTTATTTTATACTCCACTTCTTCATATATTCCCAGTACTAGTTAAGATAGCACTATGCGGCGCCGCCTTCCACCCCCTTTCGGAGCTAGGTTCCCGTCACTTTTATCTCTTATTCACCTCTTAATCCTAATGGCCATATGCAAAGAAAAAGCAAGGATAGTTTAAGATGATCTTTAGTAGATCTGCGTACCCCCTCTTCGTTTCCTGTCCTACACTTCACTCCCCGCTCCCCTTAAGATCGCTCGCACTCAGTACTCACGTGCCCGTCTTGAACCGATACTCTCCGAAACTGGGTCCGTCCAGGCAGTGTCGCCGTCAGCTCTACAGTCAGCCCCGGCTCCGGCGAGCGGTACTCAAAGGGGATTTTTCAACCGGGATCCCGTACCCCCTCTCTATTGAGTGCGCACTTCTTAGTGTACCGGTCGCCGTTGGCGGGCAGCCTCCCGGAGCCGGCTCACCGTGCGTATCCCTTTTCGACCGGAGATTCTCGTGCCAAACGGGGACGGTTAAAAGGAGTTTAGGAAGAAATAAAAATCACGCTATCGGGGTCACCACTGAAAGCAAGCGTCCCCAAACAGCACGATCCTCCCCGCAATGAGAGACAATGAAGGACTCTCCCAAAAATGGGAATAAGGCCAAGACAGAGTGCGGGTGAGCGTAAATGGGAGTTTATCAATCAGAATTGGGCATGCAAAGAACTCTGCAAACTCCGAGAGCGCTCTGTCTGACAATAGCAAAGACAGGCGTATATATTTACAAAAAACGTCATCAAAACCTACATACTATAGGGGGCACAAGTTCATTGGGATTGGGTGGCGACGACTAACTATAGGTGCTGCTGCGGCGTGGTTGGTCTTGGCTGGAAGACGTCACTGGTCACCCTCGTGGGTTGGGCTGGGCCTGGCAGGTCGGCTTGAGTTCATCCGGGCGGTGTTGGTGTGCTGAGGCGGCCTGTGGCAGAGATGAATGCCTTTCCTGACTTACTTGCCCTCTGCCATGCACCCCGCAGCCATTCAGTCATTTACAGTTCTATTCTCTTTAGTAAATCTTTCAATAGGTTAATGCAACACAGGAGGAATGCACCTTGTGATGGGTCTGGGGATAATATATCGAGGCCTGGTTACTCGTGATCTGTTGACCGGGGCCGTGGGTCGCGGGGCTAAGCTTCGGGGACTGGGGCGGGTGGTACAGGTCTTTCTGTCTTGTTAGAAGAGGTTATAGATGTTTCGCTGTGTGTCGTCAAAGTGTTGGGTGTCCTGATTGCACAGGGCCATAAGTCTAAGATAGTCCGGTGGGTTGTGGGGTTACGAGGGGGCGCTTGAGTTTAAACTAAGGTTTACTGCTATGCTGTAAATAATGCAGGTGGCTGGCCGCGGCCTTGGGTGCTGCAGTGGGGTTACAAGTCTTTGAAGCAGCTCCAGTCAGGTCGGGGGAGGCGTGATGGCACAGAGCGGGGCTCTGTTCTCATGTCTTGGCAGTCGTCTAAGGGGAGGGAGGGGGATACGTCGAGACCTTGTACGCTTTCACAAAGGTATCTCCCTCGTGTGTTGCCAAATATAGGTAAAGGCATCGCAAACATTTGAATACTTTCTATAACACTTATTTAAAATCACTTCAAAACATGCATTTAACCTTTGCTGGGTGCGTTTCGATTATACCCAGTCCGAGCACCATATTTGTACATTATATTCTAGCAGCTACAGTGTTTCAGTTACATGCATATACATTCGCAGTAAATGAGGTAGTGGTTAGATCAGTGGAGTACATAGAAAACGACCCGCCACTGTACGTGACGGTGGTGGCATATGAGGGGCTCAGACATTCACACATGATACGTGCACTCTCGCGCATTCTTGACATGAGTTTATAGTATAGTTGCATCCGCTTTCTCGCGTACTCTAGCAGCATTAGTTTTAGTTATGGCGCGAAACCATGTGAGGTAGGCTGCCCAGTGATACACGCGACGAACAGATCCCTGGAGCGTCCCTTTATCATTAGCATCCACCTGTAATGGTGCGGGCTCGCTATAGCTTATATCATGGGAGCATACTCTCTCGTTTTAATACATTCTACAGGCGTGTATGTTTTTGTGGAAGAAAGAAATAATGCAAGAGGACTTGACATTCATATATACATATATGTAAAGACTGTCTGCCATCAGAGGACCATTTTGCTGTTCATTTCATTGTTCAGGCCTGCTGGCTGGGACATGCTGATAGTGATGGTACACTGCGGGAGGTGAACTGTTACAATGTTAGCGTATTGCGCTAGCTCATGTCCGTCTTGTTCGTGGGAACGTGCTCGCAGCGGATCTGCCAGGGTGCTGCGGCAACAGGGATGTTCTCCAAGGGTGGGGGCCGCGCTACAGTGCGCTGAGCTCACACCATCTTTACCGGGCAGAGAATGGTTTTTGGGCCTAACTAAATTTGTGTTGTGATCAATACATGTGGGCATTCGATACGTGTGGGCAATGTCTCCAGTGGGTGAGCCCTCCACCACCTGGGCCCGGGTGGCATGAGGGAACGCCCAATGGGCCATAGCCCTCACCTGGGGAAGAAACGCAGGCGGGAAGGGTCTCCTGGACCAGTCCTCCCCTACAGTATCTCTCCCAAAACTCTATTGTCCAAGAGATTGCCACACGCCACCGTATGTGGAATGCCAAAGGGATACCTAGTATCCTCCTCCTCTCTGCTCCTGTGACTTTTTGGTCACATAGACAATCTCCTAGTTATGGATAGTGGCAGTGGACATGTTCTACCAACTATTGTGTAATTTGCATACCGCAGGCTCTGTCCATAGCCTTGGTAGTGCACAATAGGAGCACTCAAGTACCAACTTGGGGCCTCCCTTCTTTTTTGCCATTACTTGCATGGTTGTTCTTTGTTAGCCCTGCTTCTACCATATTGGGAGTGGGAGGCCTGTGTTTGGTTTTTTTTCCCTTTGGGGGGAATCCTTGGCTCCAGAAGGTCTGGGCAGACAGGAAGTGGGGAAGTTTTCCACCCCGCCCTGTCCTTTGTCTGCCAGAGTGCCTGAATAGGACCAGCTCCCACAGGGGGTCTGGCTGTCCAGATTGTTCCCTTTCTGTAAAATGCTGAGAGATTGCAGAGGAGTGTGTGCTGGAACTGTATGAAAAGTGAGGCTTCTGGAGTGAAAAACAAGTTGACCACTGGAAGCTGAAGTAACCGAAGAAGACGACCAGAGACTCCTGCAGACCCTTTGCAACACTGTGAAGCGACCTCTCAGAGGAACTCCGAAGAGGACAACCCCTTCCCTTTGGCTGGTGGCAACAACCAGTCCCAAGACGAACTTTGAATTGAGCCATTTTCAATTTCGAGTGGATCGTCCTGGAAAGGCCAAATCCCTCCAAATCTTTTCCGAGCCCTCAAGGACACTCCAGAGATCCGATCCAACTCGCCTAGATGCCTTCATCAGACCGTAGGACTGCAGGAAGCGAAGTCGATTGACTGGGCGATCCGTGTCCTTTTTTGATGCTGCAGAAAAGGCACCAAAACTGCAGTGCGAACCAAGAAGTTGTTGAAAGTCGTGCCCCATGTCCACCCAGGTCCTCCCTTTAGACCGCTGCTGAGAGCTCACGTCCATTGTCCTGCCTTCAGTCATCAGACCAAGGAATCTGGAGGTTGGGTTCAGAGCTGCAACATCGCAGAGCATCCAGCACAGACATGTTCTTCTAACCTAAGGTACTGTGGGGGAAAAGTTATTTCTCACCTGATTCCAGAACGTTGCTCCAGAGCTTTGGAGTGCATGTCCTTCATCAAGTCCTATTTAGGGTCTCCATCGTTGGTTATTAACTTGCTGCTTCTAAAAGACTAGAGAACTGAAGAAATCCACAGGAACTCTTCGTATTTTGCTGCTTTTTAAGACTTTGAGTCCTCTCTGAACTGCCTTTAGCTAGGGTTACGTTTTTGGACTTAAAAGACTTGCTGTGGGAAGAAACCCTCTCTAGAACCTTGAACCAGACTAGTGTTATTTTAACAAACCCTTTTACTTCCTTTAAGTTACTTTCTGGTATGTTTGCGCAGAGTAAATGTCTTACCATAAATCTGCTAAGAACCACAGGCGCGTGTAATTACCGATAATACGATAGCTCACATTTTCCTCTTAAGATAAGCCTGATTGCTCTGCCACTCTACCAAGGTCCTGAGTTAGTACATGCTTATACTAAGAGTTGGGAATCTACAAACCACTGGGATAGCTTACTAAAGTCTTATACCAGTAGGACTTTAAGAAAACTCCCTTAACAGGCATCCTGCTCTGGAAGGTCTTCTTCAACCGCGACTGGACGGATGCCTACTATGTGGGGTAGTAAAACAGCAATATGGGGTACCAGGTAGTAGAGCGCTCGAGTATGTGTGTCTACTGAGCTACTGTTTCAAAGTTGAATGGGATGGTGGCTGCTGCAAACCTATGGAACTGTAGACTCCCACAGCCTACTCCTATTTAAGTAGAAACAAAACTGATTGTTCCAAGGTAAAGCGCTGTCACCTGAAGCGAAATAATGAGTGAAAGAATGCGAGTTACAATTACTACAGTCTGTGTTTTCATCACAGTTATGCATCAAATGTATCGAAACTATGTTAAATTGCCAACACGTGTTTCGGCCCTTCCTGGGTCTTTATCAAGGCAAGGCTGAGTTGATGAAAAAACAATATAGATAAACAATATGTGAATATGGGACACATTGATTATAAAGGACAACCATATAATAATAATAATAATAATAATGCACAAAAATATATATAGAGATGAGAAAAGGTTTACTCAAATGCGCCAACCCAAAGTTAAAAATAAATATTGGTGAGTCAAATGAACTTCCAGCAAGGTTAGATTCTTATTTAAAAAGAAAAAGACTTCATTCCATATGGATAGTTCAAATATAATATATAATAATAGTACATTGCAGAAGAGATGAGGGAAACACAGAGGAAAATAGGACCCATGTGACAAATATGATTACATATCAACAGAGAACGCCAAAATTGAAGAAAAGCATTGATAAGGAGTTAAAAATCACCACAAGGTAAACAGAAATGCGATACGGGAAATGGGAAAGGAAGAGAAAAACAAATGGAAACTGAGTCTGCAATAATATGGCTTACAATGTGTTTGCCTCGTTTGCTTTCTCATTACCCTATGTGTAAATCAGGATTTCAAGCAATTGGGCTCGATGCCTGTCAAATGAGCTTTTTTCAACTTGTAAATTGACTATTGGCACCCGAATTTTGCTTTGCATACAATAATGCACACAAACCCAGTGTTGGCATATTTATTACCAAACAGTTTCAATTTGTTTTTCTCTTCCTTTCCCATATCGCATTTCTGTTTACCATGTGGTGATTTTTATTTTTATTCTCAAGCTCCTTTTCAATGCTTTTCTTCAATTTTGGTGTTCTCTGTTGACATGTAATCATGATATTTGTAACATGGGACCTCTTTTCCTCTGAGTTTCCCTTATCTCTTCTGCAATGTACTGTTATTATATGGTTGGCCTTTATCATCAATGTGGCCCATATTCTCATATTGTTTTATCTATATTGTTTTTTAATCAACTCAGCCTTGCCTTGATAAAGACCCAGGAAGGGTCGAAACAGTTTCGATACATTTGATGCATAACTGCTATTAAAACACAGACTATAGTAATTGAACAATCTGTTTTGTTTCTACTATGTATGGTACCCCTCGCTTGAACTCTTCTTCCCCTGACTAGTGAAGTGTCCTGAAGAGGTCGGCATCAGTGCTGTCTACATTTCTTTTTTGTAAAGGGTTGCACTCTGCTACTGGAATGGCCAGGAAGAATCCTTGCACCGGAGCTCCTGGGCACCTCTCCCTGCAAATAATGACTGGAGAACCTATCTCCCCACAGCCCTGGTCGACCCATCTGGGAAACGTCAGGGGGATCAGTAACCAAGGCCTTCACCTCCCACTGTTCTCCTTGGAATAAACCTTGGTTATTCGATTCCATCACTTTTTGATCATCGGATATAAAAGCCTTCTATCTGAAAGATAGGAATCTAATTGTACCTATCTGTAACTTTTTTAAATATCTTCTGGAACCTTTCACCAGCACAAGAACTCTTCCTACATTAGCCCCTTTTCCTAAGCAGCTTTGTGGCTTTTGGGCACAAGGCCCCATACATCATAGGGATTGGACTTATGAAGTTAAGGTATAATTATGAATTTGTTTCATTCTATTGCATCACTACTTACTTTCTTTGTATTGTCTAAGTTATTGGATGCATTTATAAGAACCTAAAGGTGACTGTATATATGTTTCAAATGTATTGTGTCCTCCCACGTATTCCTCATCTTAGATATGCCTTGGAAATGTCTTTTTCCTCTCTCCAGCAGAGGGTGCTCCACTCGAGGCGGCGACGTCGATGTCCCTCGGCGGCCTCCGTCGAGTGTCGACGTCATCCGTAGTATAATTGCCTCGAGCGCGCTGTTGGCCTCAGTTCCATTTTTCCGTTACCTTCGCATCAGATCAAAATAAAATGGCGCTTCAGTCACAGCGAATTATGTCGTCGTCTTCGAACCCGTATACTCCGAAAACAGGTTTTAAGAAATGTCTAAGGTGTGGAAGAAAAATGTCGCTGACCGACCCTCACCGCAACAGTCTCTAGTGCCTCGGGTCCAAACATCGGATCGACGACTGCGGTTCGTGCCAATCTATGACCCATAAGGCTTTGAAAGAAAGACGAGGTAAAATTGGCGATGGGGGAGGAACCCTCAAAGTTTTCTTCAAGAGGGAAAAAAGACTCTGCTGAGTCCTTGGCAAAAAGCCATAAAAAATCCAGATCGAGGAGTAGATAAAGGAAGTCCTCTTCTTCTTCCAAAAAGGCAAAGAAGAGACGACACCGATCTCCCTCTACTTCTTCTTCTTCCACGACTTCGGAGGAAGTTATTACTTGTCCAACTAAACATGCCTCCCCTAAAAAGTGGGAAGCATTTAGAGAGTCGATCAAGATTTTTGAGAACGCGGCCCAGACCCCCTTAAAAACGTCTGTTGAAGGTCATGCCTCTACTCACAAAAGAAGTGACAGAGGAAGGTCTAAAACTAGAAAATCCGACAAGAAATTGTCGAGGGTGTCTTCTAGGGACTCTTCCCAGACACCTAAAAAAGACAGACCTTAAGAAAGAGACTCTAGACGTTGATACGTCTTTAAAGACCTCGACGAAAACATCTTCGAAGGCTGTTGAGTATAAAGGGTCGACGACCCAGCAGAGAAGTCACGTCAAGTGCTTTATTGACGACCTCGAAGACTTCTTCAATGGCGTCGAGTGTTTCAAAGGCTCCTTCGACAACGTCGACTGCCTCGAAGATTCCTTCGACAGCATTCGGAGTGCCTTCGAAAACATCGAAGAATACCTCGATAGCATCGATGGTAACGGCCACGACTTCAACGCCAACGAAGCTTCTGTCAACGTTGACACCAATTAAAGGGTTGAAACCTAGTCCTGAGAAAGTATTTCACCCAGAAAGCAGACATGATTTTTTCCAAACTATGTCAGCTGTATATGGAGAAATGTCCTCAGAAAATGAGGAGGATGAAGAAGAAGATGAACCTGAGGTTTCATCAGCAGGGGTAAAATATGGTACAAGAGAAGTTCCTGAGGAATTAATCAATCCTCAATCAAAAATGCAGGACTTGTATGAAGCTTTACAGTCAGCAGGTAGACTAGATACGTCCCCGGAATACGAATTTGAAAGACCTGATCCAGCAGAACATGCTGATTTAGGTTGCAGAAAACTTATGAATAAAGTAACAGAGTTTATGGGATGGGGTCGGAATTCACCTGTATACCAGGATGATGATATGACAGATATTTTGTCAGGAGGACCTCAACCAGATCCCATACTTCCCTTTCATATTGCCCTGCAAAGGAGAGTAAATGCTGCTCGGGAAAGACCAGAATCTATTCCAGCAGTAAATAAAAAATATGTGGCAAAATACAGACCTTGTAACTCTCCAGAGTACCTGAGTAAGCATCCTTCTCCTGAGAGTCTGGTAGTTCAGGCAGCCACATCAACAAAAAATACTGCATACCCTACAATTCCCCCTGATGGGGATGACAAGAGATAGATACATGGTCGAAAAAGGTCTTTACATCAGGGAGCATGGCTCTAAAGTCCACCAATGTATCTTGCACTCTGGCTAGATTCAATTATACTCTGTGGAACTGCATGTCAACGGCAGCTCAACCCATCCCGGAAGGAGAGGAAGGTGATGGTTTCCTGTCCATAATTAAGGAAGGTAAGGAGGCTTCGGGAGAATGCCTTCAAGCAGGTTTGGACACTGCTGACAGTATCAGCAGGTCCATGGCGTCTAGCGCAGTGCTATGCAGATTTGCGTGGCTAAGGAAGTCTGGTTTTGCACCAGATGTTCAATATAGACTTCATTTGACGGCTCGAGGTTGTTTGGCAGCAAGGTGGATGAAAGTTTGGAGAAGCTGCAGACCTCCAAGGCAGCGGTAAAGTCACTCAGTGCCACTATAAGACAACCTCAGCAACGCCCCTACACAGGCTCATCTTCCTGGAGGGGTCGGCCTTTTCGTTATTATTTCTCAATTGGAAGAGGAAGGGGACAGGCCAGTCAAAGAGGGCAAAGGAAATTTCCTCGGCGAGGAAGAGGTGCTAGATCTGCCCCAGCAGCGGCATCTGTCCGTTCAGCCGCTGCTGGAGCTGCCGCAAAACCACTCTGAGGTTTTGACTCACAAGACCCCAGTGGGAGGCAGGATCTCACAGCATCTGAAAGAATGGTGAGACATTACTTCAGATGCTTGGGCACTGGAAACAGTATCCCAAGGTTACTGCCTTCCCTTTCTAAAGAAACCTCAGAATCACCCACCGGAATACAACCCTACTAAAAACCCAGATCTGCTCCTGTTGCAGGAAGTTTTGACCCTGATACAGAAAGGTGCAATAGAACATGTACCTGTAGCGGAAAGGAACAAGGGTTGGTATTCTCCATACTTCCTCATTCCAAAGAAGGACGGAGGACTGAGCCCCATCTTGGACTTGAGAAACTTGAACAAGTTCCTCAGGAAGCACAAGTTCAAGATGGTCACTCTTTCTCAGATCCTTCAGGCTCTCCAACTTCAAGACTGGTTGGTATCATTAGACCTTCAGGATGCTTACTTTCATGTGCCAATCCATCTCAAGCACAGAAAGTACCTGAGGTTCGCGATTGGCAACTCTCACTATCAGTTTTGAGTTCTGCCATTCGGGTTGACCTCCACCCCAAGAGTTTTCACCAAGTTCATGGCGGTAGTGGCAGCGAGTCTCAGAAGAGGGGGGGATTCACATCTACCCCTATTTGGACGATTGGATGATCAGAACAAGCCCAGGATCATCTATCCAAGACTTGCCACTTCCTTCACAAACTAGGGTTTTCTCTGAATTTAAAAAAGTCAAACATGATACCATCACAGAAGCTCCAGTTTATAGGAGCAGTCTTGGATACTTGTTTGGGCAAAGCCTCGCCTTCCGAAGAGAGAGCTCACCACATTCTGCAGATGGTGACAAAATTCCAGAATGCCCAATATCTACCGGCCTATCTACATATCCTCAAGGGAGAATTTTTTTGGCAACCATGGCCGGAGATAACAGTTGTAACGGACGCCTCACTCACGGGGTGGGGAGCTCACACCAACAAGTTGACAATCAGCGGTCGTTAGTCTTCAGCGGTCGTTAGTCTCCATCGGAGTCCAGAGTACATATCAACCTATTAGAGCTGAGGGTGATCAGACTAGCTCTGAAGGCCTTCTGCCCTCTATACGGGAAAAGAATGTCCTGATAAAGATGGACAACACAGTGGCCATTGTACTACCTCAACAAGAGAGGAGGAGAAGGGTCACTGCCACTGTGCAGAGAGGCAATGCAGCTCTGGTTCTGGGCAATACAAGAAGGGATCTCTCTATCTGCCATTCACCTAGCAGCAGAGCAAAACACAGCGGCAGATGCTCTGAGCAGGCAGAGCTCAGTCTCCCACGAGTGGGAACTAGCTCAGGAAGTCCTTCAAGAGATCTTCACCCTTTGGGGAACCCCTCAAGTGGATCTGTTCGCGACTATTGTCAACAGGAAGTGCGAACTGTATTGCTCAAGGGAATTTCCCCCGAGAGGAGCTCTAGGAGACACATTCGTAGTGGAGTGGGAGTTTCTTCTTCTATATGTGTTCCCTCCAGTCCCTTGATCCCTCAGGTAATCGGGAGGTTGAGAAAGTTCAGGAAAACCATGATCCTAATTGCCCTGGATTGGGCCAGGAGATCGTGGTACATGGACCTTCTCGACATGTCCATCTGCCCACCAATACGTCTTCCAAAAAGAGAGGATCTTCTCTCGCAAGAGGGAAGTCAAGTTCTCCATCCAGAGGTCAACACACTCAACCTTCACGCATGGCTTCTGAGAGGTTGAGATACAAGGATTGGGACCTTCCGGATGATGTTATGGAGGTTTTGAGGCCAGCAACAAAATCTTTGTACCGGTGTTGTTGGAATAAGTTCAGTAACTGATGCAGGGATAAGAATGTGGATCCTTTTGAATGTGACATTCCAATGGTATTATCTTTCCTGTTACATTTAGCTAATCTGGGGCTCCAGGTTAAGACAATAAAAGGATACGTAGCAGCGCTATCTATCTTCAGGTGCTCGTCAGAAGAAAAATCTTATTTTAAGATACCTTTAATAATACAATTTCTAAAAGGTTTAAACAATGTTTTTCCACCAATACCTTTTCAAGTTCCTGTGTGGGATTTAAATTTGGTACTTAAATTTCTGACATGTGCACCCTTTGAGCCTTTACATTCTTGCCCGTTAAGGCTTCTTACGTTAAAAACTATACTTCTAATTGCATTGACATCAGCCCGCAGAGTAAGTGAGTTGCAGGCACTTTCGAGTGGTCCTCCTCACACCATCTTTCATAAAGACAAAGTTGTCCTTCGAGTCAAACCCTCTTTTCTACCAAAAATAGTTTCAGACTTTCATCTGTCACAGAAAATAATTCTACCTGTGTTCTACCCTCCTCCTCACACAAGTAAGGAAGAGGAAAGACTACATAGGCTAGATCCCAGAAGGGCTCTTAGCTTTTACATCTCAAGATTGTCAAAAAAACGTCAGTGTGAACAACTATTTGTGGGATACACTGGCCCTAAATTAGGACTAGCTTTAACCAAACAAACATTATCAAGATGGATAATCTTAGCCATAACAGAGTGTTATAGGCTAGCTGGAAAAGATCCCACTGAGGGTTTAAGAGCTCATTCAACTAGGGGCATAGCAACTTTAACAGCACTTAAGAGGGGTGTCCCTGTACAAGACACTTGTGCAACAGCCACATGATTATCCATGCATACTTTCATCAAACATTATGCTTTGGACCCACTACCTCTCAAGGAGGTCTATTTGCCAAATCTATACTACATTCGGTACATGACTGAAAAGACATCTGTACTCCTGCCTCCAATAGAAAACTGCTTTGGGAGTCTGTCTAAGATGAGGAATACGTGGGAGGACACAATCCATTAGAAGAACAAGTTACTTACCAACTGTAACGTTTTTTCGATTGGGTGTTCCTCCCACGTATTCCTCATCGACCCTCCCATCCTACCCCACAGTACAGTTTACGTGGTTTACACTCTAAATTCTTTTAAGGCTTGGGTCAATAAGAGGCACGCCTTTGTTTATAATACATGGGCTCTGAAGCACGAAAAAACAGAACTGAGGCCAACAGGCGCGCTCGAGGCAATTATACTACCGAGGGACATCGACGTCGCCACCTCGAGTGGAGCGGCCTCTGCTGGAGAGGGGAAAAAAAAATCGGAGGCGAAACCTAAAGGTAAGGATATATCTGTTACGCTCATCTGGTATCCACAGGGACACCACCCAGCCGGGTTACTCGCTGGTATGCTTCTCAGCTTTGCCCTGATGTGGTCTGCGGGGAAGGTTCTGCCTGAAAATACAGGAGGACTGTGTTCAAGACTGACTGACTGGGATAAGTATCCTCCCTCCACCCCTCTGATTTCAGTCCCTCTGGCGCCCTCTCCTCACCTTGTGGTAGAATTAGGCACGCTCTCCATCCTGCCTTCTTTGCAGGGGCGCGTTGTCTTTCATGGGCGAGTGCGGTCCAGTTACTTCACTGACGGCGGCCCGTTTCATATTGTTCAAGTAGGTCTTATTGCTGTTCTTTAGTTTTGTTGCTATCCTGCATGCCTTTCTTTGTTTAAAATGTCTCTTTTTTTCTCCCTTAGGTGTGTGGAGCTCCAGCGCGGCGAACTGGCTTGGTTGAGCCCCGCTGGTAAATGATGGCGCAATAGGAGCGCTATGATGCGGTAAGTAAGTGCTATGCGCAGCGCTGCAAAGTCTTGCCTTTGCTAACCTGTGTTTTCCTTCCTTGTAGGTCGCGGTGTTCTTCAGCGCGAGTGGAATGTCCGGAGTGGTGCCAGCCGAGAGGCGACCAGCCAGGTAAGCCTTTTTAGCAGTTCGTAATTTGTAAATGTCTACTGCTTTCTTTAATGTTGCCTCCATCTTCCTCTTTGAGGTCGTTCTGTTTGGGAGGCGTGCAGATTCGAGGAAGCTGTTCTCAGTAGCTGCGAGTGGCTAAAGATGAAGACTGCAGGTAAGATGCTGCTGCTAATGATGTTCCTTTTGTCTCCTTGCAGGTTCTGCTTCTCTGAGGTTCGAGGGAATAGCTGCACACTGTGAGCGTCACGTTGCATGCTGCAAAGTAACGCAAAGCGTTTTTTCTTGCTCGGGTGTGGTTTAAATAGCCCCTACAAAATAGTCCAGGTAAAGTAGTCCCTAGGCTACCACACCCAAAACACTATACCGCATAGCTTGGTTCTTAGGACCAAGCTATGTGAATGCGTCCATGTTGGCTGACAATACAATAAAGTAGTTCCTAAGCGCATGTTTTTTCATGGTGTATGAGCCTGGCGACATGGGTGCCAGGACTGGCCGCATGAGGGCTTTCGAAGAGGATGCCAGGCTCTAGAGGCCTGAGTCCTGACTCCACCTGGCCAATGGGTTTGCCAGAGAGGATTTTGGGCGAGGGTCGTGACAATATCTAAGATGAGGAATACGTGGGTGGAACATCCAATCGAAAGAACGTTACAGTTGGTAAGTAACTTGTTCTTCTAATTGAGTGTTGTGTGATATCACCTGCTTGTTTCATTTCCTAGTGTGTTTTGTGCCTAGAATATAGTATTTGTGTACATGCCTGTCTAAATTGAATTATGTGCTTCACTCTGTGGATTGATTATGGACCCCTGACCCCACGCACACTCCCCACGTGTACCTCGATTGGGTTTGGCTAACCTCTGAGCTCCCCAGTTCACTATAACTAGGGTGGCATCCTAAAATCTGTCCACCAGGCCATATTCTAGAAATCCATCTTGATATAAACTGAGCAAGAAGAGTGAAGGTGCAAAAGCGAGAGGAAACCCAGGGTGGGCAAGGTGCAATGAGGGTTGTGGTGGCGTTACATCAAAGGCTGCAAGAGGGTTTTGTGATGATTCACCTTCTCCTGTCACTTCTCCCCAACAAAGAACCCCTCTTCATGAGGGTAGGGTGGTGGTTTAATGTGGGAGTACCTCCTTGATAAAGACAACCACCTGGGTAAAAGTCTACAAAATACCGTGAAATACCGTGAACCTAACACTCTCAGGCCTGTTACCACCTTTCCACCAACTACCCCCCCCCCACCACCCCATAGCACTTCTATTTGTTATTGGAACATTATACCAGTTACTGAAACAAAGAAGATTGCTCACAGTACAGATAGCATGACTATGGTATTGGCACGAAAAAGATCACCCAAGCATGAAAATTACCAGCAAGGCCAGTACTGAGACGAGGTAGGTCCCCCCCCCCCCCCCCCCCAGTGTTGAGCAGCAGGTCACGGAAGTGACTGGAACCTGGAAAACAGTGGCGCAACCTCTGGGAGGTGGACCGAGTGGTCCAGTAAATTCGCCTACACTGTCGGTGAAGAGACCATGAACAAGGTACGCGAGCAGGAGCAGCAGAAGCCAGAGACACCGGCGCATCCTGGCGAGAATACGCAAGCACCCAGGAAGAACCAGCCAAGAGTTCCGGAGCCAACGAAGGTAACAGGAACGTCATGGGGACCGATCAGGGCTTGGAGGTGCGGGAGAGAGAGACACTGCATGAGAGTAATAAGAGGCATCTTCCTTGTAGCAGTACTTTGGGAGAGAGTCAACCAACTGGGCCTAGGAAAACGGGAAGAGAACCCAGGGTCTGGGACCCAAATCAAAGTCACGTATATCAGTTTCTGATGCTTGTGAATCTGCTTAGAACCACATGCTGTGCATATAGTCCGACATCTAATGGTAATTGCGGAGTATTGCATCTTTTTTCGAAGATCGAAAAGGGATGTCGACATGGGCATGACTGCAACACTATCCCTAACCTGACATGTAGTGTACCCAACAACCCTCACGCGTTGAGGTCCCACCAGATTTGTTTTTCCCCTTACCTAGTAGGTCGCAAATAATGTGGAGCTTGTACGATTTGATATTGCTTCTTCCATATATTGATAATTCCACTGTTCTTCGGTGGTTTGTTTGCCTTCGACGACTACTCGGTGGCTGTTTTGACAGCTGGTCCTGTCTGCCGACGTTCCAATCTGAGCTGATCAGCAACTATTTACCGCGTGGCCTTGGCCCTCCGGCCTGGCATTCACAGTAGGAAGAGTGAGGCCCTATTGGTCTTTTCTCCTCTGAGAATGCCTTTCCTTTACCCCTTCTCTACACTTTGTCTCGGTCTGGCTAACACCCTTTAAATTCTGCCTGTCTTTCAATATCAAGTTTCCTTGGAAAGGCACCCAACGCCAATGAAACTAGTGTCTCCCTTGTGACCACAACAAGTGTGTGTGTAAAGCCTGCAAGCTCTTTTGGCACAAGACCTGAAAGACAGGCGTACGAAACGGTGGGCGGCCTATGCCCTCTAAGCAGAGAGTCACTCTGCCGCGGCGCATCAGACGAGGAATCTTTCGGCAGCCCCAACTCCGATTCAGAGACGCCTACCTTACTGTTGAGCCCTTGTGCTCCCATGTGTCCGTCCTTGGCCCGACAAGCATGCCGCTGGCAGTGCTATGGGGAAGTCACAGCTGGGTGACAAGGACACACACACCACCTACTCTCAAACACACAATGCCGAAACCTTCCCCGCTGTACCCATTAAAGAAAGGTACCACACCTGCAGGCCCCTCAAAGCTTTCGACTGGCCCTTCCGACCTTCGCGGTTTGGCGACCTCTGCGACCTACGCATGGTGCTAAATATTCTTCTGTAGCGGGCATTCCCACTAAATCTTAGGCTTCCGGTGCAGTAGCACCCAAAAACGCACCGAAGTGGAGAAGCTTTATAAAAGCTTCCGGGAGAAGCTTTCTAAAACTAATCCGGCTGTTCTGGACCCCAGGAATGCCACATTTTCATCTGAGGGCTATTCTACGGCCACTCCTCCTCTTTCTAGGTCCCTGCATCAAGACCCAGCTCCTCCTGCGCGGCCCTTTTCCCCCTCCAGATCCCTCAGACTCCTCCTGAATGGACCAGGGACAGGTTTGAGCCTTGCATGAATAAAATGGCTGAATTCATCAATTTAGCAGGCCAATTTGACGACATGCTGAAGAGGCATAGCGATGTGGGCCCTTTCCCCCATCTCTTCCAAGTCCCAGAGGCTTCACTCTCCCAGTGCTCAGTTCTCCTCCTTAGGAGTCCCATCAGGCCCCCCCAAGTGGATGTCTTTCTGGACGACCTGGATGATCGCATCCAGGAGGTTTTCTATGCCCATGACCCCCACCAGGGTGGCCAGGATCCAATCTATCAAGACCCAGACTGGAACCCCGTGCATGACATGGGCATGTGGCATTCTACCCCTCCACATGAAACTGACCCTGTCTCCCAACCTAGAGACTCATTGCCTGTCAAAAAAAACAAGCTATTCCTTTATTGAACTCGGTGTCAAGAAGTGCCTGCCCCTGACACCCCCTCCCCCTCGGTCCATCTCCCCCCCCCGGCCATTACTTATACCATCGCTCACACATGCAGTGCATCCCTGTGTGGAGAAAATGTTCTGCCTGGCTCCTTCGTACTGACTGCACATCGGGGACCTTGCCATCCGGACTCCCTAGTCGTCACGACTACCCACAAGCGGGCAGGGGTACCGCTGTCTTAGTCAGAATCCTGACAAGGACTACAACAAATTGAAAGCCCTTGGCAAGCGTGTCACCACCTTTGCTGCTTTTTCCACCAGGATTGCTAACAACACCACGCTCCTTGCAAGCTATAGTGTCATTCTGTTGGGGTCTTGTCCAGGACTGCCTTCTGGAACCAAACTGCCTTTTGGCTGTGGATACGGAGGGCAGACAAGTCACCCAGAACATCCTTCAAAATACCTTGGACTCTTCAGAGACTGTAAACGTATCCTTGCCCAGGGAACCCTCCTCAAGCGCAACGCCTGGTTGAAGAATTCGGGGTTCAAACCAGATACTCAGGCCTCTTTGATTAACAAGCTAGCTCAGGAGATGGCAGCATAGTGGCTGTACTCCTGTGCCCTGAGTGTACCTTCTTTCACAATGGCTGATGAGAAGACTGAAGAGACCTCCCAACCAGCAAAACGACAAAAGGGAAGGGAAGACACTGATTCAAGAGATTCAAGAGATGATCAGCTTCTGGATCTGCTTACCAAGGTGACTCTTGATATTGCTGAGATTAAAGCAAAGATGATCAGCACTGAAGATAGGTATTCTGATCTGTCTACAAAGGTTTCTGAGATTGAGGACCATTTTACAGTTACTGATGAAAAAACGGTGAAGCTACATGATAAACCCAGATAAATGGAAATACAAAATGGAAGACTAATGCTTAAATTGTCAGAACAGGAAGATTTTTCTAAGAGAACAACATCAGGCTGGCTGGTTTTCCGGAAAATGTGGAACGTGGAAATCCAATGAGCTTCTTGGAGAAGGCAGTGGTTTCAGTCCTGAAATTGGATCCAAACACCCCCTTGGAAATAGAAAGGGCTCATAGGGCACTGGGACAAAAACCAGCATTGGGTCAAAGACCGAGGCATTTTATAGTGAAGTTCCTCAAATTCCCCATGAGAGAACTGGTTTTGAAAAAATCACGTGAGTTGGGGGATTTTCAGTGGGGTGGTAACAAAATTATGTTCTTTGGAGATCTGAGCAGAGATGTCTTGGATAAGAGAAGACTGTTTAATGCAGCAAAAGATAAGGCTAGGAACAGAAAATTGCATTATTACATGGTGTATCCACCAATTTTGAGAGTGATTGTTGATGGCCAGACTCACTCCTTTTCAGATCATAAGCTTGCAAGCCTTTTCTATCTGCTGCAGAAACTATACCCATGGACACTGCATCTGGGTCCCAGAGGACCGTTTCAACAAAAAAAAAAGATGACTGACTGGTGAAGATTTGGTGTTTTTGTTGAATGGCTGTTAGTTTTATTCCCTGTTTCAAGATTCAAATTTGCATTTTACATTACATTTTTTTTAATATGTAAAATGTGTTTTTTTACGAGCTAGCAGAGTTCGTTTTCTTTTTTTTCGTTATAACAGAACGTTTGGGGCAGGTTGTATAATGCTCTGGAGTCGTGAGAGGCTGCGAGGGATTTCAAGTAAAGGACCCTGTTACGCTCTGCTGGATCACATGACTTTGGTCTGAATGTGCATCGGACGAGAAATGGCTGACGAGGAAGAGTCGCTGATCGGCTCTGCATTGGTTTATGCGCATGGGGAACTTTATGGAGGAAAGAAGCAGCCGGGTAGCACTAACTGGCAAACATGCTGGCGACAGATATAGACTCCATTGCCAATGTCTGTAATGTGTATGGGTCCGGCGTGTTTAATCTTACGGACGCCTCTCGGATTCTGCACTGTACTTCATGAGGCGTATGCGATTTCCCGCGCAGACATGCCGCTACGGCCACATGGCTTGGATTACCGTAGGTGACTCCAATTACTCTCCGCTCTTGAGCATGCAATTGTGGCAGTGCATGCGCTTTTGCATTGATTTATTTTAGCGTTCATGTAATCTCTACGTTCTGGCAGACACTTTGCGCTATGTTTGATGGCTGGTCATCGCGTACTGCAGATGGCGCTGGGTCAGTCTGACGGCTATTCATATCCTTGGCCTGTAGACTTGCTCATCTCTAGGGTCATGGCAGCTTCGGACTTGCTCGTAAAATCCCTGCATTGTTGCACAAACAGAGGACCACTATTTTTTTACGGAAAGTGTAGGCGGAACTTGCTCCTTGACGTTTTTTTGTCTAGTCTTTGTCCTGGTATCCTGGTGTTTTTTTTTGTTTTTTTTTGCCGGGGCTGTCAGGGGTTGGGGGAATATTTCTGAAATGTGTTAAAACTGTGATGTAATGTTCTGAATTACTGTTTTTCTTCAGCCGTCTGTTATTTACCAAATGGATTCTTCAATGGAGTGTGAATGCCGGATTTGCTGGTACCTGAGATTGGATGTATGCATGTATATGGATATATTTGGGGTGTTATGTTTATGAATGTTCGATTTTGGTCTTTTGATGTCTGAATGTTGGTTGTGAGGATGCATGTTTTTGCGTGTAGTTATTCGAAGGGCTGGAAGTGAATGTGATTGTGTGCACTTGGTAGCTGTCCTTGATTGGGTGCAGCACATAGGAATGATATATTGAAGGCATCATTTGTCTACTGGGTTTTAGCCCATTACTTGCTGTGATTTTCATGTGGTGTTCACTGATGTATGCAGTAGTTCTTCTTCTGTAATCTTTGTGTTTTTTTGCGCATCACTTTACAACATATGGTTCTCTATTCATTTCTATTATATGTACATAGAGGAAAGAGTATGTAAATGTTTTTGTTTAAACTCTTAGCAGAAGCAGTTATGTATTACATCTGATTTGGGGGAATACCCTTTGGGCTTATGGGGCTTTGAAGTTTTGTTGTGAACCAGGGGGGTTTATGAGCATAGTATTTATATTTCACTGTCTGAATTTTTGTTTGCTTGTTTGTGTTGATTGGGATGGGAACAGGGGGATGTGGAAGTTGTACTAATTGTATGAGTTCCATTGTTGGGTTGAAAGAAATGGTGATGATGCTGTTGGGTAAGGTCTTAACTGAGGTGGCTGCTTGGATGGTCAACGGAGAGGTGGCTGACTATTTCTGTGTCGGGTTGGGACCAAGTCTGGATTGGGAATTTGGGAGGTGATAATGGGGGTTTTGGTTGAATATGGGGGTTTGGGGGTTTTTGAGGAGATTAGGTGTTGGTAGGATTGGCAATAATTCAGGATAGAAGGGTTGAACTGATATATTATTTATAAGTTGGGCATGGGGTCCTAGGGTTGCAGTTCAGTGGTGAGGTGTTGTTCTTTTGGGGATTATTGTTTAGTCCTGTTGATGGACTATTTGCAATTTAAATGTTTTCTATGTGTTGATTGTTGTATGTGTTTATTATGTTGTATATTTTTGGGGGGGGGGATACTCTACTGTTCTACACCAAATCTTTGCTGACTTTATGGTTTTTGAGGATTTTAAGCTTTTTATGTGATTCCCGATCTTTGAGCTGATGTCTTGGATGATCCGTGTTAATAGTTTAGAGTCTGTGCTCGACAGAATTTGATGGGATCTTTGAATTTTGTGACTTGGAATGTTAAAGGGCTGAATTATCCGAAAAAAGGAAGGAATGTGATGGTCTAGTTATGACGTTAGCGGGCATATGTTATATTCTTACAGGAGACACATCTGATAGACAATCCGGACATTTTCTTTGGGGCATCAAAATCTACAACGGTATTTTTGAATTGTTACTCCGGAAGTTCGAGGGGTGTGGGATTGCTGCTTTGGAAGAATTTGGGAATGATGGTTGACAATGTACTTATGGATGATGGTGGACGGTATATTTTAGCGGATGTTAAGTATGAAGGAAGGATGCTGACTCTGGGATCAGTGTACAGTCCTTGCTCATTTTTTTAAGGAATTGACGGATTCTTTGAAAAAGATGAATGGTGAGTATATTGTCATTGGAGGTGATTTTAATTGTGTTGTGGATGCTGCCCTGGATTGATTATCAACGTGCAGGTTTACAGGTCTGGGGCTGAGTAATGCTTTTCAGGGATTCATGGATAATTTTGACTTGCTGGATAGTTGGAGGTCACTTCACCCGACGGAGAAGGGTTTTTCGTTTTCTTCTTCAGCTCACAATTCTTACTCTAGACTTGATTATTTGTTGATTTTGGAATAGAATGCTTGATGCTGTCAATAAGTTGGAAATTGGAGAGCAGTGTCTTTCTGATCATTCGTTGGTAAAGTTGCACATGGATCGATTCATGCATAGACCTACAGGTGGTAAATGGAGACTTAAGACTTTCATCCTGCAATAGGAGAAGGTCTGTGAGGCTATTAATGTTTCTATTATTAATTTTTTCGAGGAAAATGTGGGTTCAGCAGACTTTATGACAGTGTGGGATGCGTTTAAGGCAACTATAAGAGGGGATTTGATTAATTGGACAGCTAGAGTTAGGAGGGAAGGGGAAGTGAGTATTAAAGGGTTGGAATTGGAACTCAAGGTACTACAGCAGGAGTATGCTCTGTCTGGTAAAAGGGAGGACAGACTGAAGATGGAGGATGTTAGGAGCAAATTAAAGAAAATGATAGAGGATCAAGCTGAGAAGGGTCTATATTTCATGAGGGGGATAAGGGAGGGCGATTACTTGCTAGGAAATTGAAAAGTTTTATCGGATAGGTCGTTTGTGCAGAAGATTGAGGTTACAGTTGGGGATGTGACGGTTAGAAGTATTGATATTTGTGAATGCTTTATATCCTATTATGCTTCTCTTTATGCGGACGCATCACAACCTGAGGGTGGAAAACTAGTGGAGTTTTTTGACAAAAACAGATCTTCCGTTTTTGTCTGAGGAGGGTAGAGAGGCGCTTGATGCTTGCATTGTAGAAACGCAGATTGTGGATGCTCTTTACCACCTTAATATGGGCAAGTGTCCTGGTGCGGATGGGTTACCTGTGGAGTTTGTAGGGGAGGAATGGCCACGAGGCCCTCCTCACCTACAGCTCCCTCCCCAGGTGAGGACCATGGCTCGGTGGGAGCACCCTCATGCCACCCGGGCCCAGGTGGAGGGGGGTTCACCCGCCGACGACATTGCCCACACGCACCCTGTCTTTGCATTTACCGAAACTTAAGTTAGGCCTAGACGCCATCGTGCACAGCAAACATGGTGTGAGTTCAGCACACTGTAACGAGGCCCCCACCTTTGGAGGGCCTTTCATGCATCTCTGCCGCCTCAGCAGCCCTGGCAGATCCGCTGCGAGCGCGTTCCCATGAGAAAGTCGGAGATGAGCTAAACCCGAGATGCCAACACGGCAACATTATATTAGTAACAATGTGATATTGCACCCCGTATGACCCGGACCGCAAGGCCGGGGCAACGGGGAAAAAAGCTGAAGCATCACTATCTGAAGAAGGTAGAAAATAGTTCAAGTATTGGTATTAATGAACTACCTCTGTTTAAAATGTGAACGAACCATAAAAATGTAACGTTATATGATATCCCTCCAGGTCTGGACTAGTGCTGCTATAACCACGGAGAAAGATGTTGACCAAACGTGTAACCTCTATTTGTAAAAGTGTTTTTCAATAGTATGTAGAAACTTGAACTCATATATGTTTTGAATCACCCAAAGCGGCGAGCATCAATCTCTGTAGGCCATAACCTAGATATCCCTCGTATAACGTCTAATGTACATACAATACGCACACAATGTAGTGAACATAATGTTAGGTAATGAAAAGGTACTGGAACCGACTGTATTAAAGAAATGTGTAACGAAAATGAAATATATATATATATATATGTGTGTCTGAATAACGTTAAAATAAGGCAGAACAGTATAAAACTTCTGCATTCACTGATCAGCAACGCACGAGGAAAATACCTTTTGTGAGTATATGCAAGGTCATTCCCTCTCCCACCCCACCAAGCCTGCCAGATAAAAAAGCTAAGACTTGTGCTGCGCTCCCTCACCTCCCCCAACCAAGCTGGCGTTACTTCAGAGAGTCAGAGGCCCCGGCGCCGCAACCAAGGCCACAGCCCGCCACCTGTGTTATTTACAGCACGGTAATAAACCCACGGATGAACCCACTGATCTACCAGCACCCTCTCATAAATCCCCACGAACCCCCCCCCCAAGAATCCTGACCCCGTGTAAGGACGACCCCCATCATTGGGACAAGACACAGAGACCCATCTATATAATAACTTCTAACGCAGCAGACAGACATGTATCACTCGGCCCAGGTCCCAGAGCCCCGTCCCGTGACCTAAAATACCGGTCAATAAGACACAGGTAAATCTCACCCCAACCAACAACCACCAGACCTCTCACGAGGTGCATTCCTCATGTGTTGTGTTTATTTTATAAGATAAGCTGGTGAAGCGATTTATTAATGAACGTAAATGTCATTTTCTGAATAACTGTAGTGTGCATGGCCTAGGGCAAATGAGACAGGAAAGGTATTCGTTATTGTCACAGGCTGCCCCAGCACATCAACACCGCATGGATGACCTCAAGCCGGCCTGCCAGGCCCAACCCAACCCACGAGGCTGACCAGTGACGTCGTCCCGCCAAGACCAACCCCGCGCCAGCAACACCTATAGTTAGTCGACACCACCCAATCCCAATTGACTTGTGCCCCCTATAGTGTTTAGGTGTTGATGACGTTTTTTGTATTAGAAATACGCCTGTCTTTGCTATTGTCAGGCAGAGCGCTCTCGTAGGTTGCAGAGTTCTTTGCATGCCTTATCCTTGGATAAACTCCCACTTACGCTCACCCGCACTCTGTCTTGGTCTTATTCCCACTACGGGAGAGTCCCTTATTGTCTCTCATTGCGGGGAGGATCGTGCTGAATTGGGGGCGCTTCCTTTCAGTGGTGACCCCGATAGCGTGATATCTCCAAACTATTTTTCCTAACTCCTTCTTAAACGACCCCCTTGTGGCACGAGAATCTCCGGTCGAGAAGGGATACGCACGGTGAGCCGTCTCCGGGAGGCCGCCCGCCAACGGCGACCGGCACAATAAGAAGTGCGCACTCAATGAGAAAGGGTACGGGATCCCGATTGGAAAAAAATCCCCTTTGAGTGCCGCTCGCCGGAGCCAGGGGCTGACCGTTGAGTTACCGGTGACGCCGCCTGGACGGACCCAGTTTCGGAGAGTATCGGTTCAAGACGGGCACGTGAGTACCGAGTGCGAGTGATCGTCAAGGGGAAAAGAAAGGGAATTGGGAATAACAGAACGGGGACAGGTAGAGGAGAAGAATATCGGGGGTCTACTACAGACGGGTCTTGAAATTTTCTTTATTCTTTCTTTTGCATATGGCCATTAGGAGTAAGAAATAAGTGACGTGGTAGAAGTGACGGAAACCTAGCTCCGAGAGGGGGTGGAAGGCGGCGCCGCATAGTGCTATCTAGACTAGTACTGGGAATATATGAAGAAGTGAGAAATAAGTTATTGGTGTCTAGCAAAAGGAGACACCGGGAATATTTTTTAGTGATTGTGCTCTCTCTCTCTATTTCTTCTTTTTCCATTTCCACGGGGTAGGGGGCGAAAATGAGAAGGGTATAAAGAAGTTAGAACATCTTAAAAAGCGGGGACTCAGTAGTGGCACGTACAGACGTGAACACAGTAACCTTAGCAGGAAAACAGGGACAGCTGGTTAGGGAGGAAAGGGAGGAGAAAGACAAAGAGTGTGAGTGGAAAGTATTGTGAAGGGTGCGCGCACCGTACGAGTGTGAGAGACGAACGGGTGGCCGCGAGGTGGTGTCAGAGAGTGTGGCCATAACCAGTACTTGATCAATTACAAGTGAGATCACATAAGAGTGCCTGGGAATGGGAAGGAGATGAGATATGGTGAGTGAGAAGAGATTTGTGCAGTGAATAACGGTGGGTGATAATTTTAAGAGGTCCGCTCTTGTCTGTGCCATAAAGGAATACATACGCATATTTACAGCTAATAAAAGGTAACGAAAGCGAACGTGGTAGCGCTAGCGATTTAAAGGATGGGGGCTGAAACTCCCTTGTCACACATTTGCAAGAGCTTGCCGGGATATGCTGAACGCATAAATAAATATCATGATCAATGGTTAACAGAATTGAAAGGGGAGGGGTTGCCCCAGATTTGGCCAGAAGGAGGGTCTTTTGACAAAAGCGTTCTTGATATGGTATGTACATGTATTCGCCTCAAGTATAAGGGAAAACAATGGCAGAACAGGAAGGAGATATTAGATCTTTGGAGATTGTTTGAGGAAGTACCCCCACCCAAAGCTCCAGCTCCAAATATTGATTTACCCTCCACCACAGACAATCCACTAATGATCCCGCGAGAGGAAAAGGAACAGTTAAGTACAGAACAGCCTGCGGAAGTGGTTATGTTGTACCCAATATTACCTAAACCAGCCCCTGCAGCAGGATATAGCGACCCGATTTATGTGCCTCCCCCTTCAACCAGCACGCCACAAAGACCAACTGCACCCCCACCATACGAAAACACCAGAGAGCGCACCCAGGGAGGCACACAGAGAGTGGACATAGAGAAGTTAACGAGTGACTTAGAGTCGAGGCTTACAGTGGCACGAGATGAGCTCTCAAGAATAAAAGACATATGTGAACGCACAGCGTGCGCCCCCACACAATCTGGACGCACGTCTAGAGCGTCGAGCGAAAGTAGACAAATTGAGGAAGGATGGAAAAGTGATTATGATGACAGAACACAAGTCCCTATATGAAGAATTAGAAAAGGGGGGTGGGAGGGAGGAAGGGGGGCCTGGTTCTTCACCTCCTATAACGAGAAGGTACAGAAGAAGGGAGAAAAGTAGGCGGAGAAGAGAGACTGGTGGAAAAGGGTATGATGAGTATTATGGGCTAGGGTTAGACAAAATGGAAGACCCACGACACCCTCACCAAGCAAATAAATGGTATGCAGATATGAGCACAACAGCTAAACAAACAACCAATGAGAGCTGTTATGTCTGCTCACTTATCCCCCATGCATCAGGCACACCTAAAGTATTGTTGCCACGAGAATTGCCCATTGTGGATGCCCAATGTCTCCTTCATCTCACGCTGTGTAGAATAAAGAACACTTTCCAAGCACACGATGTCTCTTTCAGAATGGTACAGAACAACAAAACGTGCTATTCGCAAGCGTCTGGAGTGATCTGCCTTAAAGAACCTTTCTTTGCAATACAAGGGACACTGTTTTCCGAAAGCAAATGGAAAGACGAAGAAGTGCTGTGCAAGGCAGAAGCACTGAAGGGTGTTCAACCGGAAAAGTTGCGGTGGATGGAAAGAACGTGCTTGCCAATATGGAAAGAACACATCCCTAAATTAACATGGGTAACAGCGATGGAAAAACCCTTTAAGCTACAAAGTGAAATACAAAACAAACTATGTTTCAAGGGAGAAGGAAAAATGGCAATAGGAACGAACAAGAACTGTAACAAAACTCTCACCATCCCAGATATGAAAAAAGGAACAGCAGCACTAATGGACACCTACTGGGTATGCGGGAACAAGGCGTACCTGCACCTTCCCCAATCATGGAGTGGTAGCTGCTCAATGGCCACTTTGCATTCAACACTAATGGTGATTCCCGAAAGCCATATTGACAGAAGTAACACGATGAACGAAGGCTTGAACCAGAATGCAGCGTCTCCAACTACACAAGCGCACCTTTATGTCCTGTCCTCCGGAGGGAAAGGAGAAGAGCTCTCAAGGAACAAGCGAGCCTCGAACTACATATCACAAGCATCATCTGATTTATTGGCACAGATCCCAGACAAGTATCGCCTGTTCAGCTCCGTGGAAACATTCTTTGCTTCACTAGTATCAAGTGTCCAAGCAAGAGCAAATGCAAAATGGCTCCAGATCACACGATGGGAACTGATCCAGTTGGCCAATGACACTGAAGAAGGGTTTAACATAATAAAGGTGGAACTACGAGCTCTGCGATTAATGACCATGCAAAACAGGTATGTTCTAGACCTGTTAACAGCAATCGATGGAGGTGTTTGCCGAAAAATAGGAAGTGCATGCTGCACGTTCGTACCTTCCGAAGACGCAGAAAATGGGTCCCTGTCCCACGTTATTGAAGCAGTACATAACCTGGGCGAGAAGATGAAAATGGAAGGTGGAGCTGAGGATAGCTCGTGGTTCGACAATATCTTCTCTTGGGTTCCCTCATGGCTTGGAGTGACAATGAAGTTCCTGATACCAATAGTGGTGATCATCCTTGTGATGTTCTGCCTGTGCCAGGTGGGCCTCCGATGTTGTGCTAATGCAGTCCCTAACGGTGCAATGATGATGGTGACAATGGGCAACTCCGGTGGTACAATTAAAGCAACACAAGAAGTACATGTGCAGACAGGAACAGACAACACCCCCAGGTACCAGTTAGTGCCTATGTGCCGTGACAAGTACATAGTAGATAAGCTATGGCACACCACGATTAAAGAACCACGAGACGTAGAACTGGAATGGTATGAGGAGGTCTGGGTAGATCTGGAAGAGACCGGCGACTGTATATATTTGACATGTACACCAGACGAGTATGCTAGGAGAGGTGAGAGCTTAAGGGGGGTGTGCAGAGCATGGATGCCTATAAAAGGAACCCCTGCATGGGATGGTGCAGTGTTAGAAGAACAAGAATGTAGAAGATTAGAAGAGCTAAAGAAATTCGTTACTTTAAGTAACGAAAGGGGGGAAATGTAGGGGAGGAATGGCCACGAGGCCCTCCTCACCTACAGCTCCCTCCCCAGGTGAGGACCATGGCTCGGTGGGAGCACCCTCATGCCACCCGGGCCCAGGTGGAGGGGGGTTCACCCGCCGACGACATTGCCCACACGCACCCTGTCTTTGCATTTACCGAAACTTAAGTTAGGCCTAGACGCCATCGTGCACAGCAAACATGGTGTGAGTTCAGCACACTGTAACGAGGCCCCCACCTTTGGAGGGCCTTTCATGCATCTCTGCCGCCTCAGCAGCCCTGGCAGATCCGCTGCGAGCGCGTTCCCATGAGAAAGTCGGAGATGAGCTAAACCCGAGATGCCAACACGGCAACATTATATTAGTAACAATGTGATATTGCACCCCGTATGACCCGGACCGCAAGGCCGGGGCAACGGGGAAAAAAGCTGAAGCATCACTATCTGAAGAAGGTAGAAAATAGTTCAAGTATTGGTATTAATGAACTACCTCTGTTTAAAATGTGAACGAACCATAAAAATGTAACGTTATATGATATCCCTCCAGGTCTGGACTAGTGCTGCTATAACCACGGAGAAAGATGTTGACCAAACGTGTAACCTCTATTTGTAAAAGTGTTTTTCAATAGTATGTAGAAACTTGAACTCATATATGTTTTGAATCACCCAAAGCGGCGAGCATCAATCTCTGTAGGCCATAACCTAGATATCCCTCGTATAACGTCTAATGTACATACAATACGCACACAATGTAGTGAACATAATGTTAGGTAATGAAAAGGTACTGGAACCGACTGTATTAAAGAAATGTGTAACGAAAATGAAATATATATATATATATATATGTGTGTCTGAATAACGTTAAAATAAGGCAGAACAGTATAAAACTTCTGCATTCACTGATCAGCAACGCACGAGGAAAATACCTTTTGTGAGTATATGCAAGGTCATTCCCTCTCCCACCCCACCAAGCCTGCCAGATAAAAAAGCTAAGACTTGTGCTGCGCTCCCTCACCTCCCCCAACCAAGCTGGCGTTACTTCAGAGAGTCAGAGGCCCCGGCGCCGCAACCAAGGCCACAGCCCGCCACCTGTGTTATTTACAGCACGGTAATAAACCCACGGATGAACCCACTGATCTACCAGCACCCTCTCATAAATCCCCACGAACCCCCCCCCCCAAGAATCCTGACCCCGTGTAAGGACGACCCCCATCATTGGGACAAGACACAGAGACCCATCTATATAATAACTTCTAACGCAGCAGACAGACATGTATCACTCGGCCCAGGTCCCAGAGCCCCGTCCCGTGACCTAAAATACCGGTCAATAAGACACAGGTAAATCTCACCCCAACCAACAACCACCAGACCTCTCACGAGGTGCATTCCTCATGTGTTGTGTTTATTTTATAAGATAAGCTGGTGAAGCGATTTATTAATGAACGTAAATGTCATTTTCTGAATAACTGTAGTGTGCATGGCCTAGGGCAAATGAGACAGGAAAGGTATTCGTTATTGTCACAGGCTGCCCCAGCACATCAACACCGCATGGATGACCTCAAGCCGGCCTGCCAGGCCCAACCCAACCCACGAGGCTGACCAGTGACGTCGTCCCGCCAAGACCAACCCCGCGCCAGCAACACCTATAGTTAGTCGACACCACCCAATCCCAATTGACTTGTGCCCCCTATAGTGTTTAGGTGTTGATGACGTTTTTTGTATTAGAAATACGCCTGTCTTTGCTATTGTCAGGCAGAGCGCTCTCGTAGGTTGCAGAGTTCTTTGCATGCCTTATCCTTGGATAAACTCCCACTTACGCTCACCCGCACTCTGTCTTGGTCTTATTCCCACTACGGGAGAGTCCCTTATTGTCTCTCATTGCGGGGAGGATCGTGCTGAATTGGGGGCGCTTCCTTTCAAGTTTTATAGAGCGTTTAGTTCAGTTTTGGTGCCCAGATTGTGCGTTTTATTTAATATGTTTCTTTCGGATGGAGTATTAGGTCCAACGATGCAAGAGGCGATTATTACCCTTATTCCGAAACAGGGTAAGATTTGTGAAGATGTGCAACTATCATCCCATTTCCTTGCTTAATGTGGATGTAAAAATATTTGCAAAGGTTATGGCAACTATGTTGCAAAGGTTTATGGGTGACTTAGTAGGCGGTTCACAAGTGGGGTTCATGGTTGATAGATATGGCTATGATAATATTAGGACATTGTTGAACGTAATGGGGTTGTCCCGTGCTAAGGAGGAGGAAATATTTTTGATATTATTTTGTTATGCTGAGAAAGTGTTTGATTGTGTGAATTGGTCGTTCTTGAATTTTACGCTGCTTCGGATGGGTTTTGGTCCACAGATCTTGAATTTATAGGTGCGCTGCAGAACAATATCCCAGCTAAAATGTGGGTTAATGTTTTGTCTCTGGCTTTTAGGTTGTATAGGGGAACCAGACAAGGGTGTCCTCTCTCGCCTTTTTTGTTTAATTTGGTTCTGGAGCCGTTGTTAGTATATTTTAGGCAGGAGCAGAGCATCTGTGGTTGGAAGCTAAAAAATGATGAGATGAAGGTCCTAGCATATGCTGATGATTTGATGGTGGGCGGGCCCTTATTGAGAAATATGTTGCAGGAGGTGGGGGAACTGTCTGGCTATAAGGTAAACTGGGGTAAAACGGTAGTTTTTTTCACTTAGGATGAATCAGTTGAACAGGGAACTGTTGGATTGGAATTGTCAATGGGCTGATTTATCTGTAAAATATTTGGGAGTCTACCTGGTGCGTGATCTTAAGAGAACGGTGGAATAGAATAGACCAATTGAAGGACATTTTGTTGAAGGATATACAGAGATTGGAAAGGTTAACTGAGTATTTGGGAGATAATCAATGCTATCAAGATGATGCTGTTGCCAATGGTCCTATATTTTATTCAATCACTTCCTCTTAAATTTACTAAAAGAGTGCTCCAGAGCATTGATAGGATTTGTATGGACTTCCTTTGGGGAAAGGGCAACAAGCTGAAAATCCCAAGATATATTTTGGTGCCTAGTGTTAAAGATGGTGGATTTGGTTATCCTGTATTGGAGAATTATTTTAGGGGTTTTTTATTGAAGAAGGCTTCTTATTACTTCAAGGAGAGGCGGGCATCAGATCCATATTGGCTTTTAATGGAGAGGGAACTGCGGTATCCTTTCTCCTTGGATTGTTTGTATTCTTATGGGAGATTGGCGAATTCTGGTGCTAAATTTGAAGCTTTAGTGGTTTCAAAGTCTGCTTTGGTGGCTTGGATTCTGGCGTGTGGACGATCCTTGTACTTGTATGATTCGGCCTCCATTTGGTTGAATCCGGGTCTAATGATTAACAATAAGATACTTGATTGGAGAAGTTGGGCTAATAGGGGCATTCTGAAGATTGGGGATGTATGGGGGGGATGGTTCCATTTCGAGAATTGATTAATTGTTATGGGCTACATAACAGGGAAATTGGTAGATATGGGCTTTTGGAACAGTTACTAGTGGAAAGGACGCAAATGTTGGGTGAACCTTTGAGTGGTAGTCCTCGTATTTGTGAGATCTTTGCTATATCTCCTAAGACTGTTTCTTCATATTTATATATATATATATATATATATAGCGTGCAAACAGCCCAGGGGCATTGTGGCGCTGTTACTTGCAGGAACTTAGTTACAGGGGGTACAGGATTGGTAGCAGTAGTTGGCACATTATGATTGCTACAAACATTAGTCATTACAGCTCATGCATCTTTGGTTATTAGATTACAGACAGTTGATTGGCACGCATGGTGCTGCACAGACCTTATGTGAAGAGGGTGGTGTTCATAGCTTTCCGAAAGGCAGTGAGGGAGGGCTCGCCTCGGGTTGTCCCGTGCTAAGGAGGAGGACATATTTTTGATTTTTTTTTGTTATGCTGAGAAAGTGTTTGATTGTGTGATCTGTTCAGGTGATGCCTTTGCAGGACTGTATGAGGAACTCCTGGGATCAGTTGCGAATGAAGTGGGCATGTGAATTGGGAATTGACCTTTCTGAGAATTTGTGGGACAATAGCTGGATGGCTTCGGTGAGGGCCAAGGTTGACTTAAATCTGAGGTATATTCATCCACGCCTCATGGGCCGTATTTATTGGACACCGGTGAGGATGAAAGGGAGGAGTCTGGCTGATGTGGACCTGTGTTGGGGATGTGGAAGCTTGAGAGGGACTTATTTACGTATGCTCTGCGAGTGTAGTAGGGTGGTTGACTTTTGGAGAGAGGTTATAGATTGCCTTGATTTGGTAACTGGTATGTTGTTGCCTCGTACTTTTCTTTCAGCGATTTTCCTTTCAGCTGATAGTTGGAGTGAGGAGTGGTGGGACTGTTCGGATTGGATTGATAGGGCATTGTTGATGGCCATTAAGCAAATAATTAAGGTGTGGACGTCCAGGAAGAAGCCGCGTTGCGAGAATTGGGTGTCGGATATGCGGACGCTCTTGGTATGAGAAGACTCGGGCAATTCGACATCATAGGGAAGTTGAATACGAGGAAAGAAGGGTGGGCATTTTGTGATCTATTCGGATAAGGTGTAGACTATGGTTTTCCTGTTAATGGATTTTGCGATTGGGAGGAGGGGGTGGGAGGGGTGTTTGCTGTTTGCTTTATGTGGTTGTGGTTTTGTGGTTTTGTCTTGTTGTGGGGTAGGAGGGTGGAGATGATCATTGATTTCTTTTCCTTTTTTTGTATTACTGTTCACTTAGTGTGTAATTTACAATTTTAATGAACTGCAATGTATGGTGTGTTTTTTCACTTGTTCTCACTCTGATATGTATGATGTTACTCAGTTGTATTGTTTCATATATATTTCCTAAATAATGTTGGTTTAAAAAAAAACAAAAAAACAGTGTTAGGGAGAATTCTCTCTTTAGGATGAATGTCCTAACCTAGTGAGTCCCCCAGCAGCTTTGCTGGATTTCTGGAGTTTGTTGTTTCCTCCTGCCAAGAGTGAGACTCTTTTTCTCCCACTCTTGGACATGATTTATGGTGTTCCTTTGACTTTGTAGTGTGTTTAATGGGCTATGGGGTCCTTTACTCCATAGGGTCTCATGTGTTTTTACTATGTGTGTTACACAGCACCCTCTGTGCAGTAACACAGGGGTGTCATAGTGACCCCCCACCATAGACTCCATACCCTGGGACTGACTACTGTCTCCAGGGCATGTAAAGTCACCATTGGCTTTACTAGTCCCAAATTAGTAACAGAAACCGGTACATACCATCATATTGTGGACATACTGGTCGGGGCAATTCGATTGCCCCGGGGTCTGTTAGTCAAGGGGGCACGTCTCCGTCCCCCTTGATCGAGTTTTGGCTGGTGGCAGTGGATACTACTTTTTATATACGACCGCAAATATTTTCATATGGGATTTTCCCATTGTTCGAGGCTACCAACTTTATTTATTTAATTCTCATAGCCTCGAACATACCGCCGGTTTATTTAATATTAATTCGCCGTTTGGTATTTTTTTTCCAGGGCTCGATTCTAAAATGGCGTTTGTGTTCTCTTCTGTGACTCCAACCCAAGTCGAGCCCTTTGTTCCACTTTTTGGCAGGCTTCTCCACAGAAGCCTCCAAAGGTGGTGCCACTCTGTCTAGGTACCACGGGGGGTGTGGGAGGGGGTTTAGGCACCCTGGACTGAGTTACCTTGGTAACTCAAGTCACACTCTTGTGTGATTGGCCCAAGTGGTGAGCCGGCCGGTTCACCACTTAGCATGTTTGATTGACAGCTAGGCTGAGTGAATGGGGGTATGCTGCATAAAAGCAGGGCTTTGGGGACTGGAACCTCAGAAGTCGCCACAGGACCTGAGAATCCGATGAGGGAGAAGCTGAGCCGACCTACCATGACGACACCACTGCTGGAGCCCTGCGGAACCGACTCACCACTTCCCGACGACAGAGAAGATCTCCCGGCTGGAGAGGCTTCTTCCCCTGACTGGTGGGCACAATCACTTTTACCTTCTTTCTTCGCACCCCAGATCAGTTTGTGGTCTAAGTGCCCGTGCCAAGCACCCCGGCGGCCGGATAGTCACTCACCACTGAACCGCGAATCAACGGATCGCTCCTTGTACCTGAGAAACTCCGCGGCTGGTTTCTTCCCTGGCAGTGCAACGGACTCCTGTCTTCCTCCACGACAAGATCCTCTCTTCCCCCGGATGAATCACCGACTTGCATCCGCTGCCAGGAACAACCGCCCCCCTGGAGTATTCTCACCACTTTAAGGTACCGTGTCCGCCAGGCCTCCCTTTCTAAAGATTGCTACAAGGTAATAATAACCCCTTCACCTTGTGGACTGGGCTGGCCGCCTTGACCCTCTAACTGGTCCCTTTCTTTGGTCCAACTCCTTTTTGAACCGTTACAAGACTTTTGTGCACTGCAACCGTGTGACCTTGGACACATTTCGTTTCGATCCTCTTAAAGCGGATCCGGCCTACTGACTCTGAATTCACGGTGTTACTTTGCCTTCCCCTCTTGTTATGTTCTTGTAAAAGCATTGGGATCTGTTTCAATTATTCTCTGTTTTTCTCTCCCTTTTTAAAACGAACTATTAGAGTGCCATCTACGTTAAGTGCTCACCGCTGTCTGAAAATAAGTGGGGCTTTACTTAAGACTTGTCTAATATTCTTTTAAGGGAGTGTATATCTTTTAGTGACAGTGTTTTTGAATTGCTTACTATTAGTGCCTGTGTGTTTTTCTAGATGTGGTTTTAAATAAATAATTATATCTCTTTTTACACCAAACCCTGGTCAGTGTTTACTTGTTCTATTGTGTTCTCTTGACCTATTGTGAATACTCTGTATACTGCCTAACTCTTCTTGAGGGAAGTCTGACTGCTCAGCCACAGCTACCAAGTGAATCTGTGTGGTACAGACTGCTACCAAGTGGGTTTACTGCCAAACACTTGTAGTCCTAAATCTTTTGCAGTGGTCCCAGAAGGAACTGCACAGGTTTCTGCCTAACACCAAGAAGGAGCCCAAGACCCTGAAATCACTCAGCCAGATCTTGGCCAAGCCCTTCGTCCAGCGGGGCAACTCCAACACTCACTGCTCCTTTCCAGGGCAGTCCTTCTCCCGCTCACCCCATGCACAGTATGGCTCGGGAGGATCTAACTGGAACTCCGGATAGAGTTCCTCCACTAACTTTCAATCCTTCCAACAGAGCGGCTTTCATCTGGGAAAAGGCAGGGGTAGAAACTCTGCTTCCAAAGGCTCCCTGGCCTCCGCCTCCGAGTGACTCAGCAGTACGTGTCCCCTCCCACACTTCGCCATTCGGGGGATGTCTAACATAATTTGCCTACGCCTGGGAGAGGATCCCGTCAGATCAGTGGGTACTCAAGACCATCCTGCATAGAGTTCCTCCGGCACCCAGAAGCAGTCTACTGTCACCAGACCATCTGGGTGTCCTGTTGGACGAGGTCCAGGTCCTGCTGGAAAAGGGCGCCATCTAAGTCGTCCCGCATCTCCAGGTAAACAGGGGTATTTATTCAGTATACTTCCTTGTACCCAAAAGGGATCTAACCATGCGCCCTGTTTTAGATCTGCATCTTGTGAACAAGTATGTCAAACCACGAAAGTTCAGGATGACAACCTTTCAAGAAGTAATCACACAGCTGCAGCAGAGGGATTACATGGCCACATTGGACATGCAAGATGCATACTTTCATATTTCAATGTGGCCAGCGCACAGAAGGTACCTCAGGTTCATGATTGTGGACTCACACTATTTTTTTAAAAAATGTATTGGTCACTTATTAGGCGCTTAAACGATTAGCAAAACTGTTTCAAAGCGCCCACAGGGCAAACAGGGCAGGGACAGAGGAAGACCATACATTACAGCCAGGATAAATAATTGCAAAAGCAGTACAAACAATAATGAGAAAAAGGGAAGAGGAAACTAGCCTACTATGCCTTGTTCAAGTGCAGAGCGGGGAGGGATAAGGTGCTTTGATGCTCATGGAGAAGTGCTTAGGGTAAGTGCTAAGAGGAGAAGAATGTAAGTGCAACCACCGGTGAGTGGGTGAGCCAAATAAGTGCAGTAGAAAGAACGCGGCTGGGATGAGAGATGTGGGGGGGGGGAGTTTGAGGACACATAAGGGCCCTGCATATCAGTCACGCTGCTGTAGGATTAGCAGGGAAGGGAGGAGGAGGAGGAGGAGGATATAAAGAGAAAGGTCTTGAGGTTTTTTCAGATGCAGAGGGAGTGTTCCACAGGAGGGAGCCAGCAGAGGAAAGTGATCGCCCACCAGCTCTCTATTTAGCAAAGCACTTAACACGCAGGGAGTTTGTGCCGGAGGAACGGAGCAGTCTAGAAGGAGAGTATTTGGTCAGGAAGCATTGAAGATAGTGGTCCGCGGGCCCAGATAGCCTTGTGGATGATACAGAGGGATTTTAATTTAATCTGTGCTGAGAACAGGAGCCATTGAAGGCTTTGTAGGGCAGGAGAGATGCAGTCCCTGGGCTTGAGGTCAAGGATATATCTTGATGCCCTATTCTGTGTTCGCTGGAAGGGTTGCAGGGTAGAGGAAGGAAGATTAAGGAGGAGGCTATTGCAGTATTCTAACCTGGAGAGAACCAGAGCACGGGTGACATTGAGTCTCTGGGGAAGATGAGGAAAGGAAGAGACCCTTTGAGAAGGAAGAGCTGAAGGTGGGACTTCTTGACAATTTCCTGTATATGAGGGATGAAGTAAAGGGGAGGAGTCAAGATGACTCGGATTCCTCGCTGCAGTTGAGGAGGCAGCGGGGGCATGGAGGAAGGCCAGAGTGCAGGGAAGAAGTATGGTGCTGGAAACCTCTGTTTTGCTGGCTTTGAGGCAGGGGTCATTGGCAGTGCACCAGGCCTGGATGCCAGAGAGGCAGTCAGGGATGAAGAAGGGTCTAAGGGCGTCAGTGGGAAGTTTGAAGAAAAGGTGTATATCATCAGCGTAGCATTGGAAGTTTGGGGGGGAGGGGAAGGAGATGAGTCGTGCTAGCAGAGAAAGGTATATGTTAAAGAGCCAGGGCGAAAGAATGGAACCCGGGGGACGCCACAGGTAGCGAGGAAGAAGGGGAGGAGAAAGGACCCAGAATGGTTTTGGTGGAACGATCAGTAAGGAAGGCGGTAAGCCAGTCCGGTGCCCGCTCCGAGATGCCAAGGGTGTCATGGAGCCTTTCTATCAGGATGAATGGTTCACTGTGTCAAATGCAGAAGACAGTTCAGGAAGGATGAGGACAGCAGGGGAATTGGAGTCAAAAGATGCCAGCAGTTCTTCACAGGTTTTCAGGAGAGCAGTTTCCGTACCTCTGGATGCTTGCAATCTAGACTGGTGGTCATGTAGACTGCCCACAATTTTGGTATGAGAGTTGAGTTGGGGGAGGGCCAACTTCTCAAGCAGTTTTCCCAGGAAGGGGGTGATGGAAATGGGACAGTAGCTGGCTGGGCAGGAAGGGTCTGCAGAGTATTTTTTAAGGAGGGGCGCACAAGGGAGTCCTTGTGGGAAGATGGAAAAGAACCAATAGCACAGGAATGGTTGCAGTGATCAACCAGAGCAGGGGCAGGATAAGATGATATTTTCCTTGATGGTTCAGGAGGATCAAGGAGCGACCTGTTTGGAAGAGACCTTCATGGAGTTGACAACTGGAGACTTCTTCAGGGGAGATGGGTGTGAATTAGGCGAAGGAGGTAGAATGAGGGTGAAAGGTGGGGGGCAGAGAGGGAAGGGTTGGGCGAGTGTGTGACAATGTTGTTCAGTATGTCCTGGGTTTTGGAAGTGAAGTGAGTGTTGAGTGTATTACAATTACAAAGGGTCTTGGAAGGAGTAGGGGGCAAGGATGCTGCGGAAGGGTTGGCAAGTTCCCGTCCGATTTTGAATAGTTCAGCAGTATTGTTGGACACATTGGACAATCGTGCTTGAAGGTGGGCTCTTTTTTTGGCACGGATGGAGAGTCTGTAGTGTTTCTGGATGAGGCAGCAGGCCAGTTTGTCAGAGGGTGCGCCTGAAGTGTGCCACTTCCGTTCAGCAGCCCTGCAATTACGTTTATGGTCTGCAAGATCATAATCGTACAAGGTGTTACGCTTGGAGGCAGGTGAAGGGTGTTGGTGATAGACAGAGGTTGTTGAAGGTGGAGTCAGCGGAAACGTGTGTTGGGTGGGCGAGGGGGAATGAAGGTGGAAGAGAAGGCGGCAGCTGACACACGTTTCATCGGACGGATGTTCGTGAACAAGGTTGGCAGAGCTTTGAGGAGTTGGCATAGGGCTGAAGGGACCCAACTGGGAGGTGAGGAGAGAATGGTCAGACCTTGAGAGAGGGGTGACCAGGGGAGAAGAGTGAGGTTGGAGTGGATGATGGCATCTAGTGTGTGTCCAGCAGAATGGGTAGGGCCAGAGGGAAGAATGGAGAGGGATAGGGAGGAGCAGAGGTCAGTGAAGAGGGTGGTTGCTGTGCAAGGGGTGTCTAGATGGATGTTGAAATCGCATAGTAGTAGCAATTTGTAGGTGGTTGAGAGTAGGGAAGAACAGAAGTCTGCCCACTCAGATAGGAAAAGAGAAGTGCCAGGGGCCGATGGATGGTAGCAATGGTCAAGGTGGATGAAGGGGAGATAATAATAATAATAATAATAATAATAATAATTAGGCTTTTATATAGCGCTACAAACCCTCAGGTATCTGAGCGCTGCTTATTATTACCCACGGTGTGTGGTGCTCATTTATCGACCTCGGAAGGATGAAAGGCTGAGTTTGGCCCCGCCGGGATTCGAACCTGCGTTAACAGGCTCTGCACGGGTGTCAAAGCGGGCGCTCTACTCGCTGTGCCACTTGACCGGTCATGATGACCGACCAATTTGCACATTAGGCTCTCAAAGGACGAATAATGCTGAGTGGGTAGGATGGTAGAAGGAATCCACTCTGGGAAGATTAAGGCAACTCCACCGCCAGCACGGTGGAGTCGTGGTTCCGAGTTGATCTTATAGCCGTCCGTGAGCAGAGAGTCAAAGTAAGTGACTGAGCTGGCGTTGAACCAATTTTCTTTGAGTGCAAGTATGTCCAGGTTAGGTGTCTTCAAGGAGAAGGCAGGTGTCAGCAGAGTGTTTGATGGCTGAGCATGAGTTGAGGGTTGCCAGATGGAGACGGTCGCTGTCTTTGAAATGTTTTTTGAGGCTGAGTGTTGGGATGTGGGGTATCCGTCTGGAGAGGTGGAGTAGAGGGGGTAGACATGGGAGGGGCTGGGGAAGGAAGGACGTTGATGAGAGCAGGTAGGACCCGGTTAAATAGGGGGAGGTTGGCCTGATCCAGGACTGTGCCCGTGATGTAAACATTGATACAGCAGCAAGAAGAGAAGAAACCCGCAAGAAGGACTTCCCACTTGGTCCCGCCATTAATGGAAGTTGAAGAATAAGGTAGGAGAGTGGCAGTGAGGGGAGAGGTCCATAGGTCGGGAGATGGGACGGAAAAGAGGATGCCAGTGAACATTTCTTTTGAGAATGCACTGACATAGGCGTCTGCATTTGGGAGGCCTGGGTAAGCAGGAGGATGTCTTTTTTTAAAAATGTTTTTGTTATGCTTTTTCCGTGCAGATTTAGTGAGAGGATGAGGGTAGGTGATGGTGGAGCAGTTGGAGAGGATAGGGGAGATGGAGAGTGCCATCTAGGAGCGAGCATGGGAGGAAGAGAGGCAGAGAGAAAGTGAAAGGAGAGGTGGAGGTGAGTATGCTACAAAGCACAGTTCTGAACCTGAACCACTTGGCACAATAGGCCAGAAGGGTATTCGGTGTAAGATCAAACAAGTAGATAAGATTTTCCACACAAACCGGCACCGTCTTGGAGGAATGGCGCAGGAAGTGCAGTACAGTAGTTGTTGACGGTGAGAATGAGTCACAGTGAGTGGAGGCAGAATATAAGGTCATAGAAGAGCATGGGGCCATCTGCAAGGTGTACACTATGTCAGGCTTAGTGGTACAGCTGGTCTGTTTGGCGACTTGAGTCCAATCTTGATGGTGGTTCTACTTGTATGGGATATGTTCAAACAGGTCGAGGGAATAAGAGACCCCCACCTTCCCTTTGATTCAATTTAATTAGGGTCACAGTTCACTGGATTAACGGTAAGCCTCTGGAAACCCGTCATGAAATATGCAAAACACGAGTGAAGATCCTGGATACTGCGCCAAGTAGTGTTAATACGTGTTTTATTGAATTGCCCTTTAGATAACACGTGTTTCGGCCTTCCTAGGCCTTTCTCAAATCCGGGGTATTATGTTTTTACAATTCACCAATATATTAGGTCAGTTGATTGATTGTTAGCCTGCCTTATTGCTCGCACTCTCGAATCACGGGTGCAATCCCATGCTCAAATTTAAATGCTCACGTCATCCACGTTGGCTGTTTACTGTGAAATCTCCGCAAGGTGGATGACTAGAGAGGCAGAGGAAATGAGTTCAGTGGAGCTGAGGCAGACACTAATTAGCAGTACTCGCGTGATGGCACGAGTAGGGAGGACACTGCTAGGAGGGACAGTGAGTGACAATATATAAATGAGGAGCAATTTCATTGTATATACCGGAAAGATGTGCCTGGAGCACAGCAAAGCACGGACAGGAACAGACGGGCCTTCGATGCAGGCCATAGATTACAAGAGCCGACTCCTGGTTCCTGTGATTGGCTGTAATAGATCCTTGCCAGCCAATGGGAGGGGAGCAGGCTCAGGCCACACAGAGCATCAAGAGGGCTACATTGAGGGCGGCCATCTTAACAGGGCTATAAATCTGCAGTCAGAGAATACACAATTTGAAATCTTTTTTTTTTCTTTAAGTACGTGGGAAAAGTAAATTTGCTTAAGTAATGCTCTGTTCATCAAAGGTGCAATTATGGAACAAAATTGCATCAGTGAAGCACGCCGCTTCTGAAATGAAGTAGACTTACCACTGATTATATGGCCATGGATGCAGATTCTCCCCTTTGGCATTGCCTCAGCCTCAAGGGTGTTGACAAAGGTACTGGCTGTAGCAGTTGCTCGCCTGTGCAGGCAGTCCATTCCTGTGCATCCCTACCTCGACGACTGGCTCATAACAGGAGACTCGTATGAAACAAGCCTGGGGAACAACTAGGATTCTCTGTTAACGAGAAGAAATCAAGTCTGGTCCCCAGCAAAGTCAAACAGTTTCTCTGGGCCCTGATTCGGACAGAAGATGGGATTGTCTTCCCTTCACTTCCAACAAGAGGGTTCAAAACATGCTGTTCCAGATCACTCCTTATGTAGCCCGTCACTGGGTAACCTACATAAGGCCATGCAGCCGTTGGGGATGATGCTGTCCTGCGTCTTCCTAGTCCCATGTGCCCGTTTGCACATGCACCCCATGCCGGAGTGGTCTCGAGCCAATGTTATCAGGCCAGCTGCCAGTGGGAGGATCTAGTGGTTGTCTCGACAGCCCTCGTTCAGTCTCTTCAGTGGTGGCCATGGGAAAACCTTTATCACCCCTGCAGTAGAGGCCACTCTCACTACGGACACATCTCTGTCAGGGTGGGGGCCCACCTCTCTCAACAGACAGCGCAGAGAGTGTGGTCCCCATCAATAGCGTCCAATCACAGCAATCTGTTGGAACTGCTGGCAGTGTTCAATCCCTGAAAGCCCTTTAGCACATGTGCAGGGGGAGACGGTGCTTGTCCGCACAGACAGTACCACGGCCATGTACTACCTGAACAAGCAGGGGGGCTCTCACTCTCTAGGGCTGTCCAAACTGTCCCAGAACATCTGGAAGAGGGCACGCAAACGCAACGTGTTCTTTCTCTCACAACTTGTTCCAGTGGAACACACTCTTCTGGCACGAGTGGCGCATGTTAGAGCACATTCTACTGAACGTCTTTGAAGAACGGGGTTTCCCAGACATTGACATCTCGCCTTCAGGTACCAACAGAAATGATCCAATGGGAACTGTCTCTGGGTAGCATGGTTAGGGAGATTTGTTTACGCTTACCCCCTGATTTCTCTTCTCAACAAGCCCCGATGATCCTGCTGGCATCAATGTGGGCTCGGCAGCCTTGGTTCTCCATCTCATGGAAATGTCAGTCTCACCCTCCCAGGAAACTGCCATGCCAGTTGTCATGATGCCCGCTCCCGGGGAGCTGGTTCAAGCCCGGCGTCCCCGAAAGCGGACATCCAGTCCCCAAGGAAGGACCCAGCAACGCCAGGCTCATAAAAGACATCAGTCCTGGCGCCATAGGTGCCAGGCTCATTATGGGAATGCTTGGGTGCACTTACCTGATGCAGACCATGCTGGAGGATCCTGGCCTCCTTGAGGCCTGAAATGAACTACTTTACCTGTGGGACTAATTTACCATCCGGGCGTGGTCGGGGAAGGATACATACCTGATTGGAGGAAGGATACATACCTGGAACTTCTTCCAAGGCTATTTAAACCCCACCCGAACTGCCACACGTGCTTCGCGTTGTTCTGCATCTAGCAGCTGGACGCTCACCGTGTCTGCTCCTGCATCCTGACTTCTGCCACGCTTGCCAGCATCCTGGATCACCTGCAAAGGAAGAGAAGAAGAGAACGGATGAAGGAAAAGTCCTTACCTGCTAAATCCGCATCCCGGAGACATCTCGGTGACAATCCTGAAAAGGAAGACTTTAATTTAAAAGCTCATCGCGTCGATCGCTGCAGCGCCGCATTCCACTCACCTTTACAGGGCGCCTCCATGTTCAGCAGCGATCATCCAGATTTGCAGTCACGCCCCAGCGCCTAGGGAGAAAAAGACCAGAACAAAAGGTGAGAGAGAGAAGGGAATAAGGAAAGCTGAATCTCCATGTTAAGACTTACCTGTTGATTCATTCCCTCTTCATTTCGGGTCCGCGCCACATCCTGGCATGTCCGGCCCCCGGCCCCTATGGGGAAAAAGAGACATCAGCGTTAATGAGCGAATGAAAAGACATTACCAAAAAACGCTCATTAAAGACTTACCTGATTTCTACAAGGATTTCACCTCTCATCTCGGGTCGGTGCCTGTTCCCCGGCATTCCGTACTCCGGCCCCTATGGGGAAAAAGACACTAGCATTAGTACATTAATGCATGGACACAAGGGGAACCTCTTATCAAAAAAATTTACCTGGAAGCCAAGCAAGTTTGGTTCTCACCAATCCGAAAATCCAGTGAAGTAACTGGATACCAAGGCGCCCCTGCATCAGAAGCAGGATGGAGAGCTCGTTCTTCCAGACCCTAAGGTGAGACACTACGAGGAATCACAGAAGGGTTTCGAGGAGGGTGAGAGGGGAAAGTGGGAGGCTGATTGCATTACCCCGCAGACAGTTAATCCCCTATTTTCGCCTACAGAAGGATACTTCTGCGAACCAGACAAGCCAGATTTGGGGGCCCGGTCCAGTCCGTCTTCCGAACCCTGCGCATCACCTTAGAAGAGGTCACAGCAGCGCAAACCAGGCCAGCGCCTCCGTGGGAGTCAGGTGAGCGTTATAGAACGCGAAGCCTTCCTACAAATTCCCACCCAGGCGTTATGGAAAGTTCTGAGACTGATCAGTTGGCCCAATTACTGGGGGAATTACGGGCCGAAGTACATGCCGCTCGTCAAGAGACTAATGCCCTCAGGAGGGAATTAATAATATCAAAGGAAAGAACTGATGACCTGGCCAGACAGCTTTTGCAAGGTCAAGCTGGGCAAACTCCTCTACCCGGTTCCGGAGGGAACCCCGCTTCTATGGTTTCCAGTAACCCTGTGCAGATTAATCTACCTGGAAACATGCCGCTGGCCCCACCCGAACGCTTTGCTGGGGACCCCAAACGATTCGCCGTATTCATGAATCAGTGTCGTTTGCACTTCCTATGCAGACCTGGGGCCTTCCCTAATGATCAGACCAAGGTAGCCTTTGCATTGTCATATCTCAGCGGCTGCGCTGCCGATTGGTCAGTGCCACTGGTTACTCAAGATGACCCGATTCTCCGTGATTTTGAAAGGTTTCAAGCTGTTAGGAAAGGAAGAAGGCGATGGATATGGCAGGGGAAATGTGCACAAAATACACAGTAAACAACCTTGAATATAACAACGTGCATTCAATACCCAAGACTCGTGTATACCACTATATGAAAAGGAATGTAGGGTAAGCACTTAGAACCTCCTTATGACTGAAAGGAAAGTCGGCAAACTCCTTACCCACTATGCTATTACAGATACTGACAGCGCTAAGCCCACATAGAGGGCAAGCAGGGACAGAATCTGTAAGCTGACACTCTAGACGGTACTGAATAAAGAATTTGGAAACAGTACTCACAAGGACCGGAATGACCACATGAATGCCAGTACTCACGAAGACCGGAAAGACCACTTGGATGTCCGTATTCACGAGGACCGGAAAGACCACTCAAAAGTCAGTACTAACCCACAACCCTGTAAATCAAACAAGAACCCAGAAGGCAGTAAAGGCAAAGAGTGAGGATGACTAAATACCTAAACCCAAGTCAAGAGGCAAGAAGGAATAGTACAGTGTGGAAAACAAAAGATAATCACTCAGGAGCTAGTTACAACAGCTTCCCACACCTAATAATAAAATAGGAAATAAATGTAAAAGTGTAAAGGAAAACATGGCATGGATCCCAATAGAAGGCAAGGATCAGGAGCAGTGAAAACGATATCAAAAGGGAAACTTTCCCACCCATCCAAGGTGAGAAGGCAGGAAACTAAACCTGTAAAGGAAAGATTAATGCAACAGGTCTTTCAGTAGCAAAGGACAATTTCTAGGAAACAGTGAACACAGGCAATTGGGCTACAGCAAAAGGAAAGCTCAGAGAAAGGCTGCCTGCAGACAGAGAAAGGGAGAAAGGGATTTCCAAAAGGCAGAAATCAATTAGGCATACAAATATGAATTCCAGGACAAGGAACAAGAAACACTAACTAGAAACTGGGCACAAAAACTAGGAACCAGGAACAAGGGACCAGTCACGACAGGAATGCTGCAACAATGACCAGCGCTGGACTGAAGCAAACTGAGGCTTTTAAAGCTGCTTAACGAGCACACCCCTCAGGCGTATCGCCTGCTGCACCTGCAGCCACAGGTGTTGCCTATCCTCCACCCAACCTTGTCCTGCAAGGGAGGAGGTGAGGCAGTGAGCTAGGCATTCTGGGAAGCATAGTCATTTGATTAAAGTAGCAGTAGCATGCTGGCTGCCAAAAACCTGGAATGGATCCGGAAGGGAAGTAATTTGGGAAATAAGGTTTTAGCGCTCCAATTCATCAGGACACTGTAGCATAAGGTTCGGAGGAAATGTCCAGTAGGGAAGAAACCCCAAAACATGCCCCCAAGTGGCGGGAACGGGAGCGAAGGGAGCGAGCCGTGACACAAGCAAGCATGGAAAGGTTATTTGCTCGACACTCTCAGGGGCAGGCTCTGGATGACGAACTTCTATCCCTGCGACAGGCCAATCAGGACCTCCTATCCTATATTGCAACCTTTAATAGACTAATTGTGGAAACGGGATGGCCAGAGGATAAGAGTCACGTTGTTTTATCGAGGCCTACGCGGAGAACTTAAAGATGTTTTGGCCCAAGTTGTAAATCCGCCCCAAGAATGCACAGAGTATATAGACTTAGTGGTCCAATTGGATCACAGACTTCAAAACAGAAAAGCAGATCGGTCCAGGTTTGAGACTCGGGTGTTGGTCAAGACCCATGCTAATCCCAAGGGAGTTGATGTCTCTGAGCCTATGCAAATTGGAGGGGTTAAAGGACCCTTAACTCAAAAGGAACGTGAAAGGAGGCGGCAGTTAAAATTATGTCTTTATTGTGGGAATTCTGGACACTTTCTACGAGATTGCCCGGCAAAACCGCACCAAAAGGCGGTAGGAGCCGCTGATCAAAACCATGAAGACTGTTTCGGGAATCGACTCTGCCCGACAAGTGTAGGGGTCTACTTTCCGAGCTTGAAAACTAACTCTCAGACCTCGCATTTCATTGTGCCAATGGTTCTCGTAGGTCCAGAACAGCCTAAGCGGTTGCATGCAATAAAGGCATACATCGATATGGGGCTATTGGAAACCATGTGGATCGTGAATTGGTCTCTAGGATTAACCTCCCTCTCCGTCCTAAAACCAGCAAAGATGTCATCACCACAGTCGATGGAACTGAAATTGCCTCTGGACTGGTAACACATTCCACTACTGAGGTGACTCTTATTGGTCCCGACGGCCATCGGGAGGGTGTTGTGTTTGATGTAATCAAGGCTCCACAGTTTCAGGTTATTCTTGGAATCCCTTGGTTAGAGACACATAATCCTCGAATTGATTGGCGAGCTAAGAGAATACCCTTCCCGGATTGTACACAAACCTGCTACCCAGAAAACCTGAAGATTAATCTAGCATCTGTAACCTCTGCCTCCATGCAACTACCTGCGGAATACCAAGACTTTCAGGACGTCTTCCAAAAGGAACAGGCCAGCACGTTACCTCCTCATAGATCATACGATTGCAAAATCGATCTGGTGCCTGGTGCACAACCCCTTGTAGCAGGATTTATGCCCTTACCGAACCTGAGAATCTGCATTTGAGACAATATTTGGATCAATACCTAGCTAATGGTTTTATTCGCCCGTCAAAGTCCCCGGCATCCTCAGCTTTGTTCTTCGTGCCCAAAAAAGAAGGCGACCTTAGAACTTGTATCGATTACCGCGCATTGAACCAGATAACGGTTAAAAACCGTTATCCTCTGCCTCTGATCCCTGAACTCCTTGACCAGGTGAAGGACGCTTGCATATACACCAAGTTAGATCTCCGGGGGGCTTATCATCTGGTACGAGTTAAAGAAGGCGACGAATGGAAAACTGCCTTCCGTACTAAATACGGAATGTTCGAGTACCAGGTGATGCCTTTCGGATTGTGTAAAGCGCCGGCTGCCTTCCAATACTTCATGAATGATGTCCTTCGGGAACTCATCGATGTTTGTGTTGTTGTATATATCGATGACATTCTGGTGTACTCCTCTTTCGGAATCTGATCACAGAAAACATGTCAGGGCAGTACTTGAAAAACTGCGCCAAACAAACTATTTGCTAAATTGGAGAAATGTGTTTTCCATACCACAGAAGTCGAGTTTCTAGGTTTCATCCTGACACCCAAAGGAGTCCGAATGGACTCAAGAAAAGTGGATGCCATCCTCAAATGGCCATCACCTAGCTCTGTAAAAGGGGTTCAAAGCATGCTCGGCTTTGCCAATTTCTATCGCAGGTTTATCCCGGAATTTTCACGCGTGGTACAACCCATTACTGCACTCTTGAGGAAAAATGCATGTTTTGAATGGTCTGAAGAAGCTGAGCAGGCCTTTCAGGATTTAAAAGCTAAGTTTACCTCCGCACCTATATTGAAACACCCGCTTCCAGATCTCCCTTATGTCGTCGAGACTGACGCATCCAGCCTAGCCATGGGAGCTGTCCTGTCCCAAAGAGATCCCGAAACCAACCAACTGCATCCCGTAGCATTTTGGTCCAGAAACTTCTCGGCACCCGAGGTTAATTATGCAATCACGGACAAAGAACTGCTAGCCATTAAGTCCGCTTACTATCACAGTGATCACTGATCACCGGAATTTACAGTATTTGAAAACCGCCAAGGCTCAGTCATCTCAGCAGCTCCGATGGGCTTTGTTTTTCGCTGAATTTGATTTTGTGATTACCTATCGACCTGGCTGCAAGAATGGCAAAGCAGACGCCTTATCCCGAATTGGAATGGGAGAATCTGATACAAACTCAGAACCAGTACCAATAATTCCCGAACAGAGGATTCTAGGCATGACTTTGTTACAGACGCTTGAAGACATTCAAGCCAGAGTGAAACAACTCCTGGACCCTACAACCTTACAGGAATAGATACAAAAGGGATCAGACTTTTCCATAGATGATGGTTTACCTTATTTCCAAGGACACTTATTCCTGCCACATAAGGAATTACACGAACTAGTTATTTCCGGTTATCATGATACATTAATAGAGGGACACCCCGGTATTGCCAAGACAGAGGAAAAGGTGAAACGACAATTTTGGTGGCCCTCTTGGCGAAAAGATGTTAAATCTTTTGTGATGTCCTGTGGTGTTTGCGCCCAAAATAAAAGTCAAAAGAAAAGACCAGCCGGTCTCCTTCAACCTCTAGACATACCACCAGCACCCTGGCACACCCTATCAATGGATTTTATTACGGACCTGCCTCCTTGTTCGGGGTACAATACTATTCTGGTAATTGTGGATTTGTTTTCCAAAATGGCCCACTTTATTCCTTGGAAAGGTTTACCTTCAGCTTCTGTCCTAGCCAAAGAATTCCTCGAAAATATTGTTCGGCTACATGGATTCCCATCTATACTAATCTCTCACCGGGGAAGCCAATTCATTTCCCACTTCTGGCGCAAATGTTGTCAAATGGCGCAGATCGACGTAAGATTATCGACCAGTCACCACCCTCAGACCGATGGTCAGACCGAGAGGACAAATCAGACCCTTGAACAGTACTTACGGTGTATGTTACAGCAATCTGAAAGCAACTGGAAAGACATTCTTTGGATAGCCGAATACGCATATAATTCGGTACACTCTGGAACTGGCCACAGTCCTTTTTATACTTTGTTTGGGCATCACCCTCGAACCTCAAACCTTGACTTACCTCAGAACCTCGGAATGCCTGCAGTAGAACATCTGCATTCTACAATTACCCAAGCCTTCAAAGAGGCAACTACGCATTTACAACAAGCCAAGAGAAAATACAAGGAGAATGCTGATCTACATCGGAGTGAAGCACCTCCGTATCAGATTGGGGATCAAGTGTGGTTAGCTACCAGACATTTACCACTCAAAGGGCCTCGATCTTTTAACCCAAAATATCTGGGACCTTATTCTATTACGGCAATAATTAACCCAGTGGCTGTTAAAGTTGATTTACCAGCTAGTATGCGAATTCACCCTGTTTTTCATGTGTCACTTCTGAAACCAGTGGTACCCGGAACCCGACTACTCAAACCTCCAGAACCTATTCTAATAGATGGGGAGCCCGAATTCGAAGTGAAGAACATTTTAGACTCAAAAATGTTTAGGTCAAAAATGTTCTACCTAATTGATTGGAAGGGGTACGGACCTCAGGAGAGGTCGTGGGAACCCAGCGACCATGTGCATGCACCTCGATTAGTCAGGAAATTCCACCGACTCTTCCCAGACAAACCAAAACCCCCGGAGGGAACAACCTTGGGAGGGGCCTTGGGGGGGGGGGGAGGGGGGAGTGCTGTCATGATGCCCGTTCCCGGGGAGCCGGTTCAAGCCCGCCGTCCCCGAAAGCGGACATCCAGTCCCCAAGGAAGGACCTAGCAACCCCATATAGGGGCCCTTTGGACAGTGTCCTGGCGCCTATGGCGCCAGGCTCATAAAAGACATCAGTCCTGGCGCCATAGGCGCCAGGCTCATTATGGGAATGCTTGGGTGCACTTACCTGATGCAGACCATGCTGCAGGATCCTGGCCTCCTTGAGGCCTGAAAGGAACTACTTTACCTGTGGGACTAATTTACCATCCGGGCGTGGTCGGGGAAGGATACATACCTGATTGGAGGAAGGATACATACCTGGAACTTCTTCCAAGGCTATTTAAACCCCACCCGAACTGCCACACGTGCTTCGCGTTGTTCTGCATCTAGCAGCTGGACGCTCACCGTGTCTGCTCCTGCATCCTGACTTCTGCCATGCTTGCCAGCATCCTGGATCACCTGCAAAGGAAGAGAAGAAGAGAACAGAAGAAGGAAAAGTCCTTACCTGCTAAATCCGCATCCCGGAGACATCTCGCCGACAATCCTGAAAAGGAAGACTTTAATTTAAAAGCTCATCGCGTCGATCGCTGCAGCGCCGCATTCCACTCACCTTTACAGGGCGCCTGATTTCAGCAGCGATCATCCGGATTCGCAGTCACGCCCCAGCGCCTAGGGAGAAAAAGACCAGAACAAAAGGTGAGAGAGAGAAGGGAATAAGGAAAGCTAAATCTCCATGTTAAGACTTACCTGTTGATTCATTCCCTCTTCAGTTCGGGTCCGCGCCGCATCCTGGCATTTCCGGCCCCCGGCCCCTATGGGGAAAAAGAGACATCAGCGTTAATGAGTGAATGAAAATACATTACCAAAAAAACGCTCATTAAAGACTTACCTGATTTCTACAAGGATTTCACCTCTCATCTCGGGTCGGTGCCTGTTCCCCGGCATTCCGTATTCCGGCCCCTATGGGGAAAAAGACACTAGTATTAGTACATTAATGCATGGACATAAGGGGAACCTCTTATCAAAAAAACTTACCTGGAAGCCAAGCAAGTTTGGTTCTCACCAATCTGAAAATCCAGTGAAGTAACTGGATACCAACGCGCCCCTGCATCAGAAGCAGGATGGAGTGCTCGTCCTTCCAGACCCTAAGGTGAGACGCTACGAGAAATCACAGAAGGGTTTCAAGGAGGGTGAGAGGGGAAGTGGGAGGCCGATATTATTACCCCGCAGACAGTTAATCCCCTATTTTCGCCTACAGAAGGATACTTCTGCGAACCAGACAAGCCAGATTTGTGGGCCCGGTCCAGTCCGTCTTCCGAACCCTGCGCATCACCTTAGAAGAGGTCACAGCAGCGGGGGAACCAGGCCAGCGCCTCCGTGGGAGTCAGGTGAGCGTAACACCAGTACTGTCTCAAGACCATGGAGAGATACTGCATCCATGGCCCCAAACGCTGAACTTGGCAGCTTGGCTCCTGAAGTCATTGATTGTGGGCACCTTCAACCTCCTCAGAGATGCCTGGGCATACTCGGAGATGAATAAAAACTCAACATCAGGCATTGCTACTCCAACAAGTGGAAGCACTTTGCTATCTGGTGCAATTCTAAACATGTGAATCCCATTGACTGCACCCTAAAGAGAGTCCTTCATCTAACACACCTCTTAGAATCCGGGCTTGTTTTCAATTCCCTAAAGGTCCACCTGGCCATGCTCTTTGCGTACACCACGTCCCAGAGCAAGGTTTCATGCTGAAAGATTCCAGTCATTAAGGCCTTCATGGAAGGGGTGAAGAGACAACATCCCCCTTTTTCATACCCAGCTTCCATGTGGAACCTGAATGTTGTGTTCAACAGATAAATGGGGCCTCTGTTTGAGCCCATGCACAAGGCTAGGCTTGAGGCCCACACCTGTAGGACTGCCTTCCTAGTGGCCATTACTTCAGTAAGAAGGGTTAGTGAACTGCGGGCCCTTTCATTTCAGGATCCCTTTGTGACTATTCACAAAGACAAGGTTATTTTGGGCAGACACCCACGTTTTGCGCCTAAAATCATTTTGAAGTTCCACGTGAATCAATCAAACTTCCCACTTTCTGCCAAATCCCACGTACTTGGAAGAAAGAAGCCTCTTTCACACACTGCATATGAGGGCAGTATTTTACCACCTTGAGAAAACTAAGCCACTGAGAAAGACCAACCAATTCTTTGTGGAGGCTGGTAGAGAAGGCGACCCTGTCTCTAACTCAGCTACTTCCAAATGGATTGTTAATTGCATCACACTGTGTCTCTCTCTTGCCAGGAGAGATCTACCCTTTACGCCTAGAGCGCACCCTGCTCGGGTCACAGGGACTACCATAGCATACATTGCTAATGTTCCTCTAGATTCCATTTGCAAAGCAGCAACCTGGAGTTCTGTTCACACTTTCACCCAACACTACTGTTTAGAGACACTCTAATTCTGATTTTCAGGTGGGACAAGCAGTGCCAAGACATCTTTTCACTACTGTTCCTTCTCACATCCCACCACCGCCTCTGGGTACTGCTCGCTAGTCTATACACAGCATGTGACTCTAAGCAGATTCACAACCACCAGAAGACCTACATTACTCACCGTAATCGTATTTCTGATGATTGTATCTGCTTAGATTCACATGAGCCCACCCTTCCTCTCCTCTTGGAGTAGAAGGAACATAGACCTCGTACACCTTTTCTCTTCTACTGGGGGGACCTCCACTTGTGAGGGATTTTGGGTACAATACACGTCACATTAGGGATGGTGTTAGTCACGCCCATGTCGACGTCCCTTTTTTCCGATCTTCGAAAGAAAGATGCGATACTTCGCGATTACCACTAGATGGTGGACTATATGCACAGTATGTGAATCTAAGCAGATACAATCAGAAGAAATACTACTACGGTGAGTCATGTATGTCATGCAAGCCATCCTCTTCATGTCAGTCCTTGGCAGCAGAGTGAACCAAGTGGGCCTGAAAAGAAAGAGGGAGCAAACAAGGTCTGGGTTATAGGGGACAAGCACTACCAATTCAAAGCGCTCCCATTTGAGTTGGCCTCTGCTCTGTGGGTCTTCACAAGCTCAGCGGTAGTCGCGGCTCACCTCAGGAGATCTGGTGAAACATATACCTGCTGTTGATCCTGTCAATGGAGGTACACTGGTAACGAGTGCCGTGGCTGAAGGATAGTGTGTGGATTGGGTCTGGCTAAGTGGTGGTTTCCGATGTCCGGTTCTGGGGCAGGCCAGCCGACTTGCAGCTGGACAGGCTAGACACCTCTAGACCGCAGCCACAGGAGGTCCATTGGTGTGAAGAGACCTCCAGGACAATACAGAAGCAGTGCAGTGGCAAACAAAACCCTGGTTATGGTTCAGCAGGCTGGATTTGTGGCTACAGTAAAGATTTGGTTCCAGGAAGGCCCTTCATCCAGGAGAGCAGCAACAGCAGGAGAGATGATCTTAGGCCACAAGTCAGTGACCTTTGGAATCCCAGGCTCCAGCTTGGAACAGCAAACCAGTGAAATGGAGAAGCTATAGCAGAGAATAGGGTGCCCACACAATGGTCCCCGGACACTTCCAATATCCTCTGAGCACTGGCTTCTGGTTTAGGGGTTAGAATACTGGTTGGTTCCATCAGTTTGAGAGACTTTGATCGCAGCAAGAGCATCAGGGCTTCACTGGGAGATGGCTTTGGCATTACTTGTTGTTATGGTAGGACTGAAAAAGACTCACTGTTAGGTGTACAGGACTCCAACTCTTAGGTTTGACCTGAACTACCCAAATGGTTTGGCTATGGCTGAGCAGCCAAGCGTAGTCTAGGAGTGAGAAGGGCTGTAGGTAAGTACAAAGAACTCTGGGCACACAAAATACAGGCAACAAATAGGGTTATTTAATATAAATAATAAGGCTACTAACACAATATTAGCATCAAAGGTAAGTAAATGTATTCACATTTATACAGTAAGACATTTAAGCATTGCTCAAGGCAGTAGTACACCTTTAGATGATTACAGGTAAGTAGTCGGAGTAGCAACTCAAATCTATAACCAACATTTAGGTAATGCAACAAGGATACTGGTAAGTAACTTTTAGGCTAAAGTCCAGCCCTATCTGGGGATGAGAGTCTCAAAGTGAGTTGGGACGCAGGGTGACCAGGACCTATGGGTGGCAGAACAAAGAAAGGCAGACACTGAAAATTGTCAAATTAGCAGGAATTTTCAACGTTGCAAGTACGTAAGTGTTTAGTTAAAAGATGATTCAGGGAGGTCAGGTAGACCCCCTGAAGGATTATAGACTAAAAGACCAGTGTCCTTAGGCCTGGGAGAACGGTTTGGTTACCCACCCCAATGTGCCTCAGAAAGCTAAGGAGGAGTCCAATTCAACTCTGCAACACCCAGGTGAGTACCTAGGAGCGCAACAGTCATTTTTCATGCAGAAAGAACAGGGTCACCGGTGGGTTCCAGGTAAGGCAACAGCAGCTCCTGTTCAAATTCTTAGCCTGGAGGCTGAAGAAGGAACTTCTGGCGGGAGCTGACAGCCAGCTTCTTTGGATGGGACGGCCAGCAGACTACCTTCACGAGACTGTACCATTTCATTAAGAAAGAAGTTTGAGGGGTCAGTTTTGCGAGGCAGACGACTGCTTGTAGTTTTCTCAAAGTAAGACCTTTTATATAAGTAAAACTATTCAAATAAAGCCTTGCTTGCCCTACTCTACTGAGGAGTTCCGTACCTAGTCAGTCTCCAGCATGTTGGTGAACTGGCCCTCAATCTAAACATCAAACATTCAAAGGAAGCGATAAAGCAACACAAGAAAATCAACAATAACTGAACAATATTTGGATGAACTTCACCGGTCCTGAGTAAAATCTATTCACCAGGCTTTAAAGTCATCTTCAAATGTTCAAAAGAAAAGTCTTGCTCCAGTTCTTAACAGTTCCAAGTCAAATAAAGGTTCAAACAAAAATCCACTGGTAGCAATTCTCTGGTTTGGGTGAAAAGATCCCCTTCCAATTCCAGCAAAGAAAATGGCACCATTAGTAATCCTGGTTATGGTCTCTTGAGGATTCTCTGCCACAGTTCAATAGGAATAATGAGACGACTTCTCCAGATACATCTTTGCAATGGGTTAGAAATTCTGTAGTACATTTGGTATATTTGTCAGGCTGCTTCTCTTAGGGTTGCCGCTTCCTTTTAACAGCCACTCTTCTACTGTGATTACTAAGAGGGCAGTCACCTTCGTCCCATTGTTTGCCACTACTTCCAACCACTCCAATGTGATATCCGCCGGCAACTCTATACACCATCGCAGTTCAAATACTCCTAGCACTGCTTTAAACCTCTTACTTATCAGGCTACCTCTGACAAGTCACTCCGACCACCTCAGGTAAGCAAGGCACTCGTCCTTTAATGACTTCCCCAAAAAAAAGGCAGCCTCTTTGCCTTTTTCATCTGAGTGCCACAAAGTTAACCTGCCACTGTCCACAAGACCTACCTCTTTTTACCTTTCAATAGTCTTTTTACATTGCAGGTTTACTTCTGTAAAATCTTTACAAGCCCCCAACTCCCCTTGCCTAGCGTTCCCACACCTTTTCTGCCCAGGTAATCCAGAAGCCGTAGTGCCACTCATCCCGCTTCAGGTAACAATGCCACACTTCTATCTGACGACACTGGACTGTTGACTGTCAGGTGTATGAGTTTTAACAAGGCTTGTTTCACTATAAAAGGGTTTCACCTCTTGGTTTGGGTCGTACTTGTTCTCTTCAGTATAGTAACTTTTTGAAATAAAGAATGTCAATTCTGGATAATACAAGGTTCAGTCTTCAAAGTGAAAACATAACTAGGCACACACAACCGTTCTTTAAGATAGATTTTTAAACTTCAGGTATTGGATGCAATTGTACTCCCATGTAATATCAATGAGGCAACTTCTGACTTCCCTCGGGAAACACAATTGGTCACTGGCGACCCTCCTTTGATGCCGTTTTCACCGCTAACCATTGTAACACTTGTAAGACCCCAAAGTCAGGTTTTCGGCTGGATTCCATAAGCGTTCTTTCTGCACAATTAAGGATACGCGACCACTCCAGTAATATGAAAGAGTTTAACAATGGATGTAACAGCTTTTACTTCTCACACCAACACTGCAGCTTTCAGACTAAGCGCAAAGGTTACATTTCCATTGTTAACAGTCTGCTACTCGCTTTTAACTATACGCAAGCCTCATTGGAGCTGGTTACAGGTACCGGCAAGGGCTTGAGTGAATCTGAGCACTGTGCTTCACTCACTGGCTTCAGGGGCACTATTCCACAAAAATCCTCCATCTACTGTTCTGATGGTTCCGTCTGTGTGTGCACATCACACCGACATTAGTCTACACGTGTTTGTTGTCTATTTTCGGGACGTCAATATTCATCGACCCTTTGTTCATACAACCTTCTTCAGGACAAGATGTAGTGGGAATATCTTTATTCCCCAAGCATCGAGTAGGGTGAGTCTTACCACCTAAAATACAATATTAAAAAAAAAACTTTTTTTTATAAAAAACACAAAAAAATATCATACAAATTCATTTCGTATTGGCTATTCCCTCTTGTTTTTAACACGATTAAAGTGAGAACATGATTCTGAAAAGTAATCATTGATACAATATCACTGGGTGATGAGTTTATACACCCACCTGTATTGCAACTTGGATAAATCATGTTTCCATTTCAAATTAGTGGCCACCTTCATCCACCTACCAACCTTGATGCAAACAAACCTGTTCCATTATAATTTTAGAACATAGTACTTACTTCAAATACAATATGTACAATTATTTAGCCCTTTCTCTTCAAGAGGGGTTCTTCGCACCTCAAACCATTCATTAAATCCTAGATGGAAATGGGACAGTATTATAAAAGCTACAAAAAATCTGTTTGTGGACTAATTGTTTTAGACTTACAAATGGCTACAGTCCAATGCTGAGTCGGAGAGTTTCCTTATTCACACAAATGCCGCGATCGATAGCGACCCAGATGTAACTACGCTGGAGCGTTCTGTAAGTCAACAAGGATGCGGAACAGAAATGATCCTCTCGGTTCACATTATTGGGCATCACACTCAAAAAATATATTAATATAATCACTGCGACACTCATAAGGCCACCAGTACATATTACTAGTATATTCCCAGCCCTTAGACCTTTGAGAATTGTACTCCATGAGCCCCATTTCTTGTCTGCGCCCTTTCAAATGTCCGTATTGTCTACATAACACACTATGTAGAACTACCTGTGCTTTCCCTTTACCCATTTCCTTCCCGGCTACTAGCCGCACTTAGTCAGCATTCAATTCCTTCTATTATCGACCACAACTATCCCTGCTTATATCCTTACCTTGTTATTCGTCTCTGAAGCCTCACGGTGTTCCGTCTTGCTCAACGTCTTCCCGGCGCCGTTTGTTTATCCGTGGCGTGTGTCTATTTAAGTTTGCGTAACAATCGCGATAGAGAGGGGACTAATGAGACTAATGCCTTCGCGAATACAAAGAAGACTACTTCCTTCATTCATGAACCTAAAGAAGGGACTAATGCACTGCTTTCTTTCGTCATGTGCACGCTTATTCCTCAGAGGCTCCACATTCCTCAGCCCCTGATAGGGGAACAAGCTACATTTTCCACCAGTAGCGCTAACCCCTAGACACCAGAGAAAGCCTTTCTGGTTCGCGCACCATTCCACGCGGGTAGTCCCGATTCACGATGTGCGCATGCCTCAATATAAACCACTAGAACCTCTCGACAATTCAGTGTTCCCAAAACAGCTGACTCCACATCACCCTCCACACCTTGCACACCACGAGTGGGAAATACTTTGTCCCCTCCATTTAGTGTGAAATGAGGGCTCCCCATTCCACCAAAATGTTAAGGCCATTTTTTTACTGTATCGCGACAATATATCCATCGTTGCTCCAATTTGTGGAGCATGGTGGATATATCCCCTGCTCTTTTAGGCAATTTTATGGTCTGCAACACAAACCATTTCAGATCATTATCTTTATGTTGTTTTAAGCTAAAATGGTCCACCAGTGGCTTATCTGCTATTTTGTTCCGGATACAGCTCCGATGTTCCCCTATACGTTGTCGCACCTCTCTGGTCGTTTTGCCCACGTACATCAGTTTGCAAGGGCAACTGATAATGTAAATGGCATTTTTAGTGCGACAATTGGTGTGTGTCTTAAATTTCCATTTGACAGCCCCGTGGTTAAATTCATATCTGGTCTCTGTCAGTGGACAGGACACACAATTGGCACATTTATAGTGGCCAGTGATGGGGGGGGGTAACCCCCACTGGTTGAGTACAGTTTGGTCTGAGTTCAAGTCTGTGTAAGTATGGACTAGACGTTGTCTAAGATTTTGATTATTTTTGAAGGCAAAGATGTTTTTTTTTTTTACAGACTTCCTGGTTGTTTGATAAGATCCCAGTTCCGGTTCACAATCTTTTTAATTTCATTGCTAACCGGATAAAAAGTTGTTACACACACTAATCTCTCCTGTTTCTTTTTCTCTTTCGGTAACAGGCATTCATCTCTGTTACTATTCAATGCCCTTTTTAAATTGTTCTTTACCAATCTGTGCGGATAGCCTCCCTCCAGTAGCCTGCTTTTCAAATCCTCTGCATGTTTTTTATATTCATCCTTCTGAGTGCAGTTCCTCCGTATCCTTATAAACTGCCCGTAGGGTAAATTCTGGTCTAAGCCCATGGGGTGAAAACTTGAATAATGAAGGAGTGTATTATTATCGGTTGTCTTACGATAAAGAGTGGTCACCAGATTATGATTAGACTTCTTAATAAGTAAATCTAGGAAACTCACCTGGTCTGTATGCCATTCCATCATGAACTTGATATTATTATCACGTGTTCAACCATTTATGGAATTGGTTCCGTGTTTCGCTTGTACCCCTCCAGATCAGGAACACATCGTCGATATTTCTATACCAGGCCTGTAGGCCTTTGCACAGATCACCTTGTTTAAGCTGGCTACATTCACCTAGGATGCATCTCTCCTCATATTCAGCCATGAACAAATTTGCCACATCTGGGGCAAACGTGGCCCCCATACTGACTCCTTTTCTTTGTTGAAAAGGGTTTTTTGAATAGAAAGAAGTTCTCAGTCATAGCTATCCGTGCACATTCTTGTATGAACTCGGTCGCCGGAGTGTGTGGTTCCAATCTCTTATTCAGAATAGTGCCTAGCACTTCCAGACATTCTGTCTGTGGAACGGAGGTGTAGAGGGACTGTATATCCATAGTGACTAAAATATTGTTGTCCTCTACCACCTGATTCTGAGTTATCCGTATCATATCTCCTGAGTCCTTCACATATGATGGCATCTTACCTACAAAAGGCTTTAGAAAAAAATCGACAAACAGAAAGCGGTTCAAGGAGTGAATCGATGGCCGCCACTATGAGTCTCCCAGGTGGATTAGTCATCCTCTTATGAATCTTGGGCAAGATGTAAAAAGCCGCTTTTTTCGGGTGACTTTTTCTAAGGAAGCACCCCTCATCACTACTGATCCACAATTCTCTCTCTGCATGGTTAGTCAAGCTCTTAATCTCTTCTTCTAATCTCGATGTTGGATCTTGAGGTAGCTTGAGGTAGGCATTCTCATCGCCCAGCAGGCGAAAACACATTCGTTATCATAGTTCTCGGTAGAGAGGATAACTATCCCTCCCCCTTGTCGGCGGGTTTGATCGTGATATCCTTCCGATCACATAATAATTTCAGGGCATCCCTCTCATTCTTGAAAAAGGTTCCCACTCACTCAGGAAAAATTATCAAACATTCAAGATTTCAGCAAAAAGTGCTAGGGGGACTCACAAGTAGGGAGAATATTGCACAAAAAATGAAATCCTACCTACCACCTATCCGTAGGAGCAGTCTTCAGTGTGGGAACCTCTTCTTCTAGGTCTTTACTCCAGTGGGTGATCTCGGGAGCAGGTGCAGGACTCCCCTTCTTATACAAAACTTGGGCTGAGTGCTGCAGCAGCCCGCTAATGGCAAGGACCTTCACCATTCAAAAAGGTGAGGGCTGGTATGGACAGCATCTGCCTAGCAACAGACATGCCCAGGCATGGATGTGGATTGGGACCAGACCGCACTTCCAGGAAAGCTATCCGGAACCTGCGTAAGTGCATACCTTATGACTTTACTGGCCGGAGAGGACAGACAGCCATAGAACAAGATGGACAAAGGAAAGTGCTTAAACCGTGTTGCGCAGCCACTTTGAGTATATGGTGCACGAAATGGTATGATGTGTAAAAAAAAAGTCAAGATGAACGGTAGTGCATCGGAAAAATCAGTAGAACATGGTTCACTGACACCAGCCGGTCCTAGGCAAATTTCAAAGGTAAAGAAAATCCTGAAAACGAAGGAAAAAGGGATGCAAAGTACCCCTGCAGCCCTTCGATGTACGGTGATTTGTGCTACATTAGAAATATAGGGGTCACGAAAGGGGACAAAGTCCCCCTGGACTCGAAGCCTTACAGACTGATCTGTGCCCCCAAAATAAATGAGTTGAGCAAGGAAATTCGAAAGACTTCCTTTGCCTCGAAAGTCAGGTTGGGTTTCAAGACATGGCAAAATAGCCAGGGTGTCCATTGATGTCAGTGGAAGGAACGTTGCAAAAAGAAACATTTTCTTAACCCTCTTGTGACAAATAGCCAGGGTGGTGAGGCTGCTAGGAGATAGTCCGCCTGTGGGTGGTACTCAGCCTAGTGGATTGCATGGGGAGCGATCTCCACTTTAAGACCAGTGAGGAGTTGTTAGGCAAAGTTTGTATGCAGTACCCTTTGGAACCACTACACACAACTAGGACTACAGGTGTAAGCAAAACCAACGTTTGGTGTAAGTCTGTACTACACAGTTTTGTGGTAGCGTTGCTGAGCAGCCAGGCTTATCTCAAGAGGGAATGTGAGCTGTAAGGATGTTACACAGAGGTCTATAATTAAAATGATTCCAATAGAACCTTATACTCAAGGTTTTTTGGTAAACCACTTATTCATTTATTTCACAGCCAGTTATGCAACATTCACTAGAAGGAGGCAATCTATATCACCCAGAAATATACTTCAGTACTTCACAATATCAGGTTCTGAGGCAGTTAAACTACTTTGAAGGAGGAGCAAAATGGCATTCAAAGCATTTGAAGTAAGAGCAAAAAGGCATAAGTTAATAAAACGAATATTACAGTTACTCTTAAACAGTGCAAATAGTTTGAGTTCCGCAGAGGAGTTGATTCAATGCAATAGGTTAGGCCAAAGTCAATGGACTAGTCCTGTATAGGATAAAGCATTTCTGGAAGTTAAACAGAAAAGTCTTTGCCAAAGTTCTCAGAAGTAGTTCGTAAAAGAAAGATTCATATGTTGGGTCACAAGCTGACTAGGCCTTCAAGTTGCCATTTCAAGCACTTTCGCAGTGAGAGGTAAGTTCTCTCGGTTGGGTTTTCACAGTACTTTACGATGCAGAAAAAGATGCAGCTGAAGACGTCTGTTCTTGGCAGTTCCTGCAGATCTCGCTGTTCCTGAGCCTCTGTCGTGGGGACAAGAGGGAAATCGTCGGGGGACTCCTGCACTGGGACTGGTCAAAAAGCTGGCAAAGGCAAATCTTCAATTCCATTAGCTGTAGTCAAGCACACAAACTGGTGTCATTCTCCCTGTTTTTTTTTTTGGTTTCCTGCAGCACTCTGAAGAAAATACAACCAGCTCCGAGAATGGTATCCAGGTGGTTTACGAGTTGATTGGTCCCACCAACTCAAAGGGAGAAGTCGTCCTTGAAGGGCTTCTCTGTCGAGATGAACTTGGTGATTCGGTGCATGCAGCTTGGCTTCACCGGGCAAATCAAAGGTCCAGGAGTTGCAGCAGCCGTCCTCTTCCCGCTCATCTTCGGTTCTTTCTTTCCAGTGGTCGACTCTGCCTTCCAAGCCAAGAGACTCGCCTTTTATCCGGTTTCCTGCCATTTATTCCAGCCTAGCTGCCACTCACCCAGCAGGGTGGCAGTCAGCCAGCCAGCCAATCACGCCAGAGTGCATTTCGGTCTTCTAGGAGACGAAGCACAGGGGGTTTTGGGCACCTCCCTCACTTCCTGCCCACCCCAGACACTCTTTTGCCAGAGGCGGTCTTCAGTCCTGAAGCCCGCCAAAGGCGTAGGAACAAAGGGACCAAACCTGGTTTGCCGCGCACAGACAAACTCTAGAAGGACCTTTCCAAAAAGAATGTTTAAACAAAGGGGGCTCAGACGCCATCTTGAAAAACATGGCTCCCGCGATTTAACGCTACCAGTGTTCGCGGTTGGGAAAAATCATGGTAGTTTGTTGTAAAACCACTGCCACCAACCATTTTGAGAGGAAAGGGTAGCATTTGACTGCTACGTGAGTTTCTAGACATAGGGGATACTAAGTAACCCCTCCAGCACTATATGTTAAGATGGTGTGTGCTGGGTCTAGGAATTTGGAAAGACTAGTAAAGTCAATCTCACTTTACTTTCTCTGGGAAACAGTAGTTTATCCCTGAGAAGGTATTTAAACCTTGGCACAGCCTAAAATGCTTCCCTTTGACACATATGAAAAAATGATGCCTATGGAGTTGTCTAAAACTCCACAATCAAAGAACACAAGAGTAAAACACACATCAAAATACATGAGGGAGTAGGAGATAAGGCTCACACACTCTCCAGGAACAAAAGTCAAGTTCTCAAAATCCAGCAAAGTTGCTCGGGGTCTCTAAGGTGAAGGGAATTAGCACATTTATGAGAATTCTCCCTAACACGAGTATCCAGGGAGAAAGCGCTATGTCCACGCTGCCCAACCTCCCTCAACCTCCTACCCTCTACAGGGCACACTGGTTACCCACACTTCCATGTATTTGTGTAGGGCAGATAACACAATCCTCATGGGAAATACTGAGACTAGGAAGAGTAGGGACTACCCACCTGAAGTACACTGGATGAATGGGACGGGAAGAATTCAACTAACCCAGTAGATATTGACCATGTCAATACTGGGACAGTAGAAGTGCGGAGCAATGAGGAATGACACGCAAAACCAAAGTGAGCGTTTCATTCAATGTGGACACTGTGTGAGCATAAACAGTGAGGAGGCACTCAAAAGAGTGTTCGACCCTCCCTGGAGGAACCCAGAGAGCAGTCGTCCCTGGAGGAATGAAAGCAACAGGACTCAAAGATGGCATCTGGGATGCTTACCGACCTGCTGGGAAGCTCGATTACCATTCACTGTGGTCGAATGGCACGGTAGGCTACATGAGCCAACCTCCAGATGACAAAGACAGCAGGACGCCCTGGTCTGAGACAGCCAGACTGCCGGCAAGGAGGAGAGTGCTGCAGAATCCCCACATCATACAGAAAGGTGAACAAAGGCTGCAGGAATCTCAACGAAGACACGACAAAGCCGCACACCACCTGGAGAAACTAGGCAAGACCCTCACAGGTACCAGGATTACCAGGATGCTTGCTGGGGCTTTGGAAGGGTTCAAGAGACACGACAGTTGGGTCTGGGACCTGCACCCAGTTGAGAAGAGTGTCATAAATCCTCCTCTTTGGCACAGTACCTGGCAGGAAAGCGACCCAGGTCTAATAATAATAATAATCATAATAATAGTTTGCCAACAGAAAGCAGCAGAATCCTACGGGTCTGGGACCCACACCTGCAAAGCAGTACAACTAGGTAAAAAGAAGCCAGGGGGAGGGAGTCAGTCCCCTGGCAGTCTGAACTTTGGTAAAGAACCTGAGAAGGGTTTAGGGAAGGGAGTCATTTCCACCAGCCTTCGTAAACTTGGGCCTGGGGAAAGGAATAATTCGCCCAGCCTTTGTGAACTTTGGTAAAGAACCTGAGAAGGGCTTAGGGAAGGGAGTAATTTCCGCCAGCCTTCGTAAATTAGGGCCTGGGGAAAGGAATCATTCACCCAGCCTTCGTGAACTGTGGTAAAGAACCTGAGATGGGCTTAGGGAAGGGAGTCATTTCCACCAGCCTTCGTGAACTGTGGTAAAGAACCTAAGATGGGCTTAGGGAAGGGTCCGAGGAAGGGAGACACCTCCTCCCCTTCCACCAATTACAGTGAAATTACAAGCCAAGAGAGATCAGGGGAAGGAAGGCATAACCCCTGGTGTTGTGTACTGTGAAGCAAAGCCAGGGAAGGGAGTCATTCCCCTGGAACTGTGAAACTACAGACAACAAGATACCTGGAGAAGGGAGGCATTCCCCTGGAACCCAATAATGAAGAAAACTATGGGCAATAAGGAATGATGCTTGAGTTGGAACGGAGAACATCACAGCACCTCGAGCTAGAACTGTGTCCGATATTGGAAAGGAACCGACACCTGGAGAAGGGAGTTATTCTCTCAGGCGCAGTTACCTCCTTCCAATTGGTTCTTTGATCCGTTGTCCAGAAGAAAGGGAGCATTCTTCTGGACCAGTATTTCTTTAGTTTAGTTACTAGTGTAAGGGATGGAGGTAGGAATTTTGACACACAATGGTGGACTCTTTTTTATTTACTTGGACACTCTGACCGATTCCTTAGTTGATGCAGGGAACTATCTTAAGAGTAAGGGAGAGATAGGATTCTTGTTTATTTTGGAGCAAATACAAGTTTATGCCAACAATCATGCCACCCGTATTTCAGTCTGCTCCTTCTGCACCATTAAACTCTGCATCTCTGAATGTTACTATCTGGCTGTGAAGGATGTGCCTGATGGTCTCAGGGTTCATATGCGTGGACACTGCCTTTTGCCATTCTGATTTGCCCTGCGCAATGCTAAGTTAACTTTTTCATTGTTAGCGCTGCTGCCCATGCTCGTAAGGCAAACAGCACTTACAATTAAACCCTCCCCAACATGCTTGCATGTCGGGGAGAGTTTAATTTCAATTGTGAACACTGCTTACCATGCGCACATGGCAAGCGGCGCTCGCAATGAAAATTAACGAGTTTCCCCACTTAGCACTGTGAAGTGCAAAAGTGAAGGGCAAAAGGTGGCATACACACTTGTATACCGCCTTTTGCCATTTCCATTTGCTGCCCGCAGTGGCGCTGGCGACGTATGTCGGGTAAGGTTTAATTGTAATTGTACACGCTTCCTGCATGCTTTCATGGCAGGGAGCGTGTACAATGGATCCCTTTGGGGTCTGTCTGCTTTATGCTGGTGCTACAAACAGGCGGACCCATGGGGATTACCAGCATCAGCGCCGGCACAAACCTCCATGCCGGTGCAAATGCTGGAGCATTTCTATGGCAGAGTGGAAGGGAGTGGTGGAAATGCGAGTTCCGCCGCTCCTCTTCACCATACAAATGACGGAAAATGAGCCGTGACATGGATGGAAAGCTTTAAAGCCTTAGTGAAGGCTTTTACGCCTTCCATTCACATTACAGCTCTCATGAACATGGGCCCCTATACGTTTGCAATATGTGTGCACATTCAATTTTTCAATACTATTGTGTTTTACATTGTACTTTTTAACCGCTCCTGAAAGGGCACTGTTCACTGTTTTACCATTCGTTTCCCTGGGAAAGTCGAGTCAGGCCTTTGAGAACCCCTTAAGCCTGGTTGTCGGTCTTTGCTCTGTACACAGGCATTGGAAACTTCATCGAATTCTGATCCATCAAGAAAGCTGTCACTCATGCTCTTCCTGTCTCTCCAGATAATGTACTACAAGCAGACACAGAGACCGCCCCCAAACGAACTCCTAGACCAGCATCGTGATGTGATCCAGCGCTTCCAGTGGCAGAAAGCTCATCTAGAGCGTGGTGGTCCAGAGGTTATTAAAGGTACGTCCTTCCAAAAGAGTGCAAGCCTTATTTCTGTGGGAGGAGGGCTAATTACTGTCTCACGAGCAGTAGAGGTTTGAAGGGACTGCCTTCAATGGTTGGGAGCCTTTCAGTGCAAGCCTCATTTCTGTGGGAGGAGGGCTAGTTACTGTCTCACGAGCAGTAGAGGGTTTGAAGGGACTGTTTTCAATGGTTGGGGTGCCTTCATTTCCTCCGAGGGGAGCCTTCGTTGCCTCCTGAAGGGAGCCTTCGTTGCCTCCTGAGGGGAGCCTTCGTTGCCTCCTGAGGGGAGTCGGGGCATCCGTGTCTTGCTTAGGACCTGCTGTTAACACTATTTGCACAGGTCAGAAGTGTTCAACTCACTGCTTTATTTTATTTATTTATTGGACATTTGTATGGTACCTATACAGCAGAAAGTGTTCCCTGGCACCACAAGACAAACTGGGACGGGGAACAGGGGAAGATAAACAACGTAAACCAGTCTACTAGGCCTTGTGACATTCAGATCATGCAAGTGCAGTAAGCAAAGTGCAGGGCGGTGGGTGGGGCCAGCGCTGAGGCAGATTAAGGGCTAGGGCATTCACCCAGATCCCATCCACAAGCGTACCCACAACATACGGTCGTTGGGAAGGCTCCAGCCAGTCTGGTCAGCACTTCCCCACACAACCATATATGGAACTTCCACCCAACAGCCGGTCAGGGGGAAGGGACAGAGTCAGGGCTTCGGGAAGATCTAGGTAACAGGCGATGGAAGGCAAGAGGCCACAGGGGCCATCTTGTTTCCATCAGGAATCTCCCGATTCCAATGACAGGGCCTGGGCATCCCAAAATGGAGGACGTCAAGGGCACCAGTCATTTCAGCAAGGAGCTGCCACCAACCCGTACCCTGCTCTGTGGGTCACACACAGGTGCCCAAAAACATACACTAGGGGCACAGGGTTGTATTCCCACCCATAGGTGCCATAAGGGTATCCCATGGGTCTGTTCACCAAAACCAAAGGAGAGAGCTGCACCGCCAGGAGTCACACATGAACTCCTGCGCGGAAATCACGACAGAACACACGATAAAAACAGTAAAGGACAAGGATACAGAGGCCCTGTCCCTCCGATGCATTTCCAGCATCACAGGTATGTATGACTTTTTGGAGGGTAGTTAAACCCAAAGTCCGAGGTTAGAAGAGTCTTCGGGAAGACAGGACAGCCAATGTCTATTGAGCAAAGTCAAGGGGAGCTGAGGCACTTCTAGAAGGTAAGTAAAACATCTTGCACAATATTATAGAGAGTTTGTTGAAAAAGGAATCCCTGTTAGGCCACAAGCCGGGAGGCTTGTGAAGAGCAAAGCTGCAAGCAACTCTGCAAAAGGCAGCAAATGCAAGTCTCAACTGAGAGCAACCAAGCTACATAACAAGAGGTAAGTACTGGTTCGTTCACAGTACCTTTGGTCTGAAGAAATGTTTCCAGCTGGCTTCTGTTCCTGTTGTAATATGGCAGATCATGTTGTTACTGGGCCTCAGTCATGGGGACAGGAGGGAGGACGTCAGGGCACTCCTGCACTACGATTCGAATGTCGGCGGCAGCAATGGGCAAAGTTCAGATCAGCGTCACTTTGCGGTTTTGGCTACTTGCAAATAGCACCACCGCAGTTCTTGGACACCTTGTGGACTTTCCTTGCTTCTGGGGTCCAGCACTCTGATGAGGTGGTTCAGGCTTGGTCAGCCCTGCTTCGAGGGAGTCCGGAGGATCTTCCTGGAGCTCGGGTCCAGCTTTAAAACTATGCACTAGATTCTGGTGTTCCTGTCCCCTGGTACTCTGTTCCTGCAGCAGCAATGGAAGTACAGCCAACAGAGAGGATTTCCAGTCAAGTTCGTCTTGGAGTCGATTGGTCCCACCAACCCAAGAGGAGAAGTAGTCCTTTGCAGGCCTTCTCTGGTCAAGGCGAATTCGGAGCTTCAGCTCTGCAGCAGGGCTTCACAGGACAAACACAATGGTCCAAGAGTTGCAGCAAGCTTCTCTTCCAAGTTCTTCTTCGGATTCCTTCGTCCAGTTTTGACACTGCCTTCCTTGCAAAAGACCTCGCCTTTTATGCAAGTTGTTCCCATTCATTCGCAGCCTAGCTGTTACTCACAGCAGGGTGGCTGTCCTCCAAGGACAGCCAGCCAGCCAATCACCTTTGGGTGCATTTCTGTAGAAATACAACCAAGGAGACTAAGCACAGGGAGTTTCAGGTACCTCCCTTGCTTTCTGCCCTGCCAGACACAGGTTTCAGCCTTGAACCCCGGCAAAGAAAAAAACAAACAAAGGGGTCAAACCTGGTTTGGCGCGCAGAGTAAATCTCAAGAAGGACCATTACAACAGTCACAATGTAAAGTTTGTCAGACTACAAAACCAAAAGAAACAGTGTTTAAATCAAAGAAAAATACATGAGAGAGTGGGGAAAAAGGTCTCACTCTCTCCAGGATAATAGTCCTAAATTTCAGCAAAAGAGCTGGAGGTCTCTAAGGAAAAAGGGAATGAGCATATGTCTGAGAATTCTCCTTAACACTTTGGAAACGTGCCTCGTTGCAGTCTCCCAAAGCCCAAGTTTGGCCTTACAATCTTCGATGCGGCCGCCTCGATCACTGGGTTCTCATTCTGGACGTCCAACAACTCTCAGCATACCAGAATCGCACGGGCCACTGTCGGACAGGTCAGAAGACAACGAAAAACCCATTCCTTCTTTACTGTTCAGTTTAAATAGCGAGGGCGGCCCCAGTGCAATGCCATTAAAATTGGTAGCAGCTGATCGAGCATGCCTCTCGCTAGATCGTAGTGTTCTCAAGCTCTTCACCGTCGCTGTACTTATTGCATCAGGGTGGTTTGATATTTTACAATAACACATAGTTTGCGATGTGATCTTATGTGTAGAACATTCAGGCATTAACATAAGCCTGCAGGGTTGGGGTTTAAAGCGGCAGGGTTGCCCACTCACGTCCTTGTCCCCAGGAGGGGAGTTCCTCTCCATGAGCTCCTCCTGCATGTTACCACCCCTAGGAGAACTATTGGTTAGCTGCCTAGCCTCATGGAAAGGGCTCCCCTTTTGGAAGAAGTGAAATTATCTGAAGGATCGTCACAGCTCACTGCAGCCAGCCCTTCCTGGCAGGTTGGTTTTTGGACCATAGGCTAGAAAATTTCTTTGGGGGGTCAACAGACCTTCCAGTTGGCTGGAAGCCAAGCCTGCTGCACCTGTGGGTAAGAGTATGACTTTACCAAACACATACCCATAACCGCAGCAGGCCTACTGGCTTTGTCCTGTTGATTCCGATTGGGGAGCCATTTGCAAACTATTAGCAAGTGACTTTAAAAGGTACTCGCTTGAACGTAGACATTTTCCCTGCCCCACTCCGCTCTTCGAGCCCTGGTGCATCTTGAACAATGAGGAGTTTAGAAGAGACCAGTGATTTATTTCTTCTTAATACATTTTTGCATAGTAAGTCACTGCAATTCACTATTTCACATTCCAAATTGTTCCAGTAACACTAATTGCAGTTCTCCAGCATGGGGTCTGGCATGGATTCACATGCTCATGAATATTCCCCGTCGTCAGGCTGGGAATCCTCGGTAAAGAAAAAAAATCAGTATCAGTTTCGTTTCTGATCTGTCTTTCTTAGTAGTAACCAATCACTGATCTCTGGGTCATACTGCCCCCAGCCAATGACTGCCCTCTCCCTAAGCCCCACCTCTGGCAGCCATCCTCAGATTTTTACAGCACGCTCAAGTGTTGGGAGTCCTTGTGCTTTAGCTCTCGAGTTTTGCTGCGTTTTCGCGCTTTTTTCAGGAGATTTTCTCATTTTTTCGGTTTAATCGAGCCTCAAGCTCCACCGTTTCTACTTCCGATAAAAGGGACCCGTTTCGGAATTCTTCTACGCCCCTCAAGGGTGAGGTTTTCATCGAGTTTACGCTTCTTGGAGGATTCCGGAAGATCTGCGGCCTACCTCAACGGACATGGCCAAGGACAAGGGAAGCTCGACGCCCGGATCGAAGCTGTTCAGGTGCTGCCCTGGATGCGGATTACAAAACGTTTTCAAGGAGGACGAGCCCTTGCGGTGTCTCTACTGCCTTCATGAGGACAAGACGCATGTGGAGAAGGACTGTGCGTTCTGCAAGAACCTTTCAGAACGGACCAAACAAGATCATCGTTCCCGCCTGGCTGGACAAGGGCACAGCACGTGAGAAGGCGAAGAAAAAGTCTGAGCGGGCTTCTAAGTCCTGGGAGGGCGCCCCGGTGACGGGGGCCCAACAGAAGGCCAAGCACTGCCTGTCCGCGGGCACCGGGAGCACCAAAAGGTAGGCCTCTTCGGCTGCCAGGCAGGGCGCGACTTCCCCAGCACGTTCAACCACGAGCCAGCGCTCTGGTTCGAGGAAGTCCGAGAACCCGGATAAGCTGCTGGAGCTGCCCCGGTCGATCTCGAAAGGGGAGCGAGGCGCTGACCCTCCCTCCCACCCCCCCAAGGCGAAGGCCCAGGACGCACCTAAGGTGGTGAGGGCTTTGATCCAGCCGGCAAAGGCCTCTATCGAAGTGGAAACGGCCTCTGGGCCCAGAGTATCACTGCCACCGCGGAGGGAATCCTCTTTCCAGCCCATCGTTAAGACCCCTGTGAAGTCCCTGGCAGAAAGAGGGGGGGTGGTGGCCATTACAGACTCGGAATCAGCCTCTGAGGAGGAGCTGGTGGAAACCGAGAAGGGCCTCAACGAGAGGTTCATAGGCCTCAACGAGAGGTTCGATCCCAGGGGACGGTACCCGCTGACGTGATCGAAGATAGCGACGATGGTGACGAAGAGGGCCCATTGGATCGCCCATCCCGTCCGTCGCAGCCATTACCCGAGCCCCAGGATAGCTCGGCGGCCATTTTGTTGGCGATCCAATCCTTATGTACCGAGATAAGGACGAGATTACCACGGACCCCGATGGAGGATCCAGAACCAGGCCTGTCGGGAAACCCTACGAACAAGCGGAGGAGAGTCCACCCCTCTCCGCCCTTCGTGCCCGCGAGGCCTGTGGACCCCTCATCCCCCTCGCCGGACCCTAGAGAGGATACTGCGATGGATACATCGACGGGGACGGACGACGGCGGCGATGACGCAGCGAACATCCCGTCATCACCCCCCAGCGGGCTTCTCCAGCCGACGAAATTGGCTCCTTCCACGCCATGATAACTAGGGCATCGAGCTCTTCCAGCTCTGCCCTGAAGAACAAAAAAAGGAAGGGTTTCTTTACCAACGACGAGAGGCCAAGAGGAAGACGATCCTCGCGGTGCCTTTGCTCGTTGACATCTGGGACGAGGGGATTGCTGTCCTCAAGAACCCTTCCACGACACCCGCCAAGAGGGACAGGTACGAGAAGAAGTACCGAGTCCCCGATGCCGCCCCCTTGTGCCTCAGGGCCCAGCCCACGCCGGACTCTTTCGTCTCGGCAGCGGCTAAGAAGAAAGCAGCGGGTGCGGCGGCTTCAACTTCCACTTCCCCGCCGGACAGCAAGGGCAAGAAGTTGGACTCCATGGGACGAATAGTCATCTCGTCAGCGGCGACGACGATTAAGGCGGCCAATGCCTTAGCGATCGTGGCCCGCTATGACAGGGAGCTCTGGTTCAAGATAGCTCCCCTGCTAGACTTCCTACCTGACAAGAGGGCGGAGGCCCTAGAAATTCGGCAGGAAGGCGAGGTGGCGTCGGATCACGCCATAACGGTGGCAACGGACATTGCCGATACCGGATTTCGCCAACTCGGCAACAGAGTTTGCCTCCGACGACGAGGATGGCTCAAGGCGACAGACTTTCGCCAGGACGTCCAGACCAGAGTGTTGGACATGCCGTTCCACGGCAACAACCTTTTTGGTAAGGCGGTGGACGAGTCTCTACAGGCCATCAAGACCGACTCGGAGACGGCCCGGGCCCTAGGGGTACTTCAACAGCGATGGCCCTTTTGGAGATCCGGAGGCAGACAGGGTGCCTCCAAAGGATCCAGCGGTGGTTCCTCCACTTATCGCCAGGCGGCCCGCTCCTCTTCCCAGGAGGCCTACAGAGGTCGCAGCAAGCAAGGGGGATCCCGCCGTCGTCACCAAGGAGGCCAAGGCGGCATGGCCGCCTCCAAGCAAGACTGACCCGGCCGTGTCGTCGGGCCTCCACTGAAGCACCCCGGTGAGAGGCCGGCTGACGAAGTTCGTCAGTGTGTGGGAGTCCATCTCCACTGACCGTTGGGTGTTGGACACCCTGGCCAACGGGCACTCGCTGGAATTCCTAAAGAAGTGCCCTTGCATTCCTCCCGTGGCCAGGAAGGAGAATCACGTCCCTCAACTGCTGTTGGAGGTGAGGGTGATGCTCAAGAAAGGTGCCATCGAGCTCATCCCCAGGAGGCTCCAGGGCTCCGGAGTGTACTCAAGGTACTTCCTCGTCAGAAAGAAGACAGGCGGTTGGTGAACCCATCCTGGACCTGCGTCGGTTAAACAAATACATCAAGGCACAGAAATTCAGGATGGTCACCCTCCAGCACGTGCTGGGACAGCCGGAGGAGGGCGACTTCCTATCGTCGTTGGACCTGGAGGATGCTTACTTCCATATCCCCATTCTAAAAGGGCACAGGAAGTTTCTCAGGTTCGTGGTTCAGGGACGCCACTACCAATTCAGAGCCCTACCGTTCGGATTAAAGTCAGCACCCAGGGTATTCACCAAGTGCCTGGCACCAGTGGCGGCACGGCTGCGCCTGCAGGGGATCCACGTCTACCCCTACCTGGACGACTGGCTAATCCGGGCAAGGACAAAGGAACTTGCTGTCGAACACACGGCGAGGACCGTCCGGTTGCTCACGGAACTGGGGTTCGCCATCAACTACCCCAAAACGCACGTGGTTCCATCGCAAGTAGGACTGTTTCTGGGAGCGAAGCTCGATACAGTGGGGCAATTGGCCTCCCCGTCAGAGGAGAGGACCAAGACCATCCTGGGCAAGGTGCAGCGCCTGTTAGCCACAGACGTGGACAGGGTGAGGTCCATCAAGTCCCTTCTCGGGATGATGTCCTAATGCATCTATCTTGTACCCCTTTGCAGACTTCGGATGCTTCCGCTACAGGAGTTGCTCTACGCCCGCTGGTTTCAGGCGACGGGCTGCTTCGAGGACAGGATCCCTCTCGACGAGGAGTTCCGTCGAGCGATCCTACGGTGGGGTACCCGTGCTCACCTCACTACAGGCACAGACTTTCAAACCCCAGCGTTTCAGGAGACGGTGACGACGGACGCCTCTCTGGAGGGTTGGGGGGCCCACACCGGAGATCTCCACGCAAGAGGTCTTTGGCTCCCGGAGGAGAGGTCTCACCACATCAACATCCTGGAGCTCTGAGCAGTGTTCTGGGCGCTCAAGTAGTTCCTTCCATCCCTCAAGGACAAAGTGGTGAGGATCTTCACCGACCACACCACCACGATGTTCTACATACGGAAGCAGGGGGGCACCAGATCCCCAGCCCTATCCAAGGAGGCCCAGGATCTGTGGCACTGGGCCGTCGCCCAGGGGATGTTACTGGTTCCCTTCCGCTTGGCAGGAATAAAAAATACCATTGCCGACTCACTCAGCAGGGAGCTGTGCTCGTGCCACGAGTGGGAACTGCATCAGGACCAGGTGGATCGGCTCTTTCGACGATGGGACAAACCCCGGATTGACCTTTTCACGACAGCGACGAACTCCAAGTGCCAGAGGTTCGCCAGCAGGTTCCCGCAGCCGAGGAGCATGGGCGATGCTTTCTCGTTCCCCTGGGACGGCCTGTTTCTATACGCGTTCCCTCCGTTGCCGTTGCTTCTTCCGCCTCATCAACCAGCTCAAGAGGTCTAGGTGCAGAATGTTCCTCGTCACACCAGCGTGGCCGAGGCAGATCTGGTTCCCGGACCTTCTGGACTTGTTAACGTCCCCACCAGTCAAGCTGCCGGCGGATGCAGATCTTCTCTCCAGAGAAGGGGGCGCCATTCTCCATCACGATCCACAGTCGCTGAACCTGCAGGCCTGGCTCCTGCAGCACTAGAGTTTGGAGGGTACGATATCCCGCTCACTGCAGAGAGGTTCTTGCAAAAGCCAGGGTGTCCTCAACTCTTAAGTGTTACGGTCATAAGTGGAAGAGGTTCTCTGTCTGGTGCTGTGCACAGAAGATTAACCCTCTGCGGATTATGGCCCCTCAAGTACTGCGGTACCTACTGTTGCTGGTCAAAGCTGGACTGGCTCACGCCTCCATCAAAATACATCTGGCTGCCATCTCCCGATATACCAGGACTACGGGACGGGCGTCCTTGTGGTCTCATCGCCTGGTGAAGGAATTTATGAAGGGACTATTCCGATCGTTCCTGCCGGTGAAGGCTCCAGCCCCGCCGTGGGAGCTTAATGTGGTGCTGACCAGGCTCATGGGGGCCCCATTCGAGCCTATGGATTCGGCGCACCTGAAGTTCCTGTCATGGAAGACAGCGTTCCTTGTGGCCATCACCTCCGCACAACCAGTGGGAGAGATCCAGGCCCTATCTTGCAAGCCTCCATATTTGACTTTTCATGACACGAGGGTGGTGCTGAGGACGCACCCCTCCTTCATACCCAAGGTGCCATCGGACTTCCACCTCAATGAGCCCTTGGTGTTACCAGTTTTCTTCCCGTCGCCTTCGACGCCGGCCGAGAGGACTTTGCACTCGCTGGATGTAGCTAGAGCGCTGAAGTTCTACGTGGACCGCACAGAGTTTTCAGAAGACGTTGCAACTGTTTGTGAACTTTGGGTCTGTGAATCAAGGGAAGGCTCTCTCGAAGACTTCCATTTCCAGATGGCTCTCCGGCTGCATCATGCATTGTCACCGGTTGGCAAAGCGACCGCTGCCCGGCCGTCCGAGAGCCCATTCGACCAGAACGATCGCTGCTACTACGGCGTTCCTGTCTGGTGTGCCCCTGCTGGACATCTGCAGGGCTGCTACGTGGAGGTCTACGCACACCTTCACAAGATTCTACTGCGTCGATCGGGACTCCTGGGAGGAGTCCAGGGTCGGCCAAGCAGTGCTGCGCAACCTGTTCGCCTAAGGTGAGCCTGGTGAGGAGGTAAGAATTGCTTAATGTTGAGTTTTGGATGTAATGCTTAATGTTGAGCCTTTGCCACCTCCCGTGGTTGTGCATGTGTATACTGCTATGTATTTTTATTCATGAGCATGTGAATCCATGCCAGACCCCATGCTGGAGAAGGAACAAGTTACTTACCTGTAACTGTTGTTCTCCAGCATGGGTCTGGCATGGATTCACATGTGAACCCTCCTGCCTACCCCTCTGCGGCTCTTCACTTGGTCATACTGCCACTTGGCGTGCTACCAAATCTGAGGATGGCTGCCAGAGGCGGGGCTTAGGTAGAGGGAAGTCATTGGCTGGGGGCAGTATGACCCAGAGATCAGTGATTGGTTACTACTAAGAAAGACAGATCAGAAATGAAACTGATACTGATTTTTTTTTTCTTTACCAAGGATTCCCAGCCTGACGATGGGGAATATTCATGAGCATGTGAATCCATGCCAGACCCCATGGTGGAGAACAACAGTTACAGGTAAGTAACTTGTTCCTTATATGTTGTGACAGTCTGGGCCATGAACCTGTCAGCGGAGAATAGAGACCCATCCCACCCTGTGCCTAGCAGGCAGTGATCTACAGCCAGCCATGTCCTAAGAGTAGGCTGAGGGAATTGTGGGACACCAGTCCCTGAAACCTCCTTAAGTGTCATGAAGGTTAACATGGATACCACCCAGTTGAGCCGATTCTTTTTACAATCTTACCCCCTCTGTCCTGAGCCTCCCAGCACTACCCCTGTGCTCACTGGGATATTTTCATTGAAGGTGAGTGAGCCTTTATTTCACTCACCCCCCTGCATTTACTTCTCTCCTGAACTATGTATTTAACGTTGTGCATCACAGGCCATCTTACAGGTTGTACTGTGGGTAAACTTTGTGCCCCTTCTCGTTGTAAAAAGGAGCCTTTTTGCCAGCTTCCAGGCATCCTCTGAACAGGCTGATGGCAGTCGTTACTTGTTCACCTATTTTCTGCATGCATTTATCCTGGGCTACCTAAGTAACCACAATAATGAACTAAAGGGGACCTGTTGGGATGGATTTCTAGAATCTAGGCCATCCTAGGTATAGTGAACAGTGGCACTCTGAGGTTAGCCAAACCCAATCAAAGTAAGAATGGAGAGGGGTTAAGGATTAGTCTCAGGAGAGTGTGAGTGGGGTCAGGGGTCCACACAGTGAATTTAGACAGGTAAGTACAAAAATACTATGCTCATTCTAGGCCCGAAACCCACACGAGGAAATGAAATGAGTAGGTGATGATGATCGCACAACACTCAATTAACAAACATATATAGTCACCTTTAGGTTCTCAGAAATGCATTAAAAAACTTAGACAACTGAAAAAGGTAAGTAGAGATGCAGTAGAATGAAAGCAGTTTTTAAGAATTATATCCTAAATGTATTAATCCAATCCCTGTGATGTATGGGGCCATGTGCCCAAAAAGTCACAACCATTCTTCTTGGGAGAAGGGACTGATGGAGGAAGAATTCTTGTGGTAGTGAAAATGTTCCAGAAGATATTCAACAAAGTTACCATTGTTTTTAATTTTATTATTATTTGCATTTAATCTGTTTAGATTTTTACAAAGACGTTTTGTTCTTGAAGAGGAGTGTTTAGTGTTTTTACTATGCGTTCTCAACGTTCTCGACGTAGACCAAGGAGGACAGGATTTTGCAAAAGAAAAAGAAAAGACTTCAGGCAGAGGAATAGTCCTGGTATCATCCTCGTCTTTTGGCTGAGATGGCTATTTCTGTATGCTACTCCTGAAGGTTCTGGGAGGCCTTCTCCAAGGCGATGGCTAGAAGTTTGGTCGCTGCTATTAGCCATCTAGTTTGGGCTCCTGTAATAAGACGATTTCACCAAATGTTTTCCTCGACGACGTACGAGGTGATAAACAGGGGGCCGAGGAAAGCTTTTCTTTCTTGGTCTACTGTCGGGCAAACCATCAAGAGGTGCCTGATTGATTCTGTAGATTGTGGATCTTTACAAAGTCTACATAATTTTTCTTCGGGCGCTGTACGAATTGCTAAGATTTCTTGGGTCGGTAGGAAGTTTAAGCGAGCTTTCAGTAGGGTTTTCATTAGCCGTTTACAGGGGTATTTTGTGCAGTATCCCATTGGCTCTTTGAGTTTGTTGAAGACTGGTGGTAGGTGGGCTAGAAGTTTATTTGAGACTGCTTTCTCGTTGGTTTTTATCCAGTCGAGCCATTCCATTTTTGCTTTTATTCTTAATGGATTTTGGATTAGTTCTTCTTCAGAGCACGATATTTCTTGTAGTGTGAGCTTTTGAGTATTGGCCCAGTCGTTTAGAAATTCGTTGGTCCCTTTAGCGATTTCCACAGCAATCATGTGGTATATTTCTAGGCTCTCTGGGTTCTGGATTATTCTGAAGAGTTGGATGGTACTCTGGGCCACCACTGCCTCTAGGGAGAGTAGACCTAGTTCACGTTTTATTGCTGCAACGGCTGTGGATTTAGGTAGGCCTAAAACTGCTCTCCAAATGAAGCCTTCCAATTTGGACCATAGAGTGGATGTGATTGCAGGGGTTGCGTCCATGCCATACATTAGTGATGGAATTACTTTAGACTTATAGTAGTGGATGGCCGGCAGTAGGCTATATTTGCCGTATTTTCTGTCGACTGCACGCATTTGAGCAGTTAGGTTTTTGGTCTTTGTCCACAGGGTTTTCTGCATGCTCACACCTCTCTTCGAGCTGTCAATTTCAACTCCCAAGTATTTGAATGTTGACACAATTTCGATTTTGGACTGGTCAAGGTACCATTTTAAGGTCTTTCTTTTTGTTCCCCTGCTTCTGGAGAATCAGTATTTTTGTTTTCGATTTATTCATCTCAAGATTATTCTCCTTTGTGTAGTGGGCTAGGTTGTCGAGTTGGCGTTGAAGGCCCACCTGTGCGTGATCCAAGATGATTAGGTCGTCGGCATATATAAAAGTCTGATGACCCTTGTATTTCTGAAGTTACAATTATATTCCTATCTTTTAGATACAAGCTTTAAGAATGTTTATTTTAAGGAGAACGGGGAGGTGAATGTGTTGCAGTTCCCCACCGGACTCTGATTTTCCCAGATGACTGCATGGGTCGACTAGGTGTCACTTGATGTAGGTTTTCTTGCCATTTGTTCTGGTGGAGGGCTTCTACGGGTTGCAGGTCTGAGCATTTCTCCAGCTGGCTGCTGGTGTAGAATTCAACCCCCGGCGAAGAAGGCAAGCAGGATTCGTTAATGGAGTACTCTTCTGGACACCTCAGAGTACACAATGAAGCGACTTCTACTGATGGTCACCATACAGCGCTGATGGCAGGTGTCTCTCCAGTCGCGGTTGAAGACCTTCCAAAGCATGTTCTCCTGAAGCTAGGAAGCTGAAACACAGCAGGAGGATGTGTGGCTGAAGACGCCAACCCCGGAGTTCCAGCAACAAACGCGTAACAGTGTCGATTTTACTGATGTAGCCAACTGGAGAGCTGGTCAGTCCACTAGATAGTCTAGGGACACTTCCCAAAGGCTCAGGACGGCTGGATCCTCATGAATGCCTCAAGACTAATTGGTCCCACCATAAGGGTTGAAGCACAGCTCGGGGCCTTCGCAGATCAGGTAGTCCAGCAGGGCTTCACTGGGCGAAATGCAGGAAGGGAGTGCCGGGCCTCTTCAGGAGTCGACGTATCTTCATTTGGCTGCTCTTCTACGCAGGATACTTGGCTCCAACGCTGATCTTAAGAAATGGCTGCTGGGAGAAAGTCCAAGCCCATCAATGGCAACGATCTGCACCATTCAAACAGCCAGCAGCAGTCCAATCGGGTACCATTGTCTGTTTCACTCACTCTCCAACCTCAGACTTTCTGGCACCACTGATGTGGAGTAGGACCAGACAGGTTCACTTCTTCCTGGGCCAAGCACACACAAAGGCATCACTAGCCCACAGAAACAGCAGCTTTTCTGGGCAAGTGCATGACCTTATATGGGATTTCCTGACCTGAGAAGGCAGGAAGATGGCCAAACAACAATATGGTGAAAACAACAAGCGATAAATCTTGTGTGACTGCCATTTATGGGCACTAGCCATGCTTAGTAACCATAGGCGGTAAACGCAAATACTGCAGCAGTGCTGTAGTCTTTGAGAGCGGAGTCTGCCTTTGCTGTTCATCCCTTGCTGAAGGAGGAGTTACCCTACATAACCTGCTTTGCTACCTCAGAGCTACTGCAGAGGTGCTGCAGTCATGGCAGACGAGGCAGCTGAGGAGCGTAGAACAATGGAGGACAAGGAGGAATGCTGATGAGGCGAGAGGAGCCACTCAGCAAAGAGATATTGCTGATAACGCCGCTAGCTGAAGTGGATGAAACGGGGACCCAGTGGTTCGAAGAGACAGGCAAAGAGGTTGCTTCAACTCCTCTCCATCCTTCCCCCCCCCCCCCCTCCTTACTCCCGGGTCCAGAAATAGACGGCGTGCAGCTCGGCCGGCAAGAGATTATCTGCTAGGAAAAGCTGCCAAAATTCCGAAAAGACAAGCAGAAACAAGACCGATGCAACAAAGCACCAAGGTATTAATGGTACAAATGGGGGCCAGTGAGCAGAGCACACAAGACAAGGACAGGAGTTTAGTTGAGGGGACGAGTGAGCCAAGCCATAAAAAGGAGGGGGGTGGGTAAAAAGACTGCAGCGGCTCCCTCACCAGACCCAAATACGACCCAGACTCTGGCGAACAAGAGCGGTCTGATTGAGATCAACCCCCCGCAACAGCCAGGTGCAGGGAATGATAAAAAAAACTCATGGGCAAGCGCCCCATTCGGTAAAGACTGGAGGCTCGTCCCAGGCAAACATACAGTGGACAGCTAATGAGCCCCTGAAATCCACTTCATATCAGGAGAGTGTCTATAACCAGGAATGTGGCAAACAGTTGAAAATACATATTGACATCCAGCCCTCCATCGAGAAGGAAGATCTGAAAAGTCTGCAAGATCCTGTAACAACATCAGAGAAGTCGCTGGTGGACAAAGCGGCCGAATTGACTGAAGAGGAGGGTGAGGCAGTAGACTCGGAAACAAACCACATAGACCAGGACCACAAACCTAATGGCGGAAAAAAAAAACGCAAAGCCACTTGCATCAATCGAGGAGAAAGCTTTACCAGCTTCATTAGTAAATCCCGGAAAACCGGCTGAAATGGCGGGCTGGTCCAAGACGGCAGGGGGCTTGGGCGAGGCCAAGGAGCAGAAGAAAGAAACCAGGCCAATCAACAAGTCAAAATCAACCCTGCAGACAAGTCACAAGACCCAAATATGGTAAAAATTCAATAAAGTCAATTTCAAACCGACAAACATTTAAGATGACTGGTCTGCAAAAGTTATTCAAGACCCAGGGGTCTAACCTATTAGCGAGCTTCTTTAAGAAAAAACTTACTCTGCACGACCAAAGACCTGGATACTAGAACTTGGAGTACAAAGAAAAACCCTGAGAGACAAATGGAAAAACCCTCAATGCCTATAACATGGCACTTTGGCAAGCCTCCAGAGTATCTGCTTAGCAAACCATCAGGCTGGAGCAAAACTGCTCGAGGGGAACTTAATAACTTGTCTTCTGAAGACCGTCCAAGTGAAAATGAGGTAGGAACACTGCCCCCAATCGAAAATGAATCATAACACCAAGTCAACTTCCTCTGGAAGGAAAGTGTGTGGAGGAACAGCCTAGCAACGAGGTTGAAGTCAACCCCACAACATCAGAATCGAGTGAGGAGTTGGGAGAGAAAAGAGCATCAGACAGACAAACCGAAAAAGATACCACCGGGAGATAGAGCGCTTGAAGGAAAGAACGCAAGTGACACAGCCCCACTACAAAAACCTTTCGCCTTCCCGTGTACTCCCCCTCCAGACAGAAGACTAAGTGAAATTTCACACAGTGACCAAGGAAACGCCTCCGAAAAAAAGACCACCTAGCAATTATGTATGTCCATGGTGAACATTGTGCTAGTGCCTTTCAGTAAGTTGTATGAAGCGTTGAATGACACACTCAAAGATCATACAACTATGCATACAAAGCTGTCATATCTGGAAGGCTACGTGATGGCAAGAGAAGCAGGGCGACAACACACAAGAAATCAAGAAACCGAGACGCAGTGTTGGCCATACGAGGCAAAAGAGCCAGATAAAGAACTGACCAAAATAAGTAGTAGATGCACGATTGGCTCTCAGACTACGGAAGACCTGACAACAAGACCTGACCCACATAGATTTCCTCAATGCTCTGCATGTCTAACATCAAATGAGGAGGTAACCCAACAACATAACATGGTGTCAAAAAGGCAGCAGAGAGCAGCAAGCACCTCCAACAAGGGGATTAAATCGGAGAGAAAAAAAGGAAATAATCCAGAAAAGATCAAACCTAATGGATGCATAGTCATGAAGATACCGGAAAATATGACGAATATGGCAATGAAAAGCCCTACAGAGAACTCAGAACATACGCCTAGAAAAAGTCTGAGAAGGTTCGGTATATTTGCGCAACCCAAGACCTCTGAGGCAGTGAGCAAACTTCTGAAAGTCCAAAACAAGAACTTGCAGGAACAAATTATAGGGGCAACGTTCAAGTACACGAACAAAGTGCCACTAACAAGTCTGTTGAAGACCAACAAGGAAGGAGCCGTAGTGAAAGAAATACCCACGGTACCGAAAGAGAGTGATCAAGAAAATACAGCCACGCCCAGAGCCAATGAGAATTTGAAAAAAGTCTCTGGATTTAATAAACATTAGTCGCTACACAGTGGTGGATTCGGAATCTGAACTCTACTCCATTCCGAGACAAAAGAAAAGCAGAAGTGCTCCCGCAAAACGTAACTTACTTGGAACCAAAGAAGAAAGTGATGATAATTGAACCATCTTCTCCATCTTCTCTGAGCTTTCTCACATTGGACGGAAAAAGGAAAACACTACTGGAAAAACGAAGATATAGCTCTTCTGCACCTACTAGGGGCGAACCAAGTTGGGAAAAGTCCAGACCTAGGAAACCTGCAAATTCTAAGCAAACTCACCCACCAATGTGCAATCTAACACCGGAGCCAAAGAGGAAGACTGGTCGCTATTCTTACAAGAGCTCAAGTAACAATACACCCAGACAGAAGCGAAAAGAGAACGACAAGTACAGACCGAGATGAACACGGGACATATCGCCTGCCCATCGAGAAAAACACACTAGTAATCGAGAAAACTGTGATCACAACACCAACGTCCTGATGACGGCCTGATACTCAACAGGGATACCACAATTTGAGTCTTCAAGCACATCCTGAGTCTGCGGAACATAAAGGCAGAAGATTTACACATTGTGGAACCGTTTGAAAACGGCAGCGCAAACTGATCTTATCTCCACATTACGTAAACAGTGGTGAAGAACTTGCTGCTGAAAGCGGTGGAAAGCCTACTAATTCTGGGTTACGACTTATGAGAAGTCATTAATGACAAAGCGAGAAGAGAGCATATTGACACCAGGGAAGCTACTTATACCTGCAGACTGTCCCCTCGAGCTGGAGAGAGAGACAGAGGATTGCCCAAAGAGACGCGGAATGCATGGACTGACCGGAGGTGTGAAGCTCACACAAAAAGCAGTGATACAAAAAATCGAAAAATATCGCCAGGACAAGGATTGACGCACAGGCAGATAGCACCTCCTTTTAGGGGAAGACTGAGTAGTCGGGCCAGGGACAAATCACTAGGAGATGTCATAGACCCTGAGCGGATACCCCACGGCCCACAAACGAGATTGAAAATAACAGCTGATCAAGACCTTACGACGAAAAATCTATTAAGGACATCGAATGCCCTTGCTAATAAGTCAAACAACTAGCCACTAAAACCCAACTTTCAGCACTATCAACCAGGGAAGCAAACGATGGATTTAAAACCACTAACCACCAGAAACCTCCTGATGGCCTCCTGGAACACCAGAGGTTTTGTCCACCTGACATCAACAAGTGACGTCAACTTGGGAAAATTTGATGTACTGTGTCTACAGGAGACATGGCTGACAACAAAACCAAACCTGGACAGCTATGTAATTGCCTTCAAAGCAGCAGAAAAATGCCAGATAGGCCTTCCATCAGCCGGCCTGATTATGGCCATTCGATCAGGCTGTGGGCTAGAACTCAAAATGATGATCTCCGTATCAACACTTATACAGGCTAGTGTAATCACTTGGAGTCGCCCCAACCTAGCTAGAAAAGAAGCGACGGACACTGTGTTACTGGTAAATACTTGTTGGAACCCAAGTGTTACATCTAACGAAGCATTCTTGAACGCAATCGAAAAAATACTTGACGAAGTCTGTATAGTCCATCAAGCCGATCACATCATAATAACTGGAGATTTGAACGCAATCTGCCCGGAAATTGGCGATCAAAAGAGGCATCCTGTAAGAACGTCTCCTGTTTTTGAGAGAGGAAGACAATGGGCGCTCTTATGGACGCCTGAGACCTACAGCTTGGAACGTGCTGCAGAAACCACAAAACCTCGTGGAGGTTGAGGTGGTAGTCAGCAAGGGTGGCAGCCGCCTCAAATTGTCAGAGAAAGCGATCATCCAAATGTCAAACCTGTATCAAGTTCACAAGACGGACACAGGCAACATCTTGACTCAACCTAAACCCAATGTGGATTGCGTACCGCTCCTTTTGATGCATCGTCTCCAAAAAGCAACAAAGAAAGGGTCCTCAAACATACAACCATTCATACGATCAACAGATGGGTGAACAAAGAAAAATCTTGCGACAAAGCGCTTAGCGAAAAAAACAAATTCCCGAGAAAATCTAAACAAGGCTAAGAACGCTGAAAAAGCATACAAAAATGGGCTCATCCAACATCGCATTCAATTGTACCAACAGGATGCAGAGCAGATGCTTCGAGTGATTTGCAGAAGGAAACTCAGAGACTTCTGGTCTTTAATAAAGACAACGAAGAAAAACACCAACAACCCACTCCAAAATAACGTGGGGGAACAGCAATGGGTAGAGCACTTAAAAATGCTCTATAAGCAGCTGGAGTCACAGTCCGATAACCCAAAATCGAAGTCCAAGAACCTGGACTGTACCTTGCGACATAGTCAATAACTTCCAAGATCACCAAACTTGAGAGCTCAAGAGCCCCGGGCCCGGGATCTCTAACATAGATTTTAGAAAGTACCCCCGAGAATGGTCCCGCCTTGTGAGTAAAATCTTTGACAATTGAAACCGAACTAACTCAATTCCGCCGACCCGGAAGAACGCAAATGCTGTGCCTATATTCAAAAGGGGCCCAAAGGAAGATCTGCGTCACTACCGCCCAATCACACTACTTGATGTGATTGGCAAAGTCTTCGGGTCATTCGTGCTGGACGACCTACAGGCGTGGATAAAAGACTACATTGACCCGTTCCAGACTGGGATAGTGAAAAATACAGGAACTTCGGAAAATATGTTACTACTAAGTAGCCTTAAAGCAAAGATTCTGCAGGGAAGACCAAGAGTCTACATGGCATTTATTGACCTGGTACAAACATTTGACCAGGTCAATCGGGATCGCCTATGGAGGAAACTGACGAAACTAAACTGGCCAGAATCTGTTGGGCCCTATTAAAGCCTTGTATTCAGGGACAACTATGAGACTAAGGCTAAGTTGAAGGATTTTTGTCAGAAATTCCCACAGCGAGAGGAGTCAAACAGGGGTGTCCGCTCGCGCCCGCCCTGTACAACGCTTACATTGCAGATTTCGAGGCCAGCGAAAAGGGAACCAGAGCCTTCCCACCGACAATAGGGGGTTGGAAGCTCTCACGGCTCCTTTATGCAGATGCCATCTTGTTGGACCAGACTGCAGTGGGCCTACAAAGGCAACTGAATAACCTAATAAATTATCTAAAGGAAAACAATCTAGAACTAAACAAGACAAAAACATAATGGCCTTCGAAAAATCAACTAAGAAAACCAACAAAATAAAATGGCATGCTGAAGATGTTGTTCTGGAAAGGCTGACAAGCTTTAAATACCTTGGAGTAATAATGAATAACAATGCACTGGAACAACCTATGCAGGAAAACATGTACGCAAAAATGAAAGCCTCAATATCTTAGGCAAAGGTCATGGATAAGAAATTTGGCAGTTTTTCCTTTATTCCGGCATTGAACTATTATTGGTCCAAAGTGGTCCCAGGTGTAACCTACAGAGCAGACTAAGTGCCCAAAATTCCAACAAAGATATGGCCAAAACCTGAAGGGTACTTTTGGCGACAGGTCCTGGGACTGCCACACTCACCTCCAGTGACCTTGATTAAAAAAATAACTGTTTTTGACATCGCTGAAGACAATCATTGCCAGAAACACCCTAATGTTGCACAGAAAGGTTATCTTGCATCCAAAGCCAAACATTATTGAAATCATTGCAAGAGAAAATGAGGGAGGTAAAAACGATATGGTAACGAAGTCGGCTTTGGACAACAATCGCCTACTGGAGGAAGCAGGTACTTCTGAAGAGGGGCTCCTAAACAACCTGTCTAAAGTCATAAAAAAACAGATCGAAACAGACTGGATCAAGATCTTAGAAGAGGAAGAGAAATGCAAACTAACTATGAACCTCCCAATCAATTCAAAGAAAGTTAACAAAGTGAGGGGATACTTAGCAAAGTTCCCAAACAAAACTTCGGGTCGAACCTTCTTGGGGACTCGCTTGAACTTTATGAAAACCAAAGAAATAATGGCGATAAGAGACAAAACCAACTCAAACGAATGCTGCTTCTGCAAAATTGCCAACCAAGTTGAAACAATTCGACACCACCTCCTATCTTGCAGTGGAAAACAGGCAGCAAGAGACACTTACTTGGGGAAAATTCTGAAGTCGGGGGAACAACCTACGACGAAGAAACATGGTGGTCTTTGTTGATGAGTGGTGAAAAAACACAATGGGTGATGGCCGTAGCTCTATTCATGAAAACTATCGGCTTGGAAAAGACAAAGACTTGACTAAAGCCGGAGAATAATGGGAGAACCTGTTTGATCCTTGATTTGATAGTTGGATTTTATATGAAGGTGTAAGATACACTTCCAGTGGAAACCTCTGTTTTGTAAAAATTGTGATACAATTAAGACAAATAAAAACAAAAACAAAAATTGTGAAACTGTATCTGCTGCCACCAGCTGTCTTCACATACATAAAAGTAGCCAAAAATCCCAAGTGTTAAAGACTAGGGTGGTACAAAAGTATCCTGACTGCACTGCATTGTAAGAAGCTATATGCACCGTTATAAAGTTACCAAAAATGTAAAAAGACAAAAGGAAAACAGTTTCCCGGGACTGAGTCTGGACTGATCAGTTTCCCCATAACAAAATGAGCAAACGGCCAGCGGAGTGATTCTGAAGGCTTTACTTCCCTGTACAAAGTCAGGACAGATTCAAAAACAAAAGCAAACAGTTTGGAAGTCCATAGGATATGGAGGGAAAGTTGTTCAAAGACAAATCTTTTCTGATAATCACCCCTGAACCCCAGACTAGAGATCTAATCCACCTCTGGAGGAGTTTCCTGTCCCAGTCGGTGATGCATTCTGGTCAGTCCATTGGCATTGCTAGGTTGTGCACCTGGCCTATGTTCAATGGTGGAGTCAAAGCTTTGAAGGCTTAGTATTCTCTCCCTTCATGTTCATTAGCCACTATAAGGACTTATGGTCAGTATGCCCAGTGAACTGAGTCCCAAGAGGTAGGGTCTCAGATTCCGAAGGCCACACACAATGGAAAAACATTATTTTTCCACAGTCGCCCGCCTGAGCTCTCAGTCCTTAAGCTGGTGACATATAAAGCATATAGGATGTTCCCTGTCTTTGTTATCGAACTGTGAAAGGACAGCACCTATCCCAGTGTCAGAGACATCTGTCTGCACTATAAAACGTCTCTGGTAATCGGGTGCCCTGAGAACAGGTACCTGACAAAAGGAATCCTTCTGGCCTTGGAAGGCCTTCACACTCCTCGAGCCTAGAAACTTTCTTAGGAGGTTTGAGGGCAGTCAGAAGGGCAGCTATGAATCCATAGACTGCCATAAGAATTCTGTAATACCCAGTGAGGCTCCGAAAAGCTCTCACCTGGGTTTGATTTGTGTGGGTTACCCAGTCCTGAACAGCCTGTACTTTGCTGGGAAAATGCTTAATCTTTCCCCCCACCAACCTCAAGCCAGGTCTGTGAACCCTGACCTATCTAGTACTTGGTAGCGTTTATGGTCAGGTTGACCTGCTGTAAGAGCTTGCAACACAATTTCCAGGTATCTCATGAGTTCTCCAAATCAGGCTGAAAACTGCTATATCATCCAGATAAGCCATGCAGAATTCATCTAACCCATTCAGGACATGGTTGACCAACCTTTTAAAAGTGACAGGTGCATTATTCAAACCAAAGGGCATCACCCTTGCAGGGGCTTGGATGTTGCTGGGCATATTCTGGGAGGCTGTCCACTCTTGGGCAGCCACCTCCAAGTTTGAATGTTGCAAAATTGTCCTAATTGGAGGGCTAGGGAAGGCCCAGAAGGTTTGCTGGATATAAGGAGAGAGAACTGGAGCTAAATAGATTTGAAGGTGACCAAGGGAACCAGATGACTGCTGTAAAAACCAGAATTGGTTCTTCCAATACCACTGCATCGTGAACCTCGACCTTCTAATCGACAGCTAAGACTTCTATGAGGTGCCTTTCTCCCTAAAGCTGGTGGGACCAACCAGTCACCTGTCCTGCTCAAGGTACCTCACCCGTTTTCGGTCGTCTGAGTGGGCATCTTTGCATTTTCTCTGTAAAGCCCAGATCCAGCTGTTCATCGTTGCAAGTACTTCCTGCTGGCCAAATGCTTGAAGTCTTTGTGGGGATCCTTAAGGCACTCCTGGGTCCCTGGAAATCTGCTATGCTGCCTTACACCAGGAGACGAGCCTGTAGGAAGTCAAACGTTCTACCGCCGAGTTGCTGAGTGCCGCCGACTTCATCCATGATCTATGTGTGGCCTCATCTTCATTGTGAAACCGAATCTTGGCCCCACTCCCCCTTACAGTCTGTGGTCTTCAGAGGAACCTAAAGACAAATGGACTGAATACCCTAGTGATGTACCTGGGACTGGTCTTTAACTTTCTATGGCCTTGGGGCCTGAGCTCCCCAATAGCTCATGAACTGTCCTCCTCCCCATTGGTTTTGTATTGGGTGCAACATCCTGTCTACCGTAGAGCTATCCAGGACTGGCCCAGGATGGTGGTGCCTGAGCCAGTACTTCTGTGGCTTATTCTTGTGAACTCCAGGGGTGGTAGCTGCCCCCCCTTCCACTGGAACTCTAATTCAGATCCTTAAATCCCTATTTCACATTTGTTCTGTCGTAAATAACTTCAGTACTTTAACTGCACTGCCTCACTGGGCCCTCCTGGACTACTCACCCCTCCCCTCAAGAACCTTTAGAGACACCTAAAATACTACCAGTGTTGGTGCAGGCTAGGGCTCACGGTATGGGGTCTCTTAATCCATGATGATTCTGATGCTCCTGTTCTTGGCCCTAGAGGTCTCTAGTAGACCAACGCTCTCCATACCAATACACTAGAGGAATACTTCCACAATCGGTAAGGTCAGCAGCGGGGCTTTTGGTACACAGAAGTGGTCTTTATATGTAGACATTTAATGTTTTTTTTTTCTATCGCCATATGTCTGGCGGTCAGATGTGAATGTGCCATCTCCATCACATTCTTCTGGAATACCTTCTGGTAGTTGGTATTAGTGGACACCATCACTCTTTAGGTTTGTCGATTCTATAGAGGAGTCCTTTTCTCTCTTCAGAGTGTGGGTCTGCAGCAGCTTGCTTTCTTCTTCCGACACTAGGGCTGTCTTTTGTCCTTTCTCCATACCCGGCTTCAGCCCTCTTGAGTTGTCTAGATTCTTAACTTTGTGTATCTCAGGGACGAGAATCTTCTCGCATACTAGCCGGCAATCGTTTCAAAGGATAGTTCAAGCTTTTTACTTTCACAGATCATGCAATTTTCTTATGATGCTCTTCTCCGGTTACAGGTTCTCCAAACTAGTGGATTTCCCCGTCTGGTCCCTCAGCCTCCTGTGGACTTCCTCCCCCCTAATCCAGCCATCCCTAACACCCAATGTTATTTTAATAGTAGATATTGGTAACCTGTACTGTCTAGTCTAGGACCTCACCTGAAGCTTAGGTTAAAGGCTGAGGCCTCCAGGAATTTCTAAGGGTTCACTCAGGATCGTATCAATGTAATCTCAGAAATGTGCCTGTATCGAATGTGCTCCTTCTTTCTCTGCCTCTTGCTCTTTCTTTCTTTTTTTTTTTTTTCAACTCTTTATTTCTCATTTTCAACAATATTCAACAAGCAGTATCATCATCATAAGTCATTGAACTGCAAAATATACAATAGCAGGAAGCAATACAGAAGAATTTCATACCATAACCCCATATCCCACCATATCAAAATGTAAAATTAACTTAAAACCAAACCAGATATATCAAACAAATAACAGACAAACAAGACTACACAAAACAACCACATAAACAACACAATTCCCCCCCCCCCCCTATATGTAAAGTACCTCTTGCTCTTTCAATCCTCTCCATGCTCTACATTTAATTCTCCTTCTATTTCCTCCTCTCCCTCTCTGGTTGTCATAAATCACCAAGGTGTCTTTTGAAAAGGATACGGTAACCAAAAAGGATACAATTGGTCGGGCTGTTCCGGATCCTTATTCACACGACTTGATAGTTGTGAAGTCAAATTAGACCTTCCAAATGATACCACTCTTTGACTGATGAAACAGGCAGAGAGAGGGATCACTGGAAAGGGCGTGGGAGCTTTATAGGAAGTCAGCCTAGGATAAATAAAGTATCCTAAGAAATTGTCCCAAATCAACTGACTATAGAACAGCAATATCACTAGTTAACAACACTGACCTGTGGGCTTAGAACGGAAGTCTTCACCAAGTCTCTGAAGAAATCCAGGAGTTGAAACAACGAAAAGGAAGGGAAGGTTAGTAAGGGAGTCTTATCCCGAACAGCACGAGGCTCACGCTAGATACCGGGTTGGTGCAGCACAGGATAGCGTCTAAAGTACTGTGCATAATCACCTTCAAAAGAAATACTTCATTTCCCACGTAGAAACAGAAATAAGATGAACGGAGTCCACCTGTTATCTCCTCACAGGTGCCAGGGATTCACCCCAAAGCAAAGAATAGTATGCGTGTGGAATTACACGTTCAACAGATTTCAAAAGCCTGCTTGTAGGTTTACACGCGAGGGAGTTCACGCAGCCGGGACAGCCGCTCTTGCAAGCGTGATGATTCACACGCAACACAAGGACACGCAACTAGGACCACAGCGTGTAAAGAGTAGAGTAGCTCGCGTGCGATAAGCAAACAAATGTGCACGCAGTCAGAGCAGCCGTACCTGAAGAGTTCAAGATCATGATCGTTGGAAATCTCCTCCACCTCCTGATAACCCAAGGAATGACTGGAATCGGGGGGAAGGTGTAGTGAATAAGGAAAGTCCAGTCCACAAACACGTTCCCCAGTGCACTGGTCTATAGGCCCCCAGGTCCCTGGGGAACCTTCGAAGATGACCTTACCACCCTCATAGCTAACAATACCGAAAATCACTCGCAGACGCTGTTGCTGGGCGACTTTAACATTGGCTTCAATGAGCCAGATAATAAAAATGCCCTCTCTATAACAGCTATCCTAAACGACCACGGCCTTACCCAAAAAGTCCTCACCCCCACACATGTTAAAGGTAGAACCCTTGACTGGGTATCTGAACTTAACTGCAACATAGTCATTACTGACATCACCCCTCAACCATGGACCGACCACTATCTAATAAATTTCACTGCCACACTTGACCTACTCAGCCCTAAAATTATCAAAATGATACCACCACTCCCCACCAGAAGTAAAAAAGACATTACTACAGAAAAACTCATCCCCCTCCTCCTGCCTACTATCAATGGCCTGAAGGACAACACTGACCCAGACACCCTAGTAGACCCCTTTAATAAAGCTATGTCTCATGCACTAGATACTATTGCACCACCCAAACTACGCAAAGCTAAACAAGAAGCCCACCTTAACGCTTGGTTCACACCCCAACTTAAGGACCTTGGAAAGCAGAAACGAAAACTCCAAACTATCTGGCGCCATTCGCCTACTGACGACAACAAAGTTAACTTAACCCAATTCACCAAATATTACAAGACAGAAATTATCAATACAAAAAAACATTTATTCAATGACAGAATTACTAATGCCAAATCTAATACCAAGGAACTTTTTTGCCATCCTCCGGGAAATGGAATACCCCATCCAACCAACTGACACGGTCCCCAAGGACAAGATATGGTGCACTAACATACAGAACGCCCTATTGAATAAAATTTCCACCCTCCAGCTTAAAATACCTAATAAAAATGACGCCCTTTCTCCTACTGATCAACAAGCACCTCTAGTGACTGAACCTAATACTATCCCCCCTTTTAGCTTCAAACCCATCTCCATCATCGACATTGAAAAGGTTATCCTCTCACTGAAGCCTTCCAACTGTAAGGCCGACAGTTGCCCAGCTCAAATAATAAAGGATGCAGCCAGAGATTTAGCCCCGTTTATCTCGAAGCTCATTAACTCCTCTTTTAAATCCAACACAGTGCCAGCCAACCTAAAAGAATCCTGGGTCCTCCCCCTTCTTAAGAAACAAACCCTTGATCCATCCATCTCACCTAATTATATGCCTATCACCACTGTACCTTTCCTACTAAAAATCATCGATAGAGTAGCCTATATCCAAATTCAAGATTACTTAGAAGCTAACCATCTACAAGGCTCGCGCCAATCGGGCTTCCGCCCTCTCCATGGCACCGAAACAGCCTTGATAGATCTTAAAACTAAAATTGAGGAATTCAAGGATAGTGGGAAACCGGCGCTGCTACTCCTACTGGACTTGTCAGCAGCTTTTGATTTGGTGGATCATGCAGTTTTATGCAACCACCTCAAGCTCGCTGCCAATTTCACAGGGGAAGCTATAGCAGGGGTACAATCCTTTCTAGCCAACCGGACCATGAGAGTCTTCTCCACCTCTACCTGTTCTGATCCCATCCAAATTACATGTGGAGTCCCACAGGGATCCTGTGTCTCTCCCACTATGTACAACATCTTCACCAAGCCATTGTTCGACAAGTTGGACAGATTGGGTGTCACCTACACAAATTATGCAGATGACACCCAGATCCTCATACCCCTTTCGGTCAACTATGAAGTGGACCTGGCTTTGGTGAACAAAATATACATCCTCATTCAGGCATGGATGGCCACCCATGGCCTCTGCCTGAACGACGATAAAACTGAAATCCTGCTCCTCGGATCAGACCTTAACCTAACTAAACTCACCCCGGACTATGCCTCATTTAACATCGACAATAATACTATTAAGGTTATGCGAGAGGTTAAAACTCTAGGTTTTTACCTCGTCTCAGCTCTCACCCTTAAAAAGCGAGTGAACTCCCTCGCCACTACAACCACTTACACGTGTAAACTCATCCGTGCTGCCAGACCATTCCTGTCCAGTGCCAGGTGCCTCACCTTGGCCAATGCCCTTCTCATGGCCAGACTGGACTATTGCTACGCCCTGTACTCAGGTGCAAATAAGTCGGTCATTGACAAAATCCAGAGATTACAAAATAATGCCCTAAGAGCAGCTTTGAATATCCCACGTAGAGAGCATATCTCCAAACACCGGACTGAGGCCCACTGGCTAAAGATAAAGGACAGAATCCTCCTTAAAACTATTTCTCTCACATCCAAATGCCTCAACAATCAAGCACCCCCCTACCTAGTCGAAAGAATCAACTGGGGACCCTCAAACCGACTGACAAGATCTGCCAACACCTTCTTACTAGAAGTCCTGAGATTCAAACTTACCACAGCGGGTGGATCTAGCTGCCCTGTTAGAGCTGCACAATCATGGAACATACTCCCACCTGACCTCAGACGCCCATTACTCTACACTAGATTTAGATGTAACACTCTCAAATGGCTGCACAACAATGATATGTAACGATATTCACCCTTATCTAGCTGATCATGCTCTACATATGTTAAGACGGTATTCTTCTACACTTACCCATCTTGATCCTATATGTACTGTATCACTTGTATCATTTGTTGTAAGTTGCATCTGTTTTGTAATAGCCTGTGTCAGGCACTGTAACTAAGTTTCGAGTCTACTTGTATTGTTGCGCCCAGCTGCCCAAGGGGTTGGAGCGCATTATCAAATAAACGAACAAACAAACTGTTCGTTGGGAATTCCCTTGAACAAAACAGTTGCACTTCCTGTTGGACTCCGTGGGGAACAGATCCACTGCTGCGGTACCCCAGAGAGACCTCTTCCGGGACTTCCTTGGACACTTACCACTCGTGTGAGCTCAGAGCATCCGCTAAACTGTTATCTGTCCCTGCCAGATGAACTGCCAAGACCGAGATCTGATTCACCAGTAACCAGAACCTTCTGTGCAGAGGGGACGGAGCGCTCGCCACCTTGTTTGTTCAGGTAGTGCATGGCCACTGTGTTGTCCCTCAGAATCAGCACATGTTTCCCTTTGAGAGATGGTGCGAAGGCCCTCAGGGCTAGACTGAAGGCTCGCAACTCCAGCCTGTTGATGTGCCACCTGGCTTCCGTTGGTGACCAAAGGCCGCTCACCTGCAAGTCCTCGCAGTGAGTGCCCCAACCCTTCAGGGACGCATCCATGACCACTCTGGTCTGAGGCCAAGGATGCCAGAAGGGTTCCTCCGCCATGAGATTGCTGCAGTTGTCCCACCAGTCCAGGTCGAGGACTACTTAGTTGGAGACACACAGAGAATCTGTGAATGTTCCCTGGTACTGAGACCAATGGTCTCTTAGGAGCCACTGAAGTGATCTCATATGCAGCCTGGCCTCTGGCACTAGAAAAATGCAGGACGCCATGAGACCTAAGAGGTGGAGGAAGGAAGCCGCTTGTAACGTGGCATGGTTCCCGAACAATTGTACCATCTGTGCTATGCTGTCGACTTTCTTTGGGAGGGAAAGCCTTCCCTATCCGAGTATGTAGGACTGCTCCGAAGAACTGGAGGTTTTGGACTGGTGTGAGATGGGACTTCACGTTCAGGGAGAAGCCCAGCCTGTGCAGTAGTCGGGAACTGCATTCCAGGTGAGATGAGACTTGCCCGCTGACTTCCCCCGGATCAGCCAGTCATCCAGGTAAGGAAATACATGGTGCCTGGATCACCTGAGGTGAGCTGCGACTACAGCCATGAGCTTGGTGAAGGCCCACAGAGCAGAGGTCAACTCAAAGGGTAGCACTTTGAACTGAAGGTGGTTGTCCCCTATGAGGAACCTTAGGAGCTTCTGTGCTCTTGGTGTATCGGCACATGGAAAGAAGTGTCCTGTAGGTCTATTGACACCAGCCAGTCCCGAAGTTCAAGAGCATGGAGAATTTCTCTCAATGTCATCATCCTGAATTAGTCCTTCCTCAGGAACTTTAAAGCCCTGAGGTCCAGAATGGGACAGAGACCTCCTTTCTTAGGCACCAGGAAATACTGGGAATACCAGCCCGACCCTCTCCCATAGCACCCTTCGACAACAGGGCTCCCAGCTCTTCCTGGAGTGCCTGTCCCAGTTGGATTGGAGGCGGTGGAGGTCTGTTTGGTGGCTTTCTTAAAAAGGGCAGTCAATAGCCCCACAGAATTGGCTGCAGGGCCCAGGCATCGGAAGGTAAACTCCAGCCATTGGGGCAAAAGTCCTGCCAACCGTCCACCAACCGGTAAGTCGTGGGAGGGGAAATCAAAGTGGTTTAGAGGGCAGAGCCCCCCCACCTGCTGGCTGTTGGCCTCTAGAAGCCCCTCTGCCACTTCCGGGATGCGAGGAACACCCCTGCCTTGCTTGCAGGAGCTGCTTCTTCCTGTCATGGGATGCACAGCATCTATAGCCTCTCCTCTTGAGGCGAAGCTAAAGGAAGGCTTGGCCGGCTGCACAGCTAAGCCCAGCGACTTTGCAGCAATTTTTGACTCTTGGAATTTTTCTACAGAGGTGTCAACATTTTGTCCAAAAAACATATTTCCCTCAAAGGGCCTGTCTAGCAGCCTGTTCTGGACAGCACTTAGATGGAATTCTTAACGTTAGCTTGTGTCGCATCTAGATAGAAATGTGAATGTTAGCATGCGCCACACTTGGATGAAACTGTGAATGATGGTAAGTGCAACACTTGATTGGAATCATGATCACTAGCTTGCCTCACATCCAGACAGAATATTGAAAATGAGCAACGATGGAATAGTGAATGATAGCAAAACATCAGACATAGACATAACTGCAAGGACAGCAATGCCAACTAACCAATCCACTAACAATTTCATCCCTCTGCATACCCTTCTCAAATTCTAACCAAACACAACTACAAGCCTAAAACGCAGCAATCCGCACTAACTTCACTACACTGCAACAACAAAACAAACCCCACGTAGACTTGCACAACAGCACACGACGACTACGACCGTAAAACACCCCAAGCCCAGCCGACGGATCCACCGGGCTGAGGCTGCCATCAGCACATCAGTGCTCTCTTGCACTTTTCCAGCTTATTCCCACTAACTCACCTCCCCCCCTCCCGCTTTCAGAGCAGCCAGAGCGCCAGGGGACCACTCCGGTGGTGATAGTACGCGGTACAAATATCCTTTAACATAACATTTGGGGAGAATCCAGAGGTTTTCAAGTAGGCCAGTCTTTTCATTACTACTGCCGATCCCATTGACTGGCCAACGCAGTCCATGTCCAGGCCCGTTTGTAATGGCTGCTTGGCCACCTCCTTCACATCCTCCACCAGCCGTGTACAACCATCCCAAATTTCCCCTTCGGGATGTATTGAGTGGCTTGTTCTACAGCCTTCCACAGACCAAATAAATATTTGGCAAAGCTGCAAGCCACATTAGTGGCCTTTTAGGCCATACTGCCTGAAGTAAAAACTTTCTTGGCCATGGCATCAGGTTTTTTACTCTCTATTGGAGGTTTATTGGCTGTAGAGGCTGCAGGTTTGTGGTGATAGTGGCAGCTTGCACTACCAACCCTTCAGGTAAAGGGTGCGAGGAGAAGAAAGAAGGATCTCTTCTTGCTGGCCTATATTTTCCTGTGCAAATGGCTTTTCCGGGAGGCATTGTGCATGGTTGCTACCATAAGGAGACTAGGGGGTTAGCTATAGCCGGATTTAAAGGCATATTATGCTAGACTGTTGGACCTTCGTCCAGAATATCAGTGAGTTCATACCCCTAAAGGGGGGCGGCAAAAGATTTTAAGCCAGGGGTCTCTACCACTGTTTCCACTAAGGCCCTGAATTTAACATGAGTATGCTTGTAGGGTTGGCCTTGTTGGAACTCAAGATCTAGGGATGTGTCCAGCCCACTTGCATCTTGTAAACCTTGGGCTAAGGCTAATAAATCTGCTTGGTAGTTGAAAAAATTGATTCCGCTAATGCCAGAATAAATGTGGTCAATGTCCCCTTGGTCATGTGGCTGGTCGAAGTCGAAAATCGATTGCATTGACTCAAAAATTCCTGTCCTCGATAGCGGGACAAAAGAACCATCACCGATAGTCGCCATCAAAGCTTTTGCCGTCGGGGCCTTTATCGGCGCAGAGGAAATTACTTTCTGCGATGAGCAAGGCTTTGATGACAAATACATGTTGTGGGTAGGAGCCTTTTGATAGACCGGCTAGTTTGGGGTTGGGAGCACTGCTTTCGCTGCCAAGACTTGCTGGTCAGGCGGGCAACCGCACCAACAGCAGTCTGCTGTTTAAACATTTCCAGCATTCAATCTCAAAACTTTCCCACTCTTCTCGAGTGGTTGATCCCTTACCTCGTTCCGATGACGTGCTGGATTCGAGTCAGTGGTGGCGCTGTTTCTTCTTTCGCAAAGAAGACAATTAATGGCTTCTAGAGTGGGACTGCTTCTAAGTATTCTTAGAATGCCTATCCTTCCCCTTTTTGGGGGTGGGCTCCTCCGTATCGGCCTCTGAAGACAGAACGAGTGACCGCGCCAGAGATTTCATCAACGGTCAGCCCGAAGCCAGTTTCCGGGTGCTGTCACTTAGGGATTTTGGCTGCATTTTAGAGCATGATGTGCAGGCCTCTGTGTTGTGGCTCGTACCCAAGCACCACACAGATGTCGCGAGGTTGGTTTCCAACATTTTGGCCTTGTGATCGGTGCACCTTTTGAAGCCTGAAACTCAGTGCATAGGCACCATGGTCGATGTTTTTGAAGAAAAAATGACAAATTTGACAGAAAAACGTTGTGTAAACTCGAAGTGGTGTTCCCGATGCAGCGTGCGGAAAGAAGGAACTGTAGCATGGGGTGTAGTGACGTGGTATTTATACAACGCCTGATGTCGCACCTGGAGCTGACGATCGAGCACCCAGCAAGATGAGGTGACGATCGACGGCAGAATCGAGGTCCACTATGCCCCATGTCGAAAAGATTTCTGAACTACAGAGTTGGATAAGGATATCTATCAAGATGAGGAATCTGCTGGAGAGAAGCAATCCATTGACGTGACTAATCCTTTAGAAACCAGATGTTTTAGCCAGCAGGGATAGTCTTCTGAAGTTACACCGGGGGCTATATCACTTGCAATACTGAGTGGGCTGAGCCTGAATGACCATTTATATCAAGTGATTTTACATGTCTGGGTAAGAAAGCAAGCAGAAAATGTAATGTCTATGTCAAGACTATCTGTCTACTCTATGGGCCTACAAAGCCCATAGAGTAGCGGAAAACCCGGACCCTACTTAGCCAATTTTTCCATTCTAATTGTTTTAATGCTTGCTCGAATAATTTTGGCCAAATCTAAATTGCAAAGCTAAACTACCTTGCAAAGCAGAAACAAATAGTTTTCAGACGCCGGGAACCCAGAGAAAATATACTGCTCATGGGGTTAAAAATAGTTGCTCCAAATTCAATTTTTGGGATTTTTTCAATATTTCGGGGTCTGAAAAAAGTCATTTTTTTCCCATTTCTGCTACATATATTTTTCTTTTCCTTGTTCGTACCATTAGGAGATATCATGATGTATTTTTGGTAGGTCAGCCTTTTCAACTTTCCCTGTGCTCTTGAAAAGCTGAGTTTAGAATATTACTGGGTTTTGGCACTGCGTTCATATATAATCTCTATGGCACCTCGTACTACTTTGACCGGAATAAGCAGATCCATCATACATATTTTACCTGTAATCTTTTTGATCCATGGCTGTAGATCGCCTTTTGGTTTTTAGTTGATTGCCAATGGAAGCCATGGACTTCTTGAACGTTTTAAACCCTTTCCTCCCAATGGGTTATCCAGATGTTGGTCTGTATAACCTCCCCTGTCGCCTTGCTTGCCAATCCCCACAGCTTCACAATTGTGAGTATGATTTGAAGGTTTACTGAGCCACACTGGCTACACACACATTGTTGATAGGTTGTTGGTAGTTTTAACTTTCTATAAGTAAATGGAAGTGTTGCTCCACAACGTTATTGCTAATGTTAGGAACTGTATATTGTGTGACTATACTATTTGTAATCTTCTTATGTTATTTCTTGCGACAAAGCGACCACATTGACTGTGCCACATTGACCTGCTTATGGTATCGCCAGGACCACAACAGCAGCTGTCTGAAATGAATGCATATCCCCAGACACAGATCAATCCCTTTGTGATCCACAAACTAGAAAACCATGCATGTTCGGAAATTACCCTCTTAAACAAAACCTGGATTGTATCCAGTGAGTAGAATTTTTGACCTGGTGTGGAATTGACCATACAAAATACCCAGTCGGGTCATATAGGCCAGAAAGAAGGCTTGTGAAATCGCCTCTGGGTCAGATAAAGACTGGAACAAATGTCCTACATCTCCCATAACTCCTTGTTCCAACAGCGGAAAACCCGGACCCTACTGTGCTTAGTTGAGATAATGGAGAAGACCAAGGTAATTTACAGAAGTGTTTTACACCCATCCCCCAAAGAAGGTAGACTTGGGCACTTGGGGAACACTCGCTCCTCCTACTCCATTTGATATGCAGAGTGGCATCAGTAAGCTCTGTACTCGCCCGTTTCAGTTAATGGACACCGACCGGTCCCACTGTACTACGATCACCTGCTGCTAAAGCCTCCATAAAAAACAAAGAAAATGCCAGCCCTGCACCAAACACACACAAGTTTTTCTTCCAAACTCCCAACCCACAGGAGTATTGATTAAACATGCCCTGTGCTGTTTCACACAAGAGCGTTCCAAAACCAAATTCAGAGAAGGACAACCCCTCCCCCAGACTAAGACGGACTGAAGTGCTATCCAAGAGTGCGCTTCCCCCTCTCCCCCAGACTAAGACAGACTGAAGTGCTATCCAAGAGGGCGCTCCCCCTATTTAAAACCTTCCTTGATGAACTCTGGACTACAAAGCATCCTGGAATGCAGCAAGCCCAGAGCATGTGACCCTTTTGGCAAATCACTAAGCACTGTGTAAAGGCCAGCTCCCATTATACCAGTGGAAGGGAGTTTTGTGGGACTGGCAAGGCAAGTTGTAGTGTTAAGGGGGTACAATATTGCTGGAGTAGAGAGGAAGGTTGCTGGGTTGGCTGTAAAACCTGGTGTGGACGAACAGATAGCAAGACCCAGAAAGAGTGTGAAGACAGAGACACTGACTAATGTGAAGGCATCATGAAGTAGACACAGAAAACTCAGTAAAGTTTTGGGATACAAACTTTTATTAACCAAAGATTGGGGTTGGAAAAAGGCCTAACTTGCCCTATGCTAAGGTGGGGTTTCCCTACCTTAATGAAACTAATGATAGTCTGTGTCAGGAAGTCCAGAGCAAATGCCTGTCTGTGTCCAACACCTATACTTGCCCTCACATCTAACTGTATACAATGTGTAGGGATGTCAGCACCAATTAAAAGTTCAGAGCTTCTTCCAGCTCTTGGATGGAAAATGGTTTTCGCTTCTCTAAGATTCAAATACTTCACGTTATCAAATAGGGGTCCTCTTCCCCACACCTTCAAGTCCCCCAAGATTCTCAAACAAAACGTTCTTCCAGATCTCAAAGATCCAAACACATATTACTGGGATGCTCCCCAGCTCTTCTGGTTGAGTCGCCTTTCACAGCGTAATAGCTTTCAGCTCATTCATTTCAGTTCACATATGTCTGCTTTGATTCAGTCACAAAAGAGGCTTCTCATTGGGTGGAGGCACTCTGTCTAGCCGCTGGGTGGAGGCACTCTGTCTAGCCGCTGGGTGGAGGCACTCTGTCTAGCCGCTGGGTGGAGGCACTCTGTCTAGCCGCTGGGTGGAGGCACTCTGGCTAGCCGCTGGGTGGAGGCACTCTGTCTAGCCGCTGGGTGGAGGCACTCTGTCTAGCCGCTGGGTGGAGGCACTCTGTCTAGCCGCTGGGTGGAGGCACTCTGTCTAGCCGCTGGGTGGAGGCACTCTGTCTAGCCGTAGCGGTTGGACCACATCATCCACTCATTACAGATCTCGCAACCGATACACTTTACTTGGCTTGGTTTCATATGCTTTGCCGCAGTTTCTGCTTTTCAATGAGGCCTGACTTTATGCTCATTCATATATTCTTGATAATGTGTTATATCGGCATTAACTTGTAGCTTTTGTTTACAAAGACCAGCATAAGCTTCCCAGTACACTCTCCTGCTAGTAAACCCAGTCTTTGTCATCGATCCTCCTTCACACAAGCTGCTATACGCTTCCCAGTGCACTCTCCTGCTAGGAAGCTTATCCAGTTTCGCTTGTCTCTTGGCAATGCTTGTTTGGCACTTGACAATGTTCATTACAACCATTCATTCAGTTCCATAATAACTTGCTACTTTGGAAAATGCACACGAGAGTTGGCAGTGCCTCTTTGCCTTTTCGCTTCTTGAAAATGTTCATTACAACTAAGTTAATTGGTAACTGGGTTTTTAATAATGCCCACTTTAACAGTTCTTGGTCCTCTGGTTTCAGACTTTTGCTTGTTATGCACTTTTCCAGCTTCTGCTGTTAATTCCACACGCCCTGGTTTCCAGTCGTGTGTTGGTCTGCTTCTAATTGGTGCTTGAGAACCTCCTTTGACTCTCTGCCGTGCGCCAACTTTCCATGGCATCAGGCACATCCTCGAAGGACCTCACTTCACCCTGCTGCCTTGCCTGGAGCACTGTTGAACACTATCCTCACGATCCTGCAGCTGCAAACGCCCAGGGAGCTTCTCGCCACTCCCGGTGTCTCTGCAGCACACCACTAAGCTGTTTCCGCTTCTCCTGGCTCGCTCATGAGTCTCGACCTGGCTGGTTCTCTCTCCTCCATTGCTGCTGCAACTGTGCCAGCTCTCGGTTTCTTCTCTCGTGTCCCCCTGTGTTCCCACCGGGAAACAGGAGTCTGCTGCTTGCCATTGCATCCTCGTTTTAAATTTTCCAGCATGAATTACGATGTCAGACTGCACCGTTCATTGTCAAACCCATCGTCTTTCTTCTGTTTGATGCCTCTTTCTCGTCTCCGTACCAGAGGAATGTCTGTGTTTGTAAGATTTATTATAAAGAGGATGTATGCCGCTGTGGTGTCTCTTCCTCGACCCAGTATTGATGTCTACTGGGAAATGATGTATGGAAAAGATAGGGAAGAGACTGATAGTAACCTGCAAAGGCCTGGGGTATATTGGGTTCATTGGTAAAGAGAAATGGGGAATGCCACGTCTCACCCAGGGATGCCTCCTCTCCACTCCAACAACAAACAAGAAAAAAGAATCAATTTACAAAGAACGTTTCAAGACCACCCTGAGCGATCTTTGCAAATCGAACTGTCAGCCCCAGAGACGCATACGATTGTGCGCTTGGGCTGACGTGCATGGCCGGGCCAAAAGAGCTGAGATGCCGATACCCCAGGTGTTTTGGATGTGTGAGTGTATGCACGTGCCTGTGGGGGAGGAGGAGGAATGTTTGTGGCCATGTGTAAAGGAAGGGGGCAGGGGAACCGGTAAATGTGAGTGTTTATGCATGTTTGTCTGGTGGTGGAGGTTGCCATGGGTACGGCTTCCTGATGGAGTTGGGACGTGAAACCCACCAAGTAGTGTGCTATTTCCGGTTTTAAAGGCTGCACACAAAACGGCTGAAATAATTCGTTTTTTTTTTTTTTTAACAACTTTATTTATGACCGGTTGCAGTGAAGTAAAGACAGTTACATACAAGCACAGCACAAATGTTAAAGGTCCCGTTTTGATTTGTGGTTTATCCCCCCCGGCCCCCCAACACCCCCATCCCCTCTCAGTTCCCATTCCCTGTGGGGATCCTTGCCAGCGTGAACCCTCCAATATGGAGGCGGGGGCCTCTATGGCCTTAGGAAACGTCTGGCCAGCTGTGGTTGGAATGTCAATGCGGGGAATTGATTGTTGTATTCCAGGATTGGAGCCCAGCAGTCTATGATGCGGTGTAGTGCTCCTTCATTTGCCGCTGTGACTTTTTCCGCCACCAGGATCTCCCAGACCTTGATCCACCACAGCACTACAAAGGGGCCCTCCTGTGTTTTCCATTTACGGGCAATGGTTATCTTTGCTGCCAGAAGAAGCTGGGTGAGTAATTTAGCTGTGTTCTCTGCTTTTGGGTAGCATTCTGGCCAGGCCGCTCCCAACAAGATCACCTCCGGCTTCAGCGGCAACTCACATCGGATTATGGCCACCATAGTTTGTAGGATCTTCTTCCAAAAGTCCTGCGCTTTCAGGCACTTCCACCACATGTAGAAGAAGGACCCGTGGGCGCCACATTGTCTCCAGCAGGTTGTGTCCAAGGCCCTCTGAAAGTGGTGTAGCCATTCCGGAGGGAAGTACCACCGGTGGAGGAGTTTGAGTGCACATTCCTTGTTGGTTATGCACCTAGAGGCGGAACCATTTCTCGTCCATATGTCCACCCACGTTTGCTCATCTATCAAGTGTCCTAAGTCAGTTTCCCAGCGGGCCACATAGTAGGGCTAAGATGTTAGCATGTCGATTTGCAGCAGTTTATAGAGCTTTGTGATCCGCCCCTGGCGCGGCCCCTCCAACATTGCGTGTTCCAAGTAGTGGAGCTCTCTTGTGGCCCCTTTTTTGACCACTGGCTGTGTAATCCAGCGTCGGATCTGGGCATAGGTAGATCTTTCGGTCTCTGCTAATGAGAAGCGGCTCTTGCATTCCTCGAAGGTGAGTGGAATGTTGTTCTCGAACAGTTGTGGGAGGGTGCGCAGGCCTTCCTGAGTCCACCCCCTGAAATTCGCGGCCTCAATGGCAGGAGAAAAATCTGGGTTCCGGAGCGCTGGACAAAGTGGGCCGGGGCCCGCGGCGAGCCTCTTTTTTTTCACCTTGCCCAGGCCCAAGATTGCAGGGTGGTTTTAGTGGATGTCGATATCGTCGGCCAGTGGAGGCTTGCCGTGCCCGGAGTGTGTGTAGCAGGGTGGATAGGAGGGGTGGGGGGGCACTTGGCTTGTTCAATGTGGGTTCATTTTAGGGGTTTTGTCTGCTCGGCCCCGGCGGTGGCGTTTGAGAGCTGGACTGCTATGTAATAGTTATATAGGTTAGGTAGCCCCATTTCCTCCCCATTTAGCCGCTCCAGTCATTACCTGTAGCGGGATCCTAGATTTGCCCCCTTTCCAGATGAATTTGGTTACTTGCTTCTGTAGCTGTAGGGGGGGTTGTTCAGGAATCTGGGCAAGAAGTTCATTTTACATGCCGTTCTTCCCAGAAGAGAGATTTCCTGGCCCTCCCATCTCTTCAAGTCAGCCTCCAGTTCCTTATACAGGGGGGGAAGGTTTGTTGCATAAAGTTGCTTTGGGTTTGCCACGATGTGCACCCCCAGGTAGGAGGAAGCCGTGGTGCTCCACTTGAGCGGGCATACCCCACGTAGGATGTCCATGAGTTTGTTTGACATATTTACCCCTAGTGCTTCAGATTTGCTATAATAGATTGAGAAGCCAGCTGCTCGCTCAAATGCTTTCAGTTCGACCAATGTCGCCGGGAGGGTGGTCCGGCTACTAGCTAGAGAGAGCATCACATCGTCCGCGTACAATGATACCTTGAACTGTTCCTCTTTTACTTCCATCCCTGTTATATAGTCATTCCTCCGGATTCTTCGTGCAAATGGTTCCTTCACAAGGGCGAAGATTAACGGGGAGAGCGGACAGCCCTGTCTTGTCCCGCAGGAGAGGGAGATTGGAGTTGAAAGCTTTTGATTCATCCTTAGGGATGTTTTTGAGGCTTGGTAACTAGCGAGAAGCATCTTTCAGAACATCGGGCAAATAGGAAGGCTTCCAGGGTAAACCTCATGAAGGTCCAGTCTATCCGATCGAAGGCTTTTGTTGCGTCTAGGGTCAATACCGCCAGTTCTTGTTGTTCTTGGGCAGCCACTTCGATGAGGTTGAGGGCCCGTTGAATGTTGGCTCCTGTGCTTCACCCCCTGATAAAGCCTGTCTGATCAGAGTAGATGATGGACGGCTGCACCATTGCTAGTCTGTTCGCCAGCACTTTGGAGTAGATGTTAGCATCTACGTTGAGTGGGGAGATGGGTCTGAAGGAGGCGCAGTCCTTTGGGGCTTTGCTAGTTTTTAGGAACATTATTGTGGTGGATATCGACTTGGTTATAGTGGCTGTTTCCTGGAATGAGTTCAGCAGTTCCGTCATAGGACCCAAGAGGAAGGGTTGGAAGAGTTTGAAGAATTTGGGTGAAAAGCCAGCGGGGATTGGCGCTCTTGGTTTAGGGCCTCTACCTCTTCGGCCACGATAGGAAGATCCAGTGTGGACCTATCCGATGCTGAGATGTGGGGGAGGTTGGCCGGTGTTATGAATTGTTCCTGATGCCTCAAAGGTCGGGCGGGGGGTGGCAGTCAGTGTGTTTGTGAGGTGGGTTGTCGCCAGCTGCAGCTTTGCTTCTTCCTGTAGAGGGTCATGCCCTACGGGATCCTTAATGCTGTAATGAGATTTCACGGTCGCGCTTTGGCCAGCTTACTGACCAGAAATGTATTGCCTTTGTTGCCATGTGCGTAATAGCTTTGTTTTATTTTGATCGGGACCTGGGCTGTGTCCTCCGCGTAGTGTGCCTCTAATCTGGTGCAGGCGAGTCAAAGAAGTTTGGCCGCTTTAGGGGCCCACCTTTTCTTAAGGTTGTTCTCCGCCATCTCTACTTCCCCTTCCAGCTGTGCTTTCATTTTGCTGCGCCGCTTTCTGTATGCTGCTGCCTGGGCAATCGGGTCTCCTCTGACTACTGCTTTCATGGCCTCCCATCTAGTTGCCACAGAGATGAGCACCAGAGGGTTTTCCTTCAAGTAGTTTTGTATCGCTGTGGTTATTGCGTCCTGTACTGCCATATCAAGGAGCATTGGTTCGTAGGGAACAGTGAGGTCTCATGGGGGGGGGGGGGCGCATCTGGGTCATATACCCGAGCCGTTAGGACTTTAGGCGCGTGGTCGGAGATAATCCTGGTGCCTATTTCCACCTCATCTGTGAAGGAGAGTAGGTGCGGACTGGCCAGTATCATGTCGATACGAGGGGGGAGGTGTGGTGGGCGTGAGAGAAGAATGAAAAGTCTCTGGGTTCCAAGTGGAGGACTCCCCATGTGAGCCCCAGTGCTTTAAATAGGTGGCAGAGACCCAGGGTGATCTTAAAATCTTTGGGTGAGGGGTGATTCGATTTATCCGGTAGGGGATTAGGGACCCCATTAAGTCTCCCCCTATAACCACCTGACCCTGTAGGATGGGGAGAATCTTCACCTTTAGTTCTGCGTAGAATGTTTCCTGGCCCTCGTTGGGGGCGTAGGCAGAGATTAGGGTGTGTAATTGTCCGTAGAGCTCACCTTTCACTACTATGTATCTTCCCTCTGGGTTCAGTAGGACTTCTCGTTCCCTAAACGGTGTTCCCTTTGCCAGTAGAATCGCTGTGCCCCAAATTGATCTTTTTGTTGTGCTGCATTTGTAAAGCAGAAATATCACATAGAACCAAATGACACCCTGGAGGAGTTGAAAACGACTACAGCTTCTAGATAGCCATACACATATCTTCTAGCCCACTTAGACAATGCTTTAAACAGCATCTGAAAGGTAGCTAGAGCATTCATTAACACAAAAGACATTACCTCGATCTGTTTGGCCTTCAGGAGTGGAGGAAGGCATAGACAGTCTGGGAAATGTGCCAGTATCGTGAGATCGTTTCAGATTCGCTTTGAAATCTTGTCACAGCTAACTTTCCCTTCCTCTGCCTTGGAACTGACCAGTTAATGGGCATCTGTCCTGTCGACAGAATCCAAAGATTTATAGTTAACACAAAACCTGGAATTAAGGATCAAAATTATGATTGAATATGCAGGAGCTAAAAGCAGCTCCTGGGTGTCCAGTTAACCTGTGACCAGGAGCTGCCACTGGTGAACGAGGAGCTAGTAAACAGCATTGCCAAATGTAACTTCCATAAACATTATTTAAGACCCCTTATGCTTTAAATGTCATATAGATGTGTCCAAATGTTTATTTGTAGATTGTCCCAAATGCAGAGAATTCAATTCAGAGGTGGGTTTGTACAGCATCAGTTGCCATGAGGAGCCAAACGCAGTTCCTGGTAGTTGTTGGTAGAAAGCTAATCAGGCTCTTCTATGATATGATATGGCATTTGTAACACGCCTATACACAAGTGTTACAAGCAGGGCCTCCCAGCTCCCCTCGATTTCGAACCCTGAATCTTTGGTTCTAGCTTTAAGTACCAGTACTACCAGAAAGCACCCAGAAAAACTAGGGGGTATGTAACCCTCAAATCCAACATCTTGTTGACCTTAGGCTTCATTTGATATTCCATAGCCACTGTGTTTTACAGGCACCCTATCACCCGGTATCAACGTCATGTTTGCTCCAAAGAGTAAGTCTTGGGGTGAGTGAAAACAACAAGGAGTACTGCTGAAGCAAAGTCTTGGAATCACTTTGTTGCTGTTACATTGTGAGCTGTGGTGAGAGGATTACTTTCTCCATTTAGACATTGGATGGACAGCTGGGGAGCAGTGGGTTGGTAAAGGTTTGCTCTCCGCTTCCTCTTTGTCGAACATCAAGAGCAGAGCCGTCGGTGCATCTCTGTTGGAATAAAGCTTAAACCTGTTGACACAGAAGATAATTGACTGCCCGAAGATTTGAAATGACTTTGTAGGGGCTACTCATCCTGTAAAGTCTTATGCTTCATGTCCAATAGGTGAGTCAGTCTGAGAAGCTTTTTAATCATAATGGTGCCCGACAAAAGCATTTTTAGCCTTCATATTGTCAGCTGCCGCCATCCTAGGTACGATTATTCTAAAGTTTAATCCCCCACATTTAATGCTGAATGGTGGAGTATGCTTACCCTTCTTCCAACCTTCTTTCACTTGGCTAGGGGGCCTCTTTACTGGATGGTGAAAGAGTAGCTCAAAGGAGTTGGAACCTGACTTCTACTCTCTCTTGAGGAGTCTGTGTAGGCAAACAGTAGTCATGGCAGAAGGAGATACAATGTCCTTCTAGGGGGTTGCTCCACAGCATTTATTTTGCCTTGTGATGTGGGCATGTCGGATGTTATAAAAGGGTGACATTTCTAAAACAATTAAAGCGACAAGGTGAGCCCAGACCTGCTTATTTTATCATCCTAAAAGAGCATTCCTGTGCAAGTGCTTTAAATAAAGTACCAACATTAGAATAAACCGCTTTACCATGTGCTTAAATACTGTGCCATTTCATGATTTGCTGCAATACTGTTCTCAATGTAACATGCACTGTGCAAATGTGTTTATTCTATCCTGGCATACAATCTCTTCAAAATGCTATCGCAGCTTCCTACATCTGTTACCAAAGATGCCTGCAAATGCATACAATGTCCATATTCAAGCCCGCATCTCAGCGGCATCTAACAACGCGGCCATACTTTTCAAAGTCTGCAAGGAACTGGCCAACCTTACTGCAGAAGGATGGCAATATGAGCTGATTGGATACCACAACATTAGGACTAAGAAGACAATGCAGCCGTTGGCCGGAGCCTGTGCATAACACACGAGGAGACCTACCGACCTACCTGAGGTTCTTCACAATTTGGGGGAGAGAGAGAAAAAAACAGCCTGCTAGCCAAAGCGACTCTTCTGAAGGAAAAAAGATACTTGGATTACCAATTACAACACTTTGTGAAGGGAAAGAAATTAGCTTGGAAATTGAATGACATTTGTCAATTCACATCAATCTGAACTTTGTTTTTAGAAATTGTGTTTGTTTGTAATGTATACGTCCTCATGAGGTGCACCAGACGGAAGCTGTATAGACCGGTCTGGCGGCCCGAAACTCGAGTCGACAACACCCTGGAGCCTACTCCTCCCAGAGCTGGCTCGAGCTTGGGTTCACACAGATAAAATATGGGGATCAATACATGTCCATAAATAATCACTTTGGAACATCCCCCCCAGTGTTTTATATATTTTTATAAACACAATAATGTCAAATAGGCGTACTTTGAATTGTTAAAATGTTGAACCCAATGGATGGGATGTTCTGAGTCACAGAACAAAACTACCAGGATTGCGTTTTCTGCACAAGTATGAGTGGTTGTTTGTATGTATGGGGATGAAAGAGTATATAAGGAATGATATGTGAGACGTGAGCTTCTTTTCGGTTGATGTGATAAAATGTGTATTGTCTAGCAATTGGTTTGTTTATAGATGTGGTGTTAATATATTTTTTGATATGCTCTTTTTGTAAAAAAAAAGTCCATAATTAAAATATGATGAAATACATTTTAAACAAATCAGTTGTGACACGCTGTCTTGTACCTTAAATATATACTCTTCAAATAGGGTTGTTGTTTTTGGAGGGGATTTGGCAACGTTCTCTACATATGAACTTATAGGAATCAATAAAAGGAGGATGTGCAGTTTATCTACGGGTAACTGCAACCTTTTTTGTTCAACCTTACTGCAGAGTCATCCTCTACTGCACCCACCCAGGCCCTTTGCTCAGCCCTGGCAGCTCACTTTACCACAAAAACACAGGACATTCTGACCTCTCTCGCCTGTGCACCCATTCTTGCAACAACATCTCTTGGGCTCCCCTCGGCCGCCCTCTCCCCTCCACCTCTTCTCTCCTCCCTCCCTGGTCACACCTGAGGAGGTCTATATGACAAGTCCGGTCTATGAAAGCCTCTTCCAAACAGGTGGCCCCCTGCCCTTCGAAATCCATCAAGGATAACATTGACACTCTCACTCCAGTCCTGGCAGACCTTTGTAACCTCTCCTTTGCCACCAGAGTTTTCCCCACTTCTCTCAAGCACTCTTGTGCACCCTCTGCTCAAAAAACCTTCTGCCGACCCTTCCATTCCGGCAAACTACCGACCGATCTCTATCACTCCCTTTCCTGGGAAAACTCCTTGAGAAGTTGGCTATCTCTCAGCTTACCCTCCACATAATCTGTTGGTTGTCTCCATGACCATCAGTCTGGCTTCAGTGCATCCAGAGGCACGGAAACTGCTCTTCTGAACACGTGTGAAAACCTGCTCTCCAACCTTGATTATAACTCGCCCTCTGTCCTCATTCTTCTTGACCTTTCCTCTGCTTTCGACACAGTAAACCACAACATCCTGATATCTCATCTCCATGACACCCTGGGGATCACAGATCAGGCCCTAGCATGACTTACCTCCTTTCTCTCGCACTGTCCTGCCCAGGTGGAATTGGGGTTTTCCCTCCGCTACCACTCTCTCTACTTGTGGTGTCCCCCAGGGATCTAACCTATCCACTGGTTTTTCAATGTCTAGATGGCCCCTCTGGCCTGCATGATCTCTGCCTTCACATCCAACTTTTGGTGTTATGCGGATGACACACAGCTCTCTTTCAGGCTACCCTCAGCCTCCTCCTCCTCCTCCTCCTCCTCGCTCATACCTGACTGTCTGCAATTCAGTCATGGTGTACTGCGAACAATATCTGCCTCAGTGACGGAGATCATCCTCATTGGGACCCATGCTCCCGCTTTCCCACTGTCACTATGGCCGGACTCCCTTGGCCCTGCGCCCTAACCCACAAGTGAGGCAAAAAATCTAGGGGTCATCTTCGACTCCACTCTCGCATCTCAGACATCTTGATAAAAAAAATTCCACTACCAGCTGCAACTCCTCTGAGGCATTCGACCTTTTCTCACCTTCTGCCGGATTCTTACTGTCTCCAGAGCCATGGTTAATTCTAGACTGGACTACTGCAACAGTCTTTCTCAATCTTCCTACTCCACTCTCCGACCTCTACAACTCATCCAGAACAGAACCGCAAGACTTATCCTTGGCGTCAAGACCAGGGACTGCATCTTTCTGTCGCTGAAATCCCTCCACTGGCTCCCCCTGGCTGCTAGGATCAAGTTCAAGACCTTCTGCATAGTCCACAAGGCTTTCTGGGGCTGGGGCCCGCACTATCTACATCTCCCTTTTCCTAAATACTCTCCTTCTAGAGGCCCTCTGCTCGTCCTCCAACTCTCTTCGTGTTAGCCGATTCTCAAAACAGAGATTTTGGGATAGATATCTTTCCTATGCAGGTGCTTCCCTCTGGAACAGCCTCCCTGCCCCTCTCCATCTTGAGCCTGATCACCTTAAGTTCCTGGAACTCCTCAAGACCCTCCTCTTCTCTTCCTCCTTCCTCCTCTCTCCCTTGTTTTTGTTTTTTGTTAAACTTTGGTTTTTATTAGTATTTTGTAAAACGTAAAGACAGAAAACGGGGCCTAACTGAGGCCCCCCTGCCCCCCTTTTCATGACCCTCCCCCTCCCTCCCCCTCACCGTGTCCAAACCAAACATAACAGCAGAAAAGAGACCAAACTTTCACATCTTTTCCTAGGTCTTAGAAGCGCCGCAACATGTGACCCATTCAGTTACTGGCTTGAAGCCGACATCGCCCCAGGTTGTGGGGACCCCCCATTTGGGTATTGTCCTTCACAGCGATGGTCACGCCCTGACCAACCGGGGGCACGACTAGTGGACATCCCATCCCCATGTCTGCTGGACCCCATACCATTCAGCGAGGAATGAGCATGAGTCACTGTTCACCAAGGCAGTCAGTTTGTCCATCAAGAACATGTTCTTAAGTTCTTTTGTCCAATCTTCTTTGGAAGGTGTTTCCGGGCTCTTCCACCTCTGGGCTAGGGCCACTCTGCCTGCTCTCAACATAGTTTCCCACATTCTTGGGTACCGGTGTATTTCCGCTTCCTCCGGGGGGAGGCCCAGCAGCATGGTCAGCGGGTTGAGGGGTAGAGGGTCCTCCGTTACCTCCGCTATCCAATCTCTCACCGATTCCCAATAGGTCTGTACCTTCGGACATAGCCACCACATATGACTTCTAGTCCCTAACTGGCCACAGCCCCTCGGGCATTCAGGTGATACCCCTGTGAACATTTTGGAGAGTTTTACTGGGTCCCTGTGCCACCCCTGCAGGATTTTAAAGTTGTGTTCCATATCCGAGGTGAAAAGATTGCCATGAAACGATATCCTGAAAATGCGAGCCCAGGCGTCCTCTGATATCTCCTACCCCGCCAGATCACTCCAAAAACCACGGAAACCTCGCCTAGCCTGGAGGTCATGGTTGTTTAAGACAGTGTACATACAGGAGACCGCTCCCTTTCTAGAGGTTCCTGAGTCAAGGAGTTTCTCTAAGGGAGTTAGTTGTCTCCGCAGGTTAGGGCCCCACGCAGGGTCATTAAGGATGCCTTTGAGACAGAGGTATTCGAAAATGGAGAGGGTCCCGCCTCCCAGTCCCTCCCGGAGGTCCTCATAATTCAAGAATTCTCCCTCCCTGAACAGCTGGCCCGCCCATTCCAGTCCCGCATCTGACCAACTCTGGGATTGTCTAAACCCTCTGCTGCCCAATTCCAGGGGGGAGGGCCCACAAGGAGGTCATGGGGGACGGCCATGAAGAAAGATGTGCTATCCGGGGGCATTCCCTCCAAATGTCCCAGAGAACACCCAGGGTCGGGTGGGATAGAACTTGTTTCGGGATAGACCTGCTAGGGGCCCACAGGAGGTCACTGACTTTTAGAGGGTGGACGTCCATGTCCTCTAGGTATGACCAATATGTCCGTAAACCTTCCTTCATGTGTTCTAGAAGGACCCGCAGTTATGCTGCATGATAATACAGTTGGAAATCTGGGAAACCAAAACCCCCCTCCTCTCTCGGAAGCGTCAAGGTGGCCCTACCAATCCGCTGGGTTTTCCCCTGCCAAATGAAGTCTCAGACCCCCTTGTGTAAATCTATAAATGTTTGAGCGGGTACCTGGGTAGGGAGGGCTGTAAAAAGGTATAAAAGCCGAGGCAGTATGTTCATTTTGACTGCCATCATCCGACCGTACCATGAGAGGATCATTCCTCCCCATCTTCTCAAGTCAGAGGCGATCTCAGTTAGCATGGGCTCATAGTTGGAAGACCCTAGTTTTGTTAAGTCCCTAGTGAGGAGAACCCCCAGGTATTTTATGTTGTTCTTGCCCACCGCTATCCCATGAAACATAGTCAGGGGGTCTAGTACCGGGTCCACCAGGCGCATCGGAAGGAGGACAGACTTGGCGGTATTTATTTTCAGGCCTGAGAACCTCCTGAACGAACTAACCAGGGACAGGAGGGGTTGGACCGAAGAGCCCGGGTCCACTAGGTATGCTAGGATATCATCCGCAAAATAGGGATAGCTTGAATTCCACCTCTCCCCTTCTAATACCCCTGATATCTGGGTGGGACCTAACCGTTATGGCCAAAGCCTCCATCGTGAGGAAATACAGAAGGGGGAAAGAGGGCAGCCCTGTCTAGTCCCTCGGGTGAGGGGGGGAAAGATTCTGACAGCACTCCGTTCACCTGGACCCTTGCGGTAGGGGCTCTGTAGAGGGCGGCAACCCAGCTCAGGATGTGCGTCCCAAAGCCCATGTGTTGGAGGAGGCGGGTCATGTATCTCCATTCTACTCTGTCGAAAGCTTTTTCCGAGTCCAGGGACAGGATGCATGCCTCGAGATTTGAATTTTGGGTGAAATGAACCAAGTCTATCGTTTTGCGGATATTATCCAATCCCTGTCTGCCCCTAATGAAACCCACCTGGTCCCCGTGGACTAGCTTCTGCATTATCCCCTCTATCGGCCTACCCACCACCTTAGCCAAGATTTTGACATCGATGTTGAGCAACGATATGGGTCGGTAGGACGAACACTCCCTCACGTCTTTACCTTCCTTGGGAAGGACCACTATAATGGCTCCCATCATGGTGTCGGGGAGAGTGTCCCCTCCCAATACCGAGTTGAAAACTTTCGCCAGGTATGGAGACAGGGTGGATCGGAACCTCTTATAGAAATACACCGAAAAGCCATCCTCCCCCAGGGAAGTCCCCACCTTTATCCCACTAATCGCCTTCTCCACCTCTTCCTCGGTCACCCGACCCTCCAGCCCCTCTGCCTGATCCCGTGAGAGGGAAGGTATCTGTATGGAGTCGAGGAACTCTTCGATATGGGCATCGCCGAGGCATATAGTGTCTCATAGTATTGACGGAAGGCTTCGCTTATATGGGGGGTGTCATATCCCAATGTACCCCTGCTGTCCCTCACTCCCTTCACCATTCTGCTTCTCTGGACCTCCCTCAATTTCCAGGCCAGGATCCTATCCGCTCTGTCCCCTTTCTCGTAGTATTTCTGTTTGACCATTTGGAGGCTTTTCTCCGTTTTATGGAGGAGTAGGTCTTTCAATTGGAGCCTGTAGTCCTCCAGGGTGGCCATGTGGTCTCGCTCTAGGGTTTGTGCCGGGGAGCCCCCCGGTTGGAGGCGCGCTATTTTTTCCCTCAGAATCCTCTCCTGGGTCTCCCTTGCCCTCTTCTGTCGGGAACCAATTTTTATGAGCACTCCTCTTAGTGTTGCCTTAAAGGCGTCCCAGAGAGTGTGCATGCCCACCTCCCCGTTATCGTTGAGCTCGAAGAACTCTGTGATGGCCTCCAGTACAGTCTGGGCATGGACCTCGTCTCTCAAGATGGCGTCGTTACATCTCCAGCGTCCCCTCCGTTCTCTGCACCAGTCCCCTGCCAAGGTGACCCTAACCAAGTCGTGGTCAGACCAGGGGACGGGGTTTATCCTGTAACCCGCTATGTGTGGTCGGAGTACCTCGTCCGCAAGGATATAGTCTATTCTGGAGAAGGCTTTGTGGGTGGAGGAGTAGTACGAGAAGGAGGGAGTCCCCACTCAGGGGGTGGGTAACGTGTCCACCAGATTCAGGTCATCATTCACCCTTTGGAAGCAGCGTGACGTGGCGTCTCCAGCGGGTCCGGGGTTTGGTGCACCTACCCGTTGTCTATCTCTGGATGGGTCTAGGACCATATTAAAATCGCCTCCCACCACCAATGGGCCTTGGACAAAGGTTTTCAGCCTTTCCCCAACTCCCTCCCAGAATTGGGCCTGGCCCTCATTCGGGGCGTATACAATCGCCAGGGTTATGGGTGATCCCTGTAGGGAGCCTCGTACGAAGAGGTAGCGGTCTTTGGGGTCCCTTAGGGTGGAGTCTTTCTCGAAACTCAACCCCCTTGCGATCAGAATTGCAACCCCTCTTTTCTTCCCCTTGTGGGATGCATAGAATATCTCCTCAATTCCGCCACCCCGCAACCCGGGCTCCTTCCCCCTCGCCCAGTGTGTTTCTTGCACAAAGAGTAGGTCCAGCTTAGCCCTCCTAAACTCCCTACTGATTAGGGATCTTTTTGTGGGGGTGTTCAAGCCCCGCACATTCAGGGTTCCCACCCCTAGGCCCGGTCGGTCGTCAGCCATAGTCGCTGTCGCCTTTCCCCTTGGTCACCGGTGTCGCATGGACGCTCCTTCCCTGCTTACTGTATTTTCTTGTTTGGATCTCTTTGAAACGTTTCCCCAACATCCCCCCCAAAGCATTCCCCGCCCTAAAACCCCCAACTTGTAAACAAACCCCCACCCCCCTCCCCGGCGTCCAGCCATGTAGTTCTTCCATTCATGGATTGTTGGCTGGACCACCAGCCGGTTCCCCTCGGCCAGGCGTCAGTTCCCAAGCTCGCTACCGTGATTCCCCCCCCTCCCCCCATCTCGTCGCTCCCCCAAACCTCCCAATTTGGTTACTCTCCCGGGCCTTGGTTGATGCATCTCTTGGTTCCCACAGTTATGATCCCCTCTGTGCCCCCTTATACTTGCAGTTCAAGAGGGTGCAGCAAACCAGGCATCTCCAGTGTCTTTCTGCTTTCTAGACCCGATGATCTCCGTGGGGTCGCTGGTGTCACCCCTCTGAGTCGGCCAGGTCCTCCTCCATTGGTGTTGGTGGTGTGTTCAATTTCTTGAACTTCCTCGCGCCGGTTTTTCTCCTTCTGGGGTTGGGCGGCCCGGGGGTACCCCCTCTGAGCGCCTCCGGACCCGCTGGTTCCTTCCGGGGGACGGGTTCGCCCACATAATAATAATAATAATAATAATTAGGCTTTTATATAGCGCTACAAACCCTCAGGTATCTGAGCGCTGCTTATTATTACCCACGGTGTGTGGTGCTCATTTATCGACCTCGGAAGGATGAAAGGCTGAGTTTGGCCCCGCCGGGATTCGAACCTGCGTTAACAGGCTCTGCACGGGTGTCAAAGCGGGCGCTCTACTCGCTGTGCCACTTGACCGGCTGACATAATATTGAATAGCGCCCTTAATGTCTTCTTCGGTTACCAACATTGTGCGTTGGCCAGAATATTCAAAGGACAGAGAGAAGGGATATCCCCATCTGTAGCGGACACCCTTCTCTTTCAGTTGTTGTGTCAGAGGGCGGCACATCCTCCGTTTGGCTAGGGTGTAAGCTGAAAGATCTTGAAAATTGGCGATCTGTGCGCCGTTATAGGTTATCGCCCTGCCTTCCTCGCAGCCTCCTGAACTTTGGCTTTCTCTGTGTAATAGTGGAAGCGGGCCAGAACCGTTCTGGGGTCCCCTGCTCTTCCCCCGGCCCTGTGAACCCGGTCAAACGTGAGTTCCGTCATTTCTTCAGCAAACAAGAGGGTGATGATGTCTCTCACCACTCGAGTCAGCTCTCTCTCCGTCTCACCCTCCGTCTCCGGGATTCCAAAGAACCTTAGATTGTTCCGCCTTTCCCTATTTTCATAGTCGTCCATGATCCTGGCGCTCTCTTCATCCCTCTTCTCCAAAGCCGCAAGGCGTGTGCCAAATTGGATTTCCTGAGATGTAGAGGACGATTGATTGTTTTCCACAGTTTCTCGAACTTCTGGGCAATGTCAGATCTCATTTCTCTGATCTCCTGAAGGATGGAGGCGAAGCCCTTTTCCATCGTCATTGCGGGTTGGCCTGTGGGTTCCGTGTGGGCCATGGCTCTGAAGACAGTGGGGGACCTCAGTCGTGTTTGCTGTTTCTTGGAAGCGAAACGTTTGTAGGGCCTTCTTCCAGCTCATGGGGTGTCGTTGGTCCCTTGCCGCGGGGTCTGCTGCAGTCCGGGGGGCCCTAGGGGGGAATGCCGTTTCACCCCAGGACCAGTCCGTAGTGCGTCGTACCAGTGAGTTTTGTAGTCGATGGATTGTCACCTGCAAGGGGGTGGGGCGGCCCTCCAGGCGGGCACTCGGCCCGCCAACTGAGGACGGGGGCCTCTCACCTGGGTCACGGGCAGCCTGCGAGTTCAGGGTGGGCCGGGGGTGCGATGATGCGGAGGACGCCGGAGGTGTGTGTCAGTTCTCTTGGGCGGCGTGATCGTGGGGTCTCCCTCCGGGGCTAGGGTGCTTATTGCCCCCCAGCTGCTTGGTGGGTCATGGCCCAGTGGGCCCCTGAGGTTGTGCTGCGCTGACCCGGGGTCGAGTTGTTGTAGGTCTCCGGGCGTGGGGTCTGGTCCTAATTAAAGGTGGGGCAGTCCCCCCAATCGGGCCTGTTGAGCGGGAGGAGGCCTCTGGGCGGGCACATGCCCCACCGGGTCCTGGTGGGGGCCACACACCCAGGTCAACCTCTTTGGTTGGTTAGGTCCTGACAGACTGCAGACGGGCACACGCCCCAAGGGTTGGCACGGGGGCCTCCACTTGCTGGAAGAAGTAGCAGGTAAAACCCCACTCTCCCTCCTATTCCTCCCCCCAGCAGCGCTGTATGTCCAGATTTGGATGGTCTTTATAGGTGAATTCCGCTGACCTAGGGACTTGCCAATGTGTGTTGCTCGGGTGGGGCTTACAGGATCCTGCTATAATTACCAGTAGGCATGGGGTAGGCTCCCCAGGCGGGCACACGCCCCACCGACCGCCGGCGGGGGCCTCTCACCTGGGCCGTAGGGTTGCTGTTGTCTCCCAGGGGGTGTCCTCTGCTGCGTAGCTGAGCCTAGACCTGCTTTGTCCACGAGGCTCTGTGTGGAGACAAAATGGGATCCTGGCCGGGGCCATGCACTCCGTGTGCCTCCGGGGTAGTTCTGTGTGGTGGGTAGCCCTGTGTGAAGTGGCTACGTCGATGTTCTCCGCCCCCGTGGAGGAGCGTCTCCCCCCCCAGCACTCGCTTCCCGGGGGAGGCACGGGCCGTCCCCGCAGCCCTCTCTGCGCGGAGGCCTCCTCTGTGGGGTTGCGGTCCTCCGCCCCCCGGGCTCCGGTCCTTGGGTGTGCCTCTCCTTTGGCGGGGTCTGGGTACTCTGGGCCGGGCCGGAGGGACAGCCTTTCTCCAGCATGGGGTCTGGCATGGATTCACATGCTCATGAATATTCCCCGTCGTCAGGCTGGGAATCCTCGGTAAAGAAAAAATCAGTATCAGTTTCGTTTCTGATCTGTCTTTCCTAGTAGTAACCAATCACTGATCTCTGCGTCATACTGACCACAGCCAATGACTGCCCTCTACCTAAGCCCCGCCTCTGGCAGCCATCTTCAGATTTTTACCGCACGTTCAAGTGTTGGGAGTCCTCGTGCTTAGCTCTCGAGCTTTTACTGGATGTTTCGCGCTTTTTCAGGTGAATTTTCACATTTTTTCAGTTAATCGAGCCTCAAGCTCCACCGTTTCTACTCCCGTTAACGGCTACCCATTGCGGGATTTTCCTACGCCCCTCAAGGGTGAAGATTTCAACTAATCAACTTCTTGGAGGATTCCAGAAGATTCGCGGCCTACTTCGAGATGGCCGAGGATGCGAGTTTGTCGCCCGGACCCAAGCTGTTTTGCAGCTGCCCTGGATGCGGGCTGCAGAATGTGTTTAAGGAAGACGAACATTCGCGATGCCTCTACTGTCTTCATGGGGACAAGACTCATGTAGAGAAGGACTGCCAGTTCTGCAAGAACTTGTCGGAGCGGACCATGAGGGTCCGTCGATCCCGTCTCGCAAGCTGGTTGGAGAAGGGCTCGACAGGTGAGAAGAAGAAAGGGTCCGAGCGGGCTTCTAAGTCCTGTGCGGGCGCCCCGGCGATGGGGGCCCAACACCAGGCCAAGCGCCGCGAGCCGCTGGCTCTGGGAGCGCCGAAAGGTCAGGCTCTTCGGTCGCCAGGCAGGGCGCACCTTCCCCGGCACCGTCAACCACGAGCCAACGCTCCGGTTCGGGGAAGAGAAAGTCTGAGAGCCCGGGTAAGCTTCGGGAGAAGCCCCGTCCGATCTCGGAAGAGGGGGAGCGAGGCGTCACCCCTTCCCCGAAGGAGAAGGCCACGGACGCACCTAAGGTGGTGAAGGCCCCTACCCAGCAGGCAAAGGCCTCTATCGAGGCTATCGCGGCGACTCTTGCCAAGCTGGCAGAGACACTGCCAGCGGAGACTGCCTCCGGGACTAGTTTCCCTGCCGCCAAGGAGGGAATCCTCTTTTCAGCCCATCGTCGTGGCCGCCATGATGGAAGAAGCGAGGGGGGGCACGGTGCCCTCCTCGAGCTCAGAGTCAGCCTCGGAGGAGGAATTGACCGTGGCCGTGAGGAACCTCGAAGTCCAATTCGAGAAGGTTCGATCCCGTCGGGAAGATCCTCGGGAGATAACCGAGGAAGACGACAATGGTGAGGAAGAGCGGCCTTCCCTTCCGGCGCAGCCGGATCCTAGGCCTCAGGATGGCTCGGCGGCCATTTTGTCTGCCATCCAGTCCTCATGCTCTGAGATAAGGACGAGATTCCCACGGCCCAGGCCGGAGGACCCGCAACCTGGCCCGTCGGGAAGTCCTCAGAACAAACGACGGAGGACCCAACCCTCTCCTCCGCTCGCCCCCGTAAGGCCTGCAGTTCCCTCCTCATCCTCCCACGAGTCGCGAGATGACGGTGCGTTGGGCTCGACGACGGGTTCTGAGGGCGACGACGACAGAACGGGTCTCCGGTCTCCCGTTGCGCGGGCCTCGCCGCCCGACGAGATTGGCTCATTCCACGCAATGATCGCCAGGGCGTCCGAATTGTTCCAGCTCTGCCCGGAGGAGCAGAAAAAGGAAGGTTTCCTCTATCAGCGCCGGGAGGCCAAGAGGAAGACGGTCAACGCAGTGCCCCTAATCGATGACATCTGGGAGGAGGGCCTGTCGGTTCTCAAAAACCCCTCCACGGCACCAGCCAAACGGGACCGGTACGAGAAGAAGTACTGGGTCCCCGAAACCGCTCCCCTGTGCCGCAGGGCCCAGCCAACGCCAGACTCGGTCGTCTCGGCGGCAGCGAAGAAGAAAGCGGCGGGGTCAGGAGCCTCGACGCCGGACGGCGATGGAAAGAAGTTGGACGCCATGGGGCGGCGGGTTATTTCGTTGGCGGCGACGACTATCAAAGCAGCCAACGCCCTGGCGATCAGGGCCCGTTACGACAGGGAGCTCTGGTTTAAGCTGGCCCCCATATTGGACTTCCTGCCGCACGACAAGAGGTCCGAGGCCCTGGAAATACTGCAAGAGGGCGAGGTGGCGTCGGACCACGCCATAACGGTGGCAACCGATATTGCCGATACCGGGTTCCGCCAGCTGGGCAACGGTGTTTGCCTACGACGACGGGGTTGGTTCCGGGCGACCGACTTCCATCAGGACGTCCAGACCAGGGTGTTGGACATGCCGTTCGATGGCAGCAACTTGTTCGGGAGGGCGGTGGACGAGTCCCTCCAAGCCATAAAAACGGAGACGGCCCGCGCCCTAGGAGCCCTTCAGCAACGACGGCCCTTTCGGAGCTCCGGAGGCAGACAGGGTGCCTCCAAGGGATCCAGCGGGGGCTCTTCGTCCTACCGCCAGGCGGCACGCTCCTCGTCTCAGGAGGCCTACAGGGGTCGCGGCAAGCATGGAGCGCCTCGCCGCCGTCGGCAAGGTGGCCAGGGCGGCAGGGCCACCACCTCCAAGCAGGACTGAACTGGCCGTGGTCTCGGGCCCCCACCGAAGCACCCCGGTCGGAGGCCAGCTGACGAATTTCGTCGGCGTGTGGAAGTCCATCTCCACCGACCGTTGGGTGCTGGATACCCTGGCAAGAGGACACTCTATCGAATTCCTGAAGAAGTGCCCTCATGTTCCACCTGTGGCCAGGAAGGGAAATCGCATCCCGCAACTGCTGTTGGAAGTACGGGCGATGCTCAGGAAAGGCGCCATCGAGCTTGTCCCGAAGAGGCTCCGGGGTATACTCAAGGTACTTCCTCGTCAGGAAGAAGACGGGCAGATGGCACCCCATCCTGGACCTTCGTCGTTTGAACAAATACATCAGATCACAAAAGTTCTGGATGGTCACCCTCAAGCACGTACTGGGACAGCTGGAGGAAGGTGACTTTCTATCGTCGTTGGACCTGGAGGATGCATACTTCCACATTCCCATCCTCAAAAGTCACCGAAAGTTCCTCAGGTTCGTCGTCCAGGGACGCCACTACCAATTCAGAGCACTGCCGTTCGGATTGAAGTCGGCCCCCAGGGTCTTTACCAAGTGCCTAGCACCAGTGGCGGCGCGACTGCGCCTACAGGGGATTCACGTCTACCCCTACCTGGACGACTGGCTCATCCGCTCAAGGACGAGGGAACTCGCCGTCGAACACACTGCAAGGACCGTCCAGCTACTCACAAACCTGGGATTCGCCATAAACTACCCGAAGTCCCACCTGGTGCCGTCGCAGGTGGCCCTGTTTCTGGGAGCGAAGCTCGATACAGTGAGGCGCCTGACGGCCCCGTCGGAAGAACGGACGAAGACCATTCTAGGCAAAGTGCAGCGCCTGCTAGCCACGGACGTGGCCAGGGTGAGGTCCATCAAGTCCCTCCTGGGGATGATGTCCTCTTGCATCTACCTGGTGCGCCTCTGCAGACTACGGATGCGCCCTCTTCAAGAATTTCTCGACGCCCGTTGGATACAGGCGACGGGCACCTTTGAAGACAGGGTCCCCCTCAACGAGGTGTTCCGGCGGGTGATTCAGTGGTGGGGCGTTTGAGCACACCTCACGGCGGGCAAGGACTTTCAGACGCCGGCGTACCAGGCGACGGTGACGATGGACACCTCCCTGGAAGGTTGGGGCGCCCACACCGGAGATCTCCACGCAAGAGGCCTCTGGCTCCCAGAGGAGAGGCTCCTGCACATCAACGTCCTGGAACTCCGAGCCGTGTTCTCGGCTCTCAAATCGTTCCTCCCGTCGCTCAAGGGCAAGGTGGTGCGGGTCTTCACGGACAACACCACGACAATGTTTTACATACGGAAGCAGGGAGGCACCAGATCTGTGGCACTGGACGGTCGCCCAGGGGATGTTCCTGGTTCCCTTCCACCTGGCAGGAGAAAGCAACACCATCGCCGACTCGCTCAGCAGGGAGCTGCGCGCGTGTCACGAGTGGGAACTGCGCCAGGATCAGGTGGATCAACTCTTCCGACGATGGGGCAAACCCCAAATCGACCTGTTCGCAACAGCGACGAACTCGAAGTGCAAGAGGTTCACCAGCAGGTTTCCCCAGCCGAGAAGCCTGGGCGATGCGTTCTCGTTCCCCTGGGACGGCCTATACCTGTATGCGTTCCCTCCGTTGCCGTTGCTGCTTCGACTCATCAGCCAGCTCAAGAGGTCCCGGTGCAGGATGATCCTCGTCGCACCGGCGTGGCCGAGGCAGATCTGTTTCCCGGACCTTCTGGATTTGTTAGCGTCCCCACCCATCAAGCTGTCGGCGGAAGCGGACCTTCTCTCCAGAGAAGGAGGCGCCATCTTCCACCACGACCCGACGTCGCTGAACCTGCAGGCTTGGCTCCTGCAGCGCTAGAGTTTGGAGGCCACGATATACCGGCCGATTGCAGAGAGGTTCTTGCAAAGGCCAGGGCGTCCTCGACTCTCAAATGCTACGGTCATAAGTGGAAGAGGTTCTCTATCTGGTGCCGAGCACAGAAGATCAACCCCCTACGGATTACGGCCCCTCAAGTGCTGCCGTACCTGCTATCTCTGGCAAAGGCTGGGCTAGCCCATGCCTCCATTAAGATTCATCTGGCGGCGATCTCCAGATATACCAGAACCACAGGACGGACGTCCCTGTGGTCCCATCGACTGGTAAAAGAGTTTATGAAAAGACTGTTCCGGTCGTTCCCACCGGTGAAGGCCCTGGCCCCGGCGTGGGAACTTAACGTGGTGCTGACCCGGCTCATGGGGCCCCCATTCGAGCCGATGCGCTCCACACCTATGAAGTTTGTGTTGTGGAAGACTGCGTTCCATTACCTCCGCACGATGATTGGGAGAGATCCAGGCCCTATCCTGCAAAGCACCGTACTTGACTTTCCATGCCTCGAGGGTGGTGCTTAGGACGCACCCCTCCTTTATGCCCAAGGTGCCGTTGGACTTCCATCTTAACGAGCCCTTGGTGTTACCTGTTTTCTTCCCGTCTCCTTCATCGCCGGCCGAGAGGACTTTGCACTCGCTGGATGTGGCTGAAGCGCTGAAGTTCTACGTGGACCGCACAAAGAGTTTCCGGAGGACATCACAGCTGTTCGTGAACTTTGGACCTGTGAATCAAGGGAAGGCTCTCTCGAAGTCTTCTATTTCCAGATGGCTCTCCGGCTGCATCATGCACTGTCACCGGTTGGCTAACCAACCGCTGCCAGGCCGTCCGAGAGCCCATTCGACCAGAGCGATCGCTGCTACTACGGCGTTCTTATCTGGTGTGCCCCTGCTGGACATCTGCAGGGCTGCTATGTGGAGGTCGATGCACACCTTCACGAGATTCTACTGCGTCGATCGGGATTCCAGGGAGGAGTCCAGGGTCGGCCAAGCAGTGCTGCGCAACCTATTCGCTTAAGGTGAGCCTGGTGAGGAGGTAAGAGATGCTTAATGTTGAGTTTTTTGTATTGCTTAATGTTGAGCCTTTTACCACCCCCCGTGGTTGTGCATGTGTGTACTGCTATTTAATCTTATATTCATGAGCATGTGAATCCATGCCAGACCCCATGCTGGAGAAGGAACAAGTTACTTTCCTGTAACTGTTGTTCTCAGCATGGGTCTGGCATGGATTCACATGCGAACCCTCCCGCCTACCCCTCTGCGGCTCTTCACTTGGTCATACTGCCACTTCACGTGCTACCAAATCTGAAGATGGCTGCCAGAGGCGGGGCTTAGGTAGAGGGCAGTCATTGGCTGTGGTCAGTATGACGCAGAGATCAGTGATTGGTTACTACTAGGAAAGACAGATCAGAAACGAAACTGATATTGACTTTTTCTTTACCGAGGATTCCCAGCCTGACGGGGAATATTCATGAGCATGCTGGAGAACAACAGTTACAGGAAAGTAACTTGTTCCATCCTTCTGCGTGTAGTCGGGGGGAGGGGGGACCGGCGGGGGCGCGATCCGTCGCCGCCGCCTTCTCGCTGCGGAGGCCGCCTCCGCTTCTGGAGCCGCCGAGCGCGGCGTCTGTGGAGTAGCGCTCCTCCGGCTCCTGAACTCCGGTTCCATGTGGGGGCAGGAGCCCGTTCCTTCGAGCGGGGGCCTCACAGGGGGGGTTAGACACACCTGCCTCGCGGTGTGCTCATTCGGGAGGGTCTCAGGGGGGCTCAATCCCCAAAAATAGGCCCGTCCTCAGCAGGATCACTGCAGTCAGGCAGCCATTACCTGTGCGCCCCCTGGTGGCCTCCCCCTCTCTCCCTTGTTAACCCCCTCCTCTCTCTCGCCCTACCTCAGCTCCGTTTGCTGACTGGTTGCCCGCTGCACCTCCAGAGCCACACAGGTCGTAGGCTCGCCCACCAGTCCTCGCACTTGACCCCAGGCCCCTGCACTCCACTCACCACTTCTGCACTTATTTACTCATTCCTTAAGAATAGTAACCTCTCAGCTCTTAATCCAGGGCCTTGGACTGGGCGCATGTGTTCCCTTCCTTTCACTCCATGTCTGGCACTTAGTTACCTACTAGAATGTACTTGGCCTGGTCCGCCAGGCTTAGTAAGGTAATTTTGTGTTACTGTATGTCCCTCTCCTTCTCCTCCCCCTGCCTCCTTATCGCCTTACCATCTGTCACGCACTTGCACTATTTGAAAAGTCATTGGGCAGGTATGGCAGCCAAGGATTGTATGTTTCTCCCTCTCCTCCCCCTTCGCTCCTTCCTTTTTTGTCTTACACCTGCACTTGTAGTAAGGCTGTCAGGCCAAGTTGCTAGTCATTTCTGGAAGATCATTCGGAAACTTCAAGGCCCAAGAATGGCTCTGTATTCCCCTGTTCCCTCCCCGCTTTGAAGCACTTCACCTGCTTATAAGCGCTCTATAAATAAACAATTACATCAAGATCGCTTTCCATAGTTATTTTTAAATTGCGTTAATGTGGTTATTTGACTAGCACTAATCCTTTAGTGATCGGTAGAAAATAAATCGGCCTTAGTCAGCAGGACTTTTTCTGAACTGTAAAGTAAACTTTCAGTAGGACCTTTTTGCAACGTGTTCATATTTAACTAAACAATGAACCCATGTCATCCAAGTTTCACTTACAGCCAGGAATCATGGCATGCATTTATATTTTTGTTCTGTGTATATGCGAAATATGCACTTTTCATCCTACCAATGCCATATGCAAAACAAACTAAAATATGTTTAGGATTCCTATTTAATCTCTTCAATCTTCAAAGGTGTTGGACTTGAAATTCAAAATGGCAGTTAAGATAAGGTCTTTTTTGCTGACTTTCTAGCAAACGTTTACTCTTTAAGTGTGCAGCTTAGAATTTACTCTGTCGCACACTAGCCTCATCTAGACAAGGGAGGTCAACACTAAGTCCATCATCGATCTCTATTAATGACAGAGCGCGAGAACCTCCTTCGACTGGATAGATTTGACATGTGATAATGGGAACTGCATAAATGATAGTTTATCTCAAGGTGAAATGTAAGCTCATGGGCATTTTGTGTGGAAAAAAAAGCTATTCTGACCGGATAGTTTTAGGAAAGATGTTTCTTTTTGTAGCTTTTCAATCTCTTTCCATGGGGCCACCAGCATATCTGATGACCGTGTGATGCTGACCTATTTTTGATAAATTAGATTTTGTTTTTCGCCCTCACTCAGTAGCTCACCTCAGTTCATTTTGTGGCACTCGTTAGTCGTTAAGGGATACAGTGCAGATGACTGTCTTCTCCAATGATTATTTTGTGTAGTGCTGCAAACTCTGTTAAGGATGGAAGCGCACGGGAACCATGGTATCCCTTTCTTTTTGCCTGAAGTGCATTGTACACGTAAGCAGTGCAGCCCACACAAGCTGGCCCACTTTCTACATTTGTCATTTGTAAGTGCAATCAGGTTCACCATAACCCTTATTTTACCACATTGTAGTCTTTTGCCCACTGTCGTGTTCAAAATGGCTGACCTTGTGTCTTCGAGTCACTGGCTTTGTTAGCTGTCTTCCTCCAGGCCAGGGACCTTGTGTTTTCGAGTCACTGGCTTTCTCCATCTAGTGGACATCCCCTACCCCATGTCTGCTGGACCCCATACCATTCAGCGAGGAATGGCCTGTCTTCCTCCAGGCCAGAGACCTTGTGTCTTCGAGTCACTGGCTTTGTTAGCTGTCTTCCTCCAGGCCAGGGACCTTGTGTCTTCGAGTCACTAGCTTTGTTAGCTGTCTTCCTCCAGGCCAGGGACCTTGGGTCTTCGAGTCACTAGCTTTGTTAGCTGTCTTCCTCTTGGCCAGGGACCTTGGGTCTTCGAGTCACTGGCTTTGTTAGCTGTCTTCCTTCCAGCCAGGGATACGGAGTCCGAATTGTTGCGGTAAAAGCAAGGTCCAGGGGCTAAGGTAGCAGGAGTTCAGCCATGTTGGATCTTAGGGCATGTTACAGGATGCGTTGGTTAAAGTACAAAAAACAGGCTTAACATGGAGCTGTGGCTCTGTCCAGTTGATCCAGATACGGGTCCCCTTTCCATCTCCCAGAGAGACGTTATGCTGCCAAGGCCACAGCCATCCGCGCTGTGCCAATAAGTTAATTGAGTGCAGCTGCAGGGCTTGGCGGAGCTGCGAAAGGAGTGTTACATCCAGGGAGGAAAGGTACGGATGCGCCTTTTGAATGTTGTGTTCATGTGACCAGGGCATGCAATGTTGTAATAACTAGAGGCCTGGTGAAGATTTAGAGTACTACTGCCCTCATCTGAAGAGCAGTCATCATATTTGAACTACAGGCACTGTGCTCCAGGGACCAATAAATATGCAAAATTCAAACAGAGTGGTGCCCCGATCACGTCATTCTTGGGCACCTGGGCTCCCAGAGAGGTAAGGGGGGGAAACATGATATACCGTGATTTTGGATGGGAGGAGCCGAGGTGGTGTCAAATGATCCACAAGGCCAGGGAGCTTTTTGTGCATGCCACAGTGCCAGGTATAAGGAGGAGGCCCATTGTGTTGTACAATCAGTGTTGACCTCGCTATTACCACTTTGATCAGGCACATCACATGATGGTCAGGAATATTTACTTGTTACATAAATATATTATGGCAACAATGTACCTGGCATTCGATCAACTCTTAAGTTTCACAATGGTGATGTAGTAGGTCACATGTTTAGGGGAATCTGTTTTAGATAATGTGTGATCAATAGGGTAATGCATTATATGGGATAATTACAATTGTATATAATATAGGTGTTTGTCAATGGGGAGTACGGGATCATGTTGTAATCTTTATTATGCACAGTTCTGTGAAGTTGTAGTTTTCCACTATAAAAGCAGTAACAAACTCTGTTGGTTTGGTTGTATGGGACCGTCTGATACTTTTTGCATGTAATAAAATGTTCTTTTCCTTGCAAACGGTGCATCGATTATTTGGTCTACTTGGAATTCTTTTTTTGGGGGTTTTGGATCATTCACTTACACATTTGGTGACCCTGGCGTGATCCCAGACTCAGTGAGGCTGGCTGTCCACCCCGCCGCGCATCCTGGGTCGCTGCGCCCGTCTGCAGTGACCAGTCCAATGTGCATGACTTTGGGAGGTTTGCAGACGCTGCGTTGCCAGAAGGCATGCCTGTTCCTTGGAGGAGGGCGCTGCACCCAGCTGTGCGGGTGAATTGACGGGTGCCACACATTGAAGTAAGTGCACCTTTGTGGGAGAAAACGGGAGTTAAAAGAAGTGTGACGTTGAGTGTTTGTGAATGTGGAGAGAGTACACCACGTGGTTATATTGGTTTTTATAATAGTGGACAGAGGGATCTCCTCTGACGAGGGAGAGGACATTATAAGTAGTATAAAAATAAAGAGCGGAAAAAGGGATCCCCTTATGCAAGAGTAGTGGTCCATTATATAGCTGGCCAGGGATCCCTCCGCCTGGCATAAGGGGATGTGAGCAGGGGAAATTTCATCATCTCGAGGCAAGGAGCGAGAGGAATGGTTTACACCATTGTGTAAATAAGTGTATTTTCTGGCTATTAAGTTTGGTTTAATATGTATATAGAATTGTGGTGTGGGGCAATGGTTGCCCACTTATATGAATAAGGGTGTGCGGTGGTGGATGTGCAGGAAGGGACAAAGGGTGGTGTGCGTTAGGTTGAGGCAGACGGTGTGTATAGCGTTGGGAAGGTGGGGTAGAATGGTGCCGCTGGATCGGCTGTTTGAGAAATAAGTAATTTCTTTGTTTAGGAGAGAAGTGCACATGCACAGAAACAATTTAGTGAAGGCATTGCCCTCACTCACAGCAGGGTAGGTAAGTGCATATATCTATTAGGAAAACAGATTGCAGAGATTACATTGGCAGTGAGGTACATGAAAAGTTGATTTGCCGGGCTGCTAGGAGAACATGCAGATGGCATCTGTACGAAGGCAGGGTATCCAGGGGTACAGATAAATAATGTCCATCATGATGGAGCACATTTAGTGAGTATGAAACGCGTAATCGTCTGCACACCCAGACACTCAAGACATTCATTCGATTATGGCCTGTATCATGAAGTTGGATAAAGACCCTGCATTGTATATAAACCAGATTCAGGAAAGGTGGAGTGTAGAGACAGGGAGCCACTGGGAAAGAATATAGCAATATTTTATCGTGTTACGGAAGAGGCATGAGTACCCTTCAGGTATGTGTTCCTCACTCCTGCGGTACCTATAAAAGATCCCGAAATATCGTGAGTGGGTCGCGGATACAAAAGGGGTCATGTGCAAGCCGTGGTCCGAAGAGGTTACAAATAAGGGTGTGTTGGGTCATAACTTAACGTAATGGGCTGTAAAGTGTGAATGGAAAAAAGTTGAAAAATAGGAGGGTATCCTCGAACTTTGGAGAATGTTATTGGATTTAGAAGATGTCTTAGACGAATCAAAGGAACAAAAGGTGGTTATATTGACAGCTAGTGTGGTCTTCACAGCCCCGCCTCCATAAGGGTGTTTCCGCTTACAACCTGCAGCAGGTTATACCAACCCCCAGTATGTCCTGCAACCCGTCCCGCACCAAGGCAGGGAACTCCTGTTGCTAGTGCGAATGTCACATCGCTTCCGTGGCTGATGCTACACAAGAACTATTGGTTATGGAAGTAGAACACAGGGCGCATGGAGAATTAGAATTGGCACTCGACAGAACAGAGACAGAACTGGCGCAAGCATCACACGAGCAGGGGGAGGGACAGAAAGTGACGATATGTGCAGACGAATGGAGAGCAGGTGACCTGTTTCGAATTGATAATAAAGTGACCAGGGACAGGCAGGTAGCTGCAAGCGAAGATAGCGTCAATTCTGGGGGCATCCAGAGGGTCCATTGAATGCTGTCAGCATAGATTGATTCGCCTCGAAAGGCTAGAGATGCAGAGGTAGAAGATGAGTGGGCATCGGAGGGGGTGAATGAGGAGGATGAGATGCCACCAGTACCAACATCGAGGGTAGAGAGCCTATCGGGCCAAGGCTTAGAGCACGACCCGGTCGGATGGCTGTGGAAAAAGGCAAGAGAGGAGGGAGAACCGCACAGACGGGAACACAGCTTCCATTACTACACAAAGGACATGGGAGCGCACAATATGTTCCCCGACTACACATGCGCAGAAACAATTTAGTGAAGGCATTGCCCTCACTCACAGCAGGGTAGGTAAGTGCATATATCTATTAGGAAAACAGATTGCAGAGATTACATTGGCAGTGAGGTACATGAAAAGTTGATTTGCCGGGCTGCTAGGAGAACATGCAGATGGCATCTGTACGAAGGCAGGGTATCCAGGGGTACAGATAAATAATTTCCATCATGATGGAGCACATTTAGTGAGTATGAAACGCGTAATCGTCTGCATACCCAGACACTCAAGACATTCATTCGATTATGGCCTGTATCATGAAGTTGGATAAAGACCCTGCATTGTATATAAACCAGATTCAGGAAAGGTGGAGTGTAGAGACAGCGAGCCACTGGGAAAGAATATAGCAATATTTTATCATGTGTTACGGAAGAGACTCCCCAAGGATGTGCAAAACGATTTATATACAGTGGTAGGGATTGAATTGAAGGGGTGGGTTGAGATTCAGGCAATCATAGTGCATCATTGTAGGAGATGGCATGAGCAGGAAAAAGAAACGGTGGAGCAGGTGCAGAAGGCTGAAGCGTAGTTTAGTACTAAAGAAGTTGGCGAAGTTAAGTGTAGAAGATGTGCTGATAAGCAGTTGCCCTGAAGGGCAACAGGAGACAAGGGAAGCTCTGGAATGGACAGAGGGTTACCAATGGTACTCAGAAAATCGAAGGGACGAGGGAGGTTATCACAGGGGAAGAGGTGGTTTTCAGGGCGGACGAGGCTGGGATTCGGGGGAATGAGACTGAGGTTTGCGGGACCGGGACCATGTTGGACCTGCAGCAAGAAACAACTCTTTGCGCAAGTGTGTAGAAGCAGATCAATATATTGTTAAGATCCCAGCGTTTATCTTAATGAGCCAGCGTATGTGCTTACATACTATCTGCCATCAAAGATGATGCCCCCAATTGCACCAGCCACCCCACCCCCCGATGTCTAACCCAGGACAACCACCACAGTATCGGTATCGGGTACCTCCACAACAGCAGATGCAGAAACCAGGTCCAAGTCATGCACCGGCATACATAGAGCAGAAAGCCCACAGCTCCCATCTCAGACCTGGGACAAGAATCCCCTGCCACAGGGTACAGTAACCCATTTCACCGGAGCAAGTGTACTGGGGGGAGGGGGTATGTTTTTCCACTCCCGGGATCAAAAACCTATACCCAATAGGACAGCCCACAGAGAGCCCTGACATGCCCAGTCACTGCCGACCCGGAAGAGGAATCCCAGGTAGGTGTGAGGATAGGTAGTAAAACATTTACTTTTATAGTAGACCTAGGAGCTACAAAGTCCTGTATTAAGGAAGGTAATTTCCCTTTCTCCAGCATGGGGTCTGGCATGGATTCACATGCTCATGAATATTCCCCGTCGTCAGGCTGGGAATCCTCGGTAAAGAAAAAACCAGTATCAGTTTCGTTTCTGATCTGTCTTTCGTAGTAATAACCAATCACTGGTCTCTGCGTCATACTGACCACAGCCAATGACTGCCCTCTACCTAAGCACCGCCTCTGGCAGCCATCTTCAGATTTTTACCGCACGTTCATGTGTTGGGATCCTCGTGCTATTGCTCTCGAGCGTTAGTGCTATTTTTTCGCGCTTTTTCACAAAAACTTCGATTCTTTCGGTCAAAAGAGCCTCAAGCTCCACCGATCCTACATCCGATCAACGGGGACCCGTGTCGGATTCATCTGTGCCCCTCAAGGGTGAAGATTTCGTCGAGCTACACTTCGGAGGACTCCAGAAGCTTCTCAGGCCCGGTCTCGGAGATGGCCCAGGAGAAGGGAAGCTCGACGCCCGGAAAGCTGTTCAGGGCCTGCCCTGGATGCCAGCTGCAGAACGTCTTCAAGGAGGACGAACACTCTTTCTGCCTTTACTGCCTTCATGGGGACAAGACGCACGTGGAGAAGGACTGTGCGTTTTGCGGCAACATGTCGGAACGGACCATGAAGGACCGCCATCAACGTCTCGCCAGCTGGCTGGAGGGTAAGAGCCCGTCTGGCGAGAAGAAGAAGAAATCTGAGCGGTCTTCTAAGACCTTTGAGGGCGCCCCGGCGACGGGGGCCCAACATAAGGCCAAGCACCGCGAGTCCGCTGGCACCGGGAGCGCCGAACGGTCGGGCTCTACGGGCGCCAGGCAGGGCGCACCCTCCCCGGCACCATCAACCACGAGCCAACGCTCTGGGTCGGGTAAGAGGAAGGCCGAGCACCCGGCGAAGCTCCTGGAGAGACCCCGGTCGAGCTCTAAGGCAGAGGAGGAGCGTGGCAGTGCCCCCTCCCTCAAGGATAAGGCGGTGAGCGCACCTAAGGTGGTGAAGGCCTGGATCCATTCGACCAAGCCCTCTATCGAAACGGTCGCGGCGGCCCTGGCCCAGCCTGTGGAGGCTGCACCAGTGGTGGCGGCCTCGGGGCCCAGAATCTCCCTGCCTCCTCGGAGGGAGTCTTCTTTCGTGCCCATCGATAGGACCCCCGTGAAACCCTCCGTGGGGAAGAAGGGGGGGCAGGGCGTCGTCGTAGATTCGGCCTCAACCTCAGAAGAGGAACTGATCGAGGTCTTAAGCCACGGCCTAGGCGTGGAACAAGACCAGCCCGTCGGAATGGGCCCCGACGCAGGTGACGACGACGACATCGTCGAGGATACCGACGGGGCCCCTGCTCGCCCGTCGGATTCCCCTCTGCCAGCGCCGCAAGACAACTCAGCGGCCATTTTGTTGGCTATACAGTCCTTATGCTCCGAGATAAGGACGAGACTACCGTTACCGACGGAGGAACCTCTCCCGTCGGGGGATCCAGAACCGGGACCTTCTGGTGTTCCCCCTACCAAGAAAAGAAGGATCCATCCACCGCCTCCTTTTCAACCGTCGCGCCCCGTCCAGCCCTCCTCCCCGTCCACCCGAGGGGATGATACGGGGACTGACACGGCAGCGACGGGTACGGACGACGAGGCATACGACGAGGATTTTCCGTCGTCGCCTCCCACCAGGGCTTCTCCGCCCGACGAGATTGGATCGTTCCACTCAATGATCGCCAGGGCATCCGAGCTTTTCCAACTCTGCCCTGAGGAGAAGAAAAAGGAAGGCTTCCTTTACCAACGGCGCGAGACCAAGAGGAAGACGGTCCTCGCAGTGCCTCTGTTGGACGACATTTGGGATGAGGGCCTTTCCCTCCTCAAGAACCCTTCCACGACGCCAGCGAAAAGAGACCGGTACGAGAAAAAGTACCGGGTCCCGGACTCGGCCCCCCTATGCCTCCGGGCGCAGCCTACCCCGGACTCCGTCGTCTCCGCGGCAGCCAGGAAGAAAGCGGGGGGGGGTGCGGCCTCCACGTCGACTTCCCCGCCGGACGGCGAGGGAAAGAAATTGGATGCCATGGGACGCAGAGTCATCTCGTCGGCGGCGACGACGATTAAAGCGGCCAACGCCTTGGCTATCGTGGCCCGCTACGACAGGGAACTCTGGTACAAGATAGCTCCCCTGCTGGATTTTCTGCCGGACGACAAGAGGGCGGAGGCCCTTGAGATCCTGCAGGAAGGTGAGGTGGCCTCGGACCACGCCATCACCGTGGCGACGGACATCGCCGACACTGGGTTCCGCCAGATGGGCAACGGCGTTTGCCTTCGACGTCGCGGATGGCTCAAGGCTACGGACTTTCGGCAGGACGTCCAGACCAGGGTCCTGGACATGCCCTTCGACGGGAACAACCTGTTTGGGAAGACAGTGGACGATTCCCTTCAGGCCATCAAGGCGGATACTGAGACGGCCCGGGCCCTTGGAGTACTGCAGCAACGGCGGACGCCCTTTCGGAGCGGCGGAGGCAAGGGCGCCTCCAAAGGTTCCGGCGGCGGTTTCGCTTCCTACCGTCAAGCGGCCCGCTCGTCGTCGCAAGAGGCCTACAGAGGACGGGGCAAGTCTGGCGGCCCCCGCCGTCGTCGCCAAGGAGGCCAAGGCGGCAAGGCCGCGTCCAAGCAGGATTGAACCGGCCGTGGGGTCGGGCCCCCACCGGAGCACCCCGGTGGGAGGCCGGCTGGCGGGCTTCGTCAGCGTGTGGGAGTCCATCTCCACCGACCGTTGGGTGCTGGACGCCCTGGCCCGGGGCCACGCGCTCGAGTTTCAAAGAAGGTGCCCGCGCGTCCCCCCCGTGGCCAGGAAAGAACTTCACGTCCCTCAACTTCTCCTGGAGGTAAAGGCGATGCTCAGAAAGGGCGCCATCGAACTCGTCCCAAAGAGGCTTCGGGGCTCCGGAGTCTACTCGCGTTACTTCCTCGTGAAGAAGAAGACGGGAGGATGGCGCCCCATCCTGGACCTGCGACGCCTGAACAAGTTCATCAAGGCGCAGAAGTTCCGGATGGTCACCCTCCAGCACGTCCTGGGTCAGCTGGAGGAAGGAGACTTCCTATCGTCGTTGGATTTGGAGGATGCCTACTTCCACATTCCCATCCTAAAGGGGCACCGAAAATTCCTCAGATTCGTGGTCCAAGGGCGTCATTACCAGTTCAAAGCCCTTCCCTTCGGACTGCGGTCGGCACCCAGGGTTTTCACCAAGTGCCTCGCACCGGTGGCGGCGCAGCTGCGCCGCGAGGGGATTCACGTCTACCCCTACCTGGACGACTGGCTCATCCGCGCCAAGACGAGGGAACTCGCCGTGGTCCACACGGCAAGGACCGTCCAACTCCTCACGGACCTGGGATTCTCCGTGAACTACGCCAAATCCCACCTGGTGCCCGCGCAAGTCGCACTGTTTCTGGGAGCGAGGCTCGACACAGTGTCCCTTCTGGCCTCCCCGTCGGAGGAGAGGACCAGGACCATCTTGGGCAAGGTGCAACGGATGTTGGTGGCCGACGCGGCCAAGGTGAGGTCCATCAAGTCCCTCCTCGGGATGATGTCTTCCTGCATCTACCTCATTCCCATGTGCAGGCTCCGGATGCGCCCGTTGCAAGAGTTCCTGGATGCGCGCTGGATCCAGACGACGGGCAGCTTCGAGGAAAGGATCAAGCTCGACGAGAGTTTCCGACGAGCGATACGGTGGTGGGGCACCCGCGCGCATCTGACGGCGGGCATGGACTTCCAGACCCCAGCCCACCAGGTGACTGTGACCACGGATGCCTCCCTAGAAGGGTGGGGAGCGCACACCGAAAATCTGCACGCAAGGGGACTCTGGCTCCCGACGGAGAAGTCCCTGCATATCAACGTCCTGGAGCTCCGTGCAGTGTTTTGGGCCCTCAGGTCCTTCCTTCCGTCCCTCAAGGGCAAGGTGGTGAGGATCTTCACCGACAACACCACCACCATGTTTTACATCAGGAAACAGGGCGGAACCAGGTCCCCAGCGCTGTCCAAGGAGGCGCAGGACCTGTGGCATTGGGCCGTCGCCCAAGGGATTCTTCTGGTGCCGTTTCATCTGGCAGGGATAAAAAACACCATCGCCGACTCACTCAGCAGGGAGCTGCGCTCGTGCCACGAGTGGGAACTACGGCAGGATCTGGTGGATCGCCTCTTCCGACGGTGGGGCACACCCCAGATCGACCTGTTCGCGACGGCGACGAACACCAAGTGCCGGAGGTTCGCCAGCAGGTTTCCCCAGACGAGGAGCATGGGCGATGCTTTCTCGTTCCCCTGGGAGGGCCTGTTCCTCTACGCGTTCCCTCCCTTGCCTCTGCTAATCCGGCTCGTCAACCAGCTCAAGAGGTCACGGTGCAGGATGATCCTCGTCGCACCTGCGTGGCCGAGGCAGATATGGTTCCCGGACCTTCTGGACTTGTCGGCGTCCCCGCCAATCAAGCTGCCGGCGGACGCGGATTTACTCTCCAGGGAAGGAGGCGCCATCCTCCACCACGACCCGAAGTCGCTGAACTTGCAGGCCTGGCTCCTGCAGCGCTAGAGTTTGGAGGATACGACATACCGGCCGATTGCAGAGAGGTTCTTGCAAAGGCCAGGGCGTCCTCGACTCTTAAATGCTACGGACACAAATGGAAGAGGTTCTCTGTCTGGTGCTACGCACAGAAGATTAACCCTCTACGGATTACGGCTCCCCAAGTGCTGCCGTACCTGCTGACGCTGGCCAAAGCTGGTCTGGCACACGCGTCCATCAAGATTCATCTTGCTGCGATCTCCCGATACACCAGAACCACGGGCCGGACGTCCTTGTGGTCTCATCGTCTGGTGAAAGAGTTCATGAAGGGACTGTTCAGATCGTTCCCGCCGGTGAAGGCTCCGGCCCCGGCGTGGGAGCTCAACGTGGTGCTGACCAAACTCATGGGACCTCCGTTCGAGCCTCTGCACTCGGCCCCGTTGAAGTTTCTATCGTGGAAAACAGCTTTTCTCGTGGCCATCACCTCCGCACGACGAGTGGGAGAGATCCAGGCCCTTTCCTGCAAGGCCCCGTACTTGACTTTCCACGACACGAGGGTAGTGCTCAGGACGCACCCCTCCTTCATGCCCAAGGTACCGTCGGACTTTCATCTCAACGAACCCTTGGTGTTACCTGTGTTCTTCCCGTCGCCTTCGTCGCCGGCTGAGAGGACTTTGCACTCGCTGGATGTAGCTAGAGCGCTGAAGTTCTACGTGGACCGCACGAAAGGTTTTCGGAAGACGTCACAACTCTTTGTGAACTTTGGACCTGTCAATCAGGGGAAGGCTCTCTCGAAGGCTTCCATCTCCAGATGGCTCTCCGGCTGTATCATGTACTGTCACCGGTTGGCAAACCGACCGCTGCCTGGCCCTCCGAGAGTCCATTCCACCAGAGCGATCGCAGCTACCACGGCGTTCCTATCTGGTGTGCCCCTGCTGGACATATGCAGGGCTGCTACGTGGAGGTCGACGCACACCTTCACGAAATTCTACTGCGTCGACCGGGATTCCAGGGAGGAGTCCAGGGTCGGCCAAGCAGTGCTGCGCAACCTGTTCGCCTGAGGTGAGCCTGGTGAGAAGGTAAGATGCTTAATGTTGAGTTGATGTGATGCTTAATGTTGAGCCTTTGCCACCTCCCGTGGTTGTGCATGTGTGTACTGCTATGTATTCTTTATTCATGAGCATGTGAATCCATGCCAGACCCCATGCTGGAGAAGGAACAAGTTACTTACCTGTAACTGTTGTTCTCCAGCATGGGTCTGGCATGGATTCACATGCGAACCCTCCCGCCTACCCCTCTGCGGCTCTTCACTTGGTCATACTGCCACTTCACGTGCTTCCAAATCTGAAGATGGCTGCCAGAGGCGGTGCTTAGGTAGAGGGCAGTCATTGGCTGTGGTCAGTATGACGCAGAGACCAGTGATTGGTTATTACTACGAAAGACAGATCAGAAACGAAACTGATACTGGTTTTTTCTTTACCGAGGATTCCCAGCCTGACGACGGGGAATATTCATGAGCATGTGAATCCATGCCAGACCCATGCTGGAGAACAACAGTTACAGGTAAGTAACTTGTTCCTTATCGGGAAAGGTAATGGACACACAGGTGTTCTCTGGGGCAATAATTTTGGTTTCATTTTCAGAAGACTTACCCATCAAGGTAGGTACCCAAGAGGTGGTAGTCCCATTATTATTTTCAATAACGTCTGTTGGGTGGCGTACTGCTGTAAATCTGGGCATGGTTGACGGGTTGTGCAAGAGGCCCACTGCTGTCAATTTTTTGCCCTAAATTGGTGGTATACCTAAAATGGCTACTAGAGGGCACCTATCTCAATAGGGAAACTTAATTGAGTGATTTCCTTCCTGCCCACACTTGTTAGAGAATAACAACTATGCTGTGGGAAATGGGAAGGGTTTAGCAGAAGCAGCATTTGGAAATGTTAGGTTTTATTGAAAGCGATCTATTGTTACGATCTATGAAAGCCTTGTCAAAGCAGGTTCATCCCGGTTCCTCTAAAACCATCAAGGACCACATTGACACCCTCGCTCCGGCCCTTGCTGATTTTTGCAACCACGCCTTTGCCTCAGGATCCTTTCCCTCCCCTCTGAAGCACTGCCTTGTGCATCCTCTTCTCAAGAAACCCACAGCTGATCCTTCTTGTCCAGCTATCGCCCAATTTCCATTACTCCCTTTCTGGGCAAACTCCTGGAAAAGTTGGCCATCTCTCAGCTTAACCTTCATTCCAATTCTGTTGGCTGTCTCCATGACCACCAGTCTGGAGTCAGAGCTGCCAGAAGCAAGGAAACTGCTCTCCTGAACATCCGTGAAGATCTGCTCTCCAACCTTGACTCTAACATATTCCCTCTGTCCTCATCCCCCTCAATCTCTCTTCTGCCTTCGACACGGTCAACCATACAATTCTGGTCAACCGACTCCTTGAAAACCTGGGTATCACTGATCAGGCTCTGGCCTGGCTGACCTCTTTCCTCTCAGATCGACCCTCCCAGGTCCAACTTGGCTCCTTCCTTTCATCTATCTTCCTCTCTACCTGTGGTGTCTTACCTCTTGCCCTGGCTTTTCAACCAATACCTGGCAACTCTCGCCCACTGCGTTCCCACTTTCTGCTCAAATTTTCAGTGCTACGCTGACGACACTCAACTCATTTTCAGGCTGCCCTCTGCCACCTCCTCTACCTCTCTCATCTCTGATTGCCTAACTGCCATTCAAGATTGGTGTGCCGCCAATGATCTTTGTCTAAATGCCAGCAAGACGGAGATCCTCCTCATCGGCACACCTTCACCATCCTTTCCCCTCACTCTCTGGCCGGCCTCCCTTGGCCCTCCTCCTACCCCACCTGTGAGGATAAGAACCTCGGGGTGATCTTTGACTCCACCCTTTCCTTCTCCGCCCACATCTCTGAGGTCCCTAAAAAGTAAAATTTCCTACTGCACCTCCTCAGGGGTACTCTGCCTTTCCTCTCCTTCCCCCGGAGGCTCATGGTATCCCATGCTCTGGTTCTGTCTTTGTTGGACTATTGTAGCAGCCTCTTTCTAAATCTACCTGCCTCTACTCTCCCCCCTCTGCAACTAATCCAGAACAGGACTGCGAGACTTGTCCTTGGCCTCAGGCCCTGGGATCGTATCTCTCCAGCTCTGAAATCTCTCCATTGGCTCCCAGTGGATGCAAGTATTAAATTCAAAACCCTCTGCATTGTCCACAAGGCTTTCCAGGGCCTGGGTCCAAAATACCTTCAGCTATCCCTCCGCAAATACCTCCCCTCTCGAGCTCTTCGCTCCTCTACCTCCAACTCCCTCAGGGTTTGTTGTTTTTCAAAGAAACAAGCTGGGGGTAGGTCTCTGTCTTCAGCTGGGGCCTCCCTCTGGAACAGCCTCCCTGCCACTCTAAAACTTGAGGAGAACCATCTCCGGTTCCGGAAGCACCTCAAGATCTTCCTCTTTTCTTCTGCCTTCGCTCCCCCTCTCCCCTGCTGATCTGTTCTGTCTTGGCACCGTGCACCTAGCCACCCTCTGTCCTCCAGACCCAGGTACCTGCTCACCCCACCACCCACCCGCACTGCCTCCGGGCCACCCCTTGCACTGGGGTCTGTATCTGTACCCATACAGCCCCCCTTTTCTTCCTGCACTTATAAGACCTACCCAGTCTGCTGCCTTTAACCCAGCACTTGCAAATTGCTGGCTGCACTACCACTGTTTGTTGCCTTTCTTATGTATTTATTTATTTATTAATTTATTTTATTGAACCGTCAGTCTGAAATGTCACAGCGTTATCGCTGTGGCATCAGACTTTTATTACAACATTTGTTTACAGTTGATCAGTGATCCTCCTAAAAAAAGACAACAGAAGAAGAAAAAAAAAATAAAGGAAGGGAAACAGCCAGTGGCAACATTCAATCACTCATCAGCATCTTAGTTGTAGTTAATCATTAGCCTCCAATTCTAATGAGTCCACAAAGTCAACTATGGCACAGCATAGTTTCACGGAATTGCCAGCCATGGCATATGACCACCAGTCTCGAGACTCTGGGCTCGCAGGACTAAAGTTTCCAAGGTGCAGTATTAGTTTTGACGTAAGCTTCGTGCATTTTGTTAAGAGATGTTCTATGGATTCAGTTTCGTTCAGACAAAAGCGACACTTATCATTAGTTACTTTTTTTTAGATGACGAAGCCGCAGCGTCGCTCTAGTATTTATAGCATTTAGGCGAATTTGCAAGAACTGTTCACGGTGATGTCGAGACGGGCAATTTATTAGGTAGCTACATAGAGCACCCAGATTGTGTTCGCCTATTCCGGAATCCAAAGTTGAAGCCATCTTAAGCCGTAGCTCATTATTCTGTATCCCATTTGCAATTTCAAACTTTTTTTTTCACTGATTGCGGTCTCATTATTATTTATTTATTGCTATTTATCTGTTTCTCCTCTGCTTCGCACTTTCCACTTCTCCCCCCTTCCATGCACTTTTCCCCTCCCCCCATCCCATGCACTTGCGCGTTCTCAATGTCACAGGGCTTAGTAAGATCGCGGTTTTGTTCTCCCCTTTTCCCCCTCCCTTGCCTTGTCGTGCTCTGAAACACTTGTGTACGAGCGTGATAGAAATAAAATATCAATATCAATTATTGCATGGGAATAATTTGACTGGTATTTTTGTTTTTTGGATTCTTTCTTTTTTTGTTTTCTGTAACCTATGTCAAATCTTTTTTTTTATTTCCCTTTTAACTATGTGTAGATTTTGTAAAGGTTTATTATGGAACCAAATAAAACACATTTTTTAAAAAAATCTGGGCATGTTTGTTTCTTCTCCAACTCATCCTCGATCCGTCGAGAACACTATAGACGCTGTTCTGTCTGCAGCTCTGCACTCAGAGGCCATGGGCTTTACGCCTCCATTCTACACCACTGACTACCTGCCACCATGCTTTCCTCCATTTTGTGCTGATTATTAGTGCTTACTGGCTTGGCTGTGTCTCGCATCCGTGTGCCTGTGGTATATTCAATGTTAGGTTTTTGTTCTACATCTGCGCATCTTTGTGCTCATCTTCTGGCTCTCTAAACTATTCCTTCTCGCCATCTATTCTGTCCTTTCCCCATCTTCCCCCACTCTCCTTCATTCATGTCATGATAGTTTTGTTCTATGTTTTTTCTATAAAATAGCATCTTGTATGTACTGTTTTCCTGTGTTTTTGGCAAACTGGTATCTAGGTGTGCTTCACTTCTTGCATCCCTTGCCTACCGTTTGCCAGCCTGAACTTCTCGATCTCGTCATCTTGTCTGTCCCTTCTCCCCTCCCCTCCTTCATTTATGTCACAGCACTTGCACTCTCTGAAATGCCGTCAGGCCTAGTACGATAGTTTTGTTCTATGTTTTTCTGTAAAACAGGCTCTTGTTGATCTGTGTCTGCCATTGTTTACGCTTATAGCACTTGCTCATTCTGAATGACTCCAGGTCCAGTAAGAATGTTTTTACTGCATTTACCCCTGTTCCCCTCCCCTTCCTTGAAGAGCTTTGAAACACTGTTTTCGTGCATACGCACTGTAGGAATTACCAATAAAATAAATCCTACGTGAGTGAATTTGTTCTAGACCTCATGAGCAAGCTAGATATATTGCATTTACTGAAGATGGTGTAGTATTCTCAACCCCAGGAATATATCCTGCTGGGGCCGCTGAGATCAGACAAGCACGTTATAGTGACGCGATTACCAAAGGGGCGCCAATACATCCAAATGTGTTCCTATGTGGAGTAACGGTGTTGGTGGGACGGGTGCCGGGAAGGAAAGACAAAATGTGGAGAGTGCCAGCAGTCCCCAAGAACATGCTTCAGGTACCGTCCTCGCACTAGGTTTAGAGGCAGCATTAATCAAAAGGGATAAGGTGATGCTGATGGGGACCGAGGCGCGGAGCGGTGGGGGGAGTGGTGCACGGTTTTGTGTATAGATCCTACCCAGCCATTAAGGGGGTTGAAATCATTTTTTAAATGTGTCCCTTGTAGGTCATGGAGCAGCTCAGGGAAGTACTGCACACTACACTTCTTGTTCGACCAGTAAGCAGCTTTCCTGGGCAAGTGCATGTCCTTATATGGGATTTCTTGATCCCACAAGGCAGAAAGAAGGCCGAACAACAATATGGACAAAGAACAATCGAAAATCTTAGTGTGGCCATTTTAGGGTACAAGCCACGCTTAGTAACCATACGCGGTAAACGCGAATGTGGACACGAGAAATAATGCAACAATAGTATCTACTGCCACCAGCTTGTCTTTAGGCACATGCAAAAGTAACCCAAAATACCAACTGTAAAATGCTACGGTGATACAAAAGTATCTCCATTGCGCAGTGCGTTGTAAGATGCTGTATACAATGTTAAAAAGTTAAACATTTATAAGATAAAAGGGAAATCTAGTTTCCCAGTCTGGATGGCCAGAAGTACCATATAATAAATAAGCAAAAGGGAAAGTGAAGCTGAGGGGTTTACTTCCCTTCCTAAAGTTTAAAAAACAAAGCAAAAAGATTGGGTGCCTGTAAGTAGTTGAGAATAAGCAGACTACTCTTTCAAACTCAACAGGCTTTTATTTTTATGAAAACAATGGCCCCTTTATATTTAGAAATGCACAACTGGTGCTCCTTTCCCCTCTTCAGAGGACCGAAACTTCCGTGTGAATGTAGACTCAAACTGTTCTGTCAAGGGCCTTTCCCAGATGAGCTGCTTCCCCGGGAAGAAAGACTCTCTTATGATTAGAACGGGGAACTGTTTCCCAAAAGTCTCAGTTCTTTAAAAGTTCATAGTTTCATAATGTTTCTCAAAATTCACCTTCCCATTTACTCCTTCACTGTTCGAGACAGAGGTATGCTGGCTGCCTTCCTCTTCACACACTTCTCAACGCTCACCTGACATCCAGTCCTTTCGCCTTCGGCTTCTCTTCACGCCTCGGAGCTCCGCCTCTCCCCACTCGCTCCGAGGATCTTCACTTCCACGGCTGGGGTAAGGCATCAGCTGTTCCCTCGCACGGCGTTCCTGATTCGCTGTGCGGATCGGACCCTCTCTCCCTGCTGAAGCTTCAACAGGGGAGGCTTGCGCCGCGGCTCCTCCTCTGGTAAGGCGGGGGTGAGGAGGGGAGCCTGCTGCTCTGTCGAGGTGATTAGACGGCAGAGGCTCTCAGCTGGGCCTGTAAGTCCGTTGGTCCGATCAACGCTGGACCACGCACCGACTTCTTCTCCTTTGGCAAATAACTTATCTTCTCCTTGCAAACTGGATATAACAGAACTGAGCACAACTGGTGCAATATGAACTTCAGCTTTCTCAGGGCGCAAATCAATAGGCCCACTCATAGGCCGCCTCCTCCTCCGGCACCGGACCTTCCTCCAACTCCTCTTTCTATTCAAAACAAAACACATCACAGAACTCGTCAGGTTGGCATTCTTAGAATCTTTCTTGTTTTACATCATTATCATTGGCCCATGAAGTATATAGCACGTGAAACAAGGGTATGGTAAGTATATGTATTTATTATATATATATATATATATATATATATATATATTTCTGAGGCTTGTGGAATCTGCTTAGATCACATGCTGTGCATAGGCCGACATCTAGTGGAAGCTGCGGAGTATTACAGTTTGTTTTTCGAAAGTCGAAAATGGGCGTCGACACAGGCGTGCCAGTAATACTATCCCTAGTGTGACGTCCACTGTACCCAAGATCCCTCACGCGTGTAGGATCCTCAGATTGTTTTTTTCCGCCATACTGGTCGGAAGCATCTTGCGGAGTTCCCTGGCCTTAGCCATACTTTTGCTGTTATTATAATTTTAATTCTTATTCATTCCCTTCCCCACCCCAACGTCGACCCTCAACCTCGACGACGGCTGGAGAAGTCATCGACCGTCGACTGCTGCACGACGGATCTGGGCCTCGGTAGGCCGCTGGCCTCGGCCCGGGCCTAGTAGGCCGCTGGCCTCGGCCCTTACAAGTAGGGAGAGTGGGGGGTGGTACATACTCTTCACTCTTGATATATAGTTACATTTATATATATTCCTACACTTAGCAGCCCGCTGCCTTAAGGTGCGTATGGAGGGTACCCCTTTTCAATTCTGCCCCAAGTGCAATCGCAAATACCCTTGGGTCGACAGGCACGCCACGTGCAATCTCTGCTTGCCGAGGGATCACCCCGAAGCGAACTGCAGAGCGTGTAGTAGGTTTAAACCTAAGACACTTAAGGACCGTTCGACAAAGCGTTGGGCCCACCACGCCAGGCAGGAGGCCATGGCAGCGGAGGGCGCCTTCAGCGATGGCAGCGACGCCGTACTTTCGGACGGCGAGGGCATTACGGCGTCGAAAGACAGCCGACGAGCGCAGGTCCCCGACCTCGGAAGGTCGTCCGGCAAGGCGGCTATGGGGAAGACCCCCGGCGACGCAAGCGCTACACACCTAACACACACTAAACACACTAAGACCAACCGGACCTCGACGACGTCGACTTCCCGGAAAGAGGCACAAAAAGAACGGTCCGACTCGGTGTCCTCTGGGCGCTCTCAATCGAGATCGCCTCACGACGCAAGGCAATCATCCACTCTTGCCAAGAGTGCCTCGCTACACACACTAACGGAAGTTCGATCGTCGGGAGACGAAGACGACTTCCACCCCCAGGCCGCGCTCCAAGATACCGAGACCGCGGTTAACATCAGTGAGGCCCCACGCCCGAAGCACACAGATACCTCTCCAGACCCTCGACGCCAGGCGTCGAAAGTCTCTGGGGCCCCCAAGGGACAGGGAAAACATTTTTCCACGCACGGAGAAGGGGGGAAACAGCGGAAAGCACAGCCTTCCACCCCTGTAAAGCCTAAGCAGACAAGCAAACACAAGTCTACCCTTGAAAATAAATCACCTGCTAAAGTAATACCCTGTTCCAGGGAATGGTCCAGTGAAGACATAGACAGGGTTATGTCTAGGATGTCTTCCTTGGCTGATTTTTATGATAAGAACCCAGAACACTTTCTTTCATATAACCCTCAAGGGGCCACACCCTCAGGCTCCTCCGATCCTATCCCGCTAAGTAAAGAGCCCCGGGTCGAAAGACCTGAACCCTTCAAGGTTCAGCCTTACTCCACTCCATATTCTACTCCACTCCCCAGTTATCAGGGACAAGTTTTCCCTGAAGAGGACCAGGAGTTTGCATTTATGGAAGAACAAACCGGGACAGATTACTATGCAGAGGATGAGGACCTGGAGGAGGGAGAAGATGAGCAGGAAATTTACAGAGTAGATTCCCCAGTACAAAGCGAAGCCCCAGTTACTGACTCTCCAGTTGATAACCAGCCCCTCCTTAACGAGGTTCTCGCTCGAGCAGCGGAACACTTCCACATCGACACCCACGGTGTACAGGAGGAAAGGGACTTCGCGGAGGAGTTTGTAGGAGAGAGAAGACCGGTCGCTCAGACCATCCCTATCCTCAAATCCATCCAACGAAGAATAGATCCTTCCCTGGTGAATCCTAACCTCACCAGAGCTGTCAACCCCAGAATTGAAAAGATTTTCCGGGCAGCCCAGTCTGACCCTCTGTATATAAGGGGACATCTTAAACCAGATTCCCTAGTGGTGACCAACACTAGAAAGAGGGCTGGCACGCCCTTATCTTCATCAGAAGCTCCTCCCGACAAGGAGAGCAAAAAACTTTACGGGTTTGGCAGAAAGGTAGCCTCAACGTCCGCCTACCAAGCAAGGATTGCGAATTCCACCACCCTGTTGGCTAGTTACAATTGCCATCAATGGGAAGAAGTCGCGGCGCTCATTGCCTCTGCTCCAGAACCGTTAAAGGGCCAGCTGGCTCGGATCTCGGCAGAGGGGAGAGCCGTGTCTGGTTGCATTTTAAAAGCAACTTTCGACGCCGCTGACAACGCAGGGAGATTGATAGCAGAAGGTACTGTTATCAAGAGACATGCGTGGTTACGGCAGTCGGGATTCAAGACAGAAACCCAGGCTTCTTTAATAGACAAGCCAGTGGAACCCGACCTATTGTTTGGGAAAGCGGTCGAAGACGCACTTAAAAATGCCAAAGATGAATATGAGACTCTCAAATCCCTTGGCCAGCTTACCAACAAACCCCCTAACCAGAGGGGGAACAATAATTTTCGTCGCCCACGCGGCCAAAATTCACAAAGAGGCAACTATGCCCAGGGACAAGGTACACAATGGAATAACAACCAGCAGTCTACCCAGAGTTACGGCAGGGGTAACAAGAGAGGTCGTGGAAGAGGCAGAGGCAGCCCCAACAAGGGCGGGGGCACGCCTCCACCAAAACAGTGACGCTCAGTTCAGGGTCCCTTGCCACGCAACCCCAGTAGGGGGACGCATTTCCACCTTCACCCAGGCTTGGGAAGGGATCACCTCAGACAGATGGGTGCTGTCAACAGTATCCGCAGGATATTGTATAGAACTACTGCAGCGTCCCCGGAATCATCCTCCACGACAAAGAGTGCACTCCCTAGAGCATCAAAGGATCCTTCTCGAGGAAATCGCCATTCTGCTAGAAAAGGACGCGATAGAACTCGTCCCAGGACACCAGGTAAACAAGGGTATCTATTCAACTTACTTCCTTGTGCCAAAGAAAGATTTGACAATGCGCCCAGTATTGGACTTACGGCCTGCCAACAAATATGTCAAGCCCCAAAAATTCCGTATGACCACGCTACAAGAGGTAATCCCCCTCCTAAAAAAGGGGGATTACATGGCAACCTTGGATATGAAAGATGCTTATTTTCATATTTCCATGCTCCCAGCGCACAAAAAGTACTTGCGCTTCAAGGTGGACAGTCGCCACTACCAATTCAAGGTACTGCCCTTCGGGATAGCTTCAGCACCAAGGGTATTCACCAAGGTACTGGCGGTGGCGGCTGCACACCTACGCAGGGAAGCAATCCCGGTGTACCCTTATCTGGACGACTGGCTCATAACGGGGGAAACCCCAGGAATTTGCAGGTCAAACATTCAGAGGACTATCGACCTCCTCCACGAATTAGGCTTCTCCATCAACGAGAAAAAGTCAAGTCTGGTGCCAAGCACCTCAAAACAGTTTCTAGGAGCTATCCTAGATACTCAGAAAGGATTGACCTTCCCTTCGGAAGAGAGAATTCGGAATATACTTCTGCAAATTCCGCATTATCAGTCAGGTCAACAGATAACAGTACGCAAAGCTATGCGGTTACTGGGCATGATGGCGTCATGCATTTACCTGGTCCCCCACGCGCGTCTGCGCATGCGTCCCATGCAGGAATGGTTGGCGAAACAGTGGTCTCAGGCAAGTGGTCATTGGGACGATCTAGTGGTCGTTTCGCCAACACTCGTACAGAGCCTACACTGGTGGACAAGAGAGAATCTCGCAAAGGGGAAACCCTTTTACGATCCCGAAGTACAAGCCGTGGTGACTACAGATGCATGCCTGACTGGGTGGGGAGCTCACCATCTCCACCACACAGCTCAGGGTCTCTGGTCTCACTCAGTAGCCAAGAACCACATCAATCTGCTAGAGCTTCTGGCAGTATTCCGAGCGCTAAGGGCGTTCGAGCCCCATCTACTGAACTTGTCGGTGCAGATCAGGACGGACAGCACGACAGCCATGTTCTATCTGAACAAGCAAGGGGGGACTCGTTCGCCAAATCTGTCCAAGCTTGCCCAGAAAATATGGATATGGGCACTCAGACGGAACATCTTCCTGTCATCGCAACATGTTCCAGGGGAGCTCAATTCCCTAGCGGATGCTCTAAGCAGAAACTCCCTCCCAGAAGAACACGAATGGGTCCTTCACAGAGACGTAGTAGAAGATCTCTTCTCTCAGTGGGGTTTCCCCACTATAGACCTATTCGCCACAAGCGAAAACAAACAATGCCCAGGATTTGCATCCAGGTTCCCCCAGCCGGACTCCCAAGGGAATGCCCTGTGGATGAACTGGTCAGGGATGTTTGCGTACGCTTTTCCACCAACTCCTCTCATCAGGAAGGTGGTGTACAAGATGAACAAGGAATCTATGACGCTCATCCTAGTTGCTCCCATGTGGGCGAGACAACCATGGTTTCCACACCTACGCAGGATGGCGGTGTGCGAACCCATCAGACTCCCAGCCTGGTACAACCTACTGTCCCAGCAACAGGGTCAAACAGTGCATCAGGAACCCAACTCTATGAACCTAGCAGCATGGCTCCTGAAGTCATAGAGTTTGGACATCTCAAATTACCACAGAGGTGTATGGACATTCTAAAGGAGTCCAGGAAACCAAATACAAGGCACTGTTACTTTGATAAGTGGAAAAGATTCGTTATCTGGTGCCAGAATAAACAAATCAACCCGGTTGATTGCACTCCTTCCAACGTTGTGACATACATGCTCCACCTGCTGGATGCAGGGTTGGTTTTTAACTCGCTGAAAGTACACCTGGCAGCCCTCTCGGCTTACACCACATCCCATAACAAGGTCTCGTGGTGGAAAGTACCAGTGGTTAAAGCCTTCATGGAAGGAGTAAAGAGACTTCACCCTCCTATTTCGAACCCACCGCCAGGATGGGACCTCAACGTGGTGCTAGCTAAGCTCATGGGACCCCCATTCGAACCCATGCATAAAAGTAGTCTCAAACACCTGACTTATAAAACGGCCTTCTTAGTAGCCATTACCTCCATAAGAAGGGTCAGTGAAATTCAGGCTCTGTCAGTGCAGGATCCTTTCTTTACTATCCACAAGGACAAACTGGTTTTACGCACACACCCTAGGTTCTCACCTAAATTCATATCCAAGTTCCATGTAAACCAGTCCATCGAGCTTCCGGCTTTCTTCCAGAACCCGCAAAGCTCGGCTGAGGTGAAACTACACACCCTAGATGTGCGTAGGGCGGTCCTATACTATGTAAATAAAACCAGACCGCTAAGGAAAACAGATCAACTGTTTGTCTCCGTAGCTACAGGCAGAGAGGGGGATCGCGTCTCTAAGGGCGCTATCTCGAAGTGGATTATCAACTGTATACAGCTGTGTTACTCTCTTTCTGACAAGACTCTGCCTTTTACGCCAAGGGCCCACTCTACTAGAGGCATTGGTGCCACTCTGGCTTTCATTGCAAATGTTCCCCTCGACACCATTTGCAAAGCGGCTACTTGGAGCTCTATTCACACTTTTACTCAGCATTACTGCATTGACACTCATTCCAAGACAGATACACAAGTGGGACAAGCGGTTCTAAGACACCTGTTTGCTCATGACCCTTCTCACATCCCACCTCCTTCTTCTGGTACTGCTCGCTAATCTATGCACAGCATGTGATCTAAGCAGATTCCACAAGCCTCAGAAGGGATACATTACTCACCGTAATCGTATTTCTGATGCTTGTATCTGCTTAGATTCACATGCGACCCACCCTTCCTCCCCTCCGAGAGAAGGCGCATGATTGCTTGTAGTCTTACCTTTTCTGTCTATCTGCTTGGATTATCTGTACTCACGCTACTCCTCATGCTTCCTCATGTCAGAAAAAATACAATCTGAGGATCCTACACGCGTGAGGGATCTTGGGTACAGTGGACGTCACACTAGGGATAGTATTACTGGCACGCCTGTGTCGACGCCCATTTTCGACTTTCGAAAAACAAACTGTAATACTCCGCAGCTTCCACTAGATGTCGGCCTATGCACAGCATGTGAATCTAAGCAGATACAAGCATCAGAAATACGATTACGGTGAGTAATGTATCCCATATATATTGGGAGATATCTAGTTAAGTACTATCAGGCTCCACCAGCTGACGAGTATTATTGTTGGCATTTGAATGTCCGCTCGCTCACAGCCTTCGTACGTCATGTCCATTTTGACGTGATTCAGTGGATGGCTTCTCGTGCTTGCTTCGCCACGAGCCCTGTAGTCTTCAGATGGATTAGTGATACTACACATCTCCCCTTCTTACATATTCGATGACACAACTAGTCTGACTCTTTACAAATTGTCCTGAGCTTAGTGTTCCCACACGAAGTCTTTCAATCTGCAGGGATCATGAATGACTCTTCCTCTTCTTGATGTGCGTAAGATATCTGTTTTAGGTTTTGGCAAGGAAATCATTGATGGGTCTTTCTCTCGTATTACATTTCTCTGACATTCCTCAACATCACTAGTACCATTAACATTTGTTCTCCCTCTTGACTTCCCTCGACCATCATGCATTGGTGCATTCCCTACAGGAGTATCCCACACACACACACACACACACTCTCTCCATATTCCAGACTCTTCCATCTTCAACCCTCACCGCATGTTTAAACACTTCAATGACCCCAACTGGCTTGGACAATTTACATGGACCATTTCTCAATACAGGCGGAAGTTTGATTCTCACTCGTCCTCCAGCCATCAATGGTGGTCCCCTTTTTTTCTTAGTACCTACAGACACATCATGAGTTTTTTTTTTATTTCTTAACTGCATAGTTCTGATGTTCTGACATGCATCTCCGAAATCCTTCCTTATCACGGTCATTCTTTTCAATCAGGATGGTGTTAACTTAGTGTTAGCTTTCCTACCTCTACTCATTTCAAATGGCGACAGGCCAGTCGTACAGTGTGTTGTGAAACGGTGTGCCTTAATCTTTTGTCTAACAGCTTCTTCCCATTTCATACCGTTTGCCCAAGCCCATCTCACAGCATCTTTAAGCACTCTGTTAAAACGTTCGACCACTCCGTTGGTCTGCGGGTGATATATGGCGCTTTTCTTGTGTACAATGGAGTTTTCCACACACAATTTTTGCATTTCTTTTGAACGGAATTGAACTCCATTGTCTGTTAGTATGCTTTTGGGTAAACCTTCCCTTCCACATACTTCTTTTAAGAAATCAACTACCATTTTTGCAGTCATACATGGTTTAATCATGACTTCGACCCATCTAGTCAAAAGATCAATAATTACTACACAATACTGTTGTTTACCCTCACTGTAAATTGGACCTATTATATCCATACCCAGGTCTTCCCAAATGTTACCTGGGAGTTCAGTAATTACCATGGGGTATTTCTCATTCACACATCCTCTATCACTCTCTTTGCAAAGGATAGAGTCACGTATGATTCTCTCAGCCTGTAGATCATATCCTGGCCACCAGAATTCATCTCGTATTCTTCTCTTCGTCTTTATAATTCCCTGGTGGCCCTCATGACCTAACTCAATGATCTTTTGGCGTAGGTTTACAGGTGGAATAATTCTGTCACTCCTCATAATTCTGTTATTCTCCACCTTCAGTTCATTCGCAACTTTCCAATATTCCAACAGCCCATTTTCTTCATATTTGGCCTTGGTCAATGAACTACCACTTAGAATGATGTGTTTCAACTTATTGAATGTGTCGTCCAACTCCTCTGCTTCATTCCATTCCTTTTCCGATATAGACAGCCCTTCAATATTTAACACAACCTCGGATTCCATATCTTCAACGTCATCTACCTCCGAGACATTAGTGAGCCTTGAGAGACAGTCAGCAGCACGATTTTTCGTGCCTGGCACATATTTTACTATACAGTTATACTCTTGCAGAAGTATGACCCATCTTTTCATACGATTTGAGACATTGTCCAAACCCTTATTCATTATGACATGGACTAATGGTTTGTGATCTGTGCGAAACTCCACCTCTGTACCCCAAATGAAATTCCGAAACTTCTCTGCTGCCCATTTAATGGCCAACATTTCCTTTTCAATGGCTGCATATGTTTTTTCAGCTCCCTTCAGCAATCTGGATGCAAAGGCTATCAATCTCTCTTTACCATCACTTTCTTGTGTGGTGACTGCACCAAGGCCTACATTACTGGCATCTGTCGTGATAACAGTTTTTTTTCCACTCTTGAAATTCCTCAATGATGGCGCTTTGTTTAGTTCATGTTTTATCCATATAAGTTTTTCTTCACATTCTGTATCCCATGCAAATGTTTTCTTCTTCAATAACTCGCGTAGAGGAACAGTATGCATAGCAAAATTACGCATGAATTTTGAATAGTACTCGGCCATGCCAATGAATGTACGTACTTCCTCTTTAGATTTGGGACTTGGCATATTTTCTATTGCTTCTAACAGTTGTTTCTTGGGTCTTACTCCTTCAGCTGATATTGTATGCCCTAAATATTCAATAACACCACAATTTATCTTGCATTTTTCCTTACTCAGAGTCATGCCAGCTTCGCACAGTTTCTTGAATACATGTTGTAGTTTCTCGTCATGTGTTTCCTGGTCAATAGCATGTATCAAAATATCCTGGAAACATATAACACCATGGTCTCCTTCAAGTAGTTTATGCATGATCTTCTGGAAGACGGATGCAGCTGATATAAGCCCAAACGGTAGTCTCTTATACTGATAAAGACCGTCTGGCGTAATAAACGCTGTCATGCATCTGGATTCTTTGTGTAACTTCACCTGATGGTATGCTGAAGTTAAATCAAGGGTGGAGAAATGTTTCGATGGACCAATCGTGGAAACTATTTCTTGAATATTTGGAAGTGGGTGTCTGTCAGGAATTACACATTTATTCAGCTCACGCATGTCAACACATATTCTCAACTTTCCAGATTTCTTCCTTAAAACAACCAACGGGGACACCCATTCGCTGGCATCAATGCTTTCTATGACCCCTTGCTCGACTAAATTGTTTATTCCTTTCTTGACTTCTTCTCTCATAGAAAGAGGGACATTCCGCATTTTCTGCGCCACCGGAATACATCCTGGTTTCATCCTGATTTTATGTGAATACCCACGTAAACACCCAATCTCATTCTTGAAAACCTTCTTCATCACTTCCTCCATTTTCTCATATGTCACATGTTTTCTTGTTTCATCATTTTCAACATTCATCACTGACTCATCAGCATTGGCGTACAATTTCACTTTGAGTTTGCTCTGATGAGTCCAGCTTAATAAAGGAATTCTCCCAGTTTTTGTAATGTAAATCTTCCCATTTGCTTTTCTGTTTTTAAATTTGAGTGTACCCCAAAACCATCCGATGATATCTATTTTAATACCACCATAGGCTCTGAGTCGAATGTCAGGTTCGTGCAAATATTCATGTTTCCTTTTGTCCCACATCTCTTGTGGTATTAGTGTGTATTTGGCACCAGAATCAACCATCATGTGCATATTCACCCCATCTATACACACCATGGCTTTGGGGCTTTCCATTTCTTCCTCCTGTTCTTCATCAGATATAGCAAACACACATTCATCATCATCAACATTACTGTCATTATCACTGCCGATCCAATTCATGGAAGTATTTGATGCTTTGCAACATCTGGCATAGTGGCCCTTGCCTTTGCATTTGCCGCATATAATTTTCAAAGCTGGGCATTCAGGATTATCAGCCCAATGATCAGTACTGTCACATCTAAAACATTTTCCCTCATTTCTTCTTCTTGGGTTGCCTCCTTGTCTGTGTGGACTTCTTCTCTTCTCATTTACTCTGGGTCCACCTCTGCCCCTTCTATTTTCATTCCATGATGATCTACGAAATCTTCCTGGTTTGTCTCTGCTGCCAGTTACGTCCATCACTTGGGCTATTGATTCATTGCTTTTATTTGCGTTCATAGTGCTATTGCTCTTTGGAGTTTCCTGTTTAATCTCCACAGACTGCATCCTGTTCTCTAGTTCCTGAACACATTTTTCCATATGTTCAACTTCTTTGGCTATCCTCAGAACTGTGTCAAGAGGTGGATCATCTTCAGTCCATAACTTTTCCCTCACTTTGCTGCTTCTGCACTCTAACATGAATTGGTCTCGTAGTCTCTCGTCCAATTGTGCATTGAATTTACATGTTCTGGCTAATTTTCTTAAATTAGTTATGTATTGTTCAACACTTTCACCCTCCTCTTGAATTTTAACGCCCCTCCCTCCATTATGACCTCATCCCAAGGGTCTGATTAGCTTCTTGTTTGAGGCCTTGTCCTGGCTCTGATCTTCCTTCCTTTCCACCGCCTTATCACAGTGCCCATAGAAACTATGGCGAGAATGTTGCCAAGAGAGAGATCTTTCCAAACGGGCTGTAGTTTTCAACCCTTTCAATCCTTTGCCCATAGGAGTAAAATCCATTTTGCAGCATCCAGAAGGGTCCGGGACATTTTACTTTACAAGACAAGGAGGAGGGTGAGGTGCTCTGAAGAGCCAGTCATGAGGATCTGCCATCTGGGACACTGACCCAGACACCTGCATTTCGCTCTCGGCATTCTATATCTGTGGCAGGAAAAATCTTGAAATATTCAAACGATTGGCTTGCTATTACCGGACACCTAGACTCTGCAAGTGGTAACTCTCAAGTGTACGGTCTATCGCTGCTCCAGGAACCCCCAGACCATCATCCGCTGCCAACATTGCCCAGCCTGGATCCCTCTGTACTAGGAGAGGTCCATTCTCTGCAGCTGAAGATTAAAGGGAAAATGATAGTGTTCTACGCAAGTTTCGCAAAATGGCGGGAATGTCCATAACAGCTTGGACCTTGGAGCTCTGAATAGGTTCGTCAGGAAGGACAGGTTCAAGATGCTGACCATGACCAGATGCTGCAGGTCCTAGATCAACAAGGTGCATCGCGTGTGCCGATCCATATGGAACACAGCAAGTACCTGTGTTTTGAGATCAGCGAGACGCAATACCAATTCTGCATGCTCCCTTTAGGGCTGACTGCCGCACCGAGGGTCTACATGAAGTTGATGAAGCTTATTTTGGTGGGGGCACCGCAGCTCAGGAGTAAGAAAATTCACGTCTTCCCCTACCTCTACGACTGGCTCGTCAAGGCTCGATCCCCAGAACAGGCATCTTCACTGTATTAGCGACTACCTTCATAGCCTGGGCTTCTCCCGGAACTTCAAGACGTCTCATGTGACACCCTCTCTGGAGCTCCAGATCATTGGAGCAGTCACAGGCAAGCTTTTTCCTCCCTAGGAAAGGGTCTTAAATATGTCGCAGAAGTCTGATTTACCAGCTTCAGCCTTTTTCACCTTCTGGGAGCCTTAATTTTCCTGGTGCATATGAGTTTGCTTCAATGGCTTCTTCACACTTCTATGGAAGCATGGCGGACCTGCTGCAAGGTTCGGCGCTGGTCAGGAAAGACCAGGCATGGTGCGTCCGGAGGGACACCATGAAGGCAGTGAAACGTTCTGGCAACCTTGGATAGAGAAGTCCATCGTAATGGATGCTTCCCTAAAAGCTCTCAAGGTGAGCGAGATGTGGTCGTTGGTGAAGTCCATATTGCACAATAATCTGTGAGAGCTAACCTTCCTTTGAGCAAGGGGAAAAGTGACCTGTCAGACGCCCAGGTAACACAGCTACCTACACCGTAATAAAAATAAAGCAAAAGTCAAACATGAGACTATTGCATGGAAATTCTTTTTGAAAACTAAGTGTTTCTTGGGAAACCTAGTCTTTGAACTCTGGATTATATACTGAGGGCCTCAAACAAAAAGGCATACACAAAGTTTCAAACATGTCGTTCTCCTGTTTAGTGATTTCTTGAGCTCAGTACTTATCCTTTTTTCTGCGGACCATAAGGCCTCTCTGCCTCCCTTTGGGAATTTAGGGCTTCCTCCCTTTGCCAAATGCCCCAAACATCCACTACTTAGAGAGAAGGAGAGACCCAATATTACTTACTCCTCTCTTCTGGGGGCCAAGGGACTTCACTTAATTGCTAAAGAGGGAGCTCCCCCATGCCCTCTTCCTCCAGTCCCTCCCCTATATTTCAATACTACTCTTCTTTTGTTTGAAGAACTTGCCTACTTAGGTTAATGCTACCTTTGGAATTCAACTGTTTTCTCATGTTTAAACACATTATTTTCCCTGGTATGACACTTTTTGTACACCCTCGTAGACTGGCTCATGACTTGGTCTAATCTTTGTACAGGCACCCTTTGTGGGAATGCTCGCGCCATCTGTGAATGTGTTATTGTAAGTCATTTCTGATCGAAAATGTACATCCCTGTTCAAATAAATTCAGGTACTGTAGCCCACCCCTCGTCTCCGGTTCATGGGGGCTCTTTGCCGCCTCAGTGGAGCCCACACCTCTTCTGGGCTCAAGGGATTATCCTTCTTGGGTGCTCCTCAGCTTTCTCAATAAAACCCTCTCCTCGAATTCCAGCTCGGGAACAATGTCTGGGATTCTTAGCTGCCATTTAAAGTTCTCACCATTCTCCTGTTGGCTGAGGCAAGCTTTCATATTGATTTTAATTGGTTTCCTAGTCCAAGCCAAAGGAACAGGGCGTCTTTAAAAGGCTTGCCACCATTTTGGATTTCTTTGTTTCCAGTCTAGCTTTCGGCCTTCATAGAGGTTGGTTGTGTTGGTTTCTTTTATTTAAAATGTCATCACAATGGAGTAATGAAGGAAGCATTTCTCTCCTTAAATGATGCAGCTGCAGGGGAGGGAGCTGTTCTGCTTCACAAGCACAGCTTGTGGAGATGGGAGAAGTTGGGATAAGATTAGGGTTTTCCCTTTGAGGATCTGCACCTGTTCACTAAGGGGCCTCTCTGTATATGCAAGTGCTTTCCGATAGCATGTCTCTCTGAATACCTGGAAGACATTTTGGAATCCACTCCGGTTTTTGGATTTTTAAACCTGATGCTTCTTGGGAGATGCAGTCATGAATGCTCAGTTTCTTTGGGTCCTGGTGTTTCCTAACAAGTTTGTCTCAGTAGGTTCAGGAATTATTCAGGACTGGTTATATAGGTCCTTTTGTCGGGCGAACCAGAGGCTGGATGCAAGGTTGGCACTGACTTTTTCACACCTGATTTTGACCAACAATCGAGTGGTTTTACACTACCTCAACAAGAGAGGTGGTGTGGGTTTGCTTTTCCCGTGTTGTGTCGTGTAAGGCAGTACAGCCGTGGTTTTGACCTTTGGAGAAGAGCATTTGATTTATGGCAGCCCATCTAGCTGCAAATAAGAGTGTGCTTTGGGCAGGCACGGTTTGGTCTACCACGAGGGTCAGAGAGGTTGTGCCAGAAGGTTCTGGCCAAAATCTCTTTTGGGGACCCCCTCTAGTAGATCTGTTCACCCCCAGTATCAACAGGAAGTGTAAGCTGTTGTATTCCAGGGAACGTCTCCCAGAAGGGCGCTGAGGGATGCGTACTTAGTGGACTAGAATTACAAACTACTCTATGCTTTTTTGCCAATTCCTGTCCCCTCACGTGGAAGCTCGGGACCACGTTGATCTTGATTGCACTAGATTGTCCTTGGTGGGCATGATATCCGGATCTCCTGCATTTCGGCCAATTCCTGTCCCCTCACGTGGAAGCTGAGTAAGTTTGGGACCATGTTGATCTTGATTGCACTAGATTGGCCTTGGAGGGCCTGATATCCAGGTCTCCTTGGTATGGCCATCTCTCCTCCTCTATGGCTCCTAGGCAGTGCACACCTCCTCTCCCAATTGAGGGGAAAGGAGGAAGTTCTACATCCCAGTCGCAGCAGCCTGAGCCTCCATTCCTGGTGGTTGAGAGTCTGAGATATAAGGACTGGAACTTGCCGGAGGAGGTTGTGGAGTGTCTTCTCCGTCCAAAGACAGCAACCAAGGGGATTTCCTACTGCTGCTGAAAGAAATGTGCTTGGAATGGAGAGAGGGATGTGAATGTGCTTGTTCTTACTACTATGGTGCTGCAATCTCTCGTTTGCGAGGAGAGGGCATCAGATTAGGACGATTAAGGGCTATCCTGTGGCAGGCAATCTGTGTTGAGGATGTAGCTCCAGCGGGGCGCCTATTTGGCAATCCCTATTATTGAATTTCTGAGAGAATACTTTTTTGTGCCATCCTGCGACTTGATCTTAGTATCTTGTGGACTCCCATTTCCAGCTGATATATTCTTAGATTTTGTGCTTTTTGACACTCAAAATGCTCTCAGTGAAGCCACCTTAGTTGCTTTTTCCAAACGGAGTCTGCTTATGGGTCATGCCAGACATCCTCCTAAAGGTTATTTCGGATTTTCATCTTAGAAAATAATTCTGCCTGTGTTTTAACCTCCTCTTTGCCGATCGGGAGGTGGAGCACTTCCACAGACTCGACCTTAGGAGACCTTTGCGTTTGTGTATGGCCAGAACTAGGGAATTCAGGAAAGAGGACCAGTTACATATAGCTTTTGTCAAGACAAGGCAGAGCCCGCCTGTTACCTAACAAACCATCTCTAGCTGGATCATTTTATGAATTTCGGAATGTTACAAGTTCCGGGTCTCTGGGTTCAATCCACCAGAGGGGTCTCAGCAATCTCGGTTTTACAAAGGCTGTACCTGCGCTTGACACATGTCAAGAAGCGTCATGGGCTTCCTTACACACCTTTACAAAGCACGAAAAAGGCTGTACCTGCGCTTGACACATGTCAAGAAGCGACATGGGCTTCCTTACACACCTTTACAAAGCACGACAGAGGCTGTACCTGCGCTCGTCATATGTCAAGACGCGACATGGGCTTCCTTACACACCTTTACAAAGCACGACAGAGGCTGTACCTGCGCTCGTCATATGTCACGACGCGACATGGGCTTCCTTACCTTTACAAAGCACGACAAAGGCTGTACCTGCGCTCGACACATGTCAAGACGCGACATGGGCTTCCTTACACACCTTTACAAAGCACGACAGAGGCTGTACCTGCGCTCGTCATATGTCACGACGCGACATGGGCTTCCTTACACACCTTTACAAAGCACGACAGAGGCTGTACCTGCGCTCGACACATGTGAAGACGTGACATGGGCTTCCTTACACACCTTTACAAAGCACGACAAAGGCTGTACCTGCGCTTGACACATGTCAAGAAGCGACATGGGCTTCCTTGCACACCTTTACAAAGCACGACAGAGGCTGTACCTGCGCTCGTCATATGTCAAGACGCGACATGGGCTTCCTTACCTTTACAAATTCACGACAAAGGCTGTACCTGCGCTCGACACTTGTCAAGACGCGACATGGGCTTCCTTACACACCTTTACAAAGCACGACAGAGGCTGTACCTGCGCTCGTCATGTCAAGACGCGACATGGGCTTCCTTACCTTTACAAAGCACGACAAAGGCTGTACCTGCGCTCGACACTTGTCAAGACGCGACATGGGCTTCCTTACACACCTTTACAAACCACGTCAGAGGCTGTACCTGCGCTCGTCATATGTCAAGACGTGACATGGGCTTCCTTACACACCTTTACAAAGCGCGATTGTCTGGATTCTGTGCTCGTTTTGGATGGACAGTTTTGCCAAAGATTTCTGATCTGATTGGTTGTGCCTTGCTCACTCTATTGCCGCCACCCTATTCTTTTGGAATGGTTTTGGGAGTCTCTCTATGATGAGGAATATGTTGCAGGACTCAGTCCATGCGAACAGCTCTGAAGGTGTCTAAAATTATACTCACCTGTGTAATTAAATGCATCTCTGTTTTAAAGATGTTTTGGGGCTATTATGGACACTTTACTGTTTTGTAATATGTTTGCAGATTTCTAAAGTACTTCCCTGCCAAGGCATATATTATTTTTCAATGTGTTCCCTTCTCTCAAGCGTATATTTTTGGTAAAGTACTGCATGGGCATTTTCTTTGTGTGCTTGTTGGTTGATGAACTGTACTTTATGACCACCCCACTGCTGTCCTATTGTGGGGCCTGGCTGCTCGGTCACATTACCATGGTTAGTCTGTTGGAACCCCCCCATGCCCAACACTAGTGACTCTTGAAAAATCTCCTTAACAGGTTTCAAAAGTGGAAGCTGCCCATGGCTTCCTGGAGTCTGTTTAGAAATGGTACTCACTTCTACAGCCAGACTGAGTGAAGTTACTGCTGGGGAAATCCTGCTCCTGCATTTTCACCATCCCTAGTGCCTTGCAGTACTTGAGCCGAAATGCTCTTTCAAGGGGAGGCTGGGATTTTTTTCAAGAGAGTAGTTTGTATTGTGTCATGCCCTCTTGGTTGGAGGGTGATAATGGTCAATGAAGTCCTGGGTATGGCTGAGTTATTCTTCTCAATCTCTGGCTCTCTCTTTTACAGAGTATGTGACTCAACTGGAGAGGTTCCTGCTGCTTTATACTGAGGCAGTTCGACGTCTGGGTCAGGAAGGCAAACGGGTAAGAATGGTCTTTCGTTGTCTTTTGAGAGAAAATGCAGGCCTTCGCTTTAGGGCCAGGTGTTTGTCAAGCAGTGCCACTTCTGGAGTAGCTCTCCTGAGTCTGGCAAACTAAAGGGCTCGATCAGCGCCATTGAATAACCGCGTACACGGGGTGCAGACCCCATTGATGAAGGGGGTTCTGGTGAGCGAGTGGTAATGTGAAAAAGTGGCGGCTGCAGGGGCTACATTGGGTTAATGGAATAGGTGGGCGGGATTTCAAACAGTTCCTAGTCCTGGTGTTGAGAAAGGAATAGTTGTAGGCTGATATGATGTAGGGCTTGATGCAGTGAAAGGTGATTACGTTTTAGATGGTGAGAGGAGCATTGTGGGAAGTGCTTTTTTAAACACTGCTACCTCGGTTGCCATTTTCTTTTTTTATTTCGCCATTGGTGATTGGTGACATTGTTCTGGGTTAGGTTGCATGATGTACCGTCACCTGGGCACGCGCACACATATGTAGGCAGTGATTCATTCTTTTCTTGACAGGATGCAGCAAAGGATGCACTTCACAAGCGGAACCTGGTTGAGAGTGAGGTATGTAGACCTGCCTGAGCACTGTTAGTTTGTCATCTTGTGCATGCTCGCCTGTGCTCTCCTGTGCTCTCCTGCATCTCCAAAGGTTACTGCTTTTCTGTCCTCTACACTGTTAAGTTGCAATGGCTATATCAGCAGGGTGGGTAACAATATGTTTAATCCATCATCACTGCCCCTTCGCAAACACATCATCTGGGTTGTCCAACCGTCCATTCCTTTTCTCTGTATTGGACACCAATCTTGCAAGACTCATGTTTTCTTACCCATGTTTTTTCTCGTGCTGCTCCCTGCGAGTTACATTGACACTGTTTGTCAGCAGACTATCCTATACACAGGGCTTTGCTGATATTTCTTCCAATGAGAATGGATTTTATCGGCTGGTGAATGTTAGAAAAGATTTTTCTTTTTGCATCTTTCCTTTCATTGATATCAATGCCCCCCCCCCCACCTCCACCCCATCGCTATTTGCTATTGCTAAAACTTCAGACTTGTGTAGGCAAGTAAAGTCCTTTTGCTTTACTAGCCTTGTTAGTTTCTCCTGTTTTGGGGGCACTGGTCTGCCTGTATGGTTAACAGTGCCGGGAGGCTGTCCCATGTGCAAGATTTCTGTGATTTACTCTGAACACAGATAACCTTACAGCAAAGTGCCTCAGAGGTGCTATGGACCCCTTTTCCTCAAGTGGATCGGCTCTTCCAACGATGGGGCACACCCCAGATCGACCTGTTCACGATGGCGACGAACTCCAAGTGCCAGAGGTTCGCCAGCAGGTTCCCCCAGCCGAGGAGCATGGGCGATGCTTTCTCGTTCCCCTGAGACGGCCTGTTCCTGTATGCGTTTCCTCAGTTGCCGCTGCTGCTTCGACTAATCAGCCAGCTCAAGAGGTCCCACTGCAGGATGATTCTCGTCGCACCGGCGTGGCCGAGACAGATCTGGTTCCCGGACCTTCTGGTCCTCTCAGCGTGCCCACCAGTCAAGCTGTTGACGGACGCAGATCTTCTCTCCAGAGAGGGAGGCGCCATTCTTCATCACGACCGGAGTCGCTGAACTTGCAGGCCTGGCTCCTGCAGCACTAGAGTTTGGAGGGTACGATACCCCGGCTGACTGCAGAGAGGTTCTTGCAAAGGTCAGGGCGCCCTCAACTCTCAAGTGCTACGAACATAAGTGGAAGAGGTTCTCTGTCTGGTGCCATGCACTGAAGATCAACCCTCTACGGATTACGGTACTTCAAGTGCTACCATACCTTCTGTCGCTGCCCAAAGCTGGACTAGCTCACGCTTCCATCAAGATACATCTGGCAGCGATCTCCCGATACACCAGAACTGCAGGACCGCCGTCCTTGTGGTCTCATCAACTGGTGAAAGAATTTATGAAGGGACTGTTCCGATCGCTCCCGCCGGTGAAGACTCCAGCCCCGGTGTGGGAGCTCAACGTGGTGCTGACCAGGCTCATGGGGCCACCATTCGAGCCTTTACGTTCGGCTCCGTTGAAGTTCCTGTCGTAGAAGACAGCGTTCCTTGTGGCCATCACCTCCGCACGACGCGTGGGAGAGATTCAGGCCCTATCCTGCAAGCCTCCTTACTTGACTTTTCACGATACGAGGGTGGTGCTGAGGACGCACCCCTCTTTCATGCCCAAGGTGCCGTCGGACTTCCATCTTAACGAGCCCTTGGTGTTGCAGTTTTCTTTCTGTTGCTTTCGTCGCCGGCCGAGAGGACTTTGCACTCGCTGGATGTAGGCTAGAGCGCTTAAGTTCTACGTGGACCGAACAAAGAGTTTTCGGAAGACATCACGGCTATTTGTGAACTTTGGACATGTGAACCAACGGAAGGCTCTTTTGAAGGCTTCCATTTCCAGATGGCTCTCTGGCTGCATCATGCACTGTCATCGGTTGGCCAACCGACCGATGCCTGGCCTTCCGAGAGCCCATTCGACCAGAGCGATCGCTGCTACTACGGCGTTCTTATCTGGTGTGCCCCTGCTGGACATCTGCAGGGCTGCTACGTGGAGGTCGACGCACACCTTCACGAGATTCTACTGCGTTGACCGGGATTCCAGGGAGGAAGCCGGCCAAGCAGTGCTGCGCAACCTGTTCGCCTGAAGGTGGGCCTGGTGAGGAGGTAAGAGTTGCTTAATGTTGAGTTTATGTAATGCTTAATGTTGAGCCTTTTGCCACCTCCCGTGGTTGTGCATGTGTGTACTGCTATGTATTCTTATATTCATGAGCATGTGAATCCATGCCAGACCCCATGCTGGAGAAGGAACAAGTTACTTACCTGTAAATGTTGTTCTCCAGCATGGGTCTGGCATGGATTCACATGCGAACCCTCCCGCCTACCCTCTGCGGCTCTTCTCTTGGTCCTACTGCCACTTTACGTGCTACCAAATCTGAAGATGGCTGCCAGAGGAGGGGCTTAGGTAGAGGACAGTCATTGGCTGGGGCAGTATGACCCAGAGACCAGTGATTGGTTATTAGTAGAAAGACAGTTCAGAAACGAAACTGAAACTGATTTTTTTCTTTACCGAGGATTCCCAGCCTATTCATGAGCATGTGAATCCATGCCAGACCCATGCTGGAGAACAACAGTTACAAGTACGTAACTTGTTCCTTACTGGCACCTAGGTACAGTGCATTGCAATAGTCAATTTTTGATAAAAACAAGTGCATGAGCTAAGGCGATACAGCTTTTTCATGAGAGAAAGGGTTTGCACGAGTGAATACGCTTACAGTTATATGCTGTCGATGAGGCTGTTGCACTAACCTGTTTGCGTAGATTCAGGGAGGTGTCAAGGTAAAAGCCCAGGGTTTGAACTTCATTGGCCACCTTTGTCATTCCCATCAATGTTGAAGGATAGGTATTGGTCACTCAGTTTCTTCATATTGGCAGGAGAAGCTAAAAGAAGTAACTCTGTTTTCTCATCATTCAGGCACAGCCTGTGAGTAGCCATCCAGGCCTGAACGATGAGGTAGATTTTATTGATAAGGGCTAGATCATTGTCGTAGTTACCAGTCATGGGCAGGAGGATCTGGGTGTCATCTGCATAGTTAGTATAGGTGACACCCAGACGGTCTAGATCATCAAACAGTGGTTTGGTGAACACTTTGTACTTGGTCGGTGATACACATGAACCTTGTGGGACACCGCAGGATATTGGGATGGGATCAGCTGCTGCCGAGGCTGAGAACACTCTCATAGACCTGTTTAGGAAGGATTGTATCCAGGCTGTTGCTCCTGTTGAAAAGTGGGCCGCAGAGGATGGGTGTCTGCACAGGACTTTGTGGTCTACCAGATCAAAGGCGGCCGACAAGTCCAACAGAAGCAAGAGAGCAGGTTTTGCTTTGTCCTTCAGGTCATCGATCTGGAACTTCAGATCGATCAGGGCGTTTTCAGTTCCGTGTTGGGGTCTGAATGCAGATTGGCAGAGGCCAAGTAACTTGTTGGTCTCTAGGTACGTTTGAATTTGGTTATAGGCAGCCTTGTCGATGATTTGAATAGGAGTACCCAGGAATTCTTCAGGTTGGTTGGAACGGTATTAGTGCGAAAGGAGGTGTTAATGAGAGTGGTGATAAAGGGGGCAAGAGCTTTGGCTGCGTCTTTGATGACAGATGCTTGGCAGGAGTCTCCTTGGCAGTTAGAGTGTTTGAGTGAGGCAATAATGTTAATTACTTCTTGGGTAGATACTGAGGTGAATTTGAATCGCTGTTGTGGTTTCTAGAGGGTGTAGGCAGGTATAGGTGAAGTAGGTTAAGATAACGGGTTCTGTTTTTTGGCTGCTATTTTATTTTGAAGCAGAGTGATTTTATTGGTTAGAGTTTCTTGAATTTTGGTACACCACGTCTTGTCCTTGATGCAATTCTCAGTGGTAGGGATGGGAGATTCAAGTTCTCTTAGAATAGTGAATAGTTCTCGAGAGCTTGAACTTGCTTTCTCAATTCTGTTATTCTAGGTATCCCTTTTTGCTAGCAGAATTTCCTCTTTGTAGCTGGCTGATATTTTGATCAGGATGTCTTTGACTGTGGAGGGATCATTTTTCAGGAGGTTTCACATTTTCTTTTTTCATTTCTCAAAACTTTAAGTTTGGGGGTGAACCATGAGTTCAGGTGTGCTTTGGGTTTGCCTGTCTGCATTTTTAGAGGGGAAATGCTTTCTAGCACTGTGGGCAAGGTTTTGTTGTAAAGGTCCACTAGATCTGATGGGTTGGCAGAAGCTAGGGATGGGTTGAGTAGTGGTTGGAGGAAAGGCATAAGTGTGTCCGCTGTGTTATTCTTTTTGTTCCTAGTTGGCATGGGGGGAGCAAAGAGATTTTCTTTATTCGAAAGAGTGCAGTTTTGAAGATTAAAGGACAGTAGGGAGTGGTCAGTCCAGGGTTGTGGTTCATTGGAGGTGATTAGTTGTGGAACAGTTCAGGTCCGCTATCCAATCAAGGATTCTTCCTTTGTCATGAGTAGGGAGTAAGACTCTTTGAGTGAGGCCCAGTTCCACTAGGGAATTGGCTACAGACGCTGCAAGTTGGTCTGTAGGGTCATTGAAGCCTAAATTGAAATCTCCTAGTATGAGGATTTGAGACAAGGGTTTGGTGTTGGTAGAAAGAAGTGAATTTATTTCATCTTCGAAAGGAGCCCAGGGTCCGTGGGGTCTATAAATTAGATGCATTGTAATAGTTTGTGATTTTGTGAGGGGCAGTTTCATGGTTATTAGTTCGCAAGATTTAGTGGGGGGGTGTGAGACAATTCTGAGTCCCAATGTAGTTTTAGCTATGAATGCCACCCCGCCTCCTCTGAAGGATTCTCTGTCTGATCTGAGGACCGTATGGTTGTCGGGGGTAGCTAGAAGGAGGGAGGGTCCAGCTGTTGCATGTAATAACGTCTCTGTAATTGCAAGGAAGTCTACGTTTTTTTCTAGAATAAGGCCTGCAATGTCTACTAAATCATTATCGCGTGAGGACAGCAGCCACAGCAGGTCCCACAATGAGAGGAGACCCCAAGGACATGGCTGTGAAGTACACAGCAGCAAGCGAGACATGTGGCGGCGAGGAAGACTTGACTTCTGAAAGGCTTCATTCTGGATAGTAGCAGGAGGAGAGGTAGTCAGCCACAAGTTGTCAACCTGCCGAGTTTCAAGCTCAAGCGCAGGCCAGTGCAGCATAGAAGCTTTTGCAGACCGTGGACTACACACTGGATGGTCCAGCGGCACTTCTGTTGACGTCTGGAGATTGACTTCTCAGGCAACCACATGTTTCCCAGGTAAAGCAGCAGTGTGTGTATCCTGGCCGAATGTAGGGGTTCTTGACTGCCATGTCCCAATACACATTCCAGCCCACCACACTCTGATCTGAGTATACATCACTGTGGTTTGTCTCAGTTGTGCCCTGGGAGTCTCCTGTCATTGTTGGTGGACATCCTTGTATTACCTGGGCCGCCCAAATTCAAGATAAGAACCATCTCGCAAAAGGGGCAGTACTGCTCATCTAGCCACACCCAATTCTGAACCTGAAAACTACCACTGCACACCGCTAGCCCTTAACTCCTTGAAACCGGATATTTGACTGAAGAAGTGATGTGTGAGGGTGTTGAAGCGGACTGACAAGGAGGGGTCAAGTTTGGCACTACAACCATTATTATGAAAGAAAATAACCTATCTCTCGCTACTTCTAAGGCGCTTGCCCTGCCTCAACCTAGGAAACTTTAGTGACCTGTCAGCTTGTCCATCCAAAATAATATGTCCTCCGTCAGAAACCTAGCAATCTAACCCCAATACTTCAGCCAAAAGTCTATAACAGAAACCTAGCCATCTAACCCCAATACTTCACCCAAAAGTCTATAACAGAAGTAAAGTTCCTTCACCAGGAGAATGACTCACTTCTGGAGTCTTGCTACATTCTTCTCTAGTAACAGGGCCAGGGGAATGACTCCCTTCCCCTGGTTCCTTCATCAAAGTTCTCCACAGCGATCCTTCAGCACTTGTACAGAAAACATTAGTCCCTTCAACTCTTTCCAGGAAGTAGAAAAGCTCATGTCTTAATTTAGCTTCCCTTTAACTTCTGGATGGTTATCTTTTCAACTAACTTTCAGTGTTATGCAGATGACACTCAGCTCTCCTTCAGGCTCCCCTCAGCCGCCTCTCCCGCTCATTTCTGTCTGACGCTCCACGATTCAGGAATGGTGGGCCTCCAACGATCTCTTCCTTAATGCCAGTAAGACTGAGATCCTTCTCATTGGGACCCCTGCTCCCGCTTTCAGTCGGTCACTCTTGCTGCCCTCTTTGGGCCCTCTACCTGCACCTTCCTGCGAGCCAAATAACCTTGGTGTCGTCTTCGACTCCACCCTCTCCTTCTCACCTCACATCAGACACCTCTAAGAGGTCCCACTATCTGCTGCACCTACCCTTTTTTCACTTTCCCCCAGAAGCTCACTGTCTCCAGAGCTCTGGTTCTCCTTTGGCTGCACTACTGCAGCAGCATCTTTCTAAATCTCCCTGCCTCTACTCTTTGCCCTTTACAACTAATCCAGAACAGGACTGTGAAGGTGGTCACTCCCCACAATACAATTAGAAATTCAGAATAAAGGACACATCCCAGTAGGGAATGAGACCAGGAGATTGGTTGTGAGAGACAACAAAGGTTTTATGTAAAATTCAGCACCCAGAGAACTCTGCTGCCTTGAGAGCGCTCTAGCAAACAATACAGATAGACTACATTTTAAAGGGTTACAGCGTCATAGATGACATTTTCCATACAGTCTACAAGTTATATTTGGATTGGTGAGGGGATGGGTCCTAGTATGGCACTCTAGGAGCAGACTCCACAGATTGGATGGCAGCTCGGTGGGCTGGTAGGCATCATGTGGGTCGGCTGCGCTGGTCCATGTGAGGTGAAGGTCGGTTCGGGTCCGGGAGAGGCGGCTGGTTCTGTCTAATCTACATGCTATCACAGGACATGCAGTAAATAGTAGCCCATAAACTATACCTTTGGTATTTAAGAGAGGCCTATAAATTATACACACTTATTTACATTATCCTGCCTTAGGACGTTGGAGAGGTGGCTTACTGGGGGGTCTTGCCATCCAGGTGACTTACTGGGGGGTGAGATTTAAGCTGTCGGGTCGGGCACTTCAGAGTAGGAGGGGATAGATTGATATGTGTTGGTTTAAGGCAGAATATATGACATTTGATTAGTTATATTGGGGGCACTCTAGGGTGGTCAGCAAGGAAGGGTCACACTTCTGTTACATCAAAAGAATACTGCAGGGGCACAGGGTTGAACAGGCAGTAACTTTCCAATAGTGTGGGTGAGCGGTACAGGAGCGGGTTTGTGGAGACTGATGGGCCACAAGTTATGATTGAGGCGCAGGAGGGAAAAGGTGGGGGCTGTCAGTGTTCACTGTGCGTGGCGCTGCACAGTGGAGAGAAGGCTTCACAGATACCAGAATGCGACCTAGTGCAAAGATGGATTCTGGGGTACACAAAATGGAGTCCAAATGTATCTTGCAGTAGCCCCGCTTCTGTAGGTGCCAGGGACTCGTCCACTGGGACCAGGGAAGGGCAAGGAAGGCGTCCCCCACTATTGCGAGAGCCGGTGGTCCCTTTCGTGTGGAATGTACAGGTAGGGGGGAAAACCGACCCCCCCTCCTTCCTTACAACTGCAAGACTTGCCCTTGGCCTCAAGCACAGGAATCGTTTCTCTCGAGCCCTGAAATCTCTCCACTGGTTACCGGTGGCTGCAAGGATCAAGTTAAGACCCTCTGCATTGTCCACAAGGCTTTCTGGGGCCGGGGACCACACTACATCCAACTCTCTCTTCCTCTTTCCTTCTTGAGCCCTCTGCTCATCCACCTCCAACTCTCTGAGGGGCAGATGCTTCTCCAGGCAGAGCATGGGGATAGATCTCTGTCCTAGGCTGGGGCCTCCCTCTGGAACATCCACCCATCCTCTCTCAAACTTGAGCAGGACCAACTCAAAACCTTCCTTTTTGATTCTTTCTCTCTCCCCTGCTGATGTGCCTGTCTGCTGCGCTAACTGTTTACCTGGCCACCCTCTGATCCTTAACGGACACCAGGCTCCTTCACAACCAGTACCGCCCCTGCACTGCCTCCGGGCCTCCCATGCACTTAGGGACTGTATCTGCAACCCTACAGTCCCCTGCCTCCTTACACTTGAGCCGGCCATCCTGGCAGCAGTTACTTGAGCTTGCCTATTTCACTCTCCTCCTTCCCTCTGGTACTTCTCCTCTGACTTCCCCCTCGCAGTTGCACAATCTGAATGACACAAGGCCTAGAAAGATCGTTTGTTTTTGTCCTCCCTTGTCTCCCCTTCCTTGTCATGCCTAGAAACACTTGTGTACAGGCGCATTATAAATGACGTATCATATCATATATCAAGCTCCTCTGTATCTTTCTTGTGAACATTTTGCAAGTATAATTGAGCAGTGGCAATAGTTAGGCCACTGCGATGAGGGAGATGACTCCCGTTGCACTCTGCCGGAGCTGTGCCATGGGTTTGGCCACTGCGATGAGGGAGATGACTCCCGTTGCACTCTGCTGGAGCTGTGGCAATAGTTAGGCCGCTGCGATGAGGGAGATGTCTCCCGTTGCACTCTGCTGGAGCTGTGGCATGGGTTTGGCGACTGCGATGAGGGAATTGACTCCCGAGATACTCTGCTTGGGCCGTAGTAAGGGTTTGGCCACTGCAACTTGGGAGAAGACTCCAAATGCACTCGGAGTGAGCTAGGCCTCTACCCGGATCCCACCAAGTCTTCCTGCCGTTCCCGTTACCTGTGGTGCCTTGGGGACACAGCTCTGGTTCTTCACGGGGTCAATTGGAAGGAAGGGTTACAGCAGACTCCAGTTACACAGCAGGCTCTCCGGTCACTGCAAATTGCTACGGCTGTTTCTTCATCTTCCTCTTCGGTTTCAGCTCCAGTGGTCGACTTGTCAGCAGCTTCCAGGTTCTGAGTATTTATGAGGAACTACAGCACAACTTCTTGTAATACTTGTTTGAGCAGTCTTCCTGAAGGAACCTCACTTTTGCTACTTCTGTACCTATTCTGACCTGCCTGTTGGACACTAGACCCTAATGACCCCTCCGCCCTCTTTTGCTACTGAGAACACTCATACTCCAAGAATAGGGAAAGACTATAAGGATCGGGCCCGTTTCCTAGAAAAGAGAACACGTGTTTAAAAGTTGACTTATTTGTAAATGATTTGGTTGGTAACTGTAACTCTGAGAGTGAGAAGTTACAAAAGTTCTTACTTGCCTTGAATTGTTGTGCCATTCTGAAAAGTATATGTAAGGTTATTTTACTCACTTGTGAATCTGTTGCGCCTCCCAAAAGTAATGCTGTTGGCTTCCCTTAGCTATATCCTACAGAATATTAGTGTGTAGGTTCAGCTCCTTTAATAAGTATATGGGTTTTACTTACCTAGAATAGCTGGGTGCAATTCTTAATAAGTTTATTGTGGGTGTTACTAACCTTGATCTGCCTTATGCCACCCTAAAATAAGTTGGAGAGTTATAGCTTATGTCAATCTGTATTCCACTGATCTGAAAAGCAACTGTAATCGTATATTACAACATTAGGTTTTACCTGCCTTGAATAGCTGTGTGCCATTCTTAAAAGGTGTTCTGTAGCTGTAGCTCACGTTCGTCTGCCTGGTGCAATCCTCGAGCAGAAAGTTATTGCTTACCTTAGTTTGTGTTCCACTGAGCTGAAAAGCAACTGTAATTGTATATTACTCCAAAAGCTCTTACTCACCCAGTATAACTGTGTGTTCCCCTGAATAATAGTTATGTTTCTACTGTTGCTTGAATGAGTGTTCCACTGCTCAGAAAGTTATACTTGCAGGTTGGTTTATTAAGTGATTTATTTGCTGAGTGCCACTGCATAACTGACAGGGTCTACTACCCTTGTATTGCTGAAAGTAGACAGAAAGTAACTTATGGTTTTACTCCCAATGAATAGGTGTGGCCAATACTAAATGTGTATGATAAGGTCTGACATTCCTAGAATTACTGAGAGGTATTCTGAAGGTTTGTTTTTTTTCTGTATCTTCAAGCATCATTGTGTTGTGTTTTTATAATGTTTTTATTACTCTATGACAAAGTACTTACCACAAGACTTAACTTGGCCTAACTGTACTTATAATAAACCTTTAATTTTTATAATACTTCTGGTTGTGTTGGAATCGTTAGTGCACAGCATTTTGGAGGACTCTGGGGGTTGGTTGCTAATGGGGGGGAAGATTGCATATCTGTTAACCCTCTCCTCCTTGTCATAGGTGTTGTATGGGTGTGAAGTCTACTCTCTAACTCTCCCTTGCCTGGTCCTAATCAGTGGCGGTCTGGCCAAGGAGTCACCCCTTGGGCTTCCTCTAGTGTTCTGGGATTAGGAGAGTCCCCCTAATATGCTTGACTTGCCTCACTTGTGGAACATTTGCCTTCCTGTTGGCTTTGTGAAGACTTATTTCTTTTTTTTTTCTTTCTTTTTTTTTTTAAACTTTGTTTATTAATTATGGTGGTACACGTCGCAGCTTGAACATGACATTACATAGAATACAATTGTTCTTATTACAACCAGCATTTTCTTAGTCTGTTCGTTTTCAGGTCTAGTTGGGGTACTTCCGTCCGAACCCAGTTCACACAAGTAGACTCTGAACAGGGCCCAATGTCTTTAGGTTCATATGGTCTTGGTAGCGATAATACATACTGTTCTTCACATTCGTTGACCTGAGACAGTTGCCTTAGAAAATGATTGATCCGTGGTGTGTATGCATTCTTCCACTGTTGCAGTATACATTTTTTTGCTACTATACATGCTACATTAAATAAACGCCTGGTCATCTCCGAGGTCTTACCAATATCTCTGAATAGATATTTTCGGGGCGACAGGTCTGCAGGGATCTGTGTAATGTCCACCAGGATAGATGCGACTTCCCCCCAGAACTCGTATATGGGAGGACAACTCCAATACATATGGAAGGAATCGGCCTGTGCGCTTCCACATTTCGGACAACTGGCTGGGACATTTCGAGTGAACTTAGCCACCTTCACAGGCGTATAGTGTAACTTATTCAGTACCTTAAATTGGATCTGGCGTAAGCCTGCATTTATAGACGCCCCTTTGGTGAGATCACAGTATTTTCCCCATGCCTTGTCTGAGATGGTGATCCCAGGTCAGCCTCCCACGAAGCCCTGATACTATTTGTCGTGGGCGTATTCACCTGTACCACTGCGTAGAGCCCTGAGACACTAACCTTCCGCTGTGTAGACAGTATTGCGAGGCATAGGTGAGAAGATGGTTCTTCTGGAAACAGGGGCCATCTGGCCTTAAAGGCCAGCCGCATCCGGTGGTATTGTAATATCTTCAGTTGATCCCTCCCCATACCAACTTTAAATTCCTCTAGTGTTATGAATTTACCATTAGGATATATATCTTTCAGTTTGAATTCCTCATCTGGATCCCAGTTTTTTTGGACATCCGGGTCAAAAGATGGTGCTATACTGGGGAAGTTCCAGAAGGGGGCTTCCGTGTAATAGGGAGTCTCCAGCTCCAGCCTACGAAATAATCTGGACCATGCATGCACTGTTGTGCTAGCCGGGTGGAATGCACAGTCATCCTTATGTTTTTTTCTAAAGATTATGGAGCGGAAATCGGTGGGGCAAACAGCATGTCTTTCAATAACAACATGTGGGGAGGTACACTGTACATCATACCAGTGCCTGATAAATTGGGCCTGCGCCACTAGGTAATACAATTCAAAATCTGGGGCTGCTATGCCCCCTTTATTGTAAGGTTCAACCATTTTTTCCCACTTCATTCTGGGTGCGCCCCCTCCCCAAACAAATTCCACTGCCAAGGAACAAAGGGTCTTAAAGAACTGTGCCCCCGGCCATAGTGGGACATTTGTGAATATATACAATAACTTTGGCAATATTACCATTTTTAATATGGCTACTCGGCCAATGAGCGAAATGGGGAGTTTCGTCCATAAACGGAGCTTGGTGGATATAATACCTAGGAGATGTTCATGATTGTCAGAATAAAGGGTGGCACGCCACCGGACACAATAATTCCCAGGTATCTCATTTTGCTTGGGGACCATTTTAACCCATAGGAGTTGGCTGGGCATCTCGTGGCAGGGGTGAGGGGGAAAATCTCAGATTTGGATCTGTTTGTTTTATATCCAGAATACTCAGCAAATTCCTGGATGGTCTCGATCGCCGGGCCTAAGTGTATATCCGGCTCACGGATGTATAACAACGTGTCATCGGCATAGAGGGATATGGAGTGAGTCAGGTTGGCCATTGTGATACCTCTCTGTCCCTGGTGTTCCCTAATTGCCGCAGCCACCGGTTCAATGGTGAGGGCGAATAGTATTGGGGAGAAAGGGCAACCCTGTCTCATACCCCTCCCTAGCCCAAACCAGTCGGACATCGTGCGATTGGTCAGTACCCTGGCTCCAGAGTACAGCAGACTAACGCATCTCAAAAAGTATGGGCCTATACCAAATTTCTTCAACACTTTAAACAAAAACAACCAAGATACTGAATCGAATGCTTTTTCAGCGTCCAGCGACCTAGCCACTGCCTGATCTTCTGGTTTTATCTGGGCCATGATGCCAAACAATCTCCTAAGGTCAAGGGCCGTTGACCTAGTGGGAATAAAGCCGCACTGGTCTGGGTGTATCAATGTGGGCATGTGCGGGAGGAGTCTCGTGGCCAGGATCTTGGCAAATATTTTAGCTTCACAATTTATTAGGGACAAGGGTCTGTAAGAGGACATCTCGTTGGGCGGCCGCCTGGGCTTCAGCAAGACTGTTATTATGGCCTCTTGCATTGATGGTTGTAGGGTGCCCACCGCAACTGCCTCCTCCCATACCGATAGCACTGGGGATAGTTCCTCACTTAACTCCTTGTATAGTTCCGCCCCCAACCCATCTGAGCCCGGTGCTTTGCCGCTAGCCAGTGACTTGATCGCTTCAGCGATTTCATCCTTGGTTAGGGGCTGCTCCAACGCGAGTCTGTATTCCGCAGGGAGTGTTGGGAGGGGAATGCTGTCGAGGTACGTTTCCACGTCACTCGATGATTTTGAATCTTGGTTGGAATACAGGTCTGTGTAAAAACGAGTGAATTCCCTATTTATCCCTTCTTCGCTAGTGACCGCCGAGCCGTCACTCGTGGATATACTGTAGATCATCAAGTGCTGTCTATCTGCTTTAAGGAGGTTGGCCAAGGTGCGTCCAGCTCCATATCTACACACTCTATGAGGGGCTGACATATACAGCAGTTCTCTAGCAGCTAGTTTATTAAATTCCAATAGGGCACTATTGATTTCCGCAAGGGTCTCGTTGTCATGCCCATCAGTGTATTTCGCTTCTAAACTGCCCAATAATTGTTCCACCACACCAAGTTCTTTCCTGACTGCCTTCAGCATGCCTGTGGATTTAGAGAGCAATATCCCTCTCACCCAAACCTTGAATGCCTCCCAGAGAGTATGACGACTATCTACAGATCCAGTATTTCAAGGAAGTGTTCAACTTCTATGTGCAATGCCTCCGCTACTGCAGAGTCCTTAAGGATGTCCGGTGGCATCCTCCATTGCCTAACCGTGGGAGCTGTATCCCTCAATGACATTTCCATTGTAACAGGGGAGTGGTCTGAAAGGGTGCTGGGAAGTATCTCACACATATCTATATGACTCTTGAGGCTTGTGGAAGCAAGCCAATAATCTATTCTGTACTCCGTGTCATGTACTGTAGAGTAAAATGTGTATTGTTTCTTATAGGGGTGTAGTGATCTCCATGCATCTTCTATTGTCAATTGCGACAGAATTTGGGACAACATTACCGCAGCCTTGGAGGGGGATCGAGGTTTTGTATTGGACCAATCTAGTGTGACATCAAGGATCGTGTTAAAGTCTCCTCCCCAGAGGATCTGTTCAGAGCCCGTATACTCCAATTCCTGTACAACATTTACATAAAACTCAGGGTCATCAACGTTTGGTCCATAGGTGTTCACAAGTATCATTTCCCTCCCCGCAACACTACCCCCACACTATAACATAACGCCCATGAATGTCCACCTTACTCCTACCGAGTCGAAAACCAACAGAAGAGTCTATGAGGGTTAGAACCCCGCTTGCCTGCGTGGAGTAGTCAGTATAGAATCTATGTTGTCCCCAGTTTTTCAAAAAGTCCATGTTTACCTTTCGGAGTGCATGAGTCTCTTGTAACATAATCACCTGTGGGAGGTGTCCAGTAACGTAAACCCCAACCTTTCTAGACTTAGTCCGCTTATTTAAACCGCGGACATTCCATGCCAGGAGTTTTAACTTCATTCCGCTATCCTTTGTTCCAGTTTATGCCATGACTGTGCCTCAATATCATTTCACTTGTATCGGATGAGACCAGATGAATGTCGTGTAACAACGCCACCAACATTTACAACCTGTAGAACCCTTTCAACTGGGTCTCCAATTCCCACCCCTCCATCATGAATTCCGTATATCTCAACAACCAACATTGTAACATCCCAACTCGTCCCCCCACCCACATCATCACCCCCAACAAGATGATGCTGCCCCATAACGTTCGGGTCTACCCCGATGGGCATTTCCCCCGATAACTTTGGAACTTTCCTAGGGGTACCTGCTGCATCCATCCGGCCGCCCTTTCGGGGGCTCACGGCTCAAAAATACCTTGAATCTACATCTAGGCCGCTCTAAGCCATTCTTTTAGTTTTCACCCTCCACGTGGTCTCCCGCGCCGGGAATCGGATATTGTGGACCCACTAGTCCGCTGCATCAAGTATATCTGCTCCAGGCTGGACTCTGCCGTTTTGATCATTTGCCCTTCCTCTGGGAGGTAGTGGTATAGACGCCTCCACGTAGAACATGGCTTCCGCCGGATTCTCAAAAAAATGGGCTCTGTCGCCATGTTGAATTCTGATTTTAGCGGGGAAGATCAGGGCATAGGATGCATTCCGCATTCGCAGTTGTCTTTTTACGGGTTCATAGGATCGACGTTGTGCCTGTACCCCAGTCGAGAAATCCGGATATATGTGTATTCTTTGGTTATCAAAGTGCAAAGTACCTTTCTCTCTGGAGAGTCGAAGGATAGCGTCTCTGTCCCTATAGTTAAGGATGCGTGCTATTATGGTGCGGGGCGGTGCTCTGGGTTTCGGCAGAGGTGCCAGAATGCGATGGGCTCTCTCCACTAGAAAGTGTTCCGAGAAAGATTCAGCCCCCACAGTATCTTTCAAAAGATGTTCCACTTGCCTCTCCATGTCGCCCTTGCCAAAGGATTGTGCCACACCCACAATCCGTATGTTATTTCTACGGGACCTTGACTCGCATTTAGCCTGGGTTTTATGAAGTTCTGTTTTAATTAGGGCTATGTCGCGGCCATGTTGCGTGATGGTGTCCTCGTTTGCACTTATCCTGTTCTCTGTTTCTGTGATCCGAGAACTTTCTTTCTCAACCCTGGCCTTAAGGGATCCGATTGTCGCCACAATGTCGTCAAGTTTGACGTTTACTGCCATAAAGCCGTTTTGTACTAGCGTTGCCAATCGCTCTAATGGGTCTTCATCCTGCCTATCCAGCAGCTGCTGTGCTTCATCAGACGCCTTGCTTGGTTGGGAGCTGGCGACTGAATCCATTGGGCCCATCTTTTCCCTCCTGTGCCTCTTTTATCGACGCGGTCCATGTGGAATAGCGTGTAGTCTGGGAATGGGTTATGTCCTCCCACGTGTATTGTCGTTGGTAGAGGCAAAATGATATGCGAGCCCAGCGTCTCCCTCGATCACTGCCTGGGCCAAGTGGTTGTGCTCCAACTTGCTCTAGACCAAACAGATCAGTATTGCCACCATGCGCTCCCCCCCCCCTGGCTATTCAGGATATTTGGCGCGTGTAGTTCTGAGGGGGGTGGCCCACTTCGGACGATACAAAGGGATTTTTCGGCCAGACTTGCTGTTGTGGCCCCTCAGGATGTTGGGGGCCCCCCGGTCACACAGCAGGGGCGGATATGGAACCAAAGGCCGTATCACTCCAATCAGTGCAGGGCGCTGTCTTCCGCTTCCCTCTGCTAGTAGCCGATTAGGCACACACCAACAATGCAGACCGCAACCCCCGACTCCAACCACTCGTTGCGTTCGCAGGGCCTTGTATTTTTATATATAGTGGAGTCAGGGTCACACAAATTTCGCAGCATCCATGGGTATCGCCTCGGTCAGCCCCAAAGCACAGATACCTCCTATCCAGCTGCACTTACTTGTTTTTTAGCTGGATCCGCCCTCGCGCAGCGTTCCAGGCGCTCCCGCACCGGCGGCGTCACAAAGCGGGCCCCAGGACAACCGCCTCACGCCCACCGAGGCTGCCTCCAACCATCTGCGGCGTGATCTTCTGCGCTCAGCCAGCGGATTCCAGCAGGAGTGCAGTGGAGCGGCGGGGCGGCGACGCCCACACCATGCAGCTGCCTCTATCCCTCGGGTGTAATTTCTCAGCACCCCGGGCACGGAAATTCTCAATCTTTTCAGGGGACCTTCAGGAGGACCTACGGCACAGGAATCTTCGTGTCGTTAGTATAGAGAGCAGCGTAAAGAGGATATTCTTAACTCGGGATGTCTGTATGAGCCGGAGCTCTCCTTTCAAGCGGCCATCTTGATGCGCGCAACAGCGCCCCCGTGAATACTTATTTCTACGCTTTCAAAGACTTCCGGCTCCCTATAACAGGTACTTAGAGTGGGTTTAGGCTTTTTCTGAGGCACTAGGCCTAGTTACCTTGATATGATGAGGCATTTATAACGTGCCTGTACATGCGTGTTTCTAGGCGCGACAAGACAAGGAGGGGGAAACATAGGGAGGACAAAACCACGATCTTATTAGGCCCTGTGTCATTCAGATCGCGCAAGAGCAGGGAAGTGGAAAGGGAGAAGTGCCGAGGGGGTGGGTGGTGGAGGGAGAAGTGCAGGTGGAAGCACTTCTCAAGTGATGGGGCCTTACATTTAAAAGGCAGGGCACTTGTTTCATCACTTTTACTGGGTGCTCTAATTCACTTTACTGCTTACAATCATACTCTTTTAACTCGTGTCAAATATGGGTGATCCCTAGATCGTTAGACAATAATGTAAATTCAAGAACCGAACAGAAATATCTCAAACTTTTACAAATTGGCTTAAATAACACAAGAATCATGCACCAAAGGGATGCACAACAAATTGTAAAGGCTCTTTATGCCGCAAAGTCGAAAGGTATTTGGCAGCTCATTTATAGGGCAGACCCTTTTCAATGTCTAGCCCAAATAAATCCTATAGCGGAAATCTTGTAGATATAGCACTTCATGAAAGTGTATGCCCTTTTAATGGATTGTCTTTCTCCTGCAGATTCCTCATCAGATATCCCTTCCAGCATTAGCTGAGCGGCAAACCTTTGGAAAGGGGGCAGAGTGCACCTCGACTCGGCCATCGATCCCTCTTGACTCGATGCAGCGGTAGTTGACTCTGGACGTGGTGGCCGTCGTAAATATATCGCATCACTATGCCCCCTGTACCTCCGTTCCTTTTTCAACGTGCTGCTCACGGAACAACTCTCATTTTCAGATGACGAATTTGTCCTTTTGCTCGATGCGATTTTGACTCCCACGTTGTCAGGCCTTCAAGCGCTGCAAGGACTGCAGTTCCAAAATGTCCATCACGAACCCACACAGCATCTGCGTGTGGTGCCTCAGTGTTGATCAGGACACCGAGAAAAATTAACCCGAAATTGCTAAGGGAGAGGGCTGCAGAACTCGCAGTAGGCCAGCCCCCGTCTAAATCTCAGGCCCGCTCGACTGTCCGATCATCGGAGTCTGAAACGGAGGAGCCTACTACTGAAAAGGAGGATAAGCATCGAAAATAAATCAAAAAAGAGGTTACACTCTCCGAGCCATTCCTCTTCCTCCCATAGAAGGAAAAGGCATCATCGACACAGGCACAGATGAACCCGGTAACTCGTCGGCGGGCCCTACATCCAAGGGCGTGAGTGGGAGGCTTTCAAAAAGCAGATGCTCACCATGTTTCAGAAAGCGGCTGCGGGTACGCGTGATGACTCGAAGCAGCAGGCTTTAGTAACCCCGGCCCCAAGCTGACCACCGCTTCAATGTCGTCTAATCCCCGGCTCTGCTCCAGTTATTGCCAGTGCGCCAGTGGTTAAAATTCAGCCCCAGCCATCGAAGCATCTTTCGGCGCCCATTGACATGTAACCGTTGATATTTGACTGTTCGTTCGTCCCGCAGTCAAGAACCAGGTTTTTCAACAAGATGGCGAAAATGTTCGATGACACTGACGACCAGATGTCGTTTGGCTTCGACCCTGCTTATGCAGACTCTGGAGGCAGAGACTTTTCCACTGAACAGGCAGATTTAGTTGCCTTGGCTGAGGGCCTCTGACGATAGTGGCCTGGACACCTCTCCCGATTTGGGGACGCAGCAAGCTCATCCTTCTGGACATTCAAATGCAAAATACTGTGCCACAATGGATGGGGTGGTGGATACCCTAGGATGGAGTGCCCCAGCCAGTTGCAACCTCACAACATTTTGGAGGAAGGACTCTCTACGGAGAGGGCTTTAATGTGGCTATTGACGACCCCATCGCCACCTTTTGGCAGAGGTCATGCACCGCTCCCCCTGCGAATTCCAAATTCACAAATGAATATAGGCCGGCAATGGGAGACCCAGTTTATTTCTCCACTCATCACAAGGCCAGAGGGGTTAGTGGTACAGGTGGCTACTGGTAATACTAAGCCAGCCAAATCCATGTCTATACTCCCTAGGGCTAGGGAAGGAAAGAAAGTTTACGCCGTAGCCACAAAGGTGTGCTTGTCTGGCAGTATGGCCTTTAAAGCAGTTAACACGTCTTGCATTTGGCTTGTAGAGGATTATCAGGGAAATCCTCATTTGGACCCCTACTCCCGCTTTCCCACTTTCTCACTGGCCTGCCTCCCTTGGCCCTACGCCCACACATACCAATGATGCAAAAAATCTTGGGGTCATCTTCGACTCCACTCTCGCTTTCTCTTCTCATATCTCTGACATCTCCAAAAAGTCCATCTGCAGATCCTCAAAGGTATTGCACCCTTTCTCACTGTCCCCCAGAAGCTCATCACCTCGAGAGCCCTGGTTCTCTCTAGGCTGGACTATTGCAACAACCTCTTTCTCCATCTTCCTACTCCTACGCTCCGTCCTCTACAACTCATCCAGCACAGAACCGCAAGACTTATCCTTGGTCTCAAGCCCTGGGACGGCATCCTCCAGCACTGAAATCCCTCCACTGGCTCCCCGTGGCTGCAAGGATCAAGTTCAAGACCCTCTACATAATCCAAAAGGCTTTCAGGGGCTAGGGCCTGCACTACCTACACAGCTCTCTTCCTAAATACTCTCCCCCCCCAGAGTACTCTGCTCGTCCTCTACCAACTCACATTTGGGGGTTGATCTTTATCCTCTGCGGGTGCTTCCCTCTGGAACACTCTCCCTGCCTCTCTCTGTCTTGAGCCAGAGCACCTTAAGTTCCGGAAACTCCTCAAGACCTTCCTTTTCTCTCCACCCTCCTTCTCCCTAACTGTTCAGTTTAGCTGACGGGTTGCCTGGCTCACCTCCAGAGCCTACAGATCCCAGGCTCTCCCGCCAGTCTTTTGAACTTGCCTCTGGGCCGCTGCACTTTGTTCAACATTACTGAACTTTCGGCTTACGCTCTTTCAGCGGGGCAACCTCTCTGCACTTATGTAGTGTGAAGGAAAGATGCATTTTCACGGGTGCATTAGTCTGCTGAGCTAACCATATCAGATATTGGGTCCTTAGATGGCTGTTAAAAGACCGAGAACTGCAACAACGAAGAGACTCCAGTGAATGCTGGCACTGAGGAGTGAATTGCTGTTGCTGGACACCGTCTATATCTTCAGCCACCAGAACAGCACTGAACAGCTGCACATCTCACCCCAACAGTTACATATGATTTAATCGCTGGGAAAAATCATCGAGGTGTACTCTTTTTCAACCCACTAAACACTTCCCAACATATATTAGGACTGGTGCAATTATATAAACAAACTCCAGCCCTAGAATATTTTGGGATAGTGGGTTAAAAAAAGTCCAGTGCTCCTCAATTTTTTTTCAGCGATGAAATCACTGGGTACCCTTCCTTCTTCCTCAGTATTTCCCTTGTGGCTTCAGAGCGGCTAAAAGACCACAACAGGAAACTGGATCATCAGGAGCTGCTGCTGACATCTAACGTCGACTGAACTGGACTATAGACGCTTCTGGTGGAAACTACCATAGATGTGCGACCATGATATTCCAACCACTTGGCTCACTTTTCAGAAATGGTAATAGTAGGCCCAAAGCAAGACCATAACTTAAAAATTGGGCCTTCACTTAGGATTAGCAGACTGTGAACCTGTGTTCTGCTCAGGCGACCAGTCTGCCCACCTCAGTGTTTGAGGGACGCCAACTCACTTGCGTAAATGCAGGTCCTGAGGTGTGCCTTAGGGAACCCTGAAAAAGGTCTATTTCTAAGGTACTGATTGAACTTGAATCTTGCAAGTACCCTAACCAAGAGCCCACCCTCAAATACATGAATGTCTAAACTTGAATTACCTTTAACTGCACCTATGCACACGTCCTTTCTACGAGCGATACATATATTTTTATAATATAGCGCTGCTTGGATATTGACTTATTCAAATAATCCTGTTTTACTCAATATTTTTGTCGACGCCCTTGTCCGCACAAGACCTAGCCTTCATCACTTGCGCACAGCTACCACTTGATGAGCCAAGAAGGCTACGGCACAACCTGAGTCCAAAGATGGCCAAACATATGTTTTGTGGATTGCAAAAGAATATGGCCTAAATTTCTGACTTTTCCATTATTTCCAGTTTTTCTAAAAAGCTATACATCTCCATGAGATCATAAATGAGAGATATGAAAATATAGAAAAAGGAATACAAAGAAATCAGAGGAATCACTGTGTGTGTAAATAAAAGAATTTAAATTTAGGTGAGTACATGAAGCAACCTATAAAATCATAGCTGCTCATTGCATCTCACCACCACAATACATTTAATATCCATTTATGATTTTTATTTTCAAGACAATATTTCAATTTCTTATTCTTTCTTTTGTATTCTTTCTTCCAGTATCTCTCCTGAAGAACCACGGGTTAAAAACTGTGGGGAAACACGTGTTGAGAGAAATAATTGTACAGAGAGGAAATAAAGAAATATAAATATGTGAATTAATGAAAGCATGTAATTAATGCAAAGAATAAATACCATATATGGAATAATGTCATTGGTGTGATTTATACCAGAAGCGCAACCCATGAAAGTGTTTTTCAAAAAGAAAAGTATCTTGGATGTTTCTTTCTATGCCACTGGTAATGAGTCGGACTGGAGTTGTGGATTTATGTTTAAAGATTTCCAGATTCAGACTAAGCCTGCAGCTATTTCAAACCATGATCTGTAGGTGGGGGGAGATCGTATCTGCCAGAAGACTACCCAAGTATGTTGATTTTCCTATTGCGTTCTTGGTCTCTAGGTTAACTGTAGTTTTCTCCTAGTCATGCATATTTATTCCAAGTACACTAGAAGCGATTGATCCTTTGTGCAGCTTTGTGAACCTGGCAAAGGGATTCCTAGAAACGACATGAATTAATGTCATAGGATTTCAGGGCCCTCTGTATGCTGCACTGTGAACTACCGTTTGAAGGGTTATATACAGCCTCTCCTCAATTGGCAGACGCTGAACCTCTTCATTCCTGTGACATCACAAATTGACAAACCCCCGGTTAGGGCAAAACCTGAAGTTCCCAAGTGTTGCTTTGTCATAGTGGTCTTATCTTTGAGCTTTCTTGTGCTTACTTGTTTCCTGAACCCCTCAGGCTGTTTGTGTTGATCTTCAGCTGTCTTGTGAATTTCTTTTGTTTGTTGTCATGTCCTGCCTCCCAGATGTCTTTAGATGGGTCTCTTGCCGCACAGTGGTCTGTTTTTTTTGCCCTTCTTCTGACCCTATTTGCCTGTGCCACCTGTAATGTTCTCTTTTCTGTGCCACCTTAGTCCTGCTTATTCAATGTATTCAGACTGTAATGTTCCCTGTTATGTGCCACCTTTATCCTGCTTATCCCGTGTATTCTGACTGTAAGGTTCTCTGTTCTGTGCCACCTGTGTCCTGCTTATCCCATATATCCTGACTGTAATGTTCTCTTTTCTGTGCCACCTTCATCCCGCTTATCCCATGTATTCTGACTGTAATGTTCCCTGTTATGTACCACCTTTATCCTGCTTATCCCGTGTATTCTGACTGTAAGGTTCTCTGTTCTGTGCCACCTTCATCCCGCTTATCCCATGTATTCTGACTGTAATGTTCCCTGTTATGTACCACCTTTATCCTGCTTATCCCGTGTATTCTGACTGTAAGGTTCTCTGTTCTGTGCCACCTGTGTCCTGCTTATCCCATGTATGCTGACTGTAATGTTCTCTGTTCTGTGCCATCTTTGTCCCGCTTATCCCATATATCCTGACTGTAATGTTCTGTTTTTCAGCTGCAGAAGTTCAGAAGATGAAGTCGCTTAAAGTTCTAATCCGTATTTGACTCTCTGCATTGGCTGGCCTCCAAGATTTCCTTTGTGGCATTGCACTTTCACTGTTGCCGGTTCCCAGTGGCCTTGTAGAGCCTCTGGTTCAACACTAATCATGCTGGTGGTTGAACTGTCTCCTCCTCATCTTCGTCACCTCTATGGACACTTTGGCACGAATGCAGCCAGCACTCACATAGCAAATATTGTTCAATGCCTCCAGGTGCAATGGCACCAACCCTGTGCCAGGGTTGTGGGGGCATGTGCCTTAAAATCGAGCAGGGCAATGCAGGACAGATAATGCTTGCCCCATCGTGAAGCGGATTGGAGAATGCAAGAATGAGAACAATTGCGTACACGACAATCGACATTTGTAATCACTTTAAAGCACCCACTGTTGTATGTTTCACTGAGAAGGGGCACTCTCTAATATACACACTACAAACAAAGCGTGTGGCACAAGAATCCTGGAATTCGCTCGTGTTTGTGCCCATGCGTTCCCTTGTATGTCCCACCACTATACACGGTGGCCTGTCCCTGAGCTGCTTGCAAAGGGAGCTCTCGCTTCCCGGTCACAGAGAAGCCTGCAGAAAGAACCTACCTTTATGTAAGAACCTACCTTTATGTATTCTAACTTTTCAGTGACTAGCATGAGGACCACGTCTGCCTTACATGGAGCTGCCAGCATATGGATGGCTTCTGCCCCATCACAGACACAGCTTACCATCCTAAAGGTCCAAACAGCGGGGCCTCACCAGCTACTTACGTGATGGTCGCCTCAAAAACTGCCGTGTTAAAGCGTGTCCAGTGAGGACCTCACTACTGGGCACATCGAAGCGATCATGTGTCTCTCGCCGTCACACATTCTGCCTGTAGAGACCCAGCTGCATGCATGTTAGACTCCCCATTACCTGCTGCCTAATTTCACTTGTGCATGCCCTGCCATACTGATCTGCCATGCTTTGCTGCTCGCACTAGGGTCTCTCCATCAGACTGCAAATGAAGATCTCCCTCACACATGTGCAAAGTGATGGTGCCTCAATCTGCTCACTGCCGTGAGGATGTCACTGTTCTGCCTGCTATCGCCCACACATTGTGTCTTTCAAGGAATGTGTCATCACTGTGCCCTGTTATGAGGGTGGCACATTCACACACGGCCTTCTCCCATGCACACAAATCTACATTGGCTGCGTGCATTTTTTTTCAAAGGTTTGTTGTATTGAAAGATCCACTCAATATGGGTTTCGTTTTCAGCATTGTTTCTGCTTTTTACATGACATAGCATCTGTATAAATACACTAGGTCCCGATCCAAAGAGCGGAGGAATCTGCCTCAGGTTTGTAGAAATGCACTCAAACGCCTCCTTGGAGTCCTGCAAAGGTTTCAGTATTGTTCATGCGTTTCCATTTCAAATCTTCACAATGTTGTTGACCTTGGACTTGTTGCCCAAGTGTTTCAGGTGGGTTTGTCGTAAGTGGACAACAGCAGACCTCAACAGCCTGTGAATCATGTGTTTCATGGAGGTTCATAAACTGAGTTCACACCAGCATACCTCAATGGCCTGTGGACCACCTGTTTCATGGAGGTTCGCCATGGGAGTCCACCCCAGCAGACCTCGATGGCCATGGAGGTTCATCATCAGAGTCCACCCGAGCAGACCTCGATGGCCATGGAGGTTCGTCATGGGAGTACACCCGCGCAGACCTCGATGGCCATGGAGGTTCGTCATGGGAATCCACCCCAGCAGACCTCGATGGCCATGGAGGTTCATCATCAGAGTCCACCCGAGCAGACCTCGATGGCCATGGAGGTTCGTCATGGGAGTACACCCGCGCAGACCTCGATGGCCATGGAGGTTTGTCATGGGAGTACACCCGAGCAGACCTTGATGGCCATGGAGGTTCGTCATGGGAATCCACCCAGCAGACCTCGATGGCCATGGAGGTTCATCATCAGAGTCCACCCGAGCAGACCTCGATGGCCATGGAGGTTCGTCATGGGATTACACCCGCGCAGACCTCGATGGCCATGGAGGTTTGTCATGGGAGTACACCCGAGCAGACCTCGATGGCCATGGAGGGTTCGCCATGGGAATCCACCCCAGCAGACCTCGATGGCCATGGAGGTTCGTCATGGGAGTACACCCGCGCAGACCTCGATGGCCATGGAGGTTTGTCATGGGAGTACACCCGAGCAGACCTCGATGGCCATGGAGGTTCGTCATGGGAATCCACCCCAGCAGACCTCGATGGCCATGGAGGTTCATCATCAGAGTCCACCCGAGCAGACCTCGATGGCCATGGAGGTTTGTCATCGGAGTCCGCTCCAGCAGATCTCAGTCTCTCTGGTGTTTCACTGCATGCATTCCCCTCTCACTGCTCCTGCACAGAGTTCAATGGCGCTCCTTGAACACTACCTATGAGCCAGCAAGTTTTTCTCAATGCAGGACATATTGGTCTTCCGTCAATTCATTTTAAATAATCATTGTAAAATATGAATTTTAAAATAAACAATAGCTCAAACTGTTTGTGTAAAATAGTCAAGGTCACACATAGGGGACCTTTGCCAGCAACTTGTTCTGGTACAGAGTCACTGGTTTGTCTCTGATTTGGAATCACTGAGTCTGGTTCACAATCAATGCTTTAAGTTCAGGAGTATCAATCCTAAATGAGGGGCTCCGGTTCAGCTTTCCAGCGCTGGTTCCAGATCTAAATCACTGGTTTGCGTGCAAGGTCACATGTTCTGCGGCTGGGTCTCCATTCTGCTTCCGTGCGCTGAATATCTGGGGATAGAGAAAAGTACAGAAATAACTTGAGAGAACCAACTCTGCATATTCTAAAACCAGCTGCATCCAGGCTGACTGCAACAGGAACCCGTATTAAGGCAATGCCATGGATATGCAATGTATGTAACTGGGCGGCATTCATAAACACACATGAGTACAATGCATGGCCTACTGGAAGTGTTCATCCCATACTGATGCTGTCCTGGTACCCATTGCTCGCCTCACATGGCATTCCTCCAATACATGCTACAGGGCCATGAGGACTGCAGAGGTATAAGGGGTGCAGGGATCTGGCCGCAGCATGGATACAAGCACAGTTTGAATGGCTTCCTGAGGAGCTGCTCGGTTTCCTAGAATTAAAGAGCATTGCCAAAGCCAATAGATGTCAGGTTTCGTGGGATTTGGATGAATGAGATGAAATGAGGATATGATTAACATAAAGTATGGTTTGGGCCTTAACTTTCTGTGCAGAGTGTGGAGAGCTTACCAAGTCAAAATGGAGAATTCCAAAAGGATCAGTGATTGGCCAGAAGTAAAAGAAAGGCATTGCTGGAACATTCTAAACCGCCTTTCATTGTCAGAAGCCCAGCTGGAAGGTCTTATGTTTGAAGCTCTTAAGTTTTAGAAAACTTTAGTTAGGCCCTTGTGCCTAATATTAGTTATTTGGACCAGGAAAGTGTTGGAGATTTTAAAAAGAAACTTAGAAAACGTTCCGGTGAAAGAAAGAAGCAAGCTAAGTGATTTCATTATCTTTTATGGAATTTTATGATTATCAAGCAGGAGTTAAATATCAAAACTATTAATTAACTTGTTCCTGTTTTTTTTGTTTATATAGTAGTTCTTTTTGTTCTTTCAAGAATTTATTTTTGAACTTCTAGAACTGTATTTAAATTAATTGAACTGCGTCACATTTTTTTTGCACCTGGCAAATTGGAGTGTGGAGGTCTGTTATTCATTTTAGCGTCGTGTTTTTTCGGCCGTATAGAAGTTTGAGTACTGTACCTTTTGTCGGTAATAGTGCTTTTCTTAGCGTCGGACTAGCGTTAGAAATCTTACACTGTCTGCGCAAGTGACAGTGTGGTAGCCACGCGACTCCGAGGCGTTATGTTTAATTTACTAACATTCTAACCTGGCACGTGATCTTCACTGGGCTGCCTCTTCAAAGATTAGTCTCCGGAACTGAGGAATTTCTCCTTTCATGTTTGAGCAATTCATATTAAGAAGAGTGGAAGACTATTCCTTTACGCATGCTCCCAAGCCAGTTTCATTTTTGAACTCAATTCCTTGTTCATGTGCGCTTCCATTTTAGAAGGAGTAAACAATATCTTCACGCATGCGCATATTCTGGTAAAAGGAACGCTTCTTTTACGAGCGATCTTCTTTGCAAGCAAAAGATCCAATTAATGAACACTTTTACACATTCAGAAAACAAACAATTTTAAATTGAATAGTTAGAGTGTCATTCTTGGAATTTGTGTTGAAGCTAGACACCAATACAAACTACATGTATAATATTTCCAGCGGGTTGTTTGGGCAAAAGACAGTTGAACTGCTTGAAGACAAACTCCTTAAACTGAGGGAGATTAGCAGTTTTTTGCAAAACCGAATTGAAGAAATCAGTAAGAGCATCTAAGACTCTATTTTTATGTTTTCTTCAGTAGAATTCATACACGTCCTCTACGTTATTCACAGAGGATAATCAGGTATGGTGGCGTGTTTATTTACTAAAATTTATAAAGAGAAGTCAGAGCCAAGGAATTCAAGGGTTAGTGACTAAAGTGAATTGTTGTTATTTTCACCAACAGGTTGGCAGATAAAGAAGCTGAGCAAAACCTGAAGTTTATTATTTTGTCCCATTTTCCCCCTTTCCCTTGGGGGTGCTCTCAACTGAACTGTTTGATACCAGTTAAGAGGTTAGCATCCAAAGGGGACTGCGGGGGTTCAGCAGCTTCCGGGGACATCATCAGATTTGAGAAAGCCTGACAATAGAAGAGCTTTGGCTCTCGCAGAGTATCTTTGGCAATCACTGCCATCACACGCTCTGGTACGTGGCCCACTTGCCCGCCGCTGCGTTCATTTGGGTTTGGGTTGAATTAGGGCGAGTGAGTTACGGTGGGGTGGGTGGATCTAGGTCTGTATGTCGCTAAGGAAAGAGCCACGTTGCAGGGAGCCTCCTGGTAAAGGTTGCATATGAAACCCAAGCAGCTCCTAATGAAGCGACCTTCAGACTTGCATCATCGCGCCTTCATTATGTGAATAGAAAGGTGACCACGTGTTCTAAACAGGTGTAAATGCACCACGACAGAAAAGATTCCATCGTCAAACATAGCTGCTCTATTTTCTATATGCAACACCTGCAAGATTTGTCTCCCTCCAGATTCCGTCCCTATCTACACACTTATGCAATAGTGCTTCTTCACTAGGTATGTGCTGGGAGACCTGTGAGCTGAAACTGAAAGGGGTCAGAGAAACATCAGGGGAAAAGTAGGGGTGCCGGTTGAAAAAAGCTGTCAAAGTAAAGCAAGAAGGGGTTGAAGGGTAGGGCATCTTGGTGGGGGTTGTCAAGAAAAATGGGGGTGTGGAGGAGGTAGGTTTTGCTTATCTTGCATATGGCTGGCCTTGCATAGCAATATCAAGAGACTTTACCAGCCTGACGTAGGTCTTCTCTTATTAGTGCAGTGAAAGTTAAGCCCTGTGGTCACACTATAAAGAGGGCAAAGTATAGGTAAGGGGTTTATAAACCTATGAATCTTAACTCCAGTGGGGTCGGTAGACTGCTGGGATGGAATCACTTGGTGGGGTTAAAAAAAGAAAATAGGCTCTCATGAAGGAAAGATTTCAGATTCCTTTGTCTAGATGACAGTGTGAGGAACCTTAAAAAATGCAAACATATATGTAAATGAACAGAAAAGCAGAGCAAATAACAGGAAAGATTAAACCACAGGATAGTAACCTGGAACAAGGAAGGATCAAAGGCGTACCACCAAACGTTGGAACTGTTTTCGTGACACATTGCATCAGGAAGAGGTTAGTTTCCGCCCTTGGGATTGAATAGGACATCAACATTTGTAATAGATTTTTTCCTGCCACATATTTCTCATCTGATATCCCTATCCCAATGCTGCTGTTCTCTGTAAACCTTTCTGCTGCCAGAGGGGGCAGTGCAGCTCCGCATCAGTTCCGTCCGACACCTCTACTCGCCCGACGCTGGATATGACGGGGCCAGCATTTAGTGTGGCACAATGCCCCGTTACCTCAGTTCTTTGTTTCTGCACACACTGCTCACTAATCAGGAGCATGCTCATCAAACCTCTTAATTTTGAACATTTTGACTGTCAAAAGTCTCCGGTTTCATGCCATGTGCGGGTTGCGGCCGGCAGATGGCTGTCTCAGATCTGCACCAGATCTGCTTGCACTGCTTGGGTGAGGACCATGACACCCAGTATTACAGGTCATGTCAGTCCATACACCCGAAGGCTCTACAGGAACCGACAGCGAACATCTCTGCACGTGAAGGACGGGGAAGATCTCTGCATGTGAAGGATAATCAGAAGAGGTCACGCTCCCAGAGTGAGTCCTCTCATTGCCACCCTTCTTCCTCCTCAAAGAAAAAGAGCCAACCCTCCTGGGGATCGCCTGAGCGGCCGGCACAGGTGACTTTTCCAACCCAGTCCTCCACGCCGGAGGAATGGAAGAACTTCCTCCTGAAGATGCTTGAGGCATGGGCAGCTCTGGCTCCGGCCCTGGTGCCTGTGGCGCATGCAACAGCGCCGTCAGCTTCCGCGCTGAGCCCCTGCGACCAACAGTTCTGCAACCGAAAGGATACCCTCAGAAGAACACTCCTTCACGCCTAAGGGCTCGGGCCTGAACCGGAAGGAGAGCAAGTTTTCTCAAGGCTGCCAGGCCCCAACCTAGGGGGGGTGCAGTGCCAGCAACGCTGATCAGCGTCATGGACCCCGCAGCTCTACGGGAATACATTGTGCGCCCGAGGGATGCCTTTATGTCTAAGATGTATGACATCTACAAGGAAGGCGACCAGGTCCCTTTTGGGCTGGAACCCATGGATCCCAGAGAGGCGAGAGACTTTCCGAGGAATCCTATGGGGAGGTGAGGATGTGCTGGACCTGACGGAAGACCTGCAAGGATCCAGCAGCCTAAACACTTCCCCCGAGTTGAACATTTTCACAGTTCCCACCCCAGATACGCCTGAGGCCGCCTTCCTGGGCCTGATTTCTAAGGTGGTCGATACTCTGGGGCTTCCTGCTCATCCAGGTTTAATACTAACTGTGACATTCTGGATGATGCCTCAAAGAAGGGAACACACCTGCCATTTAATGTGGCAGTGGGGGACCCGGCATTGGAACTGTTGGAAAAACGTGCATCTGTTTCGGCAGTGGACCACGGACCTGGCGAGGAAGCACTGTCCTGGTCCGTCAGACCCAGTTTTCATTTCCGTCCATGCTCCACCTCAAAGCTTGGTGGGTCATGCTGCGACAGCTAGCCTGAAAACTGCTACCTTTCCGTCCCTTCCACCAGCGAGGGGGTAGTAAGAGGTTTGACGCGTAAGGCAGGAAGGTGTTTGCGTCAGGCAGTCTAGCACTGTGGGCCATGAGCGTCTCTTGTGCCATGGTGAAATTCTCCTTCTGTCTCTAGTCATCAGTAGCCAATGCGGCGGAGTATGTCGCAGAGGTAGCGATTAGGGTTGGATTTCTGTCCTTGGTCTCGGGCGGCATGCAAGCAGCACAACAGATGCTGCAATCTAGGCTGGACACAGCAGACTCCATGGCAGGTCCATGGCCAATAGCATGGTGGTCAGGTGCCATTCTTGGCTACGGACATCCGGCTTTGCGGCCAATATTCAGACAAGGCTGTTTGCCTTTTGACAGGACCTTTTTGGAGCTTTTAGGGCTTGCAGTCCAGCATCCTTCCACGCAGTGCTAGTCTCATGACAGGGCCCCCCAACCCCTTCCAGCCTTTGCCCAGAAGGGCTGTGGACCACCTGCCCCTTACTGTGAGGTAGTGGAAAGGGTACCCAGTGGGGAGGTGTTGCACTGACTTCTGTCCCCTCCCCTCCGCTCCCTAGGGCGCCAAACCTCAGTTTCATGCTTCGTCACCGATGGGAGGGAGGTGTTCCTTGTTCAGCACGGAATGATCAGTGAACCTGTCTGACGCTTGGTATTTACAGGTCATTTGTATTGGCTCCCGCTTCTCCAGCGCCCACCGGACCATGGTCCTCTGTCCACCTCTTTGTCTAAGGATGGGAGCAAGCTACGACCATCAAATAATAACGCATTCCTAGTGAAGTCTTTGTCAAAATAAAAAGGCCTATACTAATAAACCTATTGCCAATCATTATTTCACATTCAAAATGGCTTTCCCTCGTTCGGGCTCAGTCCCCTTTAAATACAATGTTCACAATGGGTCTCCCTCGTTTGGGCTTGGTCCTCTTTGTTTCAAGAATCAAAGACTTTTGATTGTGTGAAGGGTTTTGCTTAAACCGTTGCAGGACCACTTTGATTCACTTCATTCCTTATTCTCGTTCTTTTACTTTCTTTTCTGCCACTTCTTTGCTGGATACCTCACAGAGACCTACGATTGAGCACACTCGCAGGGCCAGGCCACTCTGTTACTGGTATTTTATCTTTCTTCGAGTTCAAACATCCATCAGCAATTAAGCTTTCCTCGCGTCTTTCCTAACACATGTTACCAATCTTCGTACTTGTTCTGTTTAGATAATGTTGCAACTTGCAACCTTGACTTCAACACAGACCGGTCTAGCATCGGTCTCTCCAACGCACTGGCTGTGTTGATCTCTTTTGCGCTGCTTTGTTCTTGTAGCCAAGGAGGGTACCACAGCGGCTGCTGTGCCTCCTCGACCAGCCATGTAGGAGGGCCCCCATTATCTCCGAAACACAATGCAGGATTCTTTAGTCTGGTTTTCCTGGCTTTACGCTCTTTAATCTGAAGGATTTTGAAAAGTCAGTTTCATGCCGGAAATGCCAACAGTATCTCCCTACTTGCGCACCCTTCTAGGTTTGCCGTCTTTCTCCCCTCGTTCAGATGCCATCCGGAAAATGCTATTCCTTCATGTGCTTTGCCTCGCTCAATGTGCTCTTGTGCTCCGCCTTTTATCTGTGTGGGGAAGTTTAATGGAAGTCAGGTGTGAGTAGTTACCAGTAATTGTCTGACCTTGCCTGACCATAGTAGTGGGACATGTCAGGTACAATGCTCAGGTGTGAGTCTGTTTTCTCCCAGAGCGGGCTGTCCGTGTGAAAGTACAAATAAACATAAATACAAAGTGTTTGTGAAGGGAAAAGGGGGTGGTGGGTAGAGATCCCAAGTACCTTACCGTGTAGGATGTGGTAAAGTTGTTACTTGGGAAGAGGATACTGCTTCTCGCCATCAGGTGTCCCACTCCCCAAAGACCCGTCACCCAGGTAATCCTCCCTTACTCGTCCACCCCCGGGTGTGGATTCAAAGGCGATGGCCGTGCCACCTAAGAGGCCGGCCCCTGGGGACTAGCAGGTGAGACACCTTCTGATTTCTCACAGGTTCGTAGTGGGCCAACAGCATCACCAATTCAAGGTCCTGCCGTTCGATCTTGTGTCGGCCCCCAGGGGTTTAATAAAACTGCTGCCACCTCGAGAAGGAGGGCATCCATGTCTTTAACTACCTGGACTTCTGGCTCGTCCGAGCTCGCTCACCGGATCTAGTGTCGGAGCATCTGCTCCGCACATGCACTCTTTTGCACAGTTTGGGCTTTCCCTGAAATTCATAACGTTTCAGGTTCTGCTGACCCAGTCTCTCCGATGTATCGGGGCAATCTTCGATACTCGCTTGGTCAAGGATCTCCCGGTTAAAACATTATTTCGAAAAAACTAATCTCGGTTAAACGGCATAGCACCGGGCTTTCCCGCCCAAGGAGCACATGGCAAACATCTTTCAGATGGGCAATGTCCTCCAATCACAGAAACAAGTCTGTGCCTTGGCTTTCCTGCGCCTTCTGGGCCTCATGGCCTCCTGCATTCTACAGGACTCGAGCCAGGTGGCCAAGGATCTCGCGTGGTGGGCCGTGTTGGACAATCAATTTGTAGAGGCATGTTGTTTTGTTAGTCTTGGCCCCAGGTGATGATGGTCACAGACTCATCTCTGACTACCTGGGGTGGTCACCTGTCAGACCGGACAGTGAGTGGACTGTGGTTTCCCACAGAGTCTCTGGAACACATCAACTTGGGGGCAATCAGGCTGGCCATGGTCACATTCCTCCCCTCTGTGAAACGCAAGACTGTTCCGATTCTGGCGAACAACACATTGGCCATACACTATCTAAACAAACGAGGTGGTATAGGGTCCTTGCCTCTGTGCAGACAAGCAATGAGACTGCGGTTCTGGTCTATAAAGAACATTGTCTCTCTGGCGGGGGCTCATCTGGCCGGCAGAGAGAATGTCACAGCGGAAGCCTTAGGCAGACAGACTTCGGCCTCCCACGAGTAGGAGCTCTGTCAGGAAGTTCTGGTGGAGAGCTTCTTTTTTGAGGAAATTCTTCAAGTGGACCTCTTCTCTTACAGTGCCAATGAAGTGTGAATTGTTCTGCTCCAGGGAATTTCCTTGTCGGGGAGCTTTGGGGGACGCTCTGATAGTAGAGTGCACTTTCGACCTTCCGAATGCATTCCCGCCGATCCATTTAATTCCGCTGGTTGTCAGGAGATTGCGCCTGTTTGGAATCGCAATGATCCTGATCGCCACAGACTGGGCCCAGGGAACTTGGTATCCGGACTTGCTAGACATGTCCATCTGCCCTCCCTAGCGCCTTCCGAGGAGAGTGGTCTAGTCACCCAATCGCAGGGGTGGGTCCTCCATGCAAACCTCAGCAGCCTGAACCTTCATGCTTGGTACTGTGAGGCTGCGATATAAGAAGTGTCAGATGGCGTCCTTGATGTGCTCCTTTTAGCTCGAACTCCCACTACAAAATCCATGTATTCCTGGAGGTGGCGTCCATTTTGGATTTGGTGATGGGAGTAGTACCTGAAGCCTTTAACCTGTCCTCTGTGCTGGATTTTGTACTTTGCTTGGCCCAAGCGGGTCTGCAGATTGGCACTGTGAATGGTTACCTCGCCGCTATTTCTGTGTTCAAGAGATCCCCAGAACAGGGCTTTTCTAATGGATTGTGTCCTCTCACGGATTTCTCATCTTTAATATACCAATATCCTGCTTGCAACTTCGAAAACATTTCAACAGCAGAGGGGTGCAGCCCTTCAGCGACTTCCATCGCTGAATTAGCTATTGGTATAAATAGCACGCACCACGCCTGTTGCTTCATTTCTGTTTTTCCCATGCACAGGAGACTTCGAACAGTTTGATTGCCTCCGCGATTATGCTATTGCGTAGTTTAAGTTTTCGAGATGTCGACTCAGAAAACTGGTTTTAAGAGATGTGCGACCTGTGATTCGCAAATGTTGATTACATGGAATTACATGAGAAATGCCTCAGTTGCCTTTTGGTGGAAAATAAGGTTGACAATTGCGGGTCATCCTATCCATGACCAGCAAGGCCTTGAAGGAGAGGAAGGCAAAACTCACTGTCGGTCGGTCCTCGTCTAAATCTCCTTTGTCCACCCCCTCGAAAAGGAGATGGTCTGAAGAAAAAAGCTTGCCGGACGTTTCTCCTCGGAGAAGCGCTCAAAACACTGGAAGTGCTCCAGAAGTGATTCATGTCACTCTTTGCCCTCATCTCAACGAAAACCGAAGAAGAGGCGCCATCGTGAGTCATCATCAGACTCCATGCCTGACAGGAAAAAGGTAAGCTCTGAGTAAGTGTGCCTCTAAAGCAGATTGGGAGGGATGATTTCTCCAAATGATGGAGGTGTGCTCAAACGTGCCCTCTACCCCCTGTTCTTCAAAAGAACCAAAGAGAACTTCTGAACCCATCGTGCCTCACAAGACACGTGTCTTGGGGAAGAGAGTTTTCTCTGCTGTAAGTGTGGCGCTGAAGGTTAAAAGTGCCTCTTGGCTGGTTCTCCACCTATTTTCTGGTTCCCAAGAAAGACGAGGACTGCAACCCATCTTGGACTTGAGACGCTTGAACAAGTTCCTCAGGAAGGGCGACAGATTAAAGATGGTCACTCTATCGCAGACCCTTCAGCTCCAGGATTGGATGGTGTTACTCATCTTCAGGATGCTTACTTTTGTGTGCGTATACATCCCAAGCACAAGGAAGTACCTGAGGTTCCCCATATGCAGGTATCGTTGATACTACACTAGAAGATTCCCAATGTTAGCCTATTATGGAACTTAGAAGCTATAGAGTAAGACTATAAGGGTAGCCTATTGTTCTAGATAATCCCCAAGATCTTAAGGCAGCCTGGATGCCACGCTTAGAAGACGGTGTAAGATAACCAGTCTATTTTGCACTTTGAGTGTAGACCTGTCCATAGTGCCTAGAATAACATACAAAGATAGCTTGTCTTCCTCACACAGACGAACGGATCACACAGCGAGATCAAAGGTAAGCTCCATCTGATCTTAAGGGATGTATAAATGCACCACTTTGGTGGACATCTGACGCAGGTACGATTTATACATCCACACACTTTAGAATGCAGCTACGACTACAACAAATTTGTTCTACATGGACACGTAATGATTCATCCTTATACCAGACTTGCCTCAACAACTCTGCCATTAGAATACAGTGCCAACCTATGGCAATGTTCAGTCTAGCTGGGCACACATAGTCCCTTGCACTATGGCTCTATCATGAGTTCCCTCAGCACCTGCCCACATGCCTGACCTCGTGGGTTGCTTACTGGATCCTAGCCAACCCACCTAATTCCTAATTCTCACCAAATGCACACACGCACTTTAAGCCTTTTCTGAGATGTTTTACAATACAATAGGCAGCACTCACTTTCAGTTTCGAGTACTGCTTTCTGGGCTGATCTCGGCCCAAAGGTCTTCACCAAGTTGATGGCGGTGGTGACAGTGAATCTGAGGAGGGGAGGGATTCCTATTTTTCCCTGCCTAGACGATTGGCTGATCAGAGCTTCTCCCGAACAAGCTCTGGAACATCTAAACAGCACCTGTCACTCTCTCCACAAACTGGGCATCTCCCTCAATTTGAAGAAGTCCCAGGTGACACCTTCCCAAAAGCTGCAATTCATTGGAGCGATCTTGGACTATTCCCGGGTTAACGCTTTGTCCCAGTGTTGCGGGCTTAGCATATTTTGCAGATGGTGGAAAAGTTCCAAAATGCCCAATATCTACCGGTCTTCAATTTTCTGATGTTGCTCTGCCTCATGGTATCCTGTGTTTCCTGGTGCCAGAGGCCTGCTTGAGGATGAGGTCCCTCCAGTGAGCCCTCACATCCCAATGGCCACCGTTATCTGGAAGGATGACAAATGTCCTTCAGGTTCCGAGCAAGGTTGCACAGGATTTCCTGTGGTTGTCCTGCAAAGAGAATGTGATGATAGGGGAACCTTTTTGGCAACGTTGGCCGGAGATAGTCAGCGGTCGTTGGACTCCAGCAGAATCCAAACAACACATAAACCTTTTAGATTTGAGGCCAATCAGACTAGTGCTGATGGCCTTTTTGCCTTCTGTACGAGGGACGAACTTCCTGATAATGACGGACAACACAGTGGCTATGCATTACCTCAACAAGAGAGGTGGTGTAGGGTCACTATCACTGTGGGCATTTCAAGAAGTTGTCTTTCTGTCGGCCGTTCACCTAGCCGGACAAGAGAATACAACGGCGGATGCTATGAGCAGGCAGAGCAGTGTCTCCCATGAGCAGGAGTTAGCTCAGGAAGTCCTTCTAGAAATTTTCGTCCTTTGGGGAACCCCTCGAGTGGGTCTGTTTGCATCCAGTATCAACAGGAAGTGTGACCTGTTCCGGGGAATTTTCTGAGAGGAGCACTAGTGGATGCATTTTTGGTGGACTGGTATTTTCTACTACTATACGCGTTTTCTCCGGTCCCCGTCATTCCTCATGTCATCAGAAGGTTGAGGAAGTTTGGGAAAGCCATGATCCTGATTGCTCCAGATTGGGCCAGGAGGACGTGGTATCCAGAGCTTTTGAACATGTCCATCTGCCCTCCGATCCGTCTTCCCCAGAGAGCAAACCTACTCTCACAAACCTTCACCCAGGAATCAGAAACCTGACCCTTTGTGCCCGGTTTCTGCGATATTAAGATACAAAGACTGGGATCTCCCTGAAGACATATTGGAGGTGTTGCTTTCGGCCCGGCGGCCAGCAACAAAAGCTCTATACTGCTGCTGTTGTTGGAACACATTTTACAGATGGTGTAGAGCAAAGGATATTGGCCCTTTCACGTGTGACACTTCTAACGTGTTATTTTTTCTGTTACATCTGGCCCACCAGGGGCTACACATGTCTACTGCCAAAGGTTAATCTCTTTTCATGCGCACGCCAGAACAAGGTTCTTACTTTAAGGTTCCCATTGTTATACAGTTCCTCATAGGACTAACAAATATCTTCCCACCGGTTCCTTTCATAGTTCCGTCTTGGGATCTTAACTTGGTTTCAAACTTCCTAATGGGAGCCCCATTTGAGCCTCTCCATTCCTTCCTGCTTAGGTTATTGACTCTAAAAACTATTTTTCTAATGGCTATCACTTCTGCCTGCAGAGTGAGTGAGCTTCAGGCTTTTTTGTGCAAACCTCCCTGCAACATTTTTTCCAAGGAGGAGGTTGTTTTGAGGGTTTGCCCCTCCTTCCTTCCTAACCGAACAAAACGGTTTGTTCGGTCATTGGTTTGGCTTTTTACCCACCTTCTCATCCTTCCAAGGATGAAGAGAGGTTACAATGATTAGATCCTAAAAAGAGCTTTAAGCCTCTAGATAAGCAGACTAGCTAACATTAGACAAGACAACCATCTTTTTGTTGGTTATGCTGGACATAGATTAAGGCAGGCTATGACCAAAACCGACTTTGTCACGATGGATCATTCTGAGCATCTCAGAATGCTATTCATTGGCCAGTAAGGATGTCCCTAATAATTTAAAGGGTGTGGCGGGCAACCACTTCAGCCCTACAAAGAGGTTTACCAGTGCAGGATATCTGTAATGCTGCAACCTGGTCCTCGTTGCACACCTTCTCAAAGCATTACTGCCTAGATTCCTTGGCAGGACGTTATGTTTGGGACAGTAGCTATTCACAGCATAAACCAATAACAAAATTAATTAATTCCCACCTCCATTTACAAACTGCTATGGGAGTCGATCAAAGATGAGGAATCTGTGGGAAGACTCGATCCATTAGAAGAACAGATTACTTACCCCATGTAATGTTCTTTCTACTGGATGTTTATCCCACAGATTCTTCATCACCCTCCCAGCCTATGATCGTAGGTGAATTTTGCTGAATTAGATCTTTCTCTCTTTCAACGTCTATGGGTTTCTGAGTCCTCAAGGTGGCTGTGTAAGATGGACTGGGGCAACTGAAACGGAGGCAACAGGTGCAGTCCGTGCTATTTATACCAATGTCATTGTCACATCCAAGTGCTCGGATGGAAGCCGCCGTGGGACCTCGATTCGACGCACGTCACTTTCTGCTGTTGACAAGTGTCCGAAGCTGCTAGCATGATATCGGTATATCAAAGATGAGGACCATCCGGTAGAAAACTTTCCGAGGGGTACGTAATTTGTTCGGTTTTGTTAGTTTTTCACAGTCTCCACTGTTATGCAGTTCCAGAGGTTGTGTAACCAGTTTACTTCCCTGCCAATTCGTGGTTCCGGTTTAGGATTTTAATTTAGTTTTAACATTTCTTATGGGTGCTCTATTTGAGCCCCTACATTCCTGTTCTATTAAATTGCTCACCCCTGAAGGTGATATTCCCAGTTGGCATTACTTCCGCGAGATGGGTGAGTGAAGTCCAGGCACTGTCTATTTTACCTCCCCATTTGTTTTTTTCCAAAGAGAAAGTGACATTGAGAGTGAGAACCTCCTTTCTGCAAAAAGTGGTCTTGGATTTCCATCTCCCTCAGAAGATACCATTTCCTGTGTTTTTCTTCTTCTTTTCACCTGTCTCTCCCTTCCAAGGAAGAGGAACGATTTCATTGGCTGGACCCAGTACGGGCACTGACGTTCTACCTCTCTCGTAATAGCGAGGCTAGGAAGGATGACCAGCTTTACGTTGGGTACGCTGCTGCTCATGCTGGCAGGGCTATCACCAAATAAACCCAGTCCAAGTGGATAATTCTCTGTATTTCCGAATGCTATGATCTGGCTGGAAAGGATTCTACCAGAGAAGTGGCTGTGGCAGCAGAGGGGAGTCCCTGATCTGGACATTTGCCAGGTGGCCACATGGGCATTGGTGCACATGTCTGCTAAGCATTACTGCTTGGATTCCCTTACGAGCCACTGTGCTGCAATATTTGCTATCCCCGACGTCCTATCTGGCACGGGGTGAATAGAAGTGTTGGATGGAACCGACACAAAGCCACGCTGCACCCCCTGGTGGCAGAAAGGTTTCGGGAGAACAGCTGCCCTGGAAAAGGGATATCGTAGATGAGGAATCTGTGGCAGGGACATTCATCGGAAAGAACATTACCAAGAGGTAAGTAATTTCTTCTTTTGGCTGAAAAATCCAGAGTCTCCAGCAAAAGCTGTGAGAGTTGGTCCGTATGGTCAAAGGTTCTGATCAACACAGCAATAACATGGAAGTGAGAACTTACAGAAGCTGGAATTGCTCAGCAGACACATATACTGGCAGAAATGCAGCTCCCAACCAATGACCGAGCAAACCGTTTTTTTCATCAGGGACACAACAATGGTGGCCGAGCTGGGATGCTAACGAGGAATGTTTCCAGCAGAGGGAATATGGGGCATGGGTTTTGCAGGGACATAAAATGATTGACCGTGGTTAAAACCAGCCAACAATGCATTCGAGCAGCTTGGAAGCATAGCCAAAGGTTGCGAGACATTTACGCCGACCAATTGCATCTGGTTTATAGAGAAGTGGACGAAGCGTGACCTACGGACTGACTATGTTTAAAATGAGAATTGTAAAGAAATATACAATTGTAATATGCTTAAGCAGTCTTTATTCCTTTTTAAAATGTGTGACAAACCAAAAATTCAGGATGAAGAAATAAGGCCATGAGAAATCTGAGATTATGAAAGTAGAATAAAAACATGAGGCTGCAGCGGTACAGAGGAAGTCTCAAAGCAATGAAGCTTTAAACGAGGACATTGTTCAGGGTATTAACTGCAGAGGCCTCAAGAATGTCTGAAAATAAGTAGGAAACTGAATTAACCAATAATTCCACAAAGGGAGGGGGATGAAGTTGCTAGATAGTACATGGAATGAGGGTGTTCTACAGGGAAATGGGTACAGGGACACAGTCTCTCCTCCGGGTGCCCCGCTCCCCATGGACCCTTCACCTAGGTGATCCTCCCGCACTGGTCTACCCCCAGGAACTGTATCCTGGCCACCTCGATGACAGTTCCCCGGGGACTGAGCAGGGGGACACTCTTTGGTGCTCCTCAACAGTAGGACGATCTTCACAAGAGCTTTCATAGACCACCCATGCTCTACGCACAGGGCTCCTCGTGCCCACAGCAGTTACAAACTATTTGTATTTTTTTTAAATTATTTTTATTTATTTGGCAAACGTGTCCTAGTACAGCGGGTTACATATGGCTTTCAAAACAAGCATGAGGACAGACAGTTGTGGGGCATCCAACGTACCTACATTACACTTCTCTATGGAGACATTTGAATAGTGGTTTTACCTTGTATCAGTTGTTTGTTTACACCCTATGGGGAAGGTTAGACAGGTATGTATGAAACTCCGACCATATATTGCTGGGGCGAGACATGGGGGCAGTAGTGAATTAACATACTGTTCCTTGCAGCCCTGGGCCCAGGTTAGTGGGACATGGGGTGGGGGGTAGTGAGTTAACATACTGTTCCTCGCAGCCCTGGGCCCAGGTTAGTGGGACACGGGGGGGCAGGGGGTAGTGAGTTAACCTACTGTTCCTCGCAGCCCTGGGCCCAGGTTAGTGGGACAGGGGGGGTAGTGAGTTAACCTACTGTTCCTCGCAGCCCTGGGCCCAGGTTAGTGGGACATGGGGGAGGGGGGTTAGTGAGTTAACATACTGTTCCTTGCAGCCCTGGGCCCAGGTTATTGGGACATGGGGGGGGGGGGTAGTGAGTTAGCATACTGTTCCTCGCAGCCCTGGGCCCAGGTTAGTGGGACATGGGGGTGGGGGGTTAGTGAGTTGGCATACTGTTCCTCGCAGCCCTGGGCCCAGGTAAGTGGGACATGGGGTGGGGGGGTAGTGAGTTAACATACTGTTCCTCGCAGCCCTGGTTCCAGGTTAGGGGGACAGGGGGGGGTAGTGAGTTAACATACTGTTCCTCGCAGCCCTGGGCCCAGGTTAGTGCATCCATCCATGCTTTGTTGTTGGGCTGTGCAGATTGTTTCCATCCTAGCAGTAGGCATCTCTTGCTGATCATACAACCTATATTTACAAATGCACTATTTTTCTTGTTTGTGAGATTGTCCCATACACCAAACGGTACTCCTAGAGGGGAGCTGTCGAGAGGGGTGTCCAGAACATCGGAGAGAGTTTTTAATGCATTGTCGCAGAAATACTAGTCGAACGCAAGACCAGAACATGTGAATTTGATCGGCTGGGTTAGACTGGCATCTAGGGCAAAGGTGCTCTGGCCCTGAGAAATGCTGCTGTTTTTGGGGAGTGTAATATTCTGTAAAACAATTTATATTGCATGCATCGAAATCTGAAATTTAAGGAGACGGGTTTAGTGTGTGCACACATGCGTTTCCATTGGGCATCAGATAAATCCACGCCCAGGTTGTTGGACCAACTATTTTGTGCCCTTGAAGTGCAGTAAGATTGTCTGTTCATGAGCATTTTGTAATAGTGTTGACAATATTCTGCGGGTGCCACTAGAGTTAGCTATGTAGATCACCTCTTCGGTTTCAAGGGGCTCTGATGGGAAGCATGGCCACAGTGATTGTACCGCGCTCGTATCCTGCAGTAGTTCTAACCCCAAGCCTTTGTGTTCCCCCTGCCATGTTTGTGGTGTGATGAATTTCCTATCTGGGAACAGGTCAGCAAGCGCTCTATAGCCTAGCCTCTCCCAATGTGATCAGTGTGGTGTCCCAGGTAGGGCCCAACCCGGTGAATCGCCATAGCTGAAGCCATTCCTCAGTATTTCCTGATAGAATGTGGCGCCAGGCCAGTAACTTGGAGAAGACTGGATCGTACAGGCAGTCATCTTTGTATGTGTGGTTCATGACGAGTGTTTTGAGGTCTGATTCGCCGGTTGCTAGGTGTTCAAGTTAGACATGAGGTGGTTGTTGACTTTCTCCATACCAGTAGGAGACATATTGGGCCTGTGCAGCTACCCGGTATTGTTTGAGGCTGGGGGCCGCAAAATCCCCCTTGTCGTATGGCAGAGTCATGTCCAACCATTTCCTCTGGACCGCCCCGAGTGCCATAGGAATTGTGCAGAGAGTCTGTGTAGTTTGGAAAAGGGCTCTCCCAGCCAGACCGGGACATTGGCAAATATGTATAGGAGTATTGGCACCAACCCCATCTTCACCAAGGACCATTGCCATTGGGAGTGGGAGCCATCTGGTCAACTTGCTCTCCACATAGTCCTCCGTTGCCCCGTAGTTCTCTTTCAAGAGAGATGGTTTCCCCCCAGATACCTTCACTGCTAGGTATTTAATCGCGTTAGACCAGCAGAGGGGATATATGCCCCTCGGTTTCTTGATGCTTCTGGTGAGTGGGAATATTTCTGATTTCATATCCTATCGTTTGGTATAATTATTTTGGAAACCCGGTGAAGCCTCTCAAGTGAATCACATCTCGAAGGATAGGATCAAGGTTTCTCTGAGTGTCCCTTGCCTATAGCAAGGCAACGTCTGCATATAGTGATACTATCTCGGGCTGGCCCCTGAGACAGATTCCCCGATGACCGTGACTGGCATGGATCATGTCGGCCATTGATTCGATGGCCAGAGCGAAGAGGATCGGAGAGTTGGCAGCCCTGCCGTGTGCCCCTACTTAGACCAAAGGGTAAAGATTTATAAGAGTTGACTTAGACACTGGCTGTGAAGCATGTGTATAGGAGTTTAATATAGCGAAGCATTTCCGGGCCAATTCACATTTTTTCAAGAACCACCCATAGATACGCCCACGAAACCATGTCGAACGCTTTCTGGGCTTCGAGTATCACCGCCTCCGCCGCCGGGTCTTTTCTTGCCATCACATCAAATAGACGCCAAGTATTCAGCGATATTGACCTGCCCGGGACAAAGCCCCCCTCGTCACTGTGTATAATGTGGGATATCGGAGGGCAAAGCGGGTTTGCGAGTGCCTTGGCATACATTTTAGTGTCCACATTCATAAGGGAAAGGGGTCTATAAGAACTGCATTTGTTACTGAGCTTGTCCGGTTTGATGGAGGATGGTTATAGTAGCATCGCGCAAAGGAAGTAGGCAGGATGGCCCCATGTAGCTCTTCCACCCATACCTCAAGAAGGTGCGGAGCAAGTAGGTCTGCATGCTCATGATAGGATTCAGATGGGAGGCCATCCGGGGCCTTGCCCTTTGGCAGGTTGGAAACCACTGTAAGTATCTCTTCCATCGACAGGGGGGCCTCGAGATCCTCCCTGGTCTGGGCATTCAGGCACGATAAGGGGATCTCTTCGAGGAGGGAATGTACGCCTTGTGCATCATGCTGTTGCTCAGCAGCGTATAGGGAACTATAGAAGTCAGAGAAAACTTTTAGAATTTCCTGGTCTGACCATTGGGGATTTCCCAGTGTATCTGTAATACAGTCCACCTGGGTGCGCTCGCGCTCTGATTTGGTTAATCTGGCTAGTGTCCTGCCCGGCCTTTCCCCCTCCCCATATTTCCTAGCTGTTTGTGTATGCGAGACGTAGCTCACCTCCCTGAGGGCATGCACGTCGAATTGCTCCAATTCTGAGCATATCGGTGCTAGAACCTGTGGGTTTGAATGGTCAGAGTATTCCTGTTCTAGGGATTTGGGCTTGGATTTGCAGGGCTGAAGGTCGCTCCTTAGTTATTCGGACCCCAGTTTCTCAAGAGATTGACATTCCTTGGATGTAAACCTTGAAGGCCCTCCAAAGTACACCATTGGTGGTTGCTCCTGTCTCATTACAGGAAAAGTATGTCTCTGAGTAGATCTCCGCCTTGAATACTACATCGTAGAGAGCTTCAGATTTGAAACGCCTGGCGCTAGCTAACTCAGGGGGCCTTTCTGTTTGAAGGGTCAGTACCTTTGGGAGTGGTCGGAAAGGCTGCGGGATGGTATTGCAGCGTTTACTACTCTGCTCATCAACGAGCCAGAGGTCAGGTACATGTCTATAGGTGAAGAACTGTTGTGCACTGATGAGTAGAACGTTTATGGTCACTTGTGGGTGTAGTGTTTGCCATGTGACCCTCAGTTCCAATTATTCCATGTATGCCTGGAGTTTCCAAGCTGCCTGCGACTGCGGTCTGGGGCCACGCCAGTCCTGTCTATAGTCTGATCTAGGATTAGATTCATGGCTCCTCAGTCCCCACACAGGATAGGAATCCCAATGTAACCAGTGAGAATTGATGCTACTTCAAAGAATTCAGGGGAGTCGATGTTGGGCCATAGGTGTTGACCAGTTGCAACTCGATTCCATTCATGAAGCAGAGCAGGGTAACATAGTGGCCCCCGGTGTCCAGGTACTACTTTATTTAAGCAGATTTCACAGATTTGCGAATTAGTGTCATGACCATCCTAGATTGGGTTGAGTACGAGGTGAAAAACCTATTTGCCCCCCATGTCGCTGCAGCGCCCATGGACGCCCGCTCTCTCCTTGGTGTTTCCTGTAGGAGAAGAAACTTTACCCCATGCCTATTCACATAAGCCATGATCTTACGTGATTTTGTGGTTCCCCATCCCTCTAACATTCCAATTCATCACTTTCAATTCCATTGTAGTAGATATATCATTTTTGGTGGGCGCCCCACTAATCCCTGATTACTAGTTCTGTCTTTACAAATTAGACCATTCCCAACCTTGTACTCTTCTGCCAAATAATTTTCTCACTTTTCTCTCCAACCCGTCTAAACTGGCACTTAAACTTTTAAATGGCCCTGGTAATAACACAGATGCCAAACCCCTCCCTTCCTTCCTCCCACCCAACCTCACTACCCCCTTCAACCTAGCAGTGTGAATTCCCTCACCTTCCCCCACCCGTGGCCTACCCCAACATTGCCACCTTTTCCAACCTTGACTCAACATTGATTTAGCAGCTGCTACGGGGCTAACTACTGCCACTTCAGTCCGCACCACATATTCGTTGCTGGATCACATATTTAAATGTACATGTGGCGGCGGTAGATTACACCGCAGATGCTATGTGCTCATCAGAGAATTAAGGATAGCTGATAGTGCAGTGTTGGCCAGTTCCCGTCAAACCGGCGGTGGATTGTCCTCATCAACTTACCAACGGTCCAAGATCGGTAATCTGAGCATCTATACATTTTACAGCCTCATCCGGAACCGTAAAAAAATTAATTTTGCCTCAGAACTGGAATCTCAGACTGGCAGGAAACAACATTGCATACTGGATGTCGCGGGCCCGCAGCAATTGCTTGACACCGATAAACTGACGCATCTCGTGCTGAGCCGAGAGTGAGAAATCTGGAGAAATCCGTATTGTCTGGGAGCCCAGTCATAGTTCCTTTTTTTTTTCCCTTGGCGAGGCGCAGAAGATGGTTTCTGTCATGGAAACATAGGATCTTCGCGATGATGGGTCTAGGGATATCGCCAGGTTTTGGTATTGGTGCGAGTGCCCGGTTGGCACCCTCAAACCGCAAAAAAGGGGGAGCGCACCGGTGCTCCGAGTAGATCTTTAAGTAGGTTTTCCACTGCCTGTCCCATGCCCCCAGACAGTGCATTCTTGGGCACCCCCACAATTCTGATGTTATTCCTCCTGGAGCGCGATTCAAGGTCGTCACATTTGGTTTTCACAACTTTTATGTCCTTTGCCAGGATTGCCACAGTGTTTTGGAGGCCTTGCAGAGTGTCTTCTTTGGCCCCAACCCTCCTCTGTGAGGCGCACGGCTTCCTTAGCAAGCTGTGATCTCATGGATGCCACGTTGGCCTTTGTCATTGAACTTCTCGTGGACAGCCGCAATGGTCTTGGCTTCCATCATGTGAGCAACGTCCGGAGGAGGATTCATACTTAGTTGCATTGGTTCCAGGTGAGAGCTAGTTTAGGGCTTGTGGCCCTCATGACGAGTAACTTTGGTGAATATTTCCATGGCCCCTGTCTTCTGCCTGCGATTCTAGACATGGCGGAGATGGTACCAGGATCTCAAGCAGGGAGCCCCCATTGTCTGTCACCTCTCCTTTGGTCTGAATCAATGCCCACAAATGAGTGCAGAGTCCCTCAAGTGTAGTAAGTAGCTTGGCCAAATATGCGCCGGGCCCTAGGGGCTCCGGGGTCCAGCAAGGGAACCTTGGATTGACAGATTGCTTCGGTAGGTGGGCAGGAACACCGGCCTAGTTGTCAGGTCACCTGCACACATTCTGTCACTCCGCAAACCCCACGGAGATCTGGGTAGGGCGGAGAGTCGTGGGGCTGTGGATCAGGTGCCGGCCAGTGACATTCGCCAATCCTCATCTATACAGGTACTTGGGGCTAATATTTCACCCAGTTTCAGCAGGCCATCAGCGTAGTGGTGCCAGGCAGACCCCAGGGTGATGCCCGATCTTCCAACGGACCCTCAGTGTCATGGTTGGTGCGCTCAGTTTTCCACAAGGGATAGGGAGGGCCCGGGGAGAGCCGCTGCACAGTCTGCTGTAATGCCGGCGCCCAAATCACCGGCAGCGCCCTCCGGGTGTGTGGTTGGATTTACCTTCTCCGGCCCAGCCAGGGCTCAGGGTGTTGGACACTGCTGTGTCACAACTGTAGGCTCCCCGGTGCTGTCCCAGGCTGTGGGCAGTGCGCATCCTTGGGAGCGAGGCAGGAGCTGCGTCAGGCTGCAATCCCTTATTGATGCTTCACCGCAATAGATCACAAGAACAGGCAGGGTGAAGGTGGGTGAATCCATAATACGGACAAATAAGCTCTCCATCTTCAAGGTGTGATCGACCGTAATAGAATAGATTTTAGAAATGGCTTTATGAATTAAAGCCCCCCCAACCCGGATGACTAGAGGGACGGTCACAATGGACAAGCTCATAGTTAAGGGGCAGGGCATGCATTATGGAAGGGCCTGAGCTGTCCAAGCCAGGTCTCAGTCATGAACAACAGATCAGGTTGAAAACTATTCAGCAGATCATGATTTTGGCTACCTATCGACTTCCTTCTTCTTGGCTAGAATACATTATTATTCCTATCCACAAAAAAGGAGATCTTGCCAACCTGTCGAACTAAAGGGTGATGGCCATTCTTCATGTGTCAAGTAAGAACTTTGCATCCCTAATTTTGAGGGACCATAATAGATGGGCTACTCGCCTTGGTATTAATCCCTACGCTTTCAGGTGGGGTTCAGGCCATTCATGGGCACTAACTCAAATGCTAATATCATGACCCACATCCAGGCAGAGGTTTAAAAAGGATCCATCAGCACAACTTGTGTGTCCTCTATGGACATGAGTAGTGCGCTCGATAGAGTAAATCGGAACACTTTATGGAGCAAATTATTTGCATGGCACTTACCCTCTTATTTGCTCTATTTGTTAGCTTCTCTGCATAGTGTTACCACCATCAAGGTTAGGCTGACTAAAGAGGGTATGTTGTCGAGACCTATACAGAGTTTTATTGGTTTGATGCAGGGCTCTGTCTTGGCCTCTAACCTCTTCAACATGTATATCACTGACATTGATACCCTGCAGTCTTTCAACACTACATATCCCATCAAGATAGGCAATCTTCAATTAAATTGGTTAGCTTTTGCTGAAAATTTGGTTTTCATTGCCAAACACCTATGGGGCTTCAGAGAAAACTAAATCTTTTTTCCAGCCATCCAAATTGTGATCATCAAATCTAAACCGAAGACCATGGTGTGGATGGTAGATGATCAAGGACTGGGGAGAGTTTCCATGATCAGATACATGGGATTTTATATATCGAACATCGCATCTAAATCCATTTTGAAGGATACTCTGCAAACAAAATCCAAACCGGTAATAAGGCTACACCATAAGTATTCTCTTCTCGCCTTGCTTTGTTTTTACCTGGCTAAAGTAGAGCTGATAATTTTGTATGTCTTGGACATGACTTTGCTTGATCTAGAGACCTTGCAAGTTATCTGGAAAGAAATCCTGAGATTGTCGAAGTCTATCCCTAACGCTGTCGTACAACACAAACTGGGTTTGACCGCTTTACACTGTAAGGTGTCATGGAGACAGTTGGCTACCTATGCAAAAATGATTTGTCCCCCAGTTAACACTTTGTATGTTGAACTGGCCGTAATTTAGCAAACTTGGTCCTTTCAAAGACAATATGTCCAAGCTCCTGGCTAGAATTCAATCAAGTGAGAAGGAACGTATCGTTAATCCTGGCAAGACTAAGTCTACATTATTTGCCTTTGACTGGTGTGAAACAGTCGATCGCTTAGGTTTATTCAAAACCTATAAGGAATATGCTAAATATCCCAGGATAAGGGAACATTTACCTAAAATATATATATCTTTCTCTTTGCAATTTACGCTTTCGGCTCAATCAACTTCCTACACTCGAGCGCAAGGGTATATGGAATTTACGACCAGGTCAACTTCCTGACTCTAGACTATGCAAACAAGAGTTTGTTCTTGAAACACTTACACATGGGTCTTTACGGCCCAGTAATCGGTAATTTAAGAACATTACATTTAAATATTTTCTTGCCCGTACAGTCGGGTCTAGTGGGTGAAATGTTTTGATCCCGTTTCATGTATGGTAATAGTGTTTCCTTGGTTTTAGCTTTATTTAGATTTTTGAAAGAGGCTTTTATTACTTTGGATGCATTGACATAATTGTCTCTTTTTCTTTTATATTCATTTGAATGTATTTGTGTTTGTGAAAGGTTTGCTTTATATTAAACCATGTCACAATAAAAAAAGAGAAAAATAGGGGTTACCTCACTGCTATTTCTGTGTTCAAGAGATTCATTTTATTTATTCATTGTGCATTTGTAAAGCGCTTATATATCAAGTAAATTGTGTTTCAAAGCGCCCACAAAGCAACAGGTAGCGCACATGGGAATGAAAGGCAAATGTAGCAGTGAAAGGGAGAGGCATAGGGGTGGGGGGAATAAGTGCTAGGAGTAACGCAAAGGGAAGTGCTAGGTAAATTGCAAACTGTTAAGTGCCTGGCAGAGATCACTTGGTAAGAATGGTCAACTGCCAGCACAGGCCAGTGGGAACCCTAAGGCGAGTGCTGGGAGTGGGCAGAGGCTGGAGGTGATTGGGGGTTAGAGGCCAGGACGCAGGTGGACACATAAGGGCCCTTGCCACGACTCTCAATGACTGTGGGGTTTAGCAAAGGAGCAAGGGGGGTAAAGGGGAGGTGAAAGTCTTGAGGAGCTTCCAGAATTTGAGGAGATCCGGCTCAAGACTGAGAGGAAGGGGGAGGCTGTTCCATAGAAGGGAGCCAGCCGAGGAAAGAGATCGTCCACCAGCTCGCTGATCCACAGAACAGGGCTCATTTTTCTCAATCCCCATGTTATGCAGTTCTTGCAGGGTTTGTTTAACCAGTTTCCTCCCTGCCAGTTTGTGATTTCTGGCGTGGCAATTGAATTTAGTTGTAACGTTGCTTATGGGTGCTCTGTTTGAGCCCCTTCTTTCCTGTTCTATTTGATTGCTCACCCTTGAGGTACTTTTCCTGGTTGCCATCTCTTCCGCAAGACTGGTGAGGGAGCTCCATGCGTTGTCTGTTTTATCTTGCTATTTGGTTTTTTTCCAAAGAGAAGGTGACTGAGAGTACATCCCACCTTTCCTGCTGAAGGTGGTCTTGGGCTTCCATCTCTACTAGAAGATTGGTCTTCCCCTGTTCTTCCCTCCACCTCACTCTTCCAAGGCAGAGGAACAATTGTATCGACTGGACCCGGTACAGGCTCTTAATTTCTACATCTCTAGTAATAGGGAGGCTAGGAAAGATGACCAGCTTTTTGTTGGTTAGGCTGATACTCATGCTGGGTCATTCTCGGCATCTCAGAATGCTATGATCTGGCTGAGGAGCTCTGAGCTCATTCTATCCGGCAGAGTGGCTGCCACTTCTTCCTGCATAGGTGGATCCCTGTCCTGGACATTTGCCTCACTGCACACGTTCGCTAAGCATTACTGCTTGGATTTCCTTGTCCATTTTGGTAGGGCTGTCCTTCAGAGTTTTCTGATTTAGGTGGTGTCCTTACTTTCCTCTCTCCTCCGGATTACATAGTGCTTTGGGACTCTATCATAGATGAGGAATTTGTGGCAGGAAGGAATCCATTAGAAGAACAAATTACTTACCTCTCGGTGATGTTCTTTCGGATGGATGTTCCTGCCACGGATTCCTCATCACCCTCCCTACCTGCCCCTCTTACGGAAAGCTAGTATTTGTTTATTGTTCACTTGTTAGATACTTATACAGGAAGCAAATACTGTTCTATCGGTTCTACAGTTCCTCAGCGTCAAAGTGCTAGGGAAAAAGGGTAGAACTGAGGTCATGGGGTGCAGCACCGCTACTTATACTGGGCCCAACGTCATTTCCGGTGAGGGGCACGTAGAAGTCTCAGATGAAAGTGGCACAGAGCAGCACGGTATCCCCTGGTGGTGGAAACGTTTCCAGAGAACAGCTGCAGTGGATATGGATACCATCGATATGGAATCTGTGGCAGGACCATCCATCAGAAAGAACATTACTGAGAAGTAAGTAATATGTTTTTCTTGAGGAGAAAGCTTATACAGGATGAAGCAGTCATTTGGAAACATGCATTCCCAGGGAACCACCACTCCTAGAATCATCACAAATAGTGCCTTTTATCACGAAACACTGCCTGACTACCAACCTCCTCGGTGTCGAGAAGACAACTCAATCCTAAGGGTGTCGAGAAGACAACTCAATCCTAAGAACTTCCTCAACCTCTTCGATGATGAATTCGGCAAACATGAGAAATCCGAACATCCCAACGTAAACATCACCACCATCTCATCCCATTCACAAATTTCACTCATTCAGGCCCTAGAAGGACATCAGACTTGATGCGATACAGCACAAACCTAAAAACCTCCAAACTGAGCAGTGTTGAACTCGCAGTTTTGAGCTTCTTCCAGCTCCCCTTCCCCAAGTGCAAGAAAGTTCCATACAAGTCTCAAGATTACCTTTCTCACGTTCAAGGCAACATGGTTCCAAACAATCCTCGGGGTCCCCTTCCCCAAATTCCAAGCAACACAGTTCATAAAGCAAAGGGGTCTTGAGGCTTCGTCCTCAAGACAACACATGCATTTCCTTAAGTCTCGGAGTTCCCTTCCCCAAGACTTTAACTCTGACAAATTTATTTCAGTCTTTTCAAAAGTATAGCGTAACTCAAAGTCAACCTGACCCTCCTCCTGGTTTGCCTCACCAGTTCACTCAAATTGCTTCTCCTTGGTTTGCTTTCACAATGTCATTAATTTCTCCTCATTCACGGCTCACTTGCCTAAGCGCAGTTGTCAGATCACAAGGTCGCACAACCAGGAGCCCTAGGTTCTGAGGTCACACAGGTTCTTCAGCTCTTGCCCCTGTGAGCCAAGGCACCTTCACTTAATTCCTCTTTGTTGGCGCCTCATGGCTTTATATGCAAGTTTACACTTCTTTGGCTTCTCCATGTCAACCGCTTGCTTCTGCGATCGTTTCACACAACTCTTGCTAGACTTCGGCCTTGCCGCATTGCATTCACTCATAAAAGTTCACAGTTGTGGGGTTTTATTCACATCCCACCTTATTTGGCACTCTTTCACACTTATGCCCTTTTCCGTAGTTTATTTTCACATGGGCACTTTGGTTGTCCTTCGAGATTTGCTTTGGCCATAAAGTTTTTATTGCATTCAGTATATCTAACTTCAATGTTTCATTCAGTTTGGTTATGTTCAATTTCACCTTTTCATTTAGTTCAGTATTTAGAATGCATTAATTAAGCATAATCTTAAGTTTCCATGCAGTCTGGTATTTACGATGCATTTGTTATGCTTAGCTTCAAGTTTCTGTTTGGCTCGGAATTCAATAGGCATTTGCTGAATTTGTTTTTAAAGACTGTTACTTATTCAAGGTCTGTTGGGAGCACCCCGGTGCCCAAGTGCTCCCCCTGACACTGACTCTTTGCGGTTCCCTCCACGGCTTTCTCTCTGCTTGTGAGGCTGGCGGGCTGGCGGGCTGTCTGGTGTGAGCCCTGCTTGCATGCCGGACACTCTTCTCTGCACACTGGCAATTGGACAGGTTTCTCTCCGAACATGGACGGCGTTCTCACACTCCTGGATTTGCCTGCAGCTCCTGCTCCTCGCGTTGTGTGCTGGAGGCTCCCACACCTGAGGCCACGGCACAGCCCACTTGGCCAACACAAGTTCCCTGTGGTACCTGCTGGTGTCCTGGCTCCTGCTCTGGTCATACCACGGCTGCCTCCACACAAAGGGTCCTCTGCTGGTCTCCCTGTTCTCCCCTTGTCTTGTTCTCTGACCCGCATTGTATACACCTGCAACCACTTAACAGGTTGCAGATGTAGACCCTCACTTAGGTTTGCATGACTTGGACTTACGAGACAAGCCTGACTCACACCACACTCTGCAGGCATCTTTTTCGCTGCAGTACTTTCAAATCTGGGGAAATGAGGGGGGAGGTCTTTGCTGATTGTATTTCAGGAAATGTATCTGAAAAGCCACCACGATCGCCTTTGCTCTTTTGTTGTGCACATGGATCCCTGAAAGTGAAGCTTTTTACGATTCCACAATTCTGGCTACCATCCACTTAGCGATGGATGTTTTGGATGCTTGATTACCTGAGGAGGATCTGCCAAAGATGACAAGCTCCATCAGACATTCTGAAGTCTTTAGTTCTGCTGAGATAGAAATTCAACACCCTCCTAACATCAAGCCAATGTTGTGTTTTGTCTGCATCAGATAGGGAAAAAGGTCGGTGTCTGTGAAGGCATCATGAAGTAAGACAGACAACAGATTCACTTTTCTAAAATATAGCTTTTATTTCTCAAATGTCAGGATGGACTAAGGCCTAACTTGCCCAATGCTAAGGTGAGATTTTCGTGCCAAGGATAATCTGTGTCATAAAGTTCAACTCAAGTCTGTCTGTGTCCAAAACCTATGCTTGCCCTCACAACTAAATCTAGACAATGGGCCTCATTACAAGTTTGCCGGTCCGGTAACGAACGGTACCGGTAAGCTTGCTGGTACTGTTGTTACTGTACTGGCAAACTAGAAGTTCTGCTTGCTGGAGCCTTTCAGCTCTCCAGGTCTAACTTTGCGGGCGGAACAGCAGCCGCAAGCAGAACTCGACAGAGGCAACAGCACCATTCATGAATGGTGCTGGTGCATCCGACCTCCCCATTCCCATTGAGTCCAATGGGACTCAATGGGGAGTAAAAATTACCAGCACCCGGCAATGGGCAATTACCGGGTCCGCTGGGGCTGGAATGCCCCAGTAATTGCCCAGGACTTTGGCAGTATTTACTGGCACGGCTACCACCAACCTCCTAATGACACCCAATGTGTATGGATGTCAGAAACCAAAGAAACAGTGTTCAAAGTAAAGTTCTGTGCTTCTACCAGCTCCTGGCTTATTTTCAGCTTCTTCTCCCTCATGTTTAAAACAGTTCCACAAAAAGGTATTGGAGCTCCCTTCCCCAAGTTCAGCACAGTTCCAAACAACCTTGGGGTTTCCTTTCCCAAGTTCAACACAGTTCCAAACAACCTTGGGGTTCCCTTTCCCGAGTTCAACACAGTTCACAGTTAATTCACCTTTGTCAGCTTTCTGGAGGAATGATCATCTTTCAGGCTTTCTAACCATTCACTTGGCGTTCCTTCTCTTTAGTCACTTTCAGACCGATGAGGTCAAATAACTTCAATCTCTTTATTTTTCTTGGCTCACTCCATGCAGGGGTTACTCGGTTTAGGCTCAGGTGTCGGACCACGCAGTCCACCCATCACAGGTCATACAAAAGACAACCCTTGCCACCTTATAATGTTCACTAATTCTTATTGGACTACTTTGCCACCATATGTTTCCTCTCTGCACTTGTGACATTGGTCCATCTGTACTCCTGAATCTTCTTGGCAGTCTCCTGACTCTGCCAACACGTGCCTTTCATAAAGTTCCCTTTGTGGTGTTTACTTGTCACCACCTTGCTTTCACACTAACCAGTAGTGCCTCTCATTTGCCTTTCACGTGCTTCACCAACTCTCATTACTGGTTTTCACTTGGCTTTGCGCTTTCACATTGTTCAAATATGCATTTTCCTTATTTTCATGCTGTTTGTAAATACACTTCACCTCCTCTCCACTCGTGTGGTATTTTCATATATTGTGCATAGCTTTTCTTTAGTTCGGTACTCAATATTTGCTAAGTACATGGCCTCTTTCTCGCTACTCAATGTCAATAGGGTCTCCAGACCCAATCAATATATGCATGAATTTGTTTGGCAATTTCCTTGCCCATATTAATCCCCCGGAGTGCCTTGGCATGAGTTCTCTCTCCCTGTCACTCACCGGTATATGGCAGGTCCTCCCGGTGCTTACACGATCCTCTTCTGCTTTTGCTCGCTTCCCTCTCTCGCACAAGTAGCACTGGCGAGCCATGCTCGCCGCTTCCGGACGTTCTTGCTTGCGCCTGCAGTAGAGATTTGTGTCCCCCAGCTCCAGCTGGGCACACACGGCTCGGAGCTCTGCATGACTCTTGATTCTCTCGTGGCTCTCTCCAGCCTCGCTGTCCTTTTCACTGGCCCCTCCTCTCCACCCTGCTACACAGCGCCCTGGCTCCCCAGGCGGTTTTCCTCCTGCATGTGTGTCACTCCTTTTTATAAGCACATGTAGCCTCTCAAGAGGTTGCAGGTCCTTTGCCTCTCTACAATTACCTCCATCAGTGACCTTTAGAATGGTGTTCTACAGTCCTCTTCCTGTCCCAGTAGCAAAGTGGTGTTTACAGGTGGAAGTGCGCATTTCCCCTAGTCGCCTCTTCTTCCTCCCAGTCTTAAAGAGCCTTCTGAACGACCGTATGTTGTGGGTACGCCTGTGGGTGGGACCTGGGTGAATGGAGTGTGTGACGAATATGCATTATATGTTGTGGGTGTCTAGTATCTGGTGTTTGACACAGTGACTGAGACAGCACTGCCCGAAACCGGTATGAATGCAGTATGGAGTGTTGAATGGCTCGGTACTTGTCCCACTACACATAACTTGTGAGTGTCTGGAGAGAAGTGAATGGCCTGAATGCACTGTGTGCCTGATTGGCTGCCTGTCTGCATAAATGCCCTTAGTCGTGATTGGATGCTTGAGTGTAACCCAGCAGAATGAATGGGAGATCAACAGTATATCTGGGGACCTCTCACTGCTAGGAATCGTGTTCAGAAGCTGAGGTCCACTACGACGAGTAACTGAAGCTTGACCTTGAAGCCCTGCTGGACGAGAAGAATTGCTGTTGCTCTCCTTCACAATCTGAAAGCTGCTGTGCCTAAAGGACTGACCCAGAGAGGACCTGGTAAGGCGCCCTCTTCCCGAGCTACGAGGGACCATCGTGCACAGCTGATCTTTGCCTAAGCTCCCTGGTAGACAGACCTTCGAGAGGCTGCCTACCCAATACAGGGATTGCTGCGGGACTCCATGGAGAAGTGCCCGGACGGTTGTCCGCCACTGTCGACAACCGCCGTGGCCGACTGGAGCCGCCATACTCCTGTTTGCCTAAGAACTTCATTTGATCCAAGGACGCTCTCGTCTGCATCGTTGCCGCTATATCCTGCTGGAAAAGGCCTGACTGTCGACGCGCCGCGGAGTATCCACTGGTGGGTTTCCCGCCACCCAAAGACCACAGACGCCGACGACTCAACGCCCTTGCTGGGCCACAGTTCTTCCAACTGTTTGCGGTCCAGAACTATCGACACTGAGGTGCCCCACATGCCTCTTCCTTGCAGGACGTTTACACTTTCCCGTCAATGAGCACCGCTAGGAACGACGCTGCCACTTCACCGTCATAGCTCGACCTGTTCTCCGTCGGACGTTCGGCCCGTGACTCCTGCCTGAAAGGGAGGACACTCAAGAAGGGCCGTCGATTCCCCGACGAGGAACGCTACACTGCCAGGTACTTTGGGGTTGCAGAACTATTGGAAAGTCTATTGTGAAGAATATATGGACTGGGCTTGTATCTTTCTTCTACAGGTTTCCCAGGTAGGGGGGGATCTCCACACAGAACTGTATCTAGGTATCGGGCCAGTATTCTGCCGATTGTTCACCCATCTTGCTTTCCTTCCTCTCTCTACTGCTGGTTTCATTTTTATTTTGATCTGTGTGAATGTGAGGGAGGGGTGTAGTCACCCCCTGCATAGGGTATCCTTGGAAACCCAAGTCGCACTTTGTCATGATTGGCTAAGGTGGTTGTCCGGGCCGGACAACCCCCCTGCTGGGTGATTGACAGCCAGGCTGGGTGAATGGGGGATTTTCGCATAAAAGGCAGGACGCTTGGGCTGGAAATCAGTCTCCACTGGAACTGCAAGGAACCGAAGAGAAGCGGAGAAGACAACAGCTGCTGCAACTACCAAGTCCTGGTGGAGCCCTGCTACATTCCTGAGCTATCTACCCTTCGACGACAAGAGAAGGTCCAGTCCTGAGTCTTCTACCTTTGAGCTTGGCAGGACTAACCAGCTTGTCTTCCACAGGCAAAGGATCCTCTTATTTGCCGAAATTGCTGCACACAGCTGTAGTGGTCCGGATATCCACCTGAAGAGCCTCTCCTGTTTTAAAGGAGCGCACCTTTTATTCGCTGTTGCTTTTGCTGCTGCTGGCCTCATCCCTGGGTAGTGCAGATCGCTCCAGACGTCCCCCTTCTTGTCCCCACGACTGAAGGCACCGGAACCGTGAGTCTGCAGGAACTACCAGGAACAACTGCTGTGGCATCAGCTCTTCTTCACTTGAATAAGGTACTGTTTCTGACCTTGAGAAACAAGGGTGACCCCCTTTTCTACTCACCAAAGGCTTGTCCTTATCTTCCTTTCCTCTTATAACTTTTGCTTCTTCTTGTTACAATATCCAAGTACTCCTGTCAATCTTGAATCGTGAACTGTACTAACCGTGTGATCCTCGACAACAGGAACCCCATTCCACTTGACACTGGCACAGGCCTATTGACTTTTATTCACTTGTAGGAAAGTGCCCTCTGATTCTATCTGCCTTGACAAAAGTATTGACTATGATTTGTGCCCCCAACTCTCTCTTGTTAACTCAGGTGCTAAGTGTGTTTTTACCCAGGTAACGTTTCTTCCCGCGGGTACGCGTATCTTTAGTAAGACAGAACTGTCATTACTGTCAAAAAGTGATCGCATATGTATTCCCGGTAACGCCGTTTGTTTCATAACACCGGTCTTTCAAAGCATAAGGTACTTACCTTGAGTTGTTCTGCACAAAGAGAATTGTTTGTGTGTAGTGTATTTTACGTGTGATTTTAAAGTACTAGAAGTGAAGTGTTTTACGAACAGATGGTTTAAAATAAATGTACTTTTACTTTTCAACCAAAAACCTTGAGTCAGTGTTTGTTTGAGTCACAGTAATTGTGGTCCTTTGTGTAATCTCTACTACTGATCATTTGCTCTTGAGATAAGTCTGGCTGCTCCGCTACTGCTACCACTATAACTGTGTAGCACGGGATTATACCAAAGGTGAACTTGTATTACCATGTGTAGTCTTTATTGTGTGTAGTGGTCCCTAAGGGCACTGCACAGGATTCTGCCTAACAAGCGCTAAGGAGCAGGGAGACTGGTGAATGGCTGTGCCCACCCAGCCTGTGTCAGCAACTGTTGGCATGACTCCAGGGTAGGCAGTGATTATATCGAATAGAAAACCATTCATTTTTTTATTTTTTTTTATTTTTATTGTTGTTTTTGATAATAGATCTTTACAACATCCAATTTACTTCAAACATAAAATTCAAGTTTCCAAATACATATGAAAACATGTTTCTTCAATGTATAACACAGTTATTCTTAAAATATAAAATATTTCTACCAGCATAATAAAACAGCATTTATAAGTCTAATTCGAGCACTACAAGTCCAATCAGTATCGGATGAGGCTGTCAATATACTTGGGCGTACTTAAATAAAACATTTACAGATTTCACATCTTTTTCTATTCTTTACTATAATTCTCAACCCAATCGAGTTTTTTTTCAATAATTTGTAGGACTTTTACTAGTGCAAGTATAAGTGAAGTCCTGTATCCCCACATACATTCTACCCATAGCGTTTCTGGGGGAATTCCCATGGTGCCAAATAGGAATTTGCCCAAATATTTTTGTCTATCTTCCTCAAAAGAAATACAGTATAATACTAGATGTTTCAAGGATTCATTTACATCACTCATACAAAATCTACAATTCAAGTTATACCCCTCGTTTTTGTTGTGTTTCCAGCATTTCATACGGTCTTTCGTTAACAGTAAATTGAACCTGAATCGCATGTACGTTGCTCTTATCAGATTACTAGGTACCTGCCTAATATATGGTAATATTGGTTTTTGGTTATGCCTAAATTTAGAATATTCTTCATACATTTTATATTGTCCAATTAAATCAGATGTATTTGCCCAATCATAAATATATAGTTTTTTTTTTACTATTTGAGGCAAGGTAGCTAGGTCTGTTGTACTTTGCGCAATCAAATCCAATACCTGTTGTATCTCTTTGTAAGACTTCTGTATAGAATCAGGTTTGCCCCTCTTAATCATAAGTGCCAAATCTTCATATAGCGAGTTTTCCATTGGTTGGAGAACTTTGGCAAAGTTTGCCAACCTGCGCCATATCATTTTTGACGCCAGAGATGTAAGCCCCAATTCATGGATTATTATGGGATTTGGCAACGAAAGGGGCAGAAGTAATACCTTTTTCCAAATCATTCCCTGTACGGAATTTAGAATATGCCCCATCGCCAATGTGCATAAATCCAGTCCATATAATATAATTGCCTCTACTTTCATTACATTTCAATGAATGAAAAAACAACTAATATGAGCCATCAATATCATCCTGCATCCCCTCATCCGAATGTGTGGATCACCCTCTGAAGAAGGTGGGTAGGCAGGAATGAGTAATACCAATGATTGTTCCAAGGTATCTGGAACGCATTCCCGATCAATCCCTCACACTACCTGTCCCACGAGGAGAAACATGGATACTTGGCATTGGACACCAATGCAAACAGATCCAACTCTGGATGACCCAGTCTTCATAAACCAACTTCAGGGGCTCCAGATTAAGTTCCCACATGTGATTGCTCACACACAACCTGCTGAGCCAGTCCGCTTCTGTGTTGCTGTCTCCTGGAAGGTGAACCGCTCAGGGAGACATGCCTAGAAAGAAGGCTGATTTCCAAATTTCCGCCACCAGTAAACATAGGGGAGGAGATATGGTCCCTCTGGTTGTTGATAAAGAACATGGACGTCATGCTGCCTTTTGTGGTCAGTACGACCCTGTTCTGAACCATCAGTAAGAATGACTTTAGAGCCAACAAAATAGTTTTGAGTTCAAAGATGCTTGTGTCCAGACCTATGCAAAAACGGTGAGCTGAATAAGTTCCAAATGTGGCTCCCCAAACCCTGTAGGGATGAATCTGTTGGGGAGGGAGGAGCCCCACTCATTAGATTCTGCTCGTTCTTCAACCAAAGGAGGTTCTCTCTTGAGGTGGGGGGAATAGAGATAATGTCTCACTGGGTCTTCTTTTCCCGTTCTTAGGACACCGCTCGGTAAAGCTGAATGAGCTGCACCCTGAGCATAGCCTGGGGAACATTTAGTATGGTCGTCCCAAACCACGCCAAGAGACACTTAAACCACCACGCCACTGTACTCTGCATGTTCAGAAAATAGTGATGGCGACAAAGAATATCTGTGCATCTGTTTCAGAGTGGGGAACACTCGTTCAACATGTGCCACCTGAATCCAGTGAAGGTTAATGTCTTTTAAGGTGTTGGTTCTGACTTCTTGAGGTTGACTGAAAACCTCTTTCCCCCTTCTCTGTTAATCACCCTACTGCCGCTGTGGCCTGATTCCCATGAAATCCCTCAGGATGCCAGGCCCTTCCTCCCAGTCAATACCAGCACCCCTCCCCACTGCACTGCCCTGCGGGCCCCTTCCTGGTGATGCCACATCCCACCCTGTGAGGTGCCTGTACCAGCACTTAGCCTGAGGCTCTCCGCATGGCTCCCTTTAGCACTTCCCTCCTCTAGCACTTGTCCATTCCTCTCTTTCTTGTTAAATCTCCTTCCCTTGCACTTCTCCTGAATGCACTTGCATGTCCGAATGCCACAAGGCCTAGTAGGACCACAACTGTATATTACTGTTTTTGCCCCCTGTTGTTATTTCCCCTTATTCCCTTCCCATTTAGCCTTGTGGCTCTGTGAAACACAATTCTGTTCTATAAAGCGCCTTAAAAATGCTCAATAAATAAATAAATCCCAGATCAAACAGCGTGTGCATCAGTATCTGAATTGTCATCAAAGCCTACCCAGGAGAGCTGGTCCTGAAATTAGCCATTCGTCCAGGTAAGGATAAACTTGTCTGTCATTGGTCCTCAAAAGGGACGCAATCTAATTATCTTTGTAAACACTTGAGGGTGGTTTGAGGCTGAAAGGCAGGACTTTGCATTGGAAATGCGTCACAATAACACTAAAGCAGGGAAATGTTTGATGCGTTTGCCATATTGGAATGTGCAAATGAGCCTTTTCCAGGGTGCACAATCAATCCTTAGCACAAATTGAATCTGCAATCTGAGCCAGCATTACCATCCTGAATCGTTCTAAGCGGTCGAGTTGTTGTGTGTGTGTGTGTGTGTGTGTGTGTGTGTGTGTGTGTGTGTGTGTGTGTGTGTGTGTGTGTGTGTGTGTGTGTGTGTGTGTGTGATGTCGTCTTTGATGTCCTGGGTGTTATTGTTAGCAGTGCACAGTGGTGCGGGCAGTTATGGTTGCTTAGCCTACCATAACTGGCAAATTTCAGGGGTTTTTCGGTTTTACTTCGAACCGTAATGTGACGTTTATAAAGTATTTTTTACTGAATTTCATAGTTTTTTAGTAGGGCAACTTAATCATCACATCAAGTTAGCAAAGTTTTTTTTACTGAATATACACTTTCATCATGTGTATTTGGGAGATATGTACTATAATTCCCCTACTTTATATGCATGTAACATAGAACATAGGGAACCCCCTCGTTAATGATATTTGAAAGGCACGCACTGAGCACCTGTCTGCGGACCAATGCGGACGAGATCAACAGCACCCAAACAATCAGGGGGTATCTGAAATTGTACTATTGTGCCATATGAAAAATGCACAAGTTTAAAAAAGAACACATAAACAAATTATAAGTACTAATAAGTAACCAATTGAACCTGCACATCTCAAACATTACCCATGCATTTAATTACCATGTAGAATGAAATGGATTATACCATAACAAAAAAAGATAGGCCTCCAACGTAATTAACTCACAGAAACTGTGCAGTCAGGAGCGACGGTAGACGCACACAGCACAATGAAGACAAATTACAAGAAAATAGTAAGTGAACTTCATTTTTCTAATGTGTGTGTACTTTATTGTATGAGGTGCAGAAAAAATAATGTATTTCTGTTGTTTGGACACAGAAATGTGCAGTACTTTAGAGCGGCTGGAGGAGAATTTTCCGCATGGGGAAATGTTGGAAGATAGCAATAATAATGGTACACACTTCTCTGCATAAGCAAATTAATAGTCAGTATTTTATGGGCATTTAACATTTATATATTTATTTTTAACAGACCAGGTCAAAAAAGTACAAAGTCCACCAAAAGACACAGAGCAAGACAGCCTCAAACGGATAGAAGAGAAAATGGACATACTAAATGAGAATTTTAACGGGTTAAGGCAATTTGTGGAGGAATACGTGAGAGGAAAAATAAGATATCACCGTCAAACCTGTACCTGTCCCCTTCTCCATTTCGTAGTGAACCATCCCCAAACCCTCAAGAAGAACATAAACGTTTTGACGAAACATCCATCCCTTCATCCCCTCACAACCAGCCCATGTTAAACCCTAATTCCCCTATATTCATTGCAGTATCTGCTTCCCCCTGTATTTCTCTTGATTGATGGATGTGTGTGTATTAAAAAAAATGTATTGGTTGTAGTGGAATGGTTTGGACCAAAACATGTTTTTTAAAAAGAGTTAAAATGTCAGCGGAACAGCGCGCCTGTTCGGGCTGGCCGTAATCAATATAATATGGATGTTGTAAGGGCAATACACCTACCCGTACCATTCGCAACCAAGATGGAACTGATCTTAGAATGCACCAGCTGTCCAAGTTGTCCGTAAATGGACAGAATGGGGGCGTCCTAAGGACATTATACCTGTCCATACTGGTCACAACCAAGATAAAACATGTTCTTAGAACACATGAGGTGTCCGGGATGTCTGCAAATGAACAAAATGGGAGTGTCCTAAGGACCCCATTGGTAATACGCGTTGCCTGCAGACTACCGCCATGTCCACGGACATGTAGAGGATCTGAGCGTGACGACTGTACATTTAAATAGTATTCCCCTTTTCCCCTTTAAAGTTGGCTCTGAAAATAGACGTTTTTGTTTTTGGGCATATGCTTGACAGACACCTGTTGTTTTGTATTTTTTTTATTTTTTTTCTTCTACTTTACTCCTACAATCATCACAGAACCTTCTCCAAAGCAAGCCTTACATTCCAAAAGAACATGGCATTTCCCAAAAAAGATAACGAAACACCATCTTCTTCAAAATAAGCCGCATTACTGGAAACAATGTTCTCATGGCTGCAGAAAAACATACCAGCTCGTAACATGAAAGCATGCATGCTGCGATTGAGGTACACCTCCCAATACTTTGATCAGGACAATAAACAGAACTGTTGTCCCATTTTCCTCTAGGGAGTAAGCCAGAAAAAATAACTTTTGCAGTTGGAAAGATGTTAATGACTGCTTGCACCAACTGTTCCAAATCTTCCAACAAAGTAGGTGAACTCACGTAGCCCAAATGGCAAGCACCGTAGTGTAAAACTACCACATGGGGACTGGTCATCCTATGCATATCTCTGCAAACTTGGAGAATTTCTGCAACATTGCAATCAGTCGCGGCGCCCCACACCACCTCCACTCCTCTGACATCGAAATTGTGTGCCACATGCCTACTTTCGGAATAGTGCTGTAAACCATGGACAAAAGTATCTCTGAGCACCAACACCCTGACTGTGTCCACCTCTGCCATCTTCACTACACGCACTGTCTTTCGACACAAATGAACAATGTGAACATCTGATTGGCTGATGCCTGCAGTCCCCTTTCCATGCAGGATTTGCTGTAGAACCCCGTATGTGGCACGGCCTACCCGCGGGAAAGCACGGTGTCTGTGCGGCACGTAACTCTTAGCCAGTCCTTCTACCCTTTCCACATCACTCGCAAATCCATTCCCTCATTGGACACAGCTAAGCAGTCACAGAACCATCCACCAATCACATTCAAGATCTCTAAATCTAACTCCGTCATCGGAGTTCTGCACTTCAAATGTACTGTTCATCACTCTTAATGCAAGTCACATATCATTGCAAAGCACCTACTTCAAAATTACTGTGCAAGTGTCGCAGATTTCTACTTTAAGCTCCATGCATACGCACATGCATGAGTACAAAATACAGGTATGCATATTTTATTCAGAGAACATGTGCAACCCTTATGATTTCATTTAAAGAAATTAATGCCACTAAATCTACATAGCCAATACATACCAACGCTCCCCCTTTAAGTGCAAGACTTCAGATTTTACATTGTGAAACCGCACTACTTCTTACTGTCTCTCGCATAATCTATACATACGTAACAACCCTCCCGATTTCGGCGGGAAACTCGATTTTCAATTAGGAAATGTCAAAAATGTTTTCTGTCTTCCGCCTAAATTAATGCTACTTCCAATGCGATCGCATGAGAAAAATAAATGTTCCCGATTGCTGTGGTGACATCTCCCACTGAGGTTCTCCCGATTTTTCGCATTTGTACTTATAATATGAAAGTAGTCAAATTTCCCCCATCTACTATAATGACCCATCACTTACAAACCTCTCTGCTATGGACAATGCAGCTTAAAAAAAAAAGGGAATTTCATGAACTGAAAATTGTACTCATTTGCGATGCAGGTTCAACTAACAGACTTCAAATAACATATAAAGGCTGCACATAGTGAAATGAAATGCACACATGCACTGTGTTGAGATATCAAAGGAGAATACTCTGACGAAAGATGCAAAATGAACGTGTACATTAACATCCCTTCTTTAAACACACAAAGTCACTAACTTCTTCCTTTTACAATTGCAGTGAAGACTACTCTCCTGAAAATCAACAGCATCTACACTGCAAACAACATATCCGAAGAAACTTGGTGATTCCGGAAAAAAAAGTAAGTACAGTACTACGTTTATATTCTTACTGTTCCTCAAAGAGACTGTGTGGGTTATTTATGTAATTTGCGCACCGAAAAAAAACCATTGATTTCTGAACCATTCTACCCTCAAATCCCCATTTATTAAAAAAAGAATAACCGGCAGAATGGCTCACAAATCCCTGTGTTTTTGGAACACAAATAACATACAGAAGCCTTAGAATGTTAGTACTACAAAACAAATAGCTGTTTTAATTTAATACCATTACGTTTACTATTAATGCTTCTCCTCACCACTAGCTCACTTTCTACTCTCATCTGAAGCACGGTGTAGTAATATACAAACAGAAAAATAGCTTTCCCAACTCATTGTAACTGCCCAATGCACATTCACCCACCACCACAAACAGCTTCCCCATCAAACTCATGCACACAGCACACATACATTGTAAAACAGACCAAACCATGCCTTCTTTTTTTTCAACAGACCCCAAAGAATGCCTACCAAAAAGCAAGTCTGTAGAAAGGAACGCAGAAATAGAGCAAATGAAAATAAGTGTCGAAAGTAAGCATCCATCTCTAGCAGTTTGTACAGAATGTTGAAACAAAACAGCTAATACAGTCATTTAGCGAAACAAAGGAAGCTTCAACTAATGAAACTTTGGCACGAAACAGAAAGCGCTTTACAAAAAATCAGCTACCAGTACTGCTAACAATGCTCCTATCAATCCTGATATAGTAGCAAGAACCCATAGTAAAAAAAGTATGTTTGCAAAAATGTTTCACCACAGAGTCCTTCAGAATCTAATAAGAGGAGCAAAATCATCCTCATCCCTTAAAAGCTACCATAGAAAATTAATCCTATAAGCTCTCGTAGACAGTGCAATCCTTCTCAAAAGGAAGTTATTTTAGTGTTCAATAGGATGAAACCACTAACAAACTTAAGTGCTAAACTACAAAAGAAACTTCTCAATAAAAGGAATGTCAACAAAAATAACTTCTTAAATATTTGTGGAGTTGAATGGAGTCGCACAACAACCACAGAACCATATTTTAATGAAGAAGCATACAAACAAAATCAAACAAACAAAATTGCCATCCATAGCAGTGGACGAGGGTATGAAAAAATCAATACCATCATGGAACAAGAAATCCTGCTTAAAAAAGTGTCCCCTGAAAACTCAGAATTACCTCTCCATTCGACTGAACCAAACCGTCCAGTATACAAATGGCTGTGCACGTCAATGTGTGACATTCCTAACAAATCTTTCAAATCTTTACATCAGTTCCTCAATCAGTATGTGAAAGTTAAAGACAAAATCAAAATGAAAGTGCTGCAAAATATGGATATCTGTCCAGTGCGCAAATACACAGGACTACAAGGACATTATTAGCCTGCATTTCAGGACCTATTTGCAAAAGCACCTTCCATTATATCAAAAGGATATCAATACATTATTCAAATGTAAGAAATCTAGTGTATAAACTGTACTATGCTAAAATTTCAGCTTTAGAATTAGCCAATTTAAATAACACTCTTCTGCATGGTACACCCAAATACCTACAAGAAGAAATCGACCGTATCCAGAAAAAATATTTTGGGAGTGAAAGCCACTACAAAATGCAATAGCTTTAGAACAGACTAGCAACAATTTTGCACATGGCAACCTTTTATTACACACATACAAAAAAGAAATACTAAAATTTAAAAGTCCATCGGCTGAAGTACCAAACCATGTGTGTGTGTTGCTGCAGAACGTTTTACAAAAGAAACACAAAAACTATAGACGTAACATACAAAATAGAAGACAATGAAGATTCCAAATGGTTTGAATTTGCTCTCTACCTTTTAGCAGAAAACAAATACCAAATAAGTGAACCCCTAATATGTTGCAGTTACTGCACTACAAAACTGGACAACAACCAAACTCCTTCACGTGCTATCACAAATAATGTGGAATTATTCCCACTACCAAAACCCCTGCAACAACTCAATTTGTATGAGAGCATCATAATTCAAACAGTTCACCCATTTCAAGCAATAATACGCCTTCAACCAAAAACAGCAAAATTACCTCCCTCGGAATTGGTGAAAGGCATTTGTGGCAAAGTAGTTTATTTGCCATTAGATCTGACAGAAAATGTGCACACTCTAGGAGTGCAACGTCCAATAGAGCATTCTTTAATTGTCTTAGTAAATGGTGTACCAACAAATGACAAAACAATTTGGCAACAACTGGTGGACTTAAATAAAGTTAGACTAGCCTTGCAATATCTAAAAGACAATAACGAACACTACAAAGAAATAAATATTGAAGAAAGTTTAAGGGAAACAACTGAAATAATTCAAGAGTCATCAGAAACTGGTCAATTTGAACTTCTGGATCCTGCTGCAGTATCCACTCTTTTGGACCATTACACGATTCATCCATTGCACTCTGAGAGCATAGATGATGCACTAGAAACTTACCAAATGCGACAAACCAAAGGGTCACCAATGAGCATATGGGAAAAAAGTATAGAAGCACATGCTTTTCCACTGCTATTTCCCACCGGCAAAGGTGGAAGATACGATGATAGACCCACTCAGATTACGGCATCAGAATACCGCTCATTATGAATGTATTCTCAAGATCCCAGATTTAGACAAAATGTGGAATACATATTCCACCTACTCTTTGAAAATGAACTAGCAACCCTATGTTACGGAGTTGCACACATATTGAAATCTGGAACCCACTTTCAAAATATGTCAGCTACGCAATTAATACAAAAAGTGCAAGAAAAAGATGAGGTTTTATAATCCAGTATAACAAATCTGTTTGCAAACATGCGTGGTACGAAACAATACTGGTTGCGATGGCACAGAGATGTACGTTGTATGATCAGAAACCTTGGACCACCCACTTGGTTTGTTACATTAAGTTGTGCAGAGTATGCATGGGAAGATTTACATGATTTCCTACGCATATCAAACAGCAAAACCAACATAGATATACTAACACCTGGAGAACTTTGCTCTCTAGATCCTGCTAATGTGTCAAGATATGTCCATCATCGTTTCATTGCTATGCTACACTTTATTTGTAATAAAACTGTTCCTCCCCTCGGAGAAGTGCAACACTTCTTTTGGAGAAAAGAATACCAAGCCAGAGGAGCACCACCTATTTGCATGCTTTTATGGATCAAAGGTGCACCTAAATTTGGTCAGGACAGTGATGCCACTGTTTTGCAGTTCATCCAAAAATATATCCCTTGTGAAATCCCTTCACAACGGACACATAGTGACCTTCAAAGACAGATTATACAATTTCAAAGACACAAATGTGGCAAATATTGTCGTCGCAAATACAAAAGCAAAGGGAAATACTACACCAAATGTCGCTTTGGTTTCCCTAGACCAGTTACAGAAACAGGTGAAATGAACAACTTCATGTCTTCAGTTCGACATAGTGTTGAAGGTAAATCACCTAAACACATATTACATAAAAAGAACAGAAGTATTAAAATATATCAATGATTACAATGCAATCATTGCCCTCTTATGGAATGCAAACATAGATGTGCAGTACATTGCAGACAATTCCACTGCAGTTGCACGATATGTTACAGCGTACTTAACAAAATCAGAAAAAAACAGAACTTCAAGACCTCTGGAATGACCTATCATCAGACAAAACACTATCTCAGAAATTGTACAGCCTAGGCATAAAAATGCTCTCTCATAGAGAATGTGGTGCCTATGAAGCTGCAGATCGTTTAACCGGTACTGCTTTGTATGGAAAATCAGAAAACGTAGTATGGCTAAGTCTTGGACCTGCTAAATCTAGAAAAAGAGTTCTGAAATCATATGAGGACATAGAAACAATTGACAAAAATGATCCCAACAGCCAAGACATTTTAAAAAACAATGTACTGGACACATACTATCCGAACAGGAGTACCACTTTGGATACCATGTGTCTATACCACATAGCTCAAAACTTTGCATAGAAAAATAATAAACCCGATGAAAGCAAAGGTAGATATAGAGTGACAGATTGTGAAGGCATTTTAGTGAAACTTAACAAACGAAGCTTAATCATGTCAAATTGTCATTAAAAACTCCTGAACAGAAATAACTATATTACATGTCCCTGCTACAAATTTTTAAACCATGGAGTAAAGAAGAAGAGATACTTGATAAGTATGACTGCTATGAAGATGCTTTCAAAGCAAATGAAAGCACTATCACCGATGTGAACTTTACGCAGTACAAAACAATGTTGCATAGTGAACAGCAACACGAAGAACTACTTCAGGCCCAACTAGATAAGGACACTTCCGACAGTAGTCAACCTTCTGTAACAGGAAGTCAAGAACCACTAGGACAGCCGCTAGTAGCAAATGAGGCAGAATTAGCTATGACAGAAGTGGAAAACACCATGTGTCACTATGAAGAAGATATAGAAGACTTAACTGTACTACAATCAAAACTTAACAAAGATCAGCATGCCATTTTTGAAGAAGTAACAAAAGAAATTGCACATGGTGTACAACACGAAAAAAAAAAATAAACCTGCCAAAATTACAAACCTATACTGCTGTACGTCAGTGGTGAAGCTGAGTCAGGAAAAACATTCTTAATCAAAATCATCAGCAAGTTCCTTCAACAATGGACAAACAACAAACTGTCAGCTGTTGTAACTGCCCCCACAGGTTTAGCTGCCTACAACATAGGCGGTGTCCCTTTACACTGATTACTACTCCTTCCAGTAGAACACCAAAACAAATTAGACTATTACAAACTTTCTGTAGAAGCTGCAATGGAACTACACAGAGTATTAAAACAAATGAAAATGCTACTAATAGATGAAGTGAGCATGGTCTCCAACCTAATGTTGGCTTTGATTCACCTCAGATTGCAGAAGTACTTAAAACAAACTACGAAGAACTCTTTGCAGGGAAACACATTATCGGTTTCGGAGATCTTATACAATTGACACCAGTGAAAGTGAACCTATTTTTAAAACCTTAGGACACAAACTGTGCCGTAAAACTGTTGGCAACATAGGAAATGTCAACCTTTGGCAACATTTCCAATACAGAGAATTAGCAGAAAACATGCGTCAATCTGCAGATCTCACTTACGCCAACATTTTAAAAAGTATTAGAGTTGGTGTACTATCTCAAGAAGCACAAGCAATATTGAAAAACTGGCAGCTTCATGCACTTTATGGCGATAACGCATATGCTACTGATGTTATGGAGCAATTGGCGCACACAAATTTCAATTGTATGGCCTTAATGCCAACTCTTGCAAGCTGTTTCAAATTCAATGAAACAATGTTAAAAAAAAGAAATGCAACCAATAATGGAAACAGACAAACTGGATGTACATGGTATGACACTACCCATGTGTCAGCAAGCCACAACAAGACTAAATACCTTAGAAAATTCAATCTCCAACCCAACTGGGTTGGAAAAAATGTTAAAATGATCCTTAAATTGTAGGGTAATGCTTAAACGTAACCTGGACATGGAGCAAGGGCAGGGCTAGTTAATGGGGCACTGGGTACAGTTGTTGGCTTTCAAACATACCCACGTGACAACAACATTCAGTTTGTCAATGTTCGCTTTGACAGACTTTCAGAAGTGAAAAGGATGGGGCTCTCAACAGCTTGATTCCCTCTCTTCAAAGACATGTTTGTACATAGAGAACAATTTTCTCTAACTCTTGCATATGCAGTCACCATTCATAAATCCCAAGGTCTTACCCTAGACAAAGCATTGATAGATATAGGAAACAGTCTTTAAAGAAGGCATGAGCTACGTAGCACTATCACGCTTACGTACACTTGACGGTCTATTACTAATCAACTTTGATGCAAGTAAAGTGAACGCTGATATTCCTTGCATTTTAGAATACAATAGACTGCGTTCACTGTACATCCCCCATCTGAAATCATATCCTGTTCCACAAAAAGGAAAACGTGGTAAAAGAAAACTAATTGAAGCAGAAATGCAACAGAATCTGACGGCAAATCCTTCAAAGAAAACAAAAGAAGCTAAAACTTCATCAATTAGCACAAGCAAAGAAGACCCTATTAGGGAAAGTAAATCGGGTACTTCTTCAAAGAAGGAACAGAAACTCCGAAAACAGCACTCGGAGACAGAACTATCTGGTCCATTCAAATTTTCAAATGAAACTGGTGTAAATTGCTACGCAAATGTAGCAATGAATATTCTATTTCAATTGCCACCAATTGTTAACAATATTTACTTACACAGTACAGACCAATTGTGTTTAGAAATGTTAGTCCTTCATAGAAACGCAACAAACAATCCTGACAACACGTATAGTGTTCACAGAATAAGGCAAGAATTGGACTACTGTGCTGGAATGGTGAGATTCACTATAAACTCACAAGAAGATCCACAAGAATTTCTAATATACTTACTACAAGTACTGGAAAAAAAACATACCTATCAATGAAATCTTCCAGATTTCATACATGTGGAAACATACATGCACTCCCTGCAACAATGTGACACAGGAACAAATCCCTAATGAGCGATTTGTGTATGTATCCATACCTAATTGTGAATCCATTCCATTTCAGCCACTTGTACAAAATGCAAACCATGGCAGATTATGCACTATCTGCAATTCAGATAATCGCTCCACCTTACTGATCCAAACACATAGTAACTACATAATACTTATGCTTCTAAGTTACAAAAACAACTGCAAGCTGACTGGATTCACACAGTCAAGTGTCACCTGGTAAGAAAACCTTTACAACAATAGGTATAATCTACCACGCAGAAACCACAACCAATGCAAGTCACTACACTGCATATATTAAAAAGAAATGTGGATGGTTCGAATTTAATGATAGTACCATTACTCTAAAGCAGAGATTGCCAGCTAATCTTACAAATGCGTATTTAATCTTCTTAAAGCCAAAATTTAATAACTAATGTGTACTTCAACATTAACAAAAATTCAAGTAAAAGACTATAAACAGTTAGAATACGCCAACAGGTATCTTACTGTTTAAAAAATCTGCAACAAGCCAACATACATAACATTAATCAGAAACAACAAGTAAACACTCAAAGGAAACAAAGACATAGTTTGTAGCATAGCAAAAAAGGTTTTGTTTTAATCCGACAAGGATTTTTCCCCCCAGACCCAAGGATTTGAAAAACAATCACAGAAACTGAGCAAAATGCACAGTACACTGGTTTGTAAACTAAATGAGGGTAAAAAAAAAAGCTAAAATGTCTATTGTTCAATGTAATAAGTCTTTATAAAATACATACACTAACATGCTCTTTTCTTTTATCACAGAAATTAAAAAAGGATATTTCCGCCAAGTACTAAAGTCATTTAAGAAATATATTGAATCTCAACAAAGTATAATTTCACACATGTCATACATATTGGAATCCATACTTCAAAGGGATTGTGTCCTCCGATGTATTCCTTATCTTGATAGATTGATAGATTCACTTACAGCTTGCTGGCCTCGGAATTGTTTTTCAGTAGAGAGGGCGCTGCACATCGACGTCCCTCGAGTTGGTGTTGGGCTCGTATCAGCGCAGACGTCATCATGCGTATAAATAGACTTGCGCAGCGTCCCTTGCTCAGTTCCGTTTTTCCGCAGTTCGTGGGCCTCGGAAATCGTGTTGCTCAGTTCGTTAATCAAGTAGATTCTACTTATTCCTCGAGTATATCTTACTCTTTTCGATGGCTTCCTCATCTGAACCGTTGACCCCACGGTCCGGCTTCAAAAAGTGTCCAGATTGTGGAAAGAAAATGTCGTTGACAGATCCTCACAGGATCTGTTTGTGGTGCCTGGGATCGGAGCACCATTGTTCAGAATGCGAGGACTGCAGGTCCATGACGGCGAAAGCCTTGAAGAAGCGTAAGGGGAAGCTCGAAAGAGGTAAGACTGTTAAAACTTCTACTCCTTCGAAAGTTTCCTCGGCAGAGTCTTGACATTCGTCTCCTCGCCGTCACAGGAAACATTCTCGTTCGAGGTCTCGAAGCGGTTCCCATCACTCTTCGAGATGCCAACATTCGAAAAAGAGGCGTTGAAGATCTCCCTCTTCTTCGTCTTCTGTTTCCCCGGAAAGGGTCACCTGCCCAACAAAACACTGTTCTCCAGCTAAGTGGGAGGAATTCCATAAAAAGATGCTTAGCGTATTTGAGAAAGCGGCCTCGACCGCCTCGGAGACGGCTAAAAGTGATACCCTGGGTGAAAGACCTGAAAAATCGAAACGCCGTGAGTCATTGCACCCGGCAAAAGAAACTGCTCGAGAGCGTCTTGAACCCTCGAGCAAAGGCAGTAAGACTGCGTCATTGAGCCCTTCATCGAAGACCCCTTCGACTCATAAATCTGCGTCATTGACGCCATTATCGAAGGGCCCATCGACGCATAGATCGGTCGAATTGACGCCGATGTCGACACCGATAAAGGAGAAACCTACGGCTGTCACTACCTCGCAGTCAGTAGTCATACCGAGGGCTTCCACCATGACCTCGAGAATGTCTTTAACCTCGATGACTCGGAGTAGGATTCCAATCCTCGCGAGTTCTTCGAAGGTCGCTTTATACCTTTTCGACGCCTTTTTCGTTTTCTACAAAGCCTTTGACTTGCACATCGACAACGTCAATGTTTTCTCAACCGGTTACTAGAAGCTTGGCCCCTTCTGCTTTAGAAATGGGTTTTAAGCCTTATCCAAGGTCAGATTATTTCAGAGCCTTGTCCTCCATTTATGAAGATGGTGAGGATTCTGATCAGGAAAGACCTTTTGGGTTGCAGAGAACTAAAACACCTGTACCAGAGGAATTCATCTCTGAAGAAAATAGGTTAAAGGACCTTCAAGAGTCCTTGCATGATGCAGGTGGGTTAGATACTTCGCCAGAAGTAGAAGTTGCCAAACCAGACCCAGGGGAACATGCTGAGACCCCTTATAGAACTTTAATGGCCAGAATAATAGAATTCATGGGTTGGTCTACACCTTCACCTGCTTTTCAACAAGATGATCTTACAGACATCTTAATTAAAGGCCCACAGGAAGATCCTGTGGTTCTATTCCATACTGCATTACAGAGGAAAATATCGACCAACTGGGAAACTCCTGAGGTTATCCTGGCAATTAACAAAAAACTATCTGCCAAATATAGGGTATCTGCTTCTGACCCTGAATATTTGTCCAAACATCCAACTCCAGAGAGTCTGGTTGTTCAAGCAGCAACTTCATCGAACAGTAGATCTGCATACCCTACTGTTCCACAAGACATGGATGATAAGAGATTTGATGCTATGTCAAAAAAGGTATTTTCTGCATGTAGCATGGCACTTAAATCCATTAATGCTACTTGTACGCTCGCAATATTCAGCCATACACTTTCGGAGTGTGCTTCATCAGCGGCTGACTGCCTCCCGGAAGGAGAAGAAAGGGAAGCTTTTCTGAACATCATTAAAGATGGTAAAGGCGCAATGTGCAAATCCCTTCAAACTGGCATTGATTCTGCTGACAGTATCAGCAGGGCCATGGCGGCAAGTATTCCAATCCGCAGATTTGCGTGGTTGCGAAAGTCTGGTTTTGCTCCAGATGTACAGGCCAGACTTTTGGATATGCCCTTTGACGGCTTTTATTTATTTGGTAAGAAGGCTGATGACAGCCTAGAGAAGTTACGAACATTCAAGGCAGCAGCAAAATCCCTTGACGGATTGCAGCCCCAAACTCCCTATCGCCCCTCAGGAACCTCTTGGAGAGGTAAGTCCTTTCGTTTTTATTCCGCCTTCAGAAAAGGCAGAGGACAGCCGGCTCAAAGAGGCCAAAAGAAATTCACCCGAGGTGGACGGGTTAAAAGTACAAAAGCCGCAGCAGCAGCAGGTGCCTCTTTACCCTTGGCATCTGCATCAGCCGCCTCTAAATCACTCTGAGGACACTCTTCACAAGACACCAGTAGGGGGCAGGTTAACTCAACATCTGACGGAATGGCAGGCTATTACTTCAGATGCTTGGGCATTGGAGACAGTTGCCCAAGGTACTGCCTGCCTTTTCTACGCACCCCTCAGAGTCATCCACCGGGGAGCAACTCTTTGAAGTTTCCAGATCTGCTCCTTTTGCACGGGATTCTAGACCTGCTGGAGAAAGGTGCCATAGAATCGGTACCTGTAGTGGAGAGGAACAAGGTTTGGTATTCCCCCTACTTCTTGATACTGAAGAAGGACGGAGGACTGAGACCCAACTTGGACTTACGAGAATTGAACAAATTCCTCAGGAAGGACAAGTTCAAGATGGTAACTCTCTCTAAGATCCTTCAGGCCCTCCAGCTTCAGGACTGGCTGGTATCTCTAGACCTTCAGGATGCTTATTTCCATGTGCCAATCCATCTCAATCACAGGAAATACCTAAGTTTCGCAATTGGCAACTCTCACTATCAATTTCGAGCTCTGCCATTTGGGCTGACCTCCACCCCGAGGGTCTTCACCAAGCTAATATCGGTAGTGGCCGCAAGTCTAAGGAGGGAAGGGATCCACGTCACCCCTACCTAGACGATTGGTTGATCAGAGCAGTATCTTCGGAACAAGCTCAGATCACACTAGATTATGTCTGCCACTTCCTTCACAAACTGGGCTTCTCCCTCAATTTAAAGAAGTCACAGATGATACCATCACAGAGACTCCAGTTCATTGGAGCGGTCCTGGACACCTCCTTGGGGAAAGCATCGCCACCAGAGGTGAGGGCTCAAGATATTCTGCAGATGGTCACCAAGTTTCAAAATGCCCAACGTCTCCCAGCCTTCGATTTTTTTTGAGGTTGCTTGGCCTCATGGCATCCTGCATCTTCCTTGTGCCAGAGGCTCGCCTGAGAATGAGATCTCTCCAGTGGGCACTAAGAACTCGGTGGGTGCAATTCTCAGGAAAAATGACAGATCTCCTTTAGGTTCCAGACAAAGTGGCTCGAGACCTTCATTGGTGGGCCTGTCGGGAGAACATTTTGAAAGGAGAACTGTTTTGGCAACCATGGCCGGAGATAACAGTAGTCACGGATGCCTCACTCACGGGGTGGGGAGCCCATGCCAACGACTTGACCATCAGCGTTCGTTGGTCTCCATCAGAGTCCAGACTACATATCAACTTGTTGGAGCTGAGAGCTATCAGACTAGTGCTGAAGGCTTTTCTGCCATCTGTACAAGGGAAAAATGTCCTAATAATGACGGACAATACAGTGGCCATGCACTACCTCAACAAAAGAGGAGGCGTAGGATCACTGCCACTGTTCAGAGAGGCGATGCAGCTCTGGTTTTGGGCAATTCAAGAAGGACTCTCTCTATTGGCAGTTCACTTAGCTGGAGAGAAAAACTTGACAGCGGACGCTCTGAGCAGGCAAAGCACAGTCTCTCACGAGTGGGAGATAGCTCAGGAAGTCCTTCAAGAGATCTTCGCCCTTTGGGGAACCCCTCAAGTGGATCTGTTCGCCACCAGTATCAACAGGAAGTGCGATCAGTTTTGTTCAAGGGAATTTCCCCCGAGAGGATCTCTAGGGGACGCGTTCATAGTGGACTGGGAGGTTCCACTTCTGTACGCGTTAACTCCAGTCCCTGTCATTCCTCAGATGATCAGGAGGTTGAGAAGATTCCGGAAGACTATTATGCTAATTGCCCCAGACTGGGCCAGGAGGATGTGGTACCCGGACCTTCTGGACATGTCCATCTGCCCTCCGATTCGTCTTCCACACAGGGAGGATCTTCTCTCACAGAAGGGAGGTCAGGTTCTCCATCCAGACATCAGAACCCTCAACCTTCACGCTTGGTTTCTGAAAGGTTGAGATGCAAGGATTGGGCCCTCCCATATGATGTCATGGAGGTGTTGCTTTCAGCCAGAAGGCCAGCAACAAAGACTTTATACCGCTGCCGTTGGAACAAATTTTGCAGCTGGTATAGAGAAAAGAATATTGAACCCTTTTCATGCGGTACACCAATGGTGTTATCCTTTCTACTCTATTTGGCGAATTCAGGTCTTCAAGTTGGTACGATCAAGGGCTACTTCGCAGCGCTATCGATCTTCAAGCGCACTGCAGAGGAGCCATCATATTTCACATTACCCTTAGTAATATAATTTCTGAAGGGGTTAACTAATGTCTATCCCCCGAGACCGTTCCAAGTTCCCTTATGGGACTTAAATTTAGTCTTACATTTCCTGATGGGTACTCCTTTTGAACCACTCCACTCTTGTTCGTTTAAGATTTCTCACCCTTAAAACTGTCTTATTAGTGGCTTTGACATCTGCCAGGGGGTTAGCGAATTACAAGCCCTATCTTGTAAACCCCCTCATACAATTTTTCACAAAGACAAAGTTGTCCTGCAAGTGAAGCCCAATTTCCTCCCAAAGGTAATTTCTGAATTCCACATCACTCAAAAGATAACCTTGCCCTCATTCTATCCTCCTCCCCATCCAGGGAAAGAGGAAGAGAGGCTACATAGGCTGGATCCAAGGCGAGCCTTGAGTTTTTATATCAGCAGACTTGCTAGGATTATGCAAGCAGACCAACTGTTCGTAGGTTACACAGGGCACAAATTAGGATTGCCAATCACAAAACAGACCATTTCCAGATGGATTATTTTAGCAATTCTAGAATGTTACAAACTGGCAGGGAAAGAGCCCCCTCAAAATCTTAGGGCTCATTCAACCAGGGATATCGCAGCCTCTTCGGCCCTCCAAAGAGGGGTACTGATTCGAGACATATGTGCGGCTGCCACATGGTTGTCCGCACATACCTTTACAAAATTCTACAATCTGGATTCCTCCTCTAGCCAAGAGACTAGATTTGGCAAAGCTGTGTTACTCTGTTCACTCTTAAAGGGGAATATGACAATTTTACTCCCACCTCCGTTTACACACCACTGCTATGGGAGTCTATCAAGATAAGGAATACGTCGAAGGACACAATCCCTTCGAAGAACAAGTTACTTCTTACCTGGTAACATTCTTTCGATGGGATGTTCCTCCGACGTATTCCTTATTGCCCCTCCCATCCATCCCCTCAGTAAAACTTCCCTTGTGGTTGCAGCTTACGCTCCTTCAAGGTCAATAACCAATTCCTGCACAGCTAATTTCAAGCTTCAAAATGGAACTGAGCAACGGATGCTGCGCGAGTCTATTTATGCGCATGCTGTTGTCGGCGCCGATACGGAGGCTGTCGAGGGACACCAACTCGAGGGACATCGACACGCAGCGCCCTCTACTGAAAAAAATTCCGAGGCCAGCAAGCTGGAAGTGAATCTATCAAGATATGGAATACGTCGGAGGAACATCCCATCGAAAGAACGTTACCAGGTAAGAAGTAACTTGTTCGTCTGATCTATGGCAGTAATATGGTGCAGTGGCTGTAGGCAGGGCCTAGAGTCTTGGATGTATAACCTACGACGTACACCCTGCAGCCAAGCAACCAAGACTGTAGGGCCTACCCACAACCATCGCAGCATATCAAAACCATAGTGGCTTATAACTTCATTGCTTATAACTTTGGTCTTGGGTGCATAGTCTGCGGCCATGCACCTAAGACTCTAGGTCGTGCACACAACCACCCCATCACTTCCATGCTGACTTATAACCTCAGTGCTTATAACTTCAGCACTGGGTGCATGGCCTTTGGCCATGCACCCAAGACTCTAGGTCCTGGCCACAACCACTGCAGCATATCACAACCATTGTGGCTTATAACTGCAGTGTTTATAAGTTTGTTCTTGGGTGCATGACCTTCAGCCATGCACCCAAGACTCTAGGCCCAGCCCACAACCACCACAGCATATCACACCCATTGTGGCTTAAAACTTCACTACATATAAATTTGGTCTTGGGTGCATGGCCTTTGGCCATGCACCCAAGAATGTAGGCCCTCCCCACAATACCTGATCGATATGTGATACTACGGGTGTATCTATTGCTGTGATATACTGCAGTGGTTGTGGCCAGGGCCTAGAGTCTTGGGAGTATGGCCTTTGGCCTACGGCCAAGCATCCAAAACTCTAGACCCTGGCCACAACCACTGCAGCATATCACACGCATGGTGGCTTATAAATCAATAGCACACCCATAGAATGACACATTTTAACTGCAGCATACACTCAAATTGCACCCAGTACTGTAGGCCCTGCCCACACCTACCAGATATTCGATTGTATGGGTGTGATGTGTGAATTTGATATGCTACGGTGGTTGTGGGCAGGGTCTAGAGTCTTGGGTGTGTGGCCTCCGTCCATGCACCCAAGACACTAGTCCCTCCCCACAACCATCTGATTGGTGTTTGTACTACGGGTGTAGCTATTGCTGTGATATGCTGCGGTGGTTTTGGCCAGGACCTGGAGTCTTGGATGTATGGCCATAGAAATTCGAATCAATAAGTATGCAGTATATAAAACCCATGTAGGCTTATAACTTCAGTGCTTTGTTCTTGGGTACATGGCCTGACTCTAGGTCCTGCCCAGAACCACCACAGCATAGCGCAACCATTGGGCTTGTAACTTCACTACGTATAAATTTGGTCTTGGGTGCATGGCCATGCACCCAAGACTCTAGGCCCTGGCCACAACCACTGCAGCATATCCCACCCATGGTGGCGTATAAATCAATAGCACACCCATAGAAACAAACATTTTAACTACGGTATGTACTCAATTTTAATGTTCGTTAACACCACACGTGTCCTTAGAACAGTTTCAAGTTCCCTGCGCACAGCACGGACTGAAGTACTATCCTTATGACACCCCTCATTTTCAGTACTTACACACATCCTGGACAAGGCGGGCATAGGGAATACATCATTAACACCTGCTGCCTAAACAAATACAGTATTTCACCCATCTCTTACTCTCTGAACCTCCCAAGCACTCTGACGCACCAGAAAAGTTTGCGAAACAGCATTTCGCCTCTGGTCGCCACCGTGCTGTCGGCGGATCCAAGATGTCGGGCGCATCCAAACAATCTGAAGCACATCAAGGTCGTTTTAAAGGAAACTACTGGACGGATTGTCAGCAAATTTACAAAAGCACGCTTTCGGGACCAAGCCCTTGCCGCAAATTTGGTGAAAGTCTGCCAGCGGTTTGGCCTGTAGGCGTGCGCAAAGTTTTTCCCCCATTCAGTCTGTGGACCCCCCCCATAACTTTTCCCACCTGGACCAAACAGCAAAGAAATTCAGAGTCGTCCATATAATTTTTTTTTGCAAAGTTTGGTGAGGATTTGTCCAGGGCGGGGCGGAGTTATGAGCTCTATATATATATAAAGAAGGAAAGGTCTGCATTACTCGCAGACCTGCCTGGATCATTTTGGGAAATGCAATCCGATTTGACCGCTTGTAAAATCTGTGCAAGGAAGCTAGGGAAGAAGTAGGAGCCAGTACCACGCAGAAAGGGATCTTTAAAATGGTGATGTCAATGATCAGAATGCCAATGCAATCTGGCCCCTACTTGGGAGTCATGGACTTAGACGCCATTCTCATTGGTTTTTAGAATTGGAGGCTGGTACTGAAGAGGGGCGTGAGTAAAACACTTTGAGAGTTGAGTGCCTTTGCTTACTCCTATACGTAATAGACAACCGCTCCAGTTGCCTTGACCTTCTTTTATGAAACCCACGAAAACCTACAAAGTACCTGGAACTGGTCTTACTCCAGGATTGAGACTGTCCACAAGATTGTGCAGACGGCTCAGATATTCGTTGGTAGATGAAAGAGCAGATTTAGACAATGTTCTTGTCTGTTCAATGTCAATTTAGTTTCCTGCATCCAGGTGCAACGCCGTAGGCCTGTGCCTACGCATATCAATATGTGCCATTGAAGATTCAAGCAGATCCTGGGCCACTATATTTGCCTCTGCAAGGCCTACTTTGAATACAGTCTAGAGGTCCAGAGGTAGATGCAGCAAGAAATGCGTAATGTCTCTAGAAATGCTCTGCCTTCGGCTGTCTGAGAAACGAAAGCCTCCATTTGTGTAGAGGTTGTGGACACAGGCCTCTAGAATGTTGTCTTCTTTAGGTAGAATTGTACATGAAGCTATAGACTGGCTTGGCAAAAAGCGAGGCTGCAGCCACCCCTTAGGAGGGAGTTCTGAATCTTGCATCCAGCTTTCTGTTGATCGACTGGGTGGAATAAGGCTTCTGCCAGACTATCGTGGTTGGGGCTAAAATGTCCTTTTTGCAAAGGGATTCCCAAGCAGTAAGACATGTGAAGAATCACAATTTCATCAAGGACTCTTTCATCCGGATGTTCCAAGGAACTCCCCCAAGCCCTCTGTTCAGTCAAGCAACGATTTTGCAGACAACTATGTATCCCCCGTATCCTCTTCCTCTGTGTCGTGCTGATTAGGGATCAATGTTTTGTGAGGTGACTGGTCCCTCAGAGAAGCCGGTCCCTGCTCTCCCCATCTAAGGGAGGAACCAGATCTGGCAGGGTTGGAATCTCAGGAGGATGGACGGCAGGAGGTGCAGGTCGCCGAAAAGAAATCATGCCTACATGTGTTGTCAATTTGATCACCGCCTCCAAGGGACAGGATCTGCCACAAGGAGGTTCCTCGTCTGTTGTGCGCATAATGGAAACCTCCCTCCTCGTTACCATTTTGACAACTGTGATTGGAAATTAGGAAATGTAAAATCTGTCACTGTCCAGAGCCTTGAAAGGAAGGCCTTGCTGAACCCTCAAGGGCCGCGTAGTGTGCTGCAGCAAGCTAAGCATCCTCAGGCCTGGGTCCATTGGCCGTGGTGCAGGCAGGTGCCAGCCTAAACCCGGTACTAGAGCCTGTATGCCCATCAGACACTTGTCTGGTAGTAGAGCAGCAAGGTCCCTCTGTGCCAATTCCAATTGAGTTGCCTGACCCATTATGGGAGCGCTGGTAGCCCTTGCAGCCTTGGAAGGGGCTCTGCTGTGTGGGGCCACTGGATTTCCCTTCTGGGGTTCCCTGGAAAACCCTTGTCCACTTGAATGTATGAACGTCTTCAAATGCTCTGGTGGAGACCTGGAGAATACCTGGTGCCACCTGAAAAGCCTGTTCTTCAGTGACCTCGGAATCAGGACACTGCACACTGCGCAGGAGTCCCATGCGTCTTGTACATAACCAGATCCCCCCTGTGGGAAGCATCAGAGATGATGTGGACCCCCCACCTCCATACAGACAGGAGGCCTTTAAGCAGCAGGTGGCAGATGGCAAGCACACTTCAATATACCTAATACAAACAGGCCTGAACACCACCGAGTATGTGGTCTGATGAATCTAGACTATTTGTCCCTTCTGCCCAGAGTGGAGCCACCCCTTTGAGGCTAGGGAGGGGAGCCCACTCGGAAAGGCCCTCGCTAGGGGTCTGGGTAAGTGGGACCTCACTGGGAGTGACACCACTCTTGGGGACAAGGACTCTCATTCCTGCAAGCAACTTCTTGTACAGAACACCCTACCTCCTACATGGGAATTGGAAAGACTGTTGTTTTTTTTAAAACTTTTCTTTATTGGCATGGTGCGAGAACAGACAATCAACACAATGTACAGCATAGCAAGAGTAACAGATACACACATGGTAGTGCAATACATGGAGATGCTAGGCAGATACCGATGGGGCCATTGCTCGGGTTCAAGCGGCACAGCAGTGGATTAGTTTACATCACCTAGAGGAGGGGAGGACAACAGTTCTAAGTCATCTTTGTTATTTAAATAGGTGCAAAATTCCGTCCACACATTCCTGGGACGGGAGGCCAGCGGGAGAGTATTGATGTAGTCCTCCTCGCACGCTTGAGTCCAGGTGAGGCCCCTCATCCACATCTCAAACGAGGGGGGGGGATCGGCGCTTCCAACATTGTAATATGCTTTTTTGGCTGTTATGATGGCAACATTGAGAAACATAGACCTTTTCCTTAATTCTGGGCTATCCCACAGGCCGAACAGGACAGCTAGGGGTTCTGAAGGGATACGGGACGCTGTGATGTCTGAGAGCTTCAATTATGGCCTTCCAGTATGGGCCCAGCGCATCACAGGACCAGAGCATATGAGTGTGATCTGCAGCAGGAGAACCGCACTTAGGGCAGGTGCGGGCCTGGGTGTGTGCAAACCTGTCCAGTCTTTGAGGTGTGTAATATAGTCTGTTAAGGAGCTTGTATTGCATACACCTATGCCTGGCATTCATAGAGGTGGTTCGAGTGTGTATGCACATTTTCCCCCACATTGCGTCTGTGATGGGGAAGCCCAACTCCTCACTCCACGTATCTCGCGCCTTGACTGGCACGTCTGTGGGGTCGGCCATCAACAATTTGTACAGCGCGGACATTATCCCCCTAGCACCAGCTGAGTTGGATATATACTGGATCTCAGGTGAGTCTGGGGGCTCATCTGGGTATGAGGGCCACCAGGCGCGGAACACCGCCCTCAGCCTGTAGTATAGTAGTAGTTCCAATGCAGTACTCGGGTGTGTGGGGCGCCACGTCTGCAGAGTGATAAACTTCCCGTTGGGGTAAAAGTCGGTCAGGGCCGATAGCCCAGATCATGCCAGTGTTTCATTAAAAGCTTATGTGTAGGGCTGAGGCCCGGGAACTGCCAGATGGGCAGCCATTTGTAGTATGGGTGGTGGTCGGGTTGTGTCTGCAAGATATATTTCCAGGCCCTGACAGTGGCCGCTACAGGGTCTGCCAGGGCGTCGGCGTGATAAGTGTGATGGAGAATGAGGGAGAGGGTGTTAACGCTCTCGCTTGCTAGTTTCTCGAGCTTCACATGCGGGGGGGGGGGTCGGAGAACGTGTACCAGTATGTGGCGTGTTGGGCCTGCGCAGCTGTCCAGTATTTAGCAAAATCGGGGGCGGTGAAACCCCCGTTACCATAGGGAAGAGTCATGTGTTGCCATTTCTTACGAACCACGCCCGAGTGCCATAGAAATTGGGCACATGCAGCGTGTAAGTTCCTGAAATATCGCTTTCCGGGCCAGATCGGCACATTTGTGAAGACGTAGAGAAATTTAGGGACCATAATCATTTTGATTAGAGAGAGTCTACCTGACAGAGAAAGTGGGAGACTGCGCCATTTCAACATTTGAGCCTCAGCAAGCTGCGCCACAGCCGCATAGTTGTCAGCCAACAGTGAATCTTTAGTGAGGAACACCTGCACTCCAAGGTACCTGATGCCCCTCGGTGACCATCGGAGGGGGAATTCGCAGGGCGGTTGTGTAGTGGACGGGGTGAGCGGGAAGATTTCAGATTTGGAATAATTTATGGTGAAGCCCGAGAAAGTGCCAATTTTGGTTATGTCTCTCAATATCAGGTCTAGGTGGGCAGCCGGGTCTCTAATATATAGGAGCATGTCGTCGGCATATAGAGAAATGATCTCGGGAGTATCACGGAGACGTATACCTTTACTCCTATGTTTGTCCCTAACGTTATCAGCCATGGGCTCTATAGCGAGCGCAAAGAGTATCGGAGAAAACGGGCAGCCCTGGCGGGTACCTCTGTGGAGAGCAAAGGGGGCCGAGGCCCAGGAGTTGACCAGGACTCTGGCTGCGGGGCTTGTGTAGAGGAGTTTGATGTACGACCTCATGCGTGGGCCAATTCCCATTTTGTGGAGCACCGCCCACATGTATTGCCAGGACACCATATCAAATGCCTTCTGGGCATCAAGGGTGACCGCCACGGCCTGTGCGTTGGAGTCAATTCTAGCCAGAACATTGAACAGGCGACGGATATTAAGGGCGGTGGATCTGCCGGGCACAAAGCCACTCTGGTCGGGGTGGACTAAGTGGGGCATAATGGGGAGAAACCTATTGGCAATGATCTTGGCAAATATTTTTGTGTCAGTGTTGATCAGAGAAAGGGGCCTATAGGACCCACATTCGTCCAACGGTTTACCTGGCTTGGGTAATAGTTATAAGCGCCCTTCCCATAGATTGGGGTAGGATGTTTAACTCTAAGGATTCGTTCCACACCTCCAGGAGTCTGGGTGCCAGAATGGCTACATGCTCCCGATAAAACTCTGAGGTGAGGCCGTCCGGGCTTGGCGCTTTGCCCCTAGGGCAGTTCGAGATGACCGTGGTTATCTCATCGAGAGTGATAGGGGCCTCAAGTAGGTCGCTGGTTGCGCGGGAGAGGAGGGTCACTGGGATTTGATCTAGCACGGCGTCAGTGTCTTACAGGCTGTGTTCTTGCTGGGGGCCATACAGGGTCGTGTAGAATGTGGTGAATGTCCCAAGGATATCCTGGTCAGACCAGCACACAGTGCCTCCTGTGTCCTTGACGCAATCAATGCGGTTCCTGCCCCCCTCAGTTCGGACCAGTCTGGACAGTGTCCTACCTGGCCTATCCCCCTCACCATACTTCCCGGCCGCCACAGGACGGGCGAAGTACCAAACTTCTCTTAGGGCGTGAGACTCAAACGTTTCTAATTCTGCTCTAATCTGTGCCAGTGCGGTCGGGGAAGGGGAGGTGGCATATGCCCCCTCAAGCTCTTTTAATTTTGCTTCCGACTGCTGTAAGCTATTTTCTATGGCCTTGAGGACCCCAGCCTCTCTAGATATGCACATCCCTCTGATGAAGACCTTGAATGCCTCCCAGCGCATTCCATCGGGGGTGTGATGCCTGTTGTTGCACTCAAAGAAGGTGTTGATGTCAGCTAGGATATCCGCTTTAAAGACTGTCTAGCAGGGCCTCCGACTTAAATCTCCAAGAGGAGCGGGGGGGCTGGTCGTGTCCCATGTTATCTGGAGTGTTACCGGTGAATGGTCCGATAGTGTGCGCAGTAATATCTCGGTCTCTGTGACCCTGCCCATCATGCAACTCGATATGAGGAAAAGGTCGATCCTGGAGAGGCTATCATGTACCGATGAGTAAAATGTGTACTCTCTAACCTGTGGGTTGAGAGCTCTCCATGCACCCCTGATATCCAGTGTGTCTATATGGGCGTATAACCTATGGGCTGCGCGTGATAGGGCTCTGCGGGCTGTCCCAGACCTATCCAGGTCTTTGTCTAGGATCAAATTCATGTCACCGCCCCATATGATGGGAATCTCAATATATTTCAGAAGCGTGGTGGTGATGGCATCAAAGAACTCAAGGGCATCAAAGTTAGGGGCATATGTGTTCACTAGGAGGCATTCCATTTCAGCGAGTGAGCAATGGAGGATCACGTATCTACCCTCAGGGTCAATATGGCTGGAGCACAGGGAAAACTGGACTGATTTATGGATTAGAGTTAGGACACCCCTGGATTGGGTGGAGTACTTCGTATAGAATCTTTTGTTGCCCCACGTGGGGGCGAGAAATGCTGTTAGGCGCCCAAGAGCATGGGTTTCTTGGAGAAAGAGGATTTTGGCACCATGTCGCTGGGCATAGGCAGTTATCCTGCGGGCCTTAGTGAAATTGCTTAGGCCACGAATATTCCATGTGACAATCTTCAGAGCCATAGCGACATATTATGGAACATCCCAGTGGTAGTATTCGTTAGGATTTTTCCTTATGCACTTGCCGTGTGCACAGTAGTGTTGAGTTGAAGTCATGTGTCTCTCAGCCATGTTTTTAACTGTTAACACAACCCCAATTACGCCACCCCCCACCCTTACTGCCCAACCCCACCCTTACTGCCCAACCCCAACATGCAGTGCAGACCTCCCACCCAGGGGAGTTGCTAGGTCTGGAAAAGACCCGGGGCTAAACTGTTGTCGGTACTGTTGGGACTGGGGGCTAGCTAGTCTTTTGGCTGTAGCTCCTGAGATTCTATCCGGGGCTACAACCAAAAGATCGGGGGCTATAGCCCCCTTAGCCCACCCCTAGCAACGCCCCTGCTCCCACCCCAGAACACACCTGGTGCCCCTTGGGCCTGCTCCGACCGGAAACCAAAGGTCAGCGGACCAGATCCAACGTGGATAGGGCCACATCCTAGCCCAACGGGGGCCAGTCAATAGAAAGAACAAAATAAAAGTGAAAGCAAACATTGCAACTGCAACGGGGGGCGCTGGTGCCGTGCGGCCGGCATTTGTGGCTTGATGTGGGGCAGCAGATGCTGTCCCGAATTTGTTGCTGCAGTAAAACGGGTATCACAGACAGCCTCTGAGACCAGAGAGTGCCCTCTGGTAGGTTGACATCGCGCGAGAGAGCAGGGCACAGGGATAGCTCCAGGAGCCAAGTGAGGGAGAAGGCAAAGTAAGCAGTTTAGGAGCTAGCCTGTGGCCCGCATACACATGGCAAGAGGCCGCATTTACTGAGTGGACACGGTGAGGTTGCCATCAACACATCATAAGGCATGGATCTGTGGACATTTTTATAAAATCATGGTCTGTGCAGTCTATGGCGTGTGGTCGCCTCGCGGCCCGGGAAGAGGTATATATGTAATTCAATGAACTTCACTGCTTCATCAGGGACAGTGAAGAAGATCTTGCCATCATGGGTAATCTTTAGCTGTGCCGGGAATAGGATGGCGTAGGGGACGTTGCGCTCCCTGAGCAGCTTTTTGACGCCTAAGAACTGGTGCCTTTCCTGCTGTACCGCCAGCGAGAAGTCCGGGAAGATTCTAACAGTATGGGCCTCAAATCGCAGGTCTCCCTTTTCCCGCGACAGGCAGAGGATGAGATCTTTGTCGCGGTAGTTGAGAATCTTGGCGATAATGGGTCTGGGGATGTCGCTGGGTCTGGGGAGCGCAGACAGGGCCCGATGAGCCCAATCGACCATGAAATACGGAGAGAGGGCAGGGTCGTCCAGTAGGTCCTTGAGGAGTTTCTCCACTGCGTCCTCCATCCGCCCCTTAAGGGCATTCTCAGGGACCCTGATGATGCGCAAGTTGTTCCTACGGAAGTGCAACTCCAGATCATCACACTTCGCCTTGACACTTTTCATGTCGCGCGTTAGGGAAGCCACAGTGTCCTGGAGTGCGGTGATGCCATCTTTGTTCACCGAGATCCTATTTTCAGCCTCGTGATCCTCGATCCCGCCTGGTCTACTCGAGCCTTAAGCGAGGCGACATTAACATTGATGTCGTCTAGTTTTTCATGGAAGGAGACAAAGTTTTTAGCCATAGATTCCATTAGTAGTGTGAGGTCAGGGGCTCCGACCGCTCGGTGCAGGGTCCAGTCTGGCTCGTCCTGGGGCGATGATGTGCTGGCTTGCTCATCTCGAGTGACCGCTTTAGCATACTTGTCCATTGTACCTCCTTGGGCCCCCGCCTTGTTTCTGCTAGGCATTGTGGCCCACTTATGAGTAGGATGGAGAACTGAGAAGGGCTGGGGCCGGCAGGCTCAAACACAGTGTCCTTCGGTGGCGGTAGGCGGTTGAGGGCAGTTGGGGGGGGCCACCCCAGATAGCAGAGAGTCAACGGTGGAGCGGCAAGGCTGTGATGGTGAGCGATCACGGCCTCCTCATGTGTACAGGTTGTATGGGGGTGCCAGCGGGATCTTTCTTAGGCGGGTGCGGGCAGAGGCAGTGACAATGTCAGTGGGAAAGTGGGCAGACAGTATGGTGAGGGCCGCTTCCTTATGACAGTACTGGCCCGTAGGATCGCACACAGTGGGCAGAGGTCTCAACGCCCACCGCTCCAGCCCCCGCTCACCTGGTCCGCTGCGGCAGCGGGGCGATAAGATCCTCTGTGTTGTTGGCGCCGGGGAGGTCGCGATGATCACTGACGCAGCAGGTGGCATTCACAGTGTGGCGGCATCCTCAGCAGGACCCCCAGGCACCCGCCGTGATTACACAGAGCGGCGGGAAGCAGGAGCGGGGAGGGGACCCAGAAGTCAGGCAGGCCAGGCTGGAGGGCCGGATGTTAGGCAACTGCCGGGGCCGGGTGGAATACTAGGCTCAAATCCGACAGGGCCGTCAGCCAGGTCCCAGGTGGGCCGATCGAGACCAAAATCGCACAAAATGTCCAGTGCAGTGGCAGAAACAGCTCGGCCAGCCGATAGTCCTTCACAATGTCGGAAACTGCAGATTGGAGCAGATGAACGCCGAGGCCGCACAGAGCTGAAAGGCTAGGCAGGCATCTTGGGCTGCTCTACAGCGCCACCCCTGGAAAGACTGTTGTTAACCTTGTTTTGGATTCACCGAATAGTGACGTTTCTTCAATCTCTTTGACTTCAGGTAATACTGGATTCTGCTTGTAGGCCCCATTCAAAGAAGGACACACCCCTTTTGGTTGTGATGACGTACATGAAAAGATGAGGAACTTTGAATGGATTAGTGAGAATTCTATGCAGATTCGAGTCTCTGATGGGAATACGTCCTGGAGGAGGGGAGCTAGACTGTGAAGCCAGCGGTAGCATGGAGGGAGAACGAATCTCTTGCAAGACGCCAGAAGGCTGGCCTCCTGGCCAGCATAGAAGTCAAGACCTAGAAGAAGACGATAAAGTGCCCATCCTGCCTGGTGGCATGACCATACAAAAGCTGTTGTGGGCCTGGGATCCATTAACCAATGCCAAGAGCAGACCAAAGCAGAGAACCCATAACTCTGAGCTCTGCATGAGAAGTGTGGAGGAAAGGGTATGGGACGTAGGAGTAATTATAAATTACTCACCGTTGTGACTAGCATACTCCTGGTCCATAGTCCCCTTTCCTCCATACGTCCCACCATCTTCCCCCCCCTAATAAAACTGCTGTCATTAGGCAATGGTAATATTGTCGATGTGTGAAAGGGGACTGAGGAGCCGCGCCAGTGGGTGGCATCAGTGGAGTGCACGCACCCAGGGCTGCACCCCGCACGCATCTAGATTTGAAAGGAAAGATGATTTTTCTGGTGAAGACGGTTCTGTCTCCTGTCCCGAGCGACCGACGCTCGTACAGTGTGGAGGAAAGGGGACTATGTACTAAGAGTACATTAGTTACTAAAGTGAGTAACTTATAATTACTTGCACATGTGCTTGCACCTACACCGAAAAAGAGAATGCTAACGGTCAAGAGGAAAATGCCAACTAGGCCTAATGTCCGCACCAAGTGCTGCTGAGACTAACTTAACTAACTGCAAGACCCCTGGGGGAAGCCCACTCTCTGATCGGCACAATTCACCCTTTCTTTGGCTCATTCAACGCATCTCAACTCCCCCATCAGTCTGGAAACCTGGGGGCGGGGGACACTGTAATCAACATCAAGGCACCTATTGAAAGTGATAAGCCCACAAGTCCAATCAATGAAGGGGTGGACTCCGAGTTTTCTTTGGGGGCAGCAGCCTTTTGATAACTGGGCCAAGACCAGCATGGATCAACTATGACCCGGGAGGGGGATGGGGGGGTCTCATAGTGGCTTGCTCTGGACCATTTCCGGTCCTCACTTCAATGTGGCCATTGGGGTAGTTAAAGATCATGAAACTAACATTCCCGCTCCCACTGCCACCCCCACCATTGCATCTTCTGAAGCCCCCGTAGCTCTGGCTCAACCCTGCACCGGCTGAATCATCACCTTCTTTCGGCCAGCCCTGACATCCTTGTGCCAAGTGGGGGGGTACGGGGACCCATAATGCCATCCAAAGCAGATACAATTGTTGCGCCCTCTTGGCCCTCTATGCAACTCCCTGGCCCACATGGCTCTCACAATGGGTTACCACTGGGTGGAGAAAACCGTCAGACTGAAAACAGGCATAAAATGGCAGAGTGGACACAGGTCATGCCTACAGGGTCCATTAGTGATGACTGACCGGACAGTAGATAATCCTGCCACCCCATGAGCAAGCGGTAAAGTAGGCTCATAAACGGTCTGCTGCGTGGGGCCCAGTGCAGCATTGGTCTCTCTGAACTGCGGTCAATAAAGACATTGCAGAAGAGAGTGGTAAAGGGGGTCCCACTGGGGGTCCCACTGCACAGCCGAGAGGGTAGGAAAAGGGCCTCTAATCAATTGGTGACATTCGGATTGACTTTACCTGAAACCTGCCCCACCACCATCAGAGCGATCCAGGTTGGTGAGGAACGTAGTAGTGGAAACAAGCAAGTACCAACATTGCATATGCAGAAGCAGGCAAAGACACACTGCCCACAAAGGACTCTGTGACCCCAGCAAGAGCATACAATACTGTGTCCCCTCTCAACTAAAGCAGACTTCTAGCTTGAAGGTAAAGCACCCAGGATAAATGATATGTGTGAAAAGGCACCACCTTAGTTGGCCCACAAACCATCCACCCCTACCAGCAAACTTAGTAGGCCATTAACTGGACAGTGAGGGGATGTTTTCTTCGCCACCCGGGAACAAATTGTACACTGCACCAAGATTTGCCAACAGGGGGAAATGCCCTTGACTCTGTCAAAACTGATTTTGGGGACCCAGGAAATAATGCCCTAACGCACTTGTGGTTTAGTTTCTGACTTATTTAGTGAAGCCTTTGTAATGAACTTAGCCCCCCTTGAGAAAATGTGGACCCAAGGGCCACAGCACTCATTTTTATTTAATGTAACGTAACCATGATGAAATATGTTTGTCTGATTTGCCTGTGATGTTTTATATTTGTTGTGAAATACGTTTATGGCTGAACGCCGAAATAAAGTTATGACTGTCTGGTACATCTACTTTATGAGGGTTTTGTGTGACAATATTTACATCGAAGCATGCAACTTTTGATCTCGTGGACCATAAAACCCTCTGCAGACATCTCACTAAGTCGGTGCAATTCACCCCGGAAGCTACTACCTGGATCACCTCCTTCCTTGAGGGGAGAGCCTTGAAAGTCTTCTCCGACCAGGCCTGTGCAAACCCCACCACCATCCACTGCGGTGTCCCGCAGGGTTCCTGCACATCGCCCACCTTGTACAATATATTCACCAAACCACTTTTCGAAAAACTGGACGCTCTCAGCATAGCTTACACAAACTATGCCGACGACACTCCGGTCCTCCTACCACTCTCTGGCTCATATGAAAAAGATGCCAAGACACTGCACAAGATCTACTCCACCATTCAAGCCTGGATGGCAGCTAACGGGCTCTGCCTCAATGGGGATAACGCAGAAATCCTCCTAGTAGGCCCCAGGAAGCTCTTAGCAAATTGAATAAACAATACAGTGCCTTCACTATAGAGAACACAATAATCACTGTTTCGCCCTCAGTAAAGACACTGGGGTTTACGTGGACTCCACACTCCATGACACGTCAGGTAAACTCGATTGCCTCCTCGGTCTCATTCACAGCCAAACTGATTCATGCAGTCAAACTGTACCTGTCCAAGCAGAACTGCCTCTCAATAGCTAGAGGCACTACTGAGGCAAAACTTGGCTACTGCAACGTTCTCTATGGCAGCACATCCTCCAAAAACTTGCAGAGACTTCATGTTATTCAAAATATTGCCCTCAGAGCCGCCATGAACATTCAAAAAAGGGAGCATATCTCCCAGACCAAGCGCAATGCCCACTGGCTTCCCGTCAAAGAACGTATCATATTCAAGACGCTGGCCATAACCCACAAATGCCTAGTGCTCACAGCCCCCACCTATCTTTTGGAAAAAGTTGTCCGAACTAGCTCTGCCAGACCTAAAATACTGCTCTACGTCAACCAGCTGAACATCCCCACCATCAAAAGGGCCAAAGCAGGCGGTGCCAGCTTCCCTTTCATTGCGCCAAAACAATGGAATGCTCTCCCACTCACGCTCAGGAATGATATATCTCACCGGTCATTCCGGAAAGCCCTCAAAACCATGCTCTTTAACAAGGACGGCACTCATTAGACTGTTTAAGGCTGCCAGACACCCCAACGGCTTTGAGGTCTAACAGACGGTTCTCTGCTATCCTACAACCAAATAGTACCCCCATCCTCAAGCTACACATCAACAGACAGACTTTAATATTCGGGCTGTGAAAGCCACGACGGTACCGGGAGCCAAGAAAACCCGAACGGACAGACATCCCACCGAGTTTGAGATAAAGTGAGCCTGTCAGTGGGCCAGAGGACTTAGGGAAGTCCAATAACCACGTAACATAACAAATAGAACTGTAGCTGGAGAGAGAGAGAGAGCCTGCAAGGTTCCAGTCCTTAAATATAAAACAGGAACTTTGAGGACCACCAAGTTGGAATGGTGGAATTGCATTAGTAAAGCCTTTTCTTCCCGCAGAGGGAGAATAGTATGGAATTGAGATTTGGCATACAGAACCTGCAGAGAGGTTGTGAACTGTGTAGTGCAGTGGTATTCAAACTTTGGGGTGCGCCCCAACAGGGGGCCGCGGCTGCATCCCTGGGGGGCTGAGAGCCCAGCATGAAAGGAAAAGAAAAAACAGGGGTGGCTCACATGGTCGGGCTGAAGCATGAAACTGTCTCGGGCACCAATGAAAAAGTGTCTCTCAGCTGTACATGGATATTCATTCCTTTAGTCACAGACTGTTTGAATAGTACCCAAGAGGGTGCTCTGTGTTAAAATGTAAGTAAATTGTGTTATTTAAAGAATATTTATTCAGCTAAAATGGTCAAAATTATTAACTGCATAGTGAAGTAACTCATTAATTTGGCCCACATTGGGCAAAAAGGTGGCACATTTTGACTGGCTCACACTAGCCTTTTGCATTTTTGGTACAGGCATTGCCTTTGCCCCTCTTCTTCCCTGCTGATCTGCTTTCTCTCTCAGCAATGCTGCATCTGGCCAGCCTCTGCCCTTCGGGCCCAGATACCTGCTCGCCCTGCCACCCTCCTGCACTACCCGCTGGCCACCCTTTGCACTGGGGTCTGTATCTGTACCCATACAGCCACCCCCTCTTTGTCTGCACTGATCAGATACTCCCCATCTGAATAACCCTGCACTTGGCCCTCACAGGCTGTTTTGGATCACTCTATGTATTTACTTATTATTTATCTTGTCCTCTCTTATGCACTGCACTTTCCAGTTTCTCCCCCCCCTTGCACTTTCCCCCCTTTTCCCTTCCCCATGCACTGCCTAGTAAGATTGTTGTTTTTGTTCTCTCCCCTGATCCCCTCCCTTTGCCTGGTCGCACTCTGAAACACCTGTATATGAGCGCGATATAAATAAAATATCATACCATATATCTATGGCTCATGGGCCAGTCCTAGCCTGGTGGCTCATCCATAATGGCGAGGGGGCGCATACACACATAATCATGTTGATTGTGTTAGGCCCAGTGGGGCCCAGGGAAGAGGGATGGTATCTTTTTACTGGACATCTATCATAGATGGGCAGTAAAAAATGTCATGCCTGCCCCTTGGGCTCCCCACCACCAATTGCAAACTGTTTGGCTATTTATCCATTTCTTTTTTATGTACGCTGTACAATGCAACATTTGAAACCATTATTTTAAAAGAAAATCCATGGGGGAGGAAAACCCCCAGAACCTCTCTTGATTGGTTCGGGCTCCTTCGGTACGCTCGGTCGCTATGGCGTTTCTTGGGGAAATAGTTATGCCCCTCTACTTACAAAATTCACCAGCCGCCACTGGCCCTCGGACAGTCTTGGGAACGGGATGGGGGGGGGAGCCCAGGGACTCTGGTGGAAGCAGGATGGGCGGGAACCATGAGATAGTGGTGGGAGCTGGGTGGGGATAGCCCAGGGTGTGTGATGGGCTGGGGAGAGACCAGGGACTGGGTAGGAGTGGGATGAGGGAGCCCAGCGACTATGATGGGAGCAGGTGACGACGTGCGATACATACTGGCCTACTTTCTTGTTATTTTTCTAGTAAGCTAATTTGGACTAAGGACTGTTCCTTTTTGGATTTTGATGAACACCCTTATATCTTAGTTTGTTAGGCATGGAACTCCCCTCATAGCAGTAGCGTTAGTTAGGTGTTTTTCTTTTTATTGAAGTAAACATCATTACCATGACACCTCTTAGTCCACGTCCTTCCTCTAGTTCGCCACAGTAGGCAGAGCTACGTTTGTTTATTTGTAATGCGCGCCAGACCCGAGGGTATCCGGGCGCAGAAGAAACAACATGAATACTTTCAGCTTAACGTTACACAGCTGTGTAGGAAGACCGATATATACAGAAGGCATGAAGGTCATATTTGAATGGTATATACATGCCATAAGCAAAGAAAATACATAATTACAGGTTCGGTGTCAATTGAACATTGAGGTAACATAACTATATACAGTGCATGATAATACATGGATACAGGTGGTCGGTAGCTGGATTGTATTAGTGGTATGTTGCAGTCATAATAAGGCATCCGTGGGCCAAGACTGACGGACCGTGTGGCTGATGTTCAGTCACAACTACTGGACTGCACTGTAACAGGGTGGATCTATTTGACCCAACGTGGATGAAAGCCTAAACATATTCAAAACTTCCCACCTGACTGCTAAATATTTATGCTAAACCATATTACTTTTCTCCCAAGAGTAAGGGACCTACCCAACAACAGCCGGATTGCAGAAACGTCAAATCCGGCTGGGGTAGAGATTCTGGCAAGCTCAAGGGTGCTGCTTTGGTGCCTTCTAGCACCCCTTCAGCAGTTTCAAACCCCTTATTTATCCAAATATTTCACATGGTGGGTCGCCTGCGGCCATGCCACAGGATCACCACAGACCAATGTGTCCTGCAAGCTGTGGACGTGGGTGTGCTACTGCCTCACACCGCCACTTGCTTCCTCTATTGGATGAAGACTCCGCTGTTGCTGATGGGGATTGTGGAGTTTGTTCCAGCACCGGAGGTCTTGTGTTCCTGTTACTTCCTTCCACCCAAGAGGGATGGAGGGCTCAGCCCCATCCTTAATCTGAGACCCAACACGTTCCTCTGAAAGGGGTTGCTCCCAGATGATCGCCTTCGTGCAGATCCTCCAAGCTCTCGCATTGCATGACTGACCCTTGTCCGTAGAGCTGCAGGATGTGTACTTCCACCCCCCCTTCCACCCAAACAATGGATATACCTTTTTGTTTTGTGCTTGGAAGCGCCTATTGCGTCTGTTTGACCCTCCCTCCAAATGCTTAGTTTGTAAGAGCAGTCCCGGATCTTCCGGGAGGAATGGCTTTTCCATTGAGGGAGAGGGACAATAATTCAGCGAACTTCCAGCTGGGCGTTTTCTTAAGGATGGGAGGGCTCACGGCATCCTGCATTTTCATAGTCCTGAATGCAAGACTGACCGGTTCACATGAGGCCTAAAAGACATTATGCAGGTCCACTCACAGGTCAAAAATGTCCTGCTTTGGTGGGCCCAGTTCCAACAGCCAAGGATGACCATTAACCTGGACATGGGTGCATCCCTCATGGATTGGGGAGCTTATCTAAAGGATTTTTCAGTGAGCGGCCTGTGGGACGCCCAGCAGAAGTACATTCCCATCAATCGGAGGTTGGGCAATGCCACCACCTTGCACTAAATCAACAATATGGGCTGTGTGGGAAAGCCATGTTCCTGTGATTGTGGGCGATTGAAAACCCGGTGGCAGTGACAATGACAGTATGTCACCTCACACTCAGTCAGAATGCTCGGGTGGATGCATTGAGTCGGCCCACGGTGTGTCATAAGGGGCATTTGAACAGGGAGATGAAACAGATTTTCCAGGGTGACTTGTTTGCAAACCGCTCTAACAAGAAGTGCAGGTTCTTGTACTCCAAGGAGTTCCTGGCATGGGGCTCCCTGGGGAATGCACTCATGATCACTTTGGCGTTTACACTGGTGTATGCGTTCCTTCTGTTGCCACTGATTCCTGCGGTGCTGAGGAAGTTGAAGCAGAGTGGAGCCACTATGATCTTCATCACACTGGCTTCCGCACAATAGACTTGTGACCCAGTTGTGCTGGCCATGCTGCTGTGCCCTCATTGGATGGATGAGCTGTTGATGCAGGCCTGCAGCAGAGAACTGCACTCTATTCCCACGACGCTGAGCCTTTATGACTGGCTATTGAGAGGCTGAGATTGTGATCTTTCTGAGAAGGTTCTAGGTGTGATGCTCTCTGCCTGATGCCTGTCCACTAAGTTCATATATGCTTGTCGGTAGCAGACATTCACTACTTGGTGTCGGGACTTGGGGCATGACCCCTTATTCTATTCGCAAAGCACGGTACTGAGGTTTCTGTCATCTCTGGCCAATGTGGTTTGTATGTTGGCACTAGCAAAGACTGCATGCAGCTCTCAATCTTTGAGAAATCCTTGGGACATGGTTCTTATTTTGCTGTTCCCATGATATTAACAATTTACAAAAGATCTCACTAGTGTTTCCCTCCCAAAACTGAGGTCAATCCTTGAATCTATTGGTCAGATTTCTAATGGTGGCTCCTTCTGAGCCCCTGCATGTGTCTTATCTACACCTCCCTTTGTTTAATGAGGCTTTTCTGGTGGCCCTTACCTCAGCGAGAAGCGTCTTGGAAGGTCTTTTCCACCCTACTTAGAATTTTCTAAGCAGGAAGCCACTCTGAAGGTTCAATGTTCATCCCACATTTCACTTTCCCCTGTCTCATTCATGAAGGCAGGAGAGATGTTTCATTGTCTGGTACCATTTCAAGATCGCACACTTCTGTTTTTGTGGTACTGCTTGGGTAGTCTTTCATAAGATGAGGAATCTGGGAAGAAGTTCCCCATTTGAGAACAAATGACTTGACGGCAAATAATGTTTTTCCTCCCACAGGTTCCTCACCAGCCATTAAATCAGTCAGTGACAGTCTGCTGTTTCTCGCAGTGCCTCGGGTGAAATGGGCAGAACTTTAGTTAAATGGTGCTGTTTGCTTCAGATGAATAACGAGATATCACCTCCGATTTATTCATACACTATCACAGTTTACTGCTTAAAATCGGACGGACTGACTGACTGACTTTCTGTAGCAATGGCCCTATGGGATTTTGTGCTTTTGGCCCTGATGGCGTGGACGTGAATGCCCTTGGGACCCTCATGCTTCTGCATGGAATAACAGTGTTCGATGCCTGCAACTTGTCATCTAGCGATAATGGCCCTACAGTCCATTCAGCCAGGCCACTGGCTTCCGAAAGTAATGATAAGGGTGTCTGATCTCCTGAACTGTTTATTTCATTGCAGGTAAAACTTCAGGGCTCTCCTGACAACGAAAGAGTGAAGAACAGCATCAGGAAAAAAGGTAGGCAATATCACTACCTTGTTGATGTGGAACGAGGATATCACCCCAGGTAGAACTGCTGGATATTGTTCTATAGTAAATAATGAAACGCTCAGAAACCGATGGAGCCTGGATTTCACTGACTTGATGCGCAGACTGAGAGCCATCAAAATCGGCACCTTCCATTACAGAAACTTCAACTCAGTGAAAGTCCTACATTCAAAGGGTTTGAAATCTTTAAATCCCAAACCGGATGGCAGGGTCTTAACCAGAGAATAAGGGGGCGTGGGAGAGAGACCCTCCAGGTGCTTGCTCAAAACCTGGGTTAAGGTGAAAAACGACATGTCCGGGGAGATGCGGTAGGCACCAACAGCTGAAAGATAAGATCAACATGGGTCAATTGATGAGACCGGAGGCCGCAAGATGGGAGATAAAGGAGAAGATCTCTTTTGAAGGGCAGGTCAGTGTATTTACGTGCTTGTCCAGAACCTACTAACAAAACCTTGTCCTACTTGCTCTTGTTTTGGGTCAGGGTAGATGCCTGAATTATTTCCATATTCTCAGCAAATACCCTGAGATGGCATAGGGGCAGCTGCACAAGAATCCCACAGCAAAGCTGAGCAATCGAGCATAGGGTGGGGGACTCTCCCCTACTGCTGATGGAAGAGATTGTGTGTTGCCAGTAGGGGCATCAGATCCTCCAGTTGGGTTTGCACCCAGTGGGAGACCCAGAAGTTGGCTGGCCACTGGAGGCGGGTGCTATCCGGATGAGCATTGTGCCTTTGCCTATGGAGAATCCTTCCCGGATCCTCGGTGGAAGAGGGATCAGTGAGAAAGTATACAGGGTCTGCAAAGCCCCATTGATTGATAGTGCATCTGCCAAGGAACTCCTTCCGACTCCTCACCTGGAGGTGAAGAGAAGGCACCAGCTGTACTCGGTCATGGCAAAGAGGTCCCTAGGATTGGCCCCGTATGCAAAAATGGTCTCCAAGACTGAAGTCTTCATCTCCCACTCATGATCCAGGTATGTCATCCGCATTGAGCAGTCCCGACAGATGGATGGCCTTCAGGGAAATGTAATGCTCAACAGCCCGCAACCATATATTCACTGCCAGCAGGCGATATTGTTCCTCCATGCTTTTCCAGGTAATACATGGAGGTTGAATGCTGGTTTGGATGGGAACTCTCTTCACCCTGAGTACTGGAAGGAACAGTCTCGGGGGTATTGCCTATAGCTTGACTATACTTCAACATCAACCAGACTCCGTTAATAAGGATTTTCAATAAATACAACATTGCATGCTAAAACTACGCAGACAACACTCAAATCATCTACAAAATTGAAGATGCACAAACCGATCACTCAACCCTAGTAAAATGTCTAAAAGAAATCTATGACTGGATGAATGCCAACAGCTTAGAATTCAACCCAGGAAAGACAGAAATCATGATTATATCCAAAAATCAAGAGAACAACACCTACATTCCCTGGCTGACGGAACTGGGAACCGCACCCACACCATCTAAAGTAGTAAAAAAACCTGGGAGTCCTAATGGACAACGCTTTAACCTTAGAACCACAAGTAAACACACTAATTAAGAAATGCTTCTTCCTCCTTAACACAACAAGAAGAATCCTACCTTTCCTCTCCTTCACACGCAAAACACAGAGAATTGTCACCCTCATGTCAAGAATCGACTATGCAAACAGCCTCTGCCTCGGGATGTCGGAACACCTCCTGAAGAAATTACAACGCATCCAAAATGCAGCAGCTAGACTCCTTCTCAAACCACCCAGAAGAGACCATATCATTCCAGCGCTACAAATGCTACTTTGGCTTCCAATCAAACATTGTAGCACGTTCAAAACAATGTGCATAATACACAGGGCAATCAGCGGACAGGGAGCACAATTCCTACAAAAGAAAATAACAATCTACAAGCCAACGAGACTCCTCAGCTCAAGCAATGAAATATCCGCCTGGAACCAAAACCGTACACCAGGAAAAAACTCGAGGGGGGTGTGGGAGGGTCCTCTTTCTCCCACCAAGCCGCAAAAACCTGGAACAACCTCCCGAAAGAAATAAGAAACGACAAAGACCACCTAAAATTTAGAAAACTTCTAAAAACCTGGCTCTTCAACACCTCAGAACCAAACTGAAACAATCAAACAGGAAACACAAAGAACCGACTGACAGAATACATGATGGCACACCTAGGGCCGACTAAGGGAAACACCGCAACAACAAACACACCACACAGACCCCCATACAACAGCACACGATGGACTCATAACCGAATACCACACCAATATGCTTGGCGAACGGTGTTATCCGAAACTGAAGCTGCCAACAGTACTTCACAGCTCCCTGGCTCTTCTCCAAACTTTGTCCTACTAACACGTCTAACCTACCCCCCCGCTTTTGTTTCAGATCTGCCAGAGTGCCAGGGGTTTTGAGAGGCCCCAAAGTCGCTCCCAACACCCCCGGAATCCCACCTGCCATCAGAGGAATCTATGGTGACACACTCCTCTGGATATGGAACCTGATATGCAACTCCCCAAATCAGGTTGCTGCGCTGACTCCACCATATCAAATCCTGGTCTTTAAAGCTGGGATCAGGATTCGGTTGGATTGTCTCCCCATAGATTGGTTCCAGGAGCTGACAGCGTCTCGTTTCAGGCGTGCTAGCGGAATGCAAAGTATGCATGCAACCTTCAATCCTAAGAGACTCTGAAACTACCAAGTGGAATTTGCCTGTCTCTGCTGAAGGTGGCTCATGGAAGTCGAGATATCCAAGATGCTCTGCTGGGATGGAGAAATCCTCACAACCTGTGAGTGCCACAGAAATCTGAGGATGTTCAGACTCTGAAGGTACTAAGGTCGATTTCTGATGGTTGATGGAGAATCCCAGATTCAAGCGGGTGTCCGTCAATACACACCAACATGGGGGTTCCTCTTTGGGGGGCATTCCTGCACTCTATAAACAGTGGCTGTGTCCCTCGGTGCTGCATGGCTTGGAGGGGCTCGTCCTAAGGGACCTGAAATGGTTGAACCCTTCGAGGGCTATTTCTAGCGCTGCATTTTGGGAGTCCCGCACTCAAGTCCTGTTGAAAACGTTGGGTTGGAATTGGGATTCATTTCATTGAGGGCATTGCTAATGAGGCGTAGAAGGGACCTATTTCTGAGAGCCAAAGTGTGCCCAGCATTTCTCCTATTGAAGAGAGTTACCACACAGAGATAAATGGGGTACTAGTAAACCTCTTTGTGACCATAATTAAAGATCTGTGGCCAGCTTTAAATTGGTCTCCTGACTTCATGCGATGCAATCAACTTAGTACTTTGAAAAGAGCATTCGCCAGAAGCCTATCCAGATGGGACTGGGGGTAGAACTACGAACATCTGTATAAACTACATGGACTCCCTCAGGTAGCCATGGTTGCACATAAGTACATGAAGCCCCAACTGTACTTGATGAGATGCCCCGGCCCTGCTGTTCGTAAACTCTGACTTCAAACGCGCACCAAACAGTTACCGGTACGAATTACCCGGGGTGCAAATTACCCGAGGTGCGCAATGGGAGTTACCCCTGAAGGAAGATTCTGTAGAATTTACCTGATTTAATCTAACAAGGAAACTGTAAGACATCTGTTCACAGAATGTCCTAAATTGGGTTCGGTGGCCACGCCACGCACATAGCTCTTTACTGAATTTGGGAAGCATTACGAATTGTATCAATGGGAAATGCCAGAGTGTGATTTTATGTAAATGCATTTTTTTAGCAGTTCTGTAATGATTGAATGAATTGTGTTAAGGATACGATTTTAGAGTATTTGTCAATTGTATAACTTGGAAATGATTGTAAATGACAAGTTCCTGATGGAATTAAAACACAATAAATAAATAAAAGATACCAGTTTCCAAAGAACCCTCGGTCCTGGAGTAGCCTCCCTCCCATGCGTGGCGACCCTGAGAAGTTCCTGAGAAACAGGCGTCCTTACCTCCGCAGAGCATGCAGCTTTCCGACATTGGTCTCTGATAAACTCCTTCACTGACCGTAAGGGTGACGCCCCAAACAGATCTCTTCATCGGCCAAGCCATCGACGAACGTAGAGGTGATGCACTAAACAGATCTCGATGAATGTAGAGATGATGCACTAAACAGATCTCTCTTCACCGGCCAAGCCATCCATGAACGTAGAGGTGATGCACTAAACAGATCTCTCTTCACCGGCCAAGCCATCGATGAACGTAGAGGTGATGCACTAAACAGATCTCTTCACCGGCCAAGCCATCGATGAACGTAGAGGTGATGCACTAAACAGATCTCTATTCACCGGCCAAGCCATCGATGAATGTAGAGGTGATGCACTAAAGAGATCTCTCTTCACCGGCCAAGCCATCGATGAACGTAGAGGTGATGCACTAAAGAGATCTCTTCACCGGCCAAGTCATTGATGAATGTTGAGGTGATGCACTAAGCAGATCTCTCTTCACCGGCCAAGCCATCGAAGAACGGAGGGGTGACGCACCAAACCGATCTCTTCACCGGCCAAGTCATCGATGAACGTAGGAGTGAAGCACCAAACAGATCTCTCTTCACTGGCCAAACCATTGACGAACGTAGGAGTGACGCACCAAACAGATCTCTTCACCGGCCAAGCTATTGACGAACGTAGGGGTGACGCACCAAACAGATCTCTTCACCGGCCAAGCTATTGACAAATGTAGGGGTGACGCACCAAACAGATCTCTTCACCGGCCAAGCCATTGACGAATGTAGGGGTGACGCACCAAAGAGAGCTCTTCACCTGGCATCCATTGATGAACGGAGGGGTGACGCACCAAACCGATCTCTTCACCGGCCAAGCCATCGATGAATGTAGAGGTGATGCACCAAACAGATCTCTTCACCGGCCAAGCCATCGATGAACGTAGAGATGATGCACTAAACAGATCTCTCTTCACTGGCCAAGCCATCGACGAACGTAGGGGTGATGCACTAAACAGATCTCTCTTCACCGGCCAAACCATTGACGAACGTAGGAGTGACGCACCAAAGCGATCTCTTCACCGGCCAACCTATTGACGAACGGAGGGGTGACGCACCTAACCGATCTCTTCACCGGCCAAGCTATTGACGAACGGAGGGGTGACGCACCTAACCGATCTCTTCACCGGCCAAGCTATTGACGAACGAGGGGTGACGCACCTAACCGATCTCTTCACCCGCCAAGCTATTGACGAAGCGCATGGGGGCTGAGAGCTGAGCATGACGGGCAAGCGGCCCGGACACCTCAAACAAAGAGGGCGGGAATATCCTGATGCAGGCCCCAGCATATGATGCCGCTATGGCAGTGAAGCCAGAGGTGCAACAGCGTCAAGAATTTTGAAGAAAAACAAATCTATGTGGGGGAAGCTAAAGTGACAACAAAGCAAAAAGGTGGCAGCAGTGGCAAAAAGGACTGAAGGGTGAGGCTGGTGGGAGGAGTCAGCACGGTCGGGCACACCTGTGAATGGAACGAAATGAAAGGGGAAGTTATTTCGCGGTGCAAATGGCTGCTGTCTCGTACCTGTGGGAGGGACTGCTATTAGTATGGATGAGAGGGGGCGTGACGTAGGAGTACAGCTTTGCCTCACCCCTGGACACACGCCAGATGCATCTGAGAGAACAGCAACCAATAGGGATGCCACCCGACAAGACCAAGTGCATATAGTAGCATGGACTCAGAAAACGCTGAAAACACCGAGTGCAGCCTTTAAGTATCCCATGGATCGATTCTGGCAACATTTGTCGCACTTGTTATGCCATTAAAGTACCTTTTATTGACTTGTCCCCCCCACCCCCACCTTCCTCTACTCCCCACGCACACATTCCTGGTCCCAATCCTGTATGAGCTTGTCTGTGTCCTTCCTTCCTTGCTTCCTTGCTTGCAGGTCAGTGCTAGCTTCATGCAGAGGTTCAGAGAAGAGGTCTACACGGATGCACTCACCTGCAGGGCCTCGCTGGAGCCAGGGATGGTCTGGGTGGCATGGCCCTGCCTAGGCCTCGGAGGTGCTGTTCTGAGGTCTAAGGCGCTGGCTGGCTCTTGGGGTGTTCACTGTGATGTGCTCGGGGTTCCCGGTGGTGTCCACTACCTCCAGGAGCTTCAGGTCCCAGAAGGAAGCTGGAGGAGTGCTGGCCGCGGTGAGACGGTTAGACCTGGGGAGCGCATAGAAGGGAGTTTGTGTTAGCTGCTGGGGGAGGTCCATGTCTCTTCCTCATACTGTATGCAAGTCTGCACCACAGGCCCTCTTTATGAGCGACCTGCGAGCAAGAGCAAGTTAGCAGCTGCGGCAGAGTATGCCTGGGGGGCACCTCCTGCTCCTGTGTGCAGCCTTTCCCTCCCCACACTCTTCTATCAGGTGCTGTGTCTCCCAGTGTCTCCCGTAGGCAGCACGTGCCATTGCTCGCATTGCAAGGCGCGTGGCTGCAGGGGAAGTGCCGATGAACAGGTTCTGTGGATCATTTATAAAAAGGAACCCATGTTCTTCACTGACACAGAATAGCCCGAGCCCCACATCACACAGCCCAATGCCATGCAGTCTGCTAACATGTTAATGTTGGGGGGTGAGCTCCATGCAGTCTGCTAACATGTTATTGTTGGGGGGTGAGCTCCATGCAGTCTGCTAACATGTTAATGTTGGGGTGAGTGCCATGCAGTCTGCTAACATGTTAATGTTGGGGGGTGAGCTCCATGCATTCTGCTAACATTTTATTGTTGGGGTGAGCTCCATGCAGTCTGCTAACCTTTTAATGTTGGGGTGAATTGTGAGAAATGAGACAGAGAGCCCAGTGTGTATTACATGCTTGGAAAGGTTTCATGCTTGAACCACTACAACAAACATATTTCAAATATAAAATTCTGTGGTCATTCTTATACTCCCAGAATTCCCTTTGATTTCTATACAAATCGCTGAGCCCAGACAACACCTCAAGCGCTGCCCCTCTCATGCACTACTGCCTGGGCTACCAGTGGGCCATGGCACGCACTGCTTTTACTAGATTGTCTCAGTTTTAGATATTGCATCTAGCCTCACCCCACACCGCATAAACACTCAACACCACCCACCACCCCACTACCCGGTCACTCAACACCACCCACTCACACCCTCACTCTTCCACCACTCCATTACGACTCAACCCCATACCACCACCATTCCATATCACCACTCCACACTAAACACTATGCCCCACCAACACATCAGACCATCACTGCATACCACCATGCAACACCGCCACTACATACCACCACACCATTCCACCTTTCCACACGCCCATACTCCTGCTCCACACATCCCCACACCCTCTCTCCATAACCCTCATTATTCCACACTAGCACTGCATACCACCGCACCATTCCACCTTTCCACACGCCCATACTCCTGCTCCAGACATCCCCACACCCTCTCTCCATAACCCTCATTATTCCACACTAGCACTGCATACCACCGCACCATTCCACCTTTCCACACGCCCATACTCCTGCTCCAGACATCCCCACACCCTCTCTCCATAACCCTCATTATTCCACACTAGCACTGCATACCACCGCACCATTCCACCTTTCCACACGCCCATACGCCTGCTCTACACATCCCCACATCCTCTCTCCATAACCCTCATTATTCCACACTAGCACTGCATGCCACCGCACCATTCCACCTTTCCACACGCCCATACTCCTGCTCCACACATCCCCACACCCTCTCTCCATAACCCTCATTATTCCACACTAGCACTGCATACCACCGCACCATTCCACCTTTCCACACGCCCATACGCCTGCTCTACACATCCCCACATCCTCTCTCCATAACCCTCATTATTCCACACTAGCACTGCATGCCACCGCACCATTCCACCTTTCCACACGCCCATACTCCTGCTCCACACATCCCCACACCCTCTCTCCATAACCCTCATTATTCCATACTAGCACTGCATACCGCCACACCATTCCACCTTTCCACACGCCCATACTCCTGCTCCAGACATCCCCACACCCTCTCTCCATAACCCTCATTATTCCACACTAGCACTGCATCACCCCACTACTCCTCTTCATCTCAGCACATGACCCTCTACACCACCCTAGTTACCACCCCCACTCTCAATACTCCACTGTAACCTACCCAACTCTAGCCCTCTGCCCACACTCTACACACACCACATGCTCTAACCGCTGCCCCATTCTGCATCTGCCCCTGTCCATCCCTGCTCTACACTACATCTACCCCTATCCACTCCTGATGCCCTCTACCCCCCACACGCTCTTCTACACCCTTCGTTAACCCTCACCCATCCTTCCTCAAAGCTCTACCTCCCCTTGTTCGCAAGAAATTGTCAGTGGTCTACGCATGTATCAATTGTGGTGAACCGCCTTAGGACTAGTTTATGTGGTCTTAGACGTTTTTGTCGAAGGTTTGGTGATTTGCGCTTCAATAAATGCAATCAAGCCCTCGAGGCTAAGATGTATTCTGCCATATTATATGGAAGTGAACGGTGGGGAAAGGTAAGCTGTATTCCTTTGGATCCGCTACTCGGCATATGCTTAAGGACATTGATGGGGGTGATGCCAAGCACTCTGATAACTGCCCTTGCATTAGTGTTGGGGGCAGCTAGCATTGGGGTTCTTAGAGTATTGATATGATATTTTATTTATAGCGTGCCTATGCCCAATTGTTTCAAGGCACGACGAGGCAAGGGAGGGGAACAAGGGGGGACAAGACCACAATCTTACTAGGCCCAGAGACATTGAGATTGTGCAAGTGCAGGGGAGAGGAAAGGGGAAAAGTGCTGGGGAAGGGGAGGAGGAGCAAGTGCAGGACATAGGGTCTAAACATTGACAAACAGTGTTACTGCAAGCTACATCCATCTGTACCTTTGAATCCTAATATACTAAAGGTGTTACTGCTAGCTACATCCATCTGTACCTTTGAATCCTAATATACTAGAGGTGTTACTGCTAGCTACATCCATCTGTACCTTTGAATCCTAATATACTAAAGGTGTTACTGCAAGCTGCATCCATCTGTACCTTTGGATCCTAATATACTAGAGGTGTTACTGCTAGCTAGATCCATCTGTCCCTTTGAATCCTAATATACTAAAGGTGTTACTGCAAGCTGCATCCATCTGTACCTGTGAATCCTAATATACTAGAGGTGTTACTGCAAGCTGCATCCACCTGTACCTTTGAATCCTAATATACTAGAGGTGTTACTGCAAGCTGCATCCATCTGTACCTTTGCTTCCTAATATACTAGAGGTGTTACTGCAAGCTGCATCCATCTGTACCTTTGAATCCTAATATACTAGAGGTGTTACTGCAAGCTGCATCCATCTGTACCTTTGCATCCTAATATACTAGAGGTGTTACTGCAAGCTGCATCCATCTGTACCTTTGAATCCTAATATACTAGAGGTGTTACTGCAAGCTGCATTCATCTGTACCTTTGAATCCTAACATACTAGATGTGTTACTGCAAGCTGCATCCATCTGTACCTTTGCATCCTAATATACTAGAGGTGTTACTGCAAGCTGCATCCATCTGTACCTTTGAATCCTAATATACTAGAGGTGTTACTGCAAGCTGCATCCATCTGTACCTTTGAATCCTAATATACTAGAGGTGTTACTGCTAGCTACATCCATCTGTACCTTTGAATCCTAACATACTAGATGTGTTACTGCAAGCTGCATCCATCTGTACCTTTGCATCCAGTATACTAGAGGTGTTACTGCTAGCTGCATCCATCTGTACCTTTGAATCCTAATATACTAGAGGTGTTACTGCAAGCTGCATCCATCTGTACCTTTGAATCCTAATATACTAAAGGTGTTACTGCAAGCTGCATCCATCTGTACCTTTGAATCCTAATATACTAGAGGTGTTACTGCTAGCTACATCCATCTGTACCTTTGAATCCTAACATACTAGATGTGTTACTGCAAGCTGCATCCATCTGTACCTTTGCATCCAGTATACTAGAGGTGTTACTGCTAGCTGCATCCATCTGTACCTTTGAATCCTAATATACTAGAGGTGTTACTGCAAGCTGCATCCATCTGTACCTTTGCATCCTAATATACTAAAGGTGTTACTGCAAGCTACATCCATCTGTACCTTTGCATCCTAATATACTAAAGGTGTTACTGCAAGCTGCATCCATCTGTACCTTTGAATCCTAATATACTAAAGGTGTTACTGCTAGCTACATCCATCTGTACCTTTGCATCCTAATATACTAAAGGTGTTACTGCAAGCTACATCCATCTGTACCTTTGAATCCTAATATACAAGAGGTGTTACTGCAAGCTGCATCCATCTGTCCCTTTGAATCCTAATATACTAAAGGTGTTACTGCAAGTTGCATCCATCTGTACCTTTGAATCCTAATATACTAAAGGTGTTACTGCAAGCTGCATCCATCTGTACCTTTGAATCCTAATATACTAAAGGTGTTACTGCTAGCTACATCCATCTGTACCTTTGAATCCTAATATACTAAAGGTGTTACTGCAAGCTGCATCCATCTGTACCTTTGAATCCTAATATACTAGAGGTGTTACTGCAAGCTGCATCCACCTGTACCTGTGAATCCTAATGTACTAGAGGTGTTACTGCAAGCTGCATCTACCTGTACCTGTGAATCCTAATATACAAGAGGTGTTACTGCAAGCTGCATCCATCTGTCCCTTTGAATCCTAATATACTAGAGGTGTTACTGCAATGAATCCTAATATACTAAAGGTGTTACTGCAAGTTGCATCCATCTGTACCTTAAGGTGTTACTGCAAGCTGCATCCATCTGTACCTTTGAATCCTAATATACTAAAGGTGTTACTGCAAGCTGCATCCATCTGTACCTTTGAATCCTAATATACTAGAGGTGTTACTGCTAGCTACATCCATCTGTACCTTTGAATCCTAATATACTAGAGGTGTTACTGCTAGCTAGATCCATCTGTCCCTTTGAATCCTAATATACTAAAGGTGTTACTGCAAGCTGCATCCATCTGTACCTTTGCATCCTAATATACTAGAGGTGTTACTGCAAGCTGCATCCATCTGTACCTTTGAATCCTAATATACTAGAGGTGTTACTGCAAGCTGCATCCATCTGTAACTTTGAATCCTAATATACTAGAGGTGTTACTGCAAGCTGCATCCATCTGTACCTTTGAATCCTAATATACTAAAGGTGTTACTGCAAGTTGCATCCATCTGTACCTTTTGAATCCTAATATACTAAAGGTGTTACTGCAAGCTGCATCCATCTGTACCTTTGAATCCTAATATACTAAAGGTGTTACTGCTAGCTACATCCATCTGTACCTTTGAATCCTAATATACTAAAGGTGTTACTGCAAGCTGCATCCATCTGTACCTTTGAATCCTAATATACTAGAGGTGTTACTGCAAGCTGCATCCACCTGTACCTGTGAATCCTAATGTACTAGAGGTGTTACTGCAAGCTGCATCTACCTGTACCTGTGAATCCTAATATACTAAAGGTGTTACTGCAAGCTGCATCCATCTGTACCTTTGAATCCTAATATACTAGAGGTGTTACTGCAAGCTGCATCCACCTGTACCATTGCATCCTAATATACTAGAGGTGTTACTGCAAGCTGCATCCACCTGTACCATTGCATCCTAATATACTAGAGGTGTTACTGCAAGCTGCATCCACCTGTACCTTTGAATCCTAATATACTAGAGGTGTTACTGCAAGCTGCATCCATCTGTACCTTTGAATCCTAATATACTAGAGGTGTTACTGCTAGCTGCATCCATCTGTAACTTTGCATCCTAATATACTAGAGGTGTTACTGCAAGCTGCATCCATCTGTACCTTTGAATCCTAATATACTAGAGGTGTTACTGCTAGCTGCATCCATCTGTACCTTTGAATCCTAATATACAAGAGGTGTTACTGCAAGCTGCATCCATCTGTACCTTTGAATCCTAATATACTAGAGGCTGAGGCGTTTGTAATTATTCCTGGCACAAAGACTGTGTTAGTCTCTGCAAGAAGTGGTGGGGCGGGGGGGGGGGGGGGCGTTTTTGGAGTTTTGAAGTGGTAACTAAGCTCGTTGGGGTTTTCAAGGCAGGCCCTTGGGAGCTATTTTGAAAATGCTGCTCTCACTGCTGTTCCTTCACTGACTCAGAGACGAATCATTGCTATGATTCGTCTCAATGTTTTACCTTTGAGGGCGCGAATGAAGTGGCTTTTTAACTCCGAGTTTTGTATATGTGTTAACAGATCCCAGGAGAATTTTATTCACGTTTTATTCTTTTGTCTAAAAACAAAGAATTTCAGGATCTCAGACGTTTATGGCTGAGCAATCATTTTAAGGCTACTAGCATCAGACATGTTGCAGGGGCCATGCATTTTTTTTTGTCCTCCCACGTAGACGTGCATTTTACGAACGACCTACGTAAACACGTTGTTGAGGCTTTTAAACATTTGCTTAGAGTATTTTAATTCTGTTTTTAAAATATGATGATTTTTGCATGAAATTGTATTTATTGTTAATGGAGAAAACCGAAATAAAGTATATTACTACTCCCCTTCCTCAATCTTCTATCCACCACTCACCCTTCCTCACCACCACTACCCCTGCCCTTCCTTACCTTCCTCTACCCGTGCACCCTTCTCTAAGCCCACCTGGTGTTGCCCAACTCCTCACACACCTCTCTAAACCCACCCATCCTTCCCCGCCCCCTCTATCCCTACTCAACCTTGCCCAGTAGTCTCTAACCACACCCACTCATCCAGATCACTCTACCCTCACTCACTCACCCACCTGTCCACACCACTGTACCCCATACACTATCCAAACCTATCTTTAAAACCACCCTTCCTCATCTCTATCTACCATCAGCCACTCTTCCTCGCCCCGCTCTAGTCTTTCTACTGTGTCTATTACAGGTTATTTTCCTGCAAGTGGTAATTTGCAGGCATAGTTGCAATTATTGGCTAATCAGGCCCAAGTGTTTACTGCATTCTTACCTTTACATGTAAAGTGCAATAAAAAAAATGTATATGCGAAAGTTATTGGCTTTGCCAATGATTGTCCATTGTAGCTGTGAATGCGAGCTATGCACTTGTCAGCAGTGAGAATTCTAATGCATTATTCAATTGTAAAAGTGAATTAGGTTATCACAGTTCGTTTTTCAATAGTCGTGCTTTAGCATCGGAGTCCTACTAAGCAGGACAGTGTGAACTGGTAGTGGGATTCTGAAATTGGAACAATCCAAATCGATGTTCTGAATGTATGAGGCAAGAGTTTAATCCTGAGCTTTCAACTGATTGGCGTGCAGGTGTTGCCTCATCCCCTCGCTTGCTCTCACATAGCTTGAGGGTGCCAGTCCCCCCCCTGTTGCCATTATTGAAGATTTGCTTCACCCCAAGCCTGGGGATTTGCATAGAAGCAAAGAGCATTCTGGGAACATAAGAATACCCACAATATTACGCTCATTATCTGTGATAGTGATTCAGCAAAAAACCCTTTTGAGCGAGTAAAGGAAGTTTATATTGAAATTCACTCTAACAAAAGGATGTCTGTGAATGAATTGCTAGCCATATATGGCGACGTGGCCAGCTTGTGAGGCCTGGACGTTTCTGCAGTGAGTGTCGCGTGCCCAGTCTTATGAAGGGCAGGCCCTACCTGGGTGGGCATCGTGGTCTCCTGTTTGATGCATTCTCCAGAGCACATATCGTCATGTGTTGAACTACACTTGCTCGGAAGGCCCTTTATTTATTTTCATTCATTTAATTGTTTTTTTTTATAACGCGCCTAATACCCTACCTGAGTTTGGTTTCTAAGCGCAGATCCGGGATTCGAACTTCTGTTGCTCTGTAGGGTCTTGCTTCCAAGACCAGTGCGTTGCCCCTGTGCTATCCTCTGTTGTCCTCTGCCTAGTTTGGGGGTTCTCTATATGTCTGTGTTGTCTTGGGGCAGGGCACCATTTGTCAGGCAGTCATAACGGGGATCCGTGTGTCGGAAATCAAGGTCTATGGGAAAATAGATACTTGTCTATAATTGCCGAACTGTACTGCTTCGTGTCTAGGATGCCCCTATGCAGCTGTGGACTTTGCAGCTGTGTGCCTCTGCAAATGTGCACATCTGTTAGGGAGCAGTGGGTACATGTGAATGAGCGCATATGAGCAACATTGTGCTATGCAGGTGTGTGTAAGCCGACAACAAGCTAGGTTGCAGTATGCAGGAGTGTGTTAAGACTGGTGTAGGCTGTAGTGTGATATGATGTGATGTGATGTGGCATTTATAACGTGCATTATATACAAGATAAGGAGGGGAAACAAAGGGAGGACAAAAGCACACTCTTACTAGGCCGCGTGTCATACAGATCGCGCAAGTGCAGGGTAGAGCGAAGGGGAGAAGTGCCAGGGGGGAGGGGAAGGGGAGAAGTGCAGTTAACTCACAAGTGCAGCCAGCGGGTGGCTCATACGTGCAGAGAGAAGGGACTGCAGGGTTGCAGATACAGACCCTTAAGTGCTGGGGAGCCCAGAGGCAGTGCAAGGGCAACTGGACATGCAGGAGCTTGGGCCCGAGTTCAGAGGATGACCATGTGACCAGTGCGCGGAGAAGTCGGTGCATAAGCAGGGGTGAGGAAGAGAGAAAGCGGAAGCAAAAAGGAAGGTCTTGAGCTGCATCCGGAACCAGAGGTGGTTCTGCTCAAATTTGAGAGGCAGGGAGGCTGTTCCAGAGGGAGGCCCCCAACTCTCTTCTTGGAGAAGCGTCTGACCCTCAGAGAGTTGGAGGTGGATGAGTGGAGAGCGCGAGAAGGAAGATGTCTTGGAACAGAAAGTTGGAGGTAGAGCGGTCCCAGGCCCCAGAAAGTCTTGTGGACAAGGCAGAGTCTTGAAGTTGTTCTTTGCAGCCATGCAGAGCCGGTGAAGAGATGTCAGAGCTGGAGAGATACGATCCCTGGGCTTGAGGCCAAGGACAAGGAGTCTCGCAGTCCTGTTCTGGAAGTTGTAACGGTCGAAGAGTAAAGGCAGTAAAAGTTAGAAAGAGGCTGTTGCAATAGTCAAGCCTAGAGAGGACCAGTGCTCTGGAGACAGTGAGCTTCTAGGGGAAGGAGAGGAAAGGAAGAATACCTCTGAGGAGGTGCAGCTGATAATTTGACTTCTTAGAGACGTGAGGAGTGAAGGAGAGATTGGAGTCGAAGATGACACCAAGGTTCGTAGCCTCACAGGAAGGAGCAGGAAGAGGGCCCAGAGTGGGTGGACAGAGAGAGAGAGAGAGGAAATGAAGGAGCGGTTGTCCCAATGAGGAGGATCTCAGTCTTACTGGCATTAAGGCAGAGATCATTGATGGGACACCACTCCTGAATTGCAGGCAGACAGTCTGGAATGAGAGAAGGAGTAGAGGTGGCCGAGGGGAGCCTGAAAGAGAGCTGAGAGTCATCCACGTAACATTGAAAATTGGAGCAGAAAGTAGCGATGCAGGGGGCAAGAGGTGCCAGGTCGTGGTTGAAGAGCCAGGGTGAGAGATTAGACCCCTGGAGAACACCACAAGTAGAGAGAGAGAGATAGAAGAGAGGAAATATCCCAGTTGTACCTTAGAGGGTCTGTCGGTGAGAAAGGAGGTCAACCAGGCCAGGGCCTGATCAATAATACCAAGGTTTTTCTTGTTGCAATTTCCTTAGATCCAAGCATCCAGGTGGAGACTTAAACCTCCACCTGGATGCTAGCAGCCGTTCTTCAGGACTCTTTGCAACGTCTGCGATTCTCTCTCTCTCTTTCTATTCTTCCCTCCGGCCTGACTCACTCTGCAGGGCACACCCTGGATGTTCTGATCTCCTCAGACACTAGAGTTGCCTGACACGTGTTTCGAGCACTTCTTCTTCCACTGAGGCTGCAAGGTTTCTGTACATGCAAGGTGATGTAGTACAGAATGCGCGCAGACCCCTAGAGCCTTGAGGGTCTACGCATGCATTAATTACTTAGCCAGACGCGCAGGTTTGACTAATTGGGTTGTCTGTCTTGTCCTTTCCTATTTTCCCTTATTTGCTGGGCTCGTGATGAACGCTCGTCTTTTCAACCTACATTGCCTTCCTAATCGTCAACGTGGAAACGCTTCAATATTTGTTGTAGCAACTGCAAGTGACAGGTACCATTATGTTATACATCTCCTTCAAACAAAATTACTAATTGCTCTGCACATGCATTAGTACAATGTCTAATACCCCATACGATCTAAATTTACAGTGGAGCCTGTGAGACCTATTCTTCAATCACATACCATACTTATGGGTAAGTGCACAGCCATTTTACTCCACGTAATGAATTGAAGCATTAGCGCGTACACTTGACAATGACCATAAAATGGAATTGTCTTTTTGGATTTCCTTCTTTCCTCAGTTCGCAACTGATTCATACCTCACTGCAGGTAAAAGATCAAACTTCTTGAATAGCCAAATCTAATTGTATGGCCTACCTAGAACTTAAGAGCTAATGAAACCTTTGTTTATTTTTCTTTTCCCTTTCCTTTTTCCCCTTCCTTATCTGATGGCTTCCTAATATACACATGGAATGGATTTTACTGAATTTACTCTGTTTATGGATGATTAATTTTCCCTGTCTCCTAATTGCTTAAAATTTCGGTTCTTGCCACTATGGACTGAACATCTTGCAATATTATCTAAATTGTGCCATAAATGAGTAATGCAATTGTTCTGTTGTTCACCCATTTTTGTTTGCCTTGCTATCTTGGGTCCTCCACATGGACTTTGTTTAATTTATCTGTACTACATCACCTTGCAGCCTCAGTGCAAGAGGAAGTGCTTGAAACACGTGTCAGGCTACCCTAGTGTTGATTAAAACTACTATACCAACGTGGTCTTAACTAGTGTCTGTGCGCAGTGTGTTTGCAAAACCTGTGTCTTGTCCTACTTACCTGGTGGAAGACTTGGCAAGACCCGCCCCCCGCACTCACCTGCAGCGTTTTTCACTACATTCAAGCCCAACAGGTCCTAGTGCTGAACCTCGCCGTCCCCCCCTTGCCAAATTTAGTTTTCTCCCTTTCTCTAGCCCTCTCGCCACTCCTCTCTCTTGGAGTGATCACTTTCTACTTTCTTCTCACCTTTCCCTCTCTCTCTGCCCAGCAGGTCAAGCCGACTCCAACACTGCCACCTACCTTCTCGGTCATCCGACCCATGAAGTGTGTGTCAGTTGAGGCTTTCACCACTACTTTCTATCCATCCTCCTCCTGCACCTTTGGCCGACTCACACCCTCACACAGCCCTCTCTAACCTTCATCTCTCAATCTCTAACACTATGGATGTCCTTGGCACTCTCATGATGATCTGTTTGAAGCCCAAATCTAAGTGCAACTCTTGGTGCAATTCCGACCTTGCCACCCTTAAACGCACTCAGCCCACTCAGAGAGAAAGAGGATGACCTGGCCAGGCGGCCTGTAGACAGTGGTCACAGTGAGAGAGAGGCCAGGAGAGATAGAGAGCCTGCAGACCAGGCATTCAAAGCAGGTGTAGCACTGCATTGGAATGATAAAAGCAGGGATCCACTCAGATAAAAATCAAGACTACACCCCAACCGGGACGGTTGGTTCTTGGTTCGGAGAGGATCTTGTAGCCATCGGGAAGGAGAGTATCAAAACTCGTGACAGAGCTGGCCACGAACCAAGTCTCTGTGAGATTGAGTACATCCAAATCAAGGTCTTCCAGGAGACAGCAGATATCAGAGGAGTGTTTAACAGCAAAACGAGAGTTGAGAGTAGCGATGTGAGCAGGTTGCCGCATTAGAAGGACATTTGGGGAGGGGTACAGGCCAGAGGTACACCCTGCGGAAGTGTTGGAGGTGCCTGAGGATGGGCAGAGGAGGAAGGAAGAGAAGGCAGGGCAGTCAGAGAGGAAGAAGAGTGCCAGAGGGGTGGCAGAGGAGGGAGGCAACAGGGTAACCAGAGAAGCAGCAGGGGTGCCGAAGAGGTAGTTGGCAGTGCTGGTGTCGGCTTGGCTTGCGAGGAAGAGAGAGAGGTGGGAAGAAAGGAGAATGTGATCACTCCAAGGTGGAGGGGTCGTGAGAGGGTTACAGAAAGGGAGGTCTGAGGAGATCAGAACATCCAGGGTGTGACGTGCAGAGTGAGTCGGGCCAGAGGGAAGAATAGAGAGAGAATTTCAGAGGTTGTAAAAAAGTCCTGAAGAAGGGTTGGTAGCATCCAGGTGAATGTTCAAGTCTTTCCGAGGAACAGATGTTGAGAGGTAGAGGCAAGGAGGAGAGGTCAGCCCACTCGGAGAGAAAGAGGGCGACCTGGCCAGGTGGCCTGTAGACAGTGGCCACAGTGAGAGAGAGGCCAGGAGAGATAGAGAGCCTGCAGACCAGGCATTCAAAGCAGGTGTAGTGCTGCATTGGAATGATAGAAGCAGGCATCCACTCTGGGAAAATCAAGGCTACACCCCCACCGGGACAGTTGGTTTTTGGTTCGGAGAGGAGGGGGGCAGAAAGGAGAGAGGCACAGAGGGGGACACGAAAGGGAGGGGACAAAACAAAGAACAAGAACAACAGACCTACAAATCAGATGCAGTACAGAACCATCAGAAAGAAAAGAGCACAATAGGGAACCTAGAAGTAGAGAATGCAGATGCAATACAGGACCAAGAGCAAAACACAGAGGTCAGCAGGGAACCTAGAAGTAAATAAAGCAGATGCAATACAGGACCAAGAGCAAAACACAGAGGTCAGCAGGGAACCTAGAAGTAAAGAAAGCAGATGCAATACAGGACCAAAAGCAAAGCACACAGGTCAGCAGGGAACCTAGAAGTGAAGAAAGCAGATGCAATACAGGACCAAAAGCAAAGCACACAGGTCAGCAGGGAACCTAGAAGTAGAGAATGCAGATGCAATACAGGACCAAGAGCAAAACACAGAGGTCAGCAGGGAACCTAGAAGTAAATAAAGCAGATGCAATACAGGACCAAGAGCAAAACACACAGGTCAGCAGGGAACCTAGAAGTAAAGAAAGCAGATGCAATACAGGACCAAGAGCAAAGCACACAGGTCAGCAGGGAACCTGGAAGTGAAGAAAGCAGATGCAATACAGGACCAAAAGCAAAGCACACAGGTCAGCAGGCAGATGCAATACAGGGCCAAAAGCAAAGCACACAGGTCAGCAGGGAACCTAGAAGTAAAGAAAGCAGATGCAGTACAGGACCAAAAGCAAAGCACACAGGTCAGCAGGCAGATGCAATACAGGGCCAAAAGCAAAGCACCCAGGTCAGCAGGGAACCTTAGAAGTAAAGAAAGCAGATGCAATACAGGGCCAAAAGCAAAGCACACAGGTCAGCAGGGAACCTAGAAGTGAAGAAAGCAGATGCAATACAGGACCAAAAGCAAAGCACACAGGTCAGCAGGGAACCTAGAAGTAAAGAAAGCAGATGCAATACAGGACCAAGAGCAAAGCACACAGGTCAGCAGGGAACCTGGAAGTGAAGAAAGCAGATGCAATACAGGACCAAAAGCAAAGCACACAGGTCAGCAGGCAGATGCAATACAGGGCCAAAAGCAAAGCACACAGGTCAGCAGGGAACCTAGAAGTAAAGAAAGCAGATGCAGTACAGGACCAAAGCAAAGCACACAGGTCAGCAGGGAACCTAGAAGTAAAGAAAGCAGATGCAATACAGGACCAAAGCAAAGCACACAGGTCAGCAGGGAACCTAGAAGTAGAGAAAGCAGATGCAATACAGGGCCAAAAGCAAAGCACACAGGTCAGCAGGGAACCTAGAAGTAAAGAAAGCAGATGCAGTACAGGACCAAAGCAAAGCACACAGGTCAGCAGGGAACCTAGAAGTAAAGAAAGCAAATGCAATACAGGACCAAAAGCAAAGCACACGGGTCAGCAGGGAACCTAGAAGTAAAGAAAGCAGATGCAATGCAGGACCAAAAGCAAAGCACACAGGTCAGCAGGCAGATGCAATACAGGGCCAAAAGCAAAGCACACAGGTCAGCAGGCAGATGCAATACAGGGCCAAAAGCAAAGCACACAGGTCAGCAGAGAACCTAGAAGTGAAGAAAGCAGATGCAAGACAGGACCACAAGCAAAACACACAGGTCAGCAGGGAACATAGAAGTAAAGAATGCAGATGCAATACAGGACCAAAAGCAAAGCACACAGGTCAGCAGGGAACCTAGAAGTAAAGAATGCAGATGCAATACAGGACCAAAAGCAAAGCACAAAGGTCAGCAGGGAACCTAGAAGTGAAGAACAAAGGCAATTGCAATGTGATGCCACAAACCATGGACAGCAACACAATATCAAGTAACCATAGAGAGCAAACACAAAGTCAGTGCAGTCAACAAGGCACAGAACACAACAGGAACCTAGAAGAAGAATGCAGGCAATGCAAAGTAATTCCAGAAAAACAGTGGAGCACGAGACAGTATCAGAATAGTGCACAATAGATCAAAGAGGGCAGGAATGAGATGCAAGAGCAAGGAGGGGAAACGTAGGGGGGGGGCAAGGGAACGGAACAGAATGCAGGCTCCTACGATGCAAGGGAGCGCAGGCAGCTAGAGAAGCAAGGGAGCGCATGTTTCCAAGTTGTGTGTGCCAAGTTGTAGACTCCGTTTTTGAGCAGAGAACAATGCAACAGACCCAGATTCGACTTTCCTAGAAGGGGGAAAAAGGCTGCAAGTGCAGGTGTGTGCTAACAGACTTCGAGCTGGAATGCAGAGGCCAGGTGTATGCATGGTAACACTGTTCGGACGTGCTGTGCTGATGGTGTGGGCTACCAGAATTAAGTTCCAATGAAGTGGTTTGTAGCGTGCAAGCCGAGAGTTAGGGTGCTATTCAGGTGCATTTTAGCAGACTGAAGTAGGTTCTAGTGTGTAGTTGTGCAGTAGCATTCTTCTCTTTATGTTGCAGTGTGTACCTGTCTTTTAGCAGGCTTTACGGCAGGTGTAGCGTACAGACCGGTATTACCAGGCAGAATGAGTTTACTTTGTGCAGGTGTGTCAAGACTCTGTATCATGTTGTATTGCACCATGCCTTTTATCAGAGCGGAAACGATGTTGTAGTGCGCACACCAGTATTTGCAGACTGAATTAATTACAGTGTGCATTTTTATTTTAGCAGACTGCAAGGTGGGGTGTAGCAATCATACTATTCATAAGACTGCAGTGTGCATTTATTTGTAGTTTTTATAAAGCACTACTCACCCATGGGCCTCAAAGCGCATGAATATTTTATCCTGTAAAGTAATGCGCAACCTGCATTTGTAGTGTGAGTTAGATTGCAGCGTGCAGGTGCACATTAGTAGACTGCAAGCTAAGCTGGACTTGGGAAAACTGGACTTCGCAGATGTGTGCGCATGGTGTATTGGTAGACTGCATTGGTTGCAGGGTGCAGGTGCACATTAGTAGGCTGCAGGGTAAGCTGGGGTTCGCAGATGTGTGCGCATGGTGTATTGGTAGCCTGCGTTTGGTTGCAGGGTGCAGGTGCACAGTAGTAGGCTGCAGGGTAAGCTGGGGTTCGCAGATGTGTGCGCATGGTGTATTGGTAGCCTGCGTTTGGTTGCAGGGTGCAGGTGCACATTAGTAGGCTGCAGGGTAAGCTGGGGTTCGCAGATGTGTGCGCATGGTGTATTGGTAGACTGCGTTTGGTTGCAGGGTGCAGGTGCACATTAGTAGGCTGCAGGGTAAGCTGGGGTTCGCAGATGTGTGCGCATGGTGTATTGGTAGCCTGCGTTTGGTTGCAGGGTGCAGGTGCACATTAGTAGGCTGCAGGGTAAGCTGGGGTTCGCAGATGTGTGCGCATGTTGTATTGGTAGACTGCGTTTGGTTGCAGGGTGCAGGTGCACATTAGTAGGCTGCAGGGTAAGCTGGGGTTCGCAGATGTGTGCGCATGGTGTATTGGTACACTGCGTTTGGTTGCAGGGTGCAGGTGCACATTAGTAGGCTGCAGGGTAAGCTGGGGTTCGCAGATGTGTGCGCATGGTGTATTGGTAGCCTGCGTTTGGTTGCAGGGTGCAGGTGCACATTAGTAGGCTGCAGGGTAAGCTGGGGTTCGCAGATGTGTGCGCATGGTGTATTGGTAGACTGCGTTTGGTTGCAGAATGCAGGTGCACATTAGTAGGCTGCAGGGTAAGCTGGGGTTCGCAGATGTGTGCGCATGGTGTATTGGTAGACTGCGTTTGGTTGCAGGGTGCAGGTGCACATTAGTAGGCTGCAGGGTAAGCTGGGGTTCGCAGATGTGTGCGCATGGTGTATTGGTAGACTGCGTTTGGTTGCAGGGTGTTGGTGCACATTAGTAGGCTGCAGGGTAAGCTGGGGTTCGCAGATGTGTGCGCATGGTGTATTGGTAGACTGCGTTTGGTTGCAGGGTGCAGGTGCACATTAGTAGGCTGCAGGGTAAGCTGGGGTTCGCAGATGTGTGCGCATGGTGTATTGGTAGACTGCGTTTGGTTGCAGGTGCACATTAGTAGGCTGCAGGGTAAGCTGGGGTTCGCAGATGTGTGCGCATGGTCGCAGGGTGTGGATGTCCATGCAATGTTACCTGAGGATGAGGATTCTCAGGCGCGGCGTGGTGTTGAAGGCCTCAGTGCTGATTGAGGTGAGACGGTTGCTTTGAAGGTACAGGCACTCCAGGGACTCGGGCAAGTCAGGGGGAATGTAGGACAGCTCATTACTGCCCAAGTCCAGGATCTGTGGGGAGAGAAGGGGGACAGCCATGATGAGCATAAGCCGTGCCATTTACAAGTACAGATCTCCAGCTACATTGTAAGTGCCGACTCTAAAGGCGAGTTAATAACCCTGGTCTTGTTTCTCCCTTTTTACTGCACAAACGTTGTCTTGCTTCACCGTTCCACTTACTATACCACCTTGAGTAGTTTCCCCATAACACTGCACCATATTCCCTTCAAAGCTTTCCTATGCCTCTGCACCATGTACCCTTGAGTAGGTTCCCCATGACACTTCAAAGGTTGTCCTCTCCATGTTCACCGCGTACCCTTGAGTAGTTTCCCCATCACACTTCAAAGGTTTTCCTCTCCCTGTTCACCATGTACCCTTGAGTAGGTTCCCCATCACACTTCAAAGGTTTTCCTCTCCCTGTTCACCATGTACCCTGGAGTAGGTTCCCCATCACACTTCAAAGGTTTTCCTCTCCCTGTTCACCATGTACCCTTCAGTAGGTTCCCCGTCACACTTCAAAGGTTTTCCTCTCCCTGTTCACCATGTACCCTTGAGTAGGTTCCCATCCCTCTGCACCAGGTCTCCTTTCACCATTCTATGCACAGCTGGTCTCATTTCCCTCTCAGCATTAACTCTCTCCTGAGGGGAACCTCATCGCTGTCCCTGGACCTTTTTGTACATCCTACAACTCCACTAATTCCTAGCCATTGTCTATGCTGCTTCGGGCTGATGGGAGTTGTAGGCCAATTAATCTGGCCAGCTGCAAGCTGGCCACCTATAGGTAAATAATGGAATGATGTCCTTTCTCATTCTGTTGAGCCATTTGAGATTGTGTGCCTAGTCCATAGGTATTCAGGTTCCCTAAAGTGAGAGTGGGATGGGCTGGAGCTAGAGGCTGCTCCTATGAAGGTGCCCAGTGTGTCCCCCCCCCCCCCCAGGCCCTTCTGCTGGGGGCAACACTAAAGATAGCGCTGAGTGTTTCTCAGCAGACATGTTAGACAGTGTTGCTAGACTGCGACCCGAGCTGCAGCAGCGACCACCTAGAACCATTCAGGTCATCACCTTCACAACTCCACGCCTTCAAAAGCTGTCTCTCCACCATCACCAGCTAGATGGCCTCCACTTCCTCAAACTCAATCTTTCCAAAACAGAATACCTCTGTATACTATGCTGATAATGACTGAAATAATATAATGGATCTGAATCTCTACCTGCATATCCAGATTGGACATGACTAAGGGGTGCTAGGAGATTATGCGTGCCCTAGAGGACAAACAAAACAGCATGTTCTGTGCCACGGGGTCTCTTTCAAAGTATTCTCCTTTGGTTTGCACAGCACACATGCCACGTTCCAACACCTTATGGACCAAGAGCTACAACTTTATACTGTTCCCACTGGAGCCTGTCTAGATGATGGCATGATTCACAGGCACCCCTGGGGAGAACATAAGCATTGTCCATTTGGTGACACAAACCTTGTGGAAAGTAGATTTAAAAGCTAACGTAACCAAGTGTTATTTGGCCATACCAACACCATCAAACACCTTGGCTTCCAAGTCTTACAGGATACAGTAAAGATGGTCCAGAAAACCCCCATACCCACTACAGAGAACAAACTTCAATCATTTCCTGGCTTGGGTGGATGTTATCAGAGGTTCCTGCCACGATTCCTCAGTGTAGCAGAATGATTGACCAACAAACTCTGGACATCAAAGCCTAATCCGCTGCTGTGGACAGGTCAGGATGCCTTAGAGGGGATGAAGTGTTTTTAGTGCCATACCCTCTGCCTCATTGTGCCAGACATTTGCCAGTAATCTATTTTGCAGTTGCCTTTGGAGTACGACTAGGGGCAGTGCTCTCTCAGAAACAGCCGGGCACCGAATGGCCCATTTTATACATTAGGAAACTGTTCCCTGATGCCACAATCGAGCTGGAATGCCTTGGAATTACATGGGCACTATAGACTCTCAGGTTCTACACACCATGCCATCTTACCTGGCTAGCTAGAAACAAAGAGATCAAACCAAGTATTGCGAGGTACTTCCCAATCGTACAGCCCTATACGTTCACTGTTACACATTGAGAAGGCTTCCTCCGAGCACATGTAGCCTTCTTAAGTGAACCCCCTGTAGCACACCCAGATGGGGGGTGGAGTATTGGTGTAAAGCAGAGGTATGCGATATAGCACCATGTCTTAGGCTAGCTGGTGGGACTCTGGAGGGGATGAAAGGGGATGGGGCTTGGGAACTCCACTGGCTCTCTGACGGAGGCCCAGGAGGTGATGCATTGTGGATCCCTCAGGCTCCCCAGGCTAATTCTGTGGGGTTTGTGCACAAGAAATGTTCAGCAGTAGTGCTTGCTCGTGCAGGAACCTACTAAACCTGACTGTTGGGGATCACAGAAACCAGCATGGTGCAAGGCAACATGCAGACACTCAGTGCATGTCAGGAAGAGTGTGAGCCTCTGAGCAGTGACTCCAGCAGTGTCCTCTACAAACATGGTTTCAAGATGGTGGCTTGTCTAATTGAAGGTGTAGGTCATGAACCCATGCAAGAAGCAGCTGGGGAGTTTGTAGTTCCTCTTGACATGCATTTTAGCTGAACAGGCAAATCCATTCAGAATATCTGAGCATTATTCCTACACTAGGAAGTCCTGTTATATATTAGTTACTGCTAGGACACACATCGGGCTTAAATAGGTAGGCATATATGTAAGCATTTTAGTAACATGAGGCAGTTTTACATTTAAATTGTATTCTACAGGTGAATAAATTAGGCAATCACTGTCTTGCGGGAAGTTTGAGTTTCGAGCCTGGTTATCAGGTACTTTGGTACACAGGGAGAATACTGTAAATACTGTAAAGATTCTGAGCTGGGATACAGTGGCTGTTTTGTTTATGTAAACAGTACTCGATGTTCCGTTAAATTGTAAACAATGTTCTAATGGACTACGGGACAAAGCTTAATGTGTCTTCCGGGCAAAGCCGGAAGCGCTTGAGGAATATTGCTCATGCATACTGTGAGAAACCTGAGGGTATTCTTACACCTACTTCCCTTGAATCCTCTTCTCAGGTGGTCAAGGAAGGGCCATCACTTTTGGATTCTAACCCTGGGGGTGGAGAAGCGAGGGAGGTTCACCTGGGTGGAGAGTCCTTGGGGATTGGGTAGAGGATATCCACAGGCGAGACATGGTATCCTCCTTTCCCTTATGAGCACCAACCTCACCCGCCTTTAACCTGTTGTAAACCATCTCCCCTCATTTCTCCTCATTCCACCCACTGTGGTACTGGGACAGGGAAGAGGCGACTAGGAGTAGTGAACACTAGTAAGTTAAGTCATTTCAATACTAAAGTACTGAGACAAGGAAGAGTCCTGCAGAGTGTTGTAAAGGTCAGGCATGTCTCAAGTACTCCACTAATTGCAACTAGAAAATTACAGTTTGTGACTCATATCTGCAACCTATCCATTGGTTGCAGGTGTATATACATGGAGGAGACCAGCAGAGAATTCTGCATGCGAGGATGCAGCTGAGGTGGGTTCTGCAGGAGAGCCAGGAAGCCTGCAGATGACCACGAGAAGCTGTGGAGCCAAGGGCTAGGCAGGCCGCAAGAAGGCCACAGGTGTGGAAGCCGCATTGGTCGGAGGCCTGCCACTGGAGCTGCGGACACAGAAGAAAGAAGCAAAGAGACTGACAGCATCCGCGGATAGAAAGCAGAGCTGCTGGCGGGCAGAGCCAGTCTTTGGGTCTGGCAGTGCAGGTGGCTGCATGATGTGCCAGCCTTTAGGGGGCATCGCCACCAGCAGTCCGAGGATGATCACCTCCTCTGCATACCGTCATGATGATGATGATGCTGCTGCTGCACTATTTAATAAAGTTAATACTAAAGTGTGTACAGTACATTATCATTCTTTCACAGCACCTGGCTCAAAATCAGACACAGTCTGACTGAGCACTGCCACTGACATTCTGCATGTGTGCGGTGCTCCTGATTTGTTCCTGTCCAGCAAAGCTAGCCAGGCACTGCAGCAAATAGTAACATTTGTTGCTTTCACTGCCCTAAGCCAGTCCTGAACGCGCGTGCCCTCCCCCAGCGCATGCCCTGCAGTGACAGGGGGGTGATAGGTTACATGATTGAGCTGGGCCGACAGTGGATGGCCTGTGTGACCAGTGTGGTGGTCACTTGGCAGACAGTCTTAATTGCCCATCAATCTCTGATCAGGCTTGGAGGAGCAAGGCCAAGCTGCCCAGGAAGGAGGTCCAGAAGACAGGCAGGTGCCCAGGGGATAACAGTGTTCTGTTAACCGTCTGTGCTATTGGCAAGTAAGATGTTGTTGTACCCACCATCTGGCTGGCAGTGCACGCTTCGTATTGTAATATCATATGGCAGGCCCTGAATTGTTCCCTTCATCCCTTGGCCTATTTGTTTGTTTCTTTCCTGGGTGCTCCCCCCAGGATCCAGTATTGGTGAGTGCCAGCTCTCATGCCAACACTGCCTTTTTAGGGGCCTAGAGTAGACTATAATCTTAACATGCATTGCTTGGATAATAGAATCATTATAAGAATATTAAGAGGCAGTCCAAAGTCTGCCCAGTTATTTTAACAAATGTGTACTGGGAGAAGGTGTGTCTGGTGTACTCTGTAAGACTAAACCGGTGTCGGTGCGTGTTCGACATGGTGTGTGAGTTTGGTTAGGAAATACCGCTCAAGAGTGGCAAGCAGTGGCTACATGGTGGTTTGACTTGTACTGCGGACATTTGTTTGTTCATTCTAGGCTCTCCCTTTCTTAGCTTATGGCAGTAAAACAATTAGATGATAACAATCGCATTGTATTCCAATTCCCTTTCCTTGCTCCATTTTGCTGGAACCCGTGGATTTAAATTACATTTCTTTTAGTATTAAGGCTTGTGGGAATTTCCTTTGTAATGGTTTTACTAATAGTAGCTATGACTATATGTATCACCTCTGGCCAATTTCCTGCCTTGTCTCAGCGTTGTAGTGATTGCTAACATCCTAATAATTGCTGTTAATATCCCCTCCTTTAACTCTGCACGGTTCATTGATCTCGGAAGAATGAAGAGCTCAGTGAGTGGAGGTGCTGGGAAGTGATTTTCTGACTGCAGGCCATATAGAAATATTCAAGGCGAGCGCTAAACTCACTGAGCTATCTTGCAGTTTTCTATCCCGTGAGAACCTGTGATAAATATTTGCTAGCCTACTTTCACTTTCTTCTCAGGTGGTTCCCTGAAGGACCTGAAAGTGTTTTGTAAAAAGCCTTCAAAATTGAAATTCAAATGCGTTGATTTGATAGCTTCATAAACACAGTTTTGCAACAATAGTGACAACAGGCCGATATTGCTGTGAATTTACAAGCTCCAGCGGGGAGCTGGAACTCTCTTTCCTTATGCCAAGAACTGCGGAGAAAAGCATGTGCAAGTAGACCCTTAAATAGACCCTTAAGTAGACCTTAAATAGACCTGAAACAGACCTTAAGACCCTTAAATAGACCCTTAAGTATACCTTCAATAGACCCTTAAATAGACCCTTAAGTAGACCTTAAATAGACCTGAAATAGACCTTAAGACTCTTAAATAGACCCTTAAGTATACCTTAAATAGACCCTTAAATAGACCCTTAAGTATACCTTAAATAGACCCTTAAATAGACCCTTAAGTAGACCTTAAATAGACCTGAAATAGACCTTAAGACCCTTAAATAGACCCTTAAGTAGACCTTAAATAGACCCTTAAATAGACCTTTAAGTAGACCTTAAATAGACCTGAAATAGACCTTAAGACCCTTAAATAGACCCTTAAGTAGACCTTAAATAGACCTGAAATAGACCTTAAGACCCTTAAATAGACCCTTAAGCATACCTTAAATAGAACCTTAAATAGACCCTTAAGTAGACCTTAAATAGTCCTGAAATAGACCTTAAGACCCTTAAGTAGACCTTAAATAGACCCTTAAATAGACCCTTAAGTAGACCTTAAATAGACCTGAAATAGACCTTAAGACCCTTAAATAGACCCTTAAGTATACCATCAATAGATCCTTAAATAGACCCTTAAGTATACCTTAAATAGACCCTTAAATAGACCCTTAAGAAGACCTTAAATAGACCTTAAGACCCTTAAATAGACCCTTAAGTAGACCTTAAATAGACCCTTAAGTAGACCTTAAATAGACCTGAAATAGACCTTAAGACCTTAAATAGACCCTTAAGTATACCGTAAATAGATCCTTAAATAGACCCTTAAGTATACCTTGAATAGACCCTTAAATAGACCCTTAAATAGACCTTACATAGACCCTTAAGTAGACCGTAAATAGACCCTTAAATAGACCCTTAAGTATACAGTAAATAGACCCTTAAGTATACCATAAATAGACCCTTAAATAGACCATTAAGTAGACCCTTAAGATCCTTAAATAGACCCTTAAGTATACCGTAAATAGACCCTTAAATAGACCCTTAAGTATACCGTAAATAGACCCTTAAATAGACCATTAAGTAGACCATAAATAGACCCTTAAAAAGACCCTTAAGACCCTTAAATAGACCCTTAAGTATACCATAAATAGACCCTTAAATAGACCCTTAAGTATACCGTAAATAGACCCTTAAATAGACCCTTAAGTATACCATAAATAGACCCTTACATAGACCATTAAGTAGACCATAAATATATCCTTAAATAGACCCTTAAGACCCTTAAATAGACCCTTAAGTATACCATAAATAGATCCTTAAATAGACCCTTAAGTATACCGTAAATAGACCCTTAAATAGACCCTTAATTATACCGTAAATGGACCCTTAAATAGACCCTTAAATATACCATAAATAGACCCTTAAATAGACCATTAAGTAGACCATAGATAGACCCTTAAATAGACCCTTAAGACCCTTAAATAGACCCTTAAGTATACCATAAATAGACCCTTAAACAGACCCTTAAGTATACCGTAAATAGACCCTAAATAGACCCTTAAGTATACCATAAATAGACCCTTAAAAAGACCCTTAGGACCCTTAAATAGACCCTTAAGTATACCGTAAATAGACCCTTAAATAGACCTTAAATAGACCCTTAAATAGACCATTAAATAGTGCCATAAATAGGCCCTTAAATAGACTCTTAAGTATTCCGTAAATAGACCCTTAAATAGACCTTAAATAGACCTTAAATAGACCCTTAAATAGACCATTAAATAGACCATTAAATAGTGCCATAAATAGACCCTTAAATAGACCCTTAAGTATACCATAAACAGACCCTTAAATAGACCTTAAATTGACCATTAAATAGTGCCATAAATATACCCTTAAATAGACCCTTAAGTATACTGTAACTAGACCCTTATATAGACCCTTAAATAGACCTTAAATAGACCCTTAAATAGACCATTAAATAGTGCCATAAATAGACCCTTAAATAGACCCTTACGTAGACCGTAAATAGACCCTTAAATAGACCCTTAAGAATACCGTAAATAGACCCTTAAATAGACCCTTACGTATACCATAAATAGACCCCTAAATAGACCCTAAATAGACCATTAAATAGTGCCATAAATAGACCCTTAAATAGACCCTTACGTAGACCGTAAATAGACCCTTAAATAGACCCTTAAATAGACCCTTAAGTAAGACCCGTAAATAGACCCTTAAATAGACCCTTAAGTAAGACCCGTAAATAGACCCTTAAGTAGACCGTAAATAGACCCTTAAATAGACCCTTAAGTAAGACACTTAAATATACCCTTAAGTAAGACCCGTAAATAGACCCTTAAGTAGACCGTAAATAGACCCTTCAATAAACCCTTAAGTAAGACCCTTAAATAGACCGTAAATAGACCCTTAAATAGACCTTAAATAGACCCTTAAGTAAGACCCGTAAATAGACCCTTAAGTAGACTGTAAATAGACCCTTAAATAGACCCTTAAGTAAGACCCATAAATAGACCCTTAAGTAGACCGTAAATAGACCCTTAAATAGACCCTTAAGTAAGACCCTTAAATAGACCCTTAAGTAAGACCCGTAAATAGACCCTTAAGTAGACCCTTAAACAGACCCTTAAGTATACCGTAAATAGACCCTAAATAGACCCTTAAGTATACCATAAATAGACCCTTAAAAAGACCCTTAAGTATACCGTAAATAAACCCTTAAATAGACCCTTAAATAGACCATTAAATAGTGCCATAAATAGACCCTTAAATAGACCCTTACGTAGACCGTAAATAGACCCTTAAATAGACCCTTAAATAGACCCTTAAATAGACCATTAAATAGTGCCATAAATAGGCCCTTAAATAGACTCTTAAGTATTCCGTAAATAGACCCTTAAACAGACCTTAAATAGACCTTAAATAGACCCTTAAATAGACCATTAAATAGACCATTAAATAGTGCCATAAATAGACCCTTAAATAGACCCTTAAGTATACCATAAATAGACCCTTAAATAGACCATTAAATAGTGCCATAAATAGACCCTTAAATAGACCCTTAAGTATACTGTAACTAGACCCTTATATAGACCCTTAAATAGACCTTAAATAGACCCTTAAATAGACCATTAAATAGTGCCATAAATAGACCCTTAAATAGACCCTTACGTAGACCGCAAATAGACCCTTAAATAGACCCTTAAGTATACCGTAAATAGACCCTTAAATAGACCCTTACGTATACCATAAATAGACCCCTAAATAGACCCTTAAATAGACCTTAAATAGACCATTAAATAGTGCCATAAATAGACCCTTAAATAGACCCTTACGTAGACCGTAAATAGACCCTTAAATAGACCCTTAAATAGACCCTTAAGTAAGACCCGTAAATAGACCCTTAAGTAGACCGTAAATAGACCCTTAAATAGACCCTTAAGTAAGACCCTTAAGTAAGACCCTTAAATAGACCCTTAAGTAAGACCCGTAAATAGACCCTTAAGTAGACCGTAAATAGACCCTTAAATAGACCCTTAAGTAAGACACTTAAATATACCCTTAAGTAAGACCCGTAAATAGACCCTTAAGTAGACCGTAAATAGACCCTTAAATAAACCCTTAAGTAAGACCCTTAAATAGACCGTAAATAGACCCTTAAATAGACCTTAAATAGACCCTTAAGTAAGACCCGTAAATAGACCCTTAAGTAGACTGTAAATAGACCCTTAAATAGACCCTTAAGTAAGACCCTTAAATAGACCCTTAAGTAAGACCCATAAATAGACCCTTAAGTAGACCCTTAAGTAAGACACTTAAATATACCCTTAAGTAAGACCTGTAAATAGACCCTTAAGTAGACCGTAAATAGACCCTTAAATAAACCCTTAAGTAAGACCCTTAAATAGACCGTAAATAGACCCTTAAATAGACCTTAAATAGACCCTTAAGTAAGACCCGTAAATAGACCCTTAAGTAGACTGTAAATAGACCCTTAAATAGACCCTTAAATAGACCCTTAAGTAAGACCCTTAAATAGACCCTTAAGTAAGACCCATAAATAGACCCTTAAGTAGACCGTAAATAGACCCTTAAATAGACCCTTAAGTAAGACCCTTAAATAGACCCTTAAGTAAGACCTGTAAATAGACCCTTAAGTAGACCGTAAATAGACCCTTAAATAGACCCTTAAGTAAGACCCTTAAATAGACCATTAAGTAAGACCCGTAAATAGACCCTTAAGTAAGACCCGTAAATAGACCCTTAAGTAGACCCTTAAATAGACCGTAAATAGACCCTTAAATAGACCTTAAATAGACCCTTAAGTAAGACCCTTAAATAGACCCTTAAATAGACCTGAAATAGACCCTTAAGTAGACCCTTAAATAGACCCTTAAGTAAGACCCTTAAATAGACCTTAAATAGACCTTAAAATAGACCTTAAATAGACCCTCAGCAGCAAAGCCGTGCAAACAAGTATATTGATTTCTAGGCCAGACAATAGACCTGAACTTCAAAAGAGTCTTTGCCCTCCTGGAAGCCACCATGCACAGACCCTGCATAAGAGAAAGGCTGCATGCGCCATCAAGCATTTTATTAAAAGCCCTCGCACTACCCCGCTATTCTATGCAATGCCCGAGGACGCATTGACTAACGACCACCAGGGCTTCAAGCGTAAGTACATGACGACACATTAAAGGGCGTTAATCCACCATAGGAAAGTGGGCAGATTGCGTGAGCATGCGCAGACTCTGTGCAGAAGAGGAGGCACGCGCTTCTTATTGCTGCAGAAGAGCACTATTCATTAGCATTGAGAGAATCCGCGTGCAGAAAGAAGCAAGGCTCTGCCCCTTAACTGGAGCTTTCCAGGCCATGGGTCAGAAAGCCTGCATAGCTGTAGCACGTCGGTGACCCAGAAGGCTGCGTGGGCGTGAAGGAGTTCCCGGAAACACCAGACAGTCCCCTCCCAGAGTCGCCAGAAAGGAGCGTGGAGATTGCCTGCAGGATTCTTCAATGTGGACAGTACACACATCCACACGCACACCTGCTCTCCTACAATGTGTGCTGCTGCCTACCTAACACTGCCGGCTTCTGACTCGCGCAGTGTGCAGATCAGTGCGGCATGCATAGGAGAAGGGGGAGTGGTGTGGGATATGTACATGCATGCACGTGTGTAATGCTGTGTAAATGAGGGCCGCCTGCTAAGGTGCCACTCTGTGCGCCCGGATTCTGCACTCACTGCCCGGGTCTTGCCATGCACTGTGGCTATTCAGACCATGTGACACCATTGCCATCGTGTGGCCGGGTGCTGCTACTGCTGGCCTCGTATTGCCATAAGCCAGCACATGCTTCAGCTGAGTGCCACTGGCAGCCTTTTCACATGTTCAGGGATTCCCCATACATGCCATAGACATGCTATGCTCATGCGCTGTCACCATATGCAGGCGCTGCACACTCGCCCACCTGCTGTGCCGCTCGCTTCTCCATACCTGCTGCGCCACTCTTCTCCATACCTGCTGCGCCGCTCTCCTCCATACCTGCTGCACCACTCTCTTCTCCATACCTGCTGCGCCACTCTCTTCTCCATACCTGCTGCGCCGCTCTCCTCCATACCTGCTGCACCACTCTCTTCTCCATACCTGCTGCGCCACTCTCTTCTCCATACCTGCTGTGCCGCTCTTCTCCATACCTGTTGCGCCACTCTCTTCTCCATACCTGTTGTGCCGCTCTCTTCTCCATACCTCCTGCGCTACCCTCTTTTCCATTCCTGCAGCGCCGCTCTCTTCTCCATACCTGCTGCACCACTCTCTTCTCCATACCTGCTGCGCCACTCTCTTCTCCATACCTGCTGTGCCGCTCTCTTCTCCATACCTGCTGCACCACTCTCTTCTCCATACCTGCTGTGCCGCTCTCTTCTCCATACCTGCTGCGCCGCTCTCTTCTCCATACCTGCTGTGCCGCTCTGTTCTCCATACCTGCTGCACCGCTCTTCTCCATACCTGCTGTGCCGCTCTCCTCCATACCTGCTGCACCACTCTCTTCTCCATACCTGCTGCGCCACTCTCTTCTCCATACCTGCTGCGCCGCTCTCCTCCATACCTGCTGCACCACTCTCTTCTCCATACCTGCTGCGCCGCTCTCTTCTCCATACCTGCTGCGCCGCTCTTCTCCATACCTGCTGTGCCGCTCTTCTCCATACCTGTTGCGCCGCTCTCTTCTCCATACCTGCTGCGCCGCTCTCTTCTCCATACCTGCTGCACCACTCTTCTCCATACCTGCTGCGCCACTCTTCTCCATACCTGTTGCGCCACTCTCTTCTCCGTACCTGCTGCGTCACTCTTCTCCATACCTGCTGCGCTACTCTTCTCCATACCTGCTGCGCTGCTCTTCTCCATACCTGCTGCACCACTCTCTTCTCCATACCTGCTGTGCCGTTCTCTTCTCCATACCTGCTGCGCTGCTCTCTTTTCCATTCCTGCTGCGCTGCTCTCTTCTCCATACCTGCAGCGCCGCTCTTTTCTCCATACCTACTGCGCCGTTCTGTTCTCCATACCTGCTGCACTGCTCCCTTCTCCATACCTGCTGCGCCGCTCACTTCTCCATACCTGCTGCTCCGCTCTCTTCTCCGTACCTGCTGCACCGCTCCTCTCCATACCTGCTGCACCGCTCTCTTCTCCATACCTGCTGCACCGCTCTCTTCTCCATACCTGCTGCACCGCTCTCTTCTCCATACTTGCTGCGCCGCTCTCTTCTCCATACCTGCTGTGCCGCTCTCTTCTCCATACCTGCTGCGCCACTCTTCTCCATACCTGCTGCGCCGCTCTTCTCCATACCTGCTGCACCACTCTCTTCTCCATACCTGCTGCGCCACTCTCTTCTCCATACCTGCTGTGCCGCTCTTCTCCATACCTGTTCCGCCGCTCTCTTCTCCATACCTGCTGCGCTGCTCTCTTTTCCATACCTGCTGTGCCGCTCTTCTCCATACCTGCTGCGCCGCTCTTCTCCATACCTGCTGCACCACTCTCTTCTCCACACCTGCAGTGCCGCTCTCTTCTCCATACCTGCTGCGCCGCTTTTCTCCATACCTGCTGCACCGCTCTCTTCTCCATACCTGCTGCGCCGTTCTCTTCTCCATACCTGCTGCGCTGCTCTCTTTTCCATTCCTGCTGCGCTGCTCTCTTCTCCATACCTGCAGCGCCGCTCTCTTCTCCATACCTGCAGCGCCGCTCTGTTCTCCATACCTGCTGCGCCGCTCTCTTCTCCATACCTGCTGCGCCGCTTACTTCTCCATTCCTGCTGCGCCGCTTACTTCTCCATTCCTGCTGCAACGCTCTTCTCCATACCTGCTGCACCGCTCTCTTCTCCGTACCTGCTGCACCGCTCCTCTCCATACCTGCTGCACCGCTCTCTTCTCCATACCTGCTGCACCGCTCTCTACTCCATACCTGCTGTGCTGCTCTCTTCTCCATACTTGCTGCGCCGCTCTCTTCTCCATACCTGCTATGCCACTCTATTCTCCATACCCGCTGCGCCGCTCTCTTCTCCATACCTGCTGTGCCACTCTTTCTCCATACCTGCTGCGCCGCTCTCTTCTCCATACCTGCTGCTCCACTCTATTCTCCATACCTTCTGCGCCACCCTCTTCTCCATACCTGCTGTGCCGCTCTCTTCTCCATACCTGCTGCACCACTCTCTTCTCCATACCTGCTGTGCCACTCTATTCTCCATACCTGCTGCGCCGCTCTCTTCTCCATACCTGCTGCTCCACTCTATTCTCCATACCTTCTGCGCCACTCTCTTCTCCATACCTGCTGTGCCGCTCTATTCTCCATACCTGCTGCGCCGCTCTCTTCTCCATACCTGCTGTGCCGCTCTATTCTCCATACCTGCTGCGCCGCTCTCTTCTCCATACCTGCTGTGCCGCTCTATTCTCCATACCTGCTGCGCCGTTCTGTTCTCCATACCTGCTGCGCTGCTCTCTTCTCCATACCTGCTGCGCCGCTTACTTCTCCATACCTGCTGCAACGCTCTTCTCCATACCTGCTGCACCGCTCTCTTCTCCGTACCTGCTGCACCGCTCCTCTCCATACCTGCTGCACCGCTCTCTTCTCCATACCTGCTGCACCGCTCTCTACTCCATACCTGCTGCGCTGCTCTCTTCTCCATAACTGCTGTGCCGCTCTTCTCCATACCTGCTGCGCCGCTCTCTTCTCCATACCTGCTGTGCCACTCTATTCTCCATACTTGCTGCGCCGCTCTCTTCTCCATACCTTCTGCGCCGCTCTCTTCTCCATACCTGCTGTGCCGCTCTATTCTCCATACCTGCTGCGCCGCTCTCTTCTCCATACCTGCTGTGCCGCTCTATTCTCCATACCTGCTGCGTCGCTCCCTTCTCCACACCTGCTGCACTGCTTTCTTCTCCATCTGAAACCTCCCATTGCACTCTCTGGTCTGCTGTCCTTTTCAAAGTACCATTAAGCTTTGTGATAAACCTTGTATTACAGCGCTTAGAAGCACGGTGCCAACTTCGGGGGAAGAGAGGGGTGTTAGGCTCCTATGGAGCAACCTTTGAACCAGGAGATATCGAAGGTGGTGACATCATAGTGAGCGACATCGCGGGCCGTGACATTGCAGGCATGTAAGGCGGAAGTCAGAGTAAAAAAGAATGCAATAGAAGGCTGCCAGGAGCATTGCTAGTGGTCATGATTAATTCAAAACCTTGCATCCATTACCTTTGTACTGTAAAGAGGCTGTACAAAACCCAGTCACATTTCATTGTATTACTTTTTTATTTTAATCTGCTTTGCCCCTCCAGAATCACATTTCTCCTGAATCAACAGTTCATTGCCACCTACCCTCAAGAAAAAAATCCCACAGAATATGCAGTTTGAATATAATGTGTAAAGTAGCTCCTTAGCTTAAAGCACCTGCTGCCGCGATCTGTGTGCAAGCTGCAGGCCACAAGTCTGTATCCTGGAAGCATTGGAAAACCACTCAACCCTTGCAGGCTGATACATTGAGTAACGTTGAATTGGTTCATGTATGGGAAGTGTCTGGCAAGCAGTGTTGCTAGTGGGACCAAGGCCCTGCGCACAAGCACGCTCTCAGTTCACAGGGCTGATGAACAGCCTAACAGTCACACCTTTGAATCGCCTATGGCCTGACTCAACGATTCACAGTTCCGGGGACAATACATTGAGTACTAGCAAAATGCGTAATATCTCCTGTTATTCTAGTGCTTGGCAGGCAGGAATCTGGCTTGAAGCGCTATACATAAATGCGTTATTGGTTATATCAATTCTCTCTCGCGCATCAATAGTCCTGTCTCTATTTTCATTCTGGGGCTTTAAATGTGCACTTTGCAGCGCTTGCATTACAAGCTGTGTTCTCTCTTCCCACTGGATATACAGAAGTGTTATCACCTCATTGCCTTCTACCACTGGTTCCTCCACATCAGCCATTTGCTGGGTTTAGAGCTCTTCAGTGGGCATTTTGTGTTTCAGCTCCCTGGCGGCTGGCCGTCTCGTGATAATCGGCGGCTATTAACGCTATCTTTGTTGCCATTGTTATGTATGCATAATGCACCCCACGGGTGCTTCAGACTGTTTTCACTCTAAGGAGGGAGCCCCCAACATCATGTTGGAATGGGCCCCCACAAGTCGGAGGCATTGAAGGACATAGAGCCTCATTACGAGGTGGGCTGTAAGGGGTTAACGGTGCCGGTAAAGGCGCCGGAGCCGTTAACCCCATACCGCCCTATTACGTGGTCCCCTTGCGGGACCCGCTCAGGACGTCCTTAGCGGGTCCCGCGAGGGGGCCAGCATGCTAACAACGGGCCTGTCATTAACGGGCCCGTTGTTAGCATGATCCCCATTCCCATTGAGTCAGATGGGGGGGATCAAATGGGAATGGGGATGGTCCGGGTCCGGGTTCCCTGAATGTGGAAATACTGGGCCCTCCAAAGTCGGAATGGCCCGGTATTTCCCCATTCAGGGAACCCGGATCCGAGTTTTGCCCTTATTAACGGCATGGCTGCCTCCAAACTCGTAATGAGGCCCATAGTGTTCAAGGCCGACATTAAATCGGACATCGAAACCTTCTTTGCCTGTAACGCCGCAGGAGATGCTTCCTTGGACACTCTGTGGCAAGCCTTCAAGGTCTTCATAAGAGGCATGTCTATATCTAGGGAGGTAGGGGTCCTTAAAGAGAACAGGAATGATCTTCGCCTTAGTGACGCCCGACTCAAGGCCCTTGAAACCAAACATGCTCGATCTCTTGAACCGCAAAGTCTAGCACAGATACAAACTGAGTTGGAGAAGTTCCGTTCACATGCCTCGCGCAAAGTTCATTTTCTTGCTAGGCCGATTGCCGCCAGAAAGCATGGGGAAGGAGAAAAGCCTGGTAGGACACTGGCCAGTGCGGTACGGGCCGAACACGGGAGAACTCAAGTTGACAGTATTCTCAGTGTACATGGGGAACTCAAATGGGAGCAATGCGATGTTCTGGAAGTGTTCCAGAACGTTTATGGGGCCCTATGTGAGGAAGACCCACGATTTGACCCCGCTGTCACTAGTGCCTGGCTAGAGGGAGTGCCGATGTCGAGGTTGAGCCCACAAGCTACTGAAAGCCTCAATAGGCAGATTACTGCTGACAAACACTTAGCCGTTATCAGAGACCTCCCCGGAGGAAGGGGACATGGTCCTGATGGCCTTACTACCAAGTTCTTTTGGGAATATGGGGCCCTCTTGTCCCCATATCTCATCGGGCTCTGGGAAGAGTCACTGGTTAACTCCCCGCTCCCCGAGTCCATGAAAGAGGCCGTCATAACCATACTGCTCAAGCCTGGCAAACCCAGCAACGAATGAGGGTCTTATCGCCCTCTGTCACTCATGAACGTGGACATTAAAACGTTTGCAAAAGTGCTGGCGAATTGGCTGCTACCGCTAATGCCCCACATTACCCATCAGTATCAGGTGGGGTTTGTCCGAGATAGAGCGACATCTCTCACCATCCGTCGGCTATTTAATGTAATGGCTGAACTCTGAGGTGGAGGCTGTGACGGTAACGATTGATGCTCAGAAAGCATTTGACATGGTATTGTGGAAATATCTGTGTCTGTGTAGATAAGCTATCTTCTTGACACTCTGCTTAGGTTCCTCAAGTAGGCTTTATGCTTAGTTCATTGCAAGATGTTATAGAGCGAACCTCTGGGTCTCCCAACTGACTCACACTAGAACCTTTACACAGCATTTACACCCAAAAATTCCACCACAGCACTCCAGCATACTCTCAGCTCATCAGACACATGCATACATTGCAAGCACTTCACAACACATCTCCATCTCTACACAAACCCACAAAAGTATAGACATGCGGAACACACTAACGTGGCATCTTGTTAAAGAGAGATCCAACTCATAAAAGTCAGGAGAGTGTCCCCGCCAACATACTTCACATCCGTACACGGAGGGCGCACTCCCTCTCTACATTTGCTGCCTTGCATGCAGCACTCCTCAAACATATCGGGATATCCCTACATGGTTAGCCGTAGTACGGAATGCTCTCACTTCTCTGGCGGAAGACGTGACCCTCCAATCCCTGGGAGAGATTATCAAACCCACACTCACACAAAGAAGGCGCTATCCTCCAATCCTTGTGGGACCATACCCGCACATTCAGAAAGCGCGACCCTCCAATCCTTGTGGGACCATACTCGCACATTCAGAAGGCGCTACCCTCCAATCCTTGTGGAACCATACTAAGATATTCAGAAGGCGCGACCGTCTAGTCCTTGTGGGACCATACTCACACATTCAGAAGGTGCGACCCTCCAATCCTTGTGGGACCATACTCGCAAATTCAGAAGGCGCTACCCTCCAATCATCGTGGGACCATACTCACACATTCAGAAGTCGCTACCCTCCAATCCTTGTGGGACCATACTAACATATTCAGAAGGCGCGCCGTCCAGTCCTTGTGGGGCCATACTCGCACATTCAGAAGGTGCGACCCTCCAATCCTTGTGGGACCATACTCACACATTCAGAAGGCGCTACCCTCCAATCCTTGTGGGACCATACTCACACATTCAGAACGCGCAACCCTCCAATCCTTGTGGGACCATACTCCACATTCAGAAGCCGCAACCCTCCAATCCTTGTGGGACCATACTCACACATTCAGAAGTCGCTACCCTCCAATCCTTGTGGGACCATACTAACATATTCAGAAGGCGCGACCGTCCAGTCCTTGTGGGGCCATACTCACACATTCAGAAGGCGCGATACTCCAATCCTTGTGGGACCATACTTGCACATTCAGAAGGTGCTACCCTCCAATCCTTGTGGGACCATACTCACACAAAGAAGGCGCTCTCCTCCAATCCTTGTGGGACCATACTCACACATTCAGAAGGCACTACCCTCCAATCCTTGTGGGACCATACTCGCACAAAGAAGGCGCTCTCCTCCAATCCTTGTGGGACCATACTCACACATTCAGAAGGCGCTACCCTCCAAACCTTGTGGGACCATACTCGCACATTCAGAAGGTGCTACCCTCCAATCCTTGTGGGACCATACTCACACAAAGAAGGCGCTCTCCTCCAATCCTTGTGGGACCATACTCACACATTCAGAAGGCGCTACCCTCCAATCCTTGTGGGACCATACTTGCACATTCAGAAGGCGCTACCCTCCAATCCTTGTGGGACCATACTCACACAAAGAAGGTGCTATCCTCCAATCCTTGTGGGACCATACTCACACATTCAGAAGGCGCTACCCTCCAATCCTTGTGGGGCCACACTCACACATTCAGAAGGCACTACCCCCCAATCCTTGTGGGACCATGGGACCATACTCACACATTCAGAAGGCGCTACCCTCCAATCCTTGTGGGGCCACACTCACACATTCAGAAGGCGCTACCCTCCAATCATTGTGGGGCCATACTCACACATTCAGAAGGCACGACCCTCCAATCCTTGTGGGGCCATAATCACACATTCAGAAGGTGCTATCCTCCAATCCTTGTGGGGCCATAATCACACATTCAGAAGGCGCTACCCTCCAATCCTTGTGGGGCAACACTCACACATTCAGAAGGCGCTACCCTCCAATCCTTGTGGGGCCATACTCACACATTCAGAAGGCGCTACCCTCCAATCCTTGTGGGGCCATGCTCACACATTCAGAAGGCGCTACCCTCCAATCCTTGTGGGACCATACTCACACATTCAGAAGGCGCTACCCTCCAATCCTTGTGGGACCATACTCACACATTCAGAAGGCGTGACCCTCCACTATGTGTGGCCATACTCACACATTCAGAAGGCGCGACCCTCCACTATGTGTGGCCATACTCACACATTCAGAAGGCGCGACCCTCCACTATGTGTGGCCACACTCACACATTCAGAAGGCGCGTCCCTCCACTATGTGTGGCCACACTCACACATTCAGAAGGCGCGACCCTCAACTATGTGTGGCCACACTCACACATTCAGAAGGTGCGACCCTCCACTATGTGTGGCCACACTCACACATTCAGAAGGCGCGACCCTCCAATCCTTGTGGGACCATACTCACACATTCAGAAGGCGCGACCCTCCACTATGTGTGGCCACACTCACACATTCAGAAGGCGCGACCCTCCACTATGTGTGGCCATACTCACACATTCAGAAGGCACGACCCTACACTATGTGTGGCCACACTCACACATTCAGAAGGCGCAACCCTCCACTATGTGTGGCCTCACTCACACATTCAGAAGGCGCGACCCTCCACTATGTGTGGCCACACTCACACATTCAGAAGGCGCGACCCTCCACTACGTGTGGCCACACTCGCACATTCAGAAGGCGCGCCCTTCGCACATTCAGAAGGCACGACCCTCCACTATGTGTGGCCACACACACATTCAGAAGGCGCTACCCTCCACTATGTGTGGCCACACTTACACATTCAGAAGGCACTACCCTCCACTATGTGTGGCCACACACATATTCAGAAGGCGCGACCCACCACTATGTGTGGCCACACACACATTCAGAAGGCGCTACCCTCCACTATGTGTGGCCACACTCACACATTCAGAAGGCGCTACCCTCCACTATGTGTGGCCACACTCGCACAATCAGAAGGCGCAACCCTCCACTATGTGTGGCACACTCACACATTCAGAAGGTGCGACCTTCCACTATGTGTGGCACACTCACACATTCAGAAGGCGCGACCCTCCACTATGTGTGGCACACTCACACATTCAGAAGGCGCAACCCTCCACTATGTGTGGCCTCACTCACACATTCAGAAGGCGCGACCCTCCACTATGTGTGGCCACACTCACACATTCAGAAGGCGCGACCCTCCACTACGTGTGGCCACACTCGCACATTCAGAAGGCGCGCCCTTCGCACATTCAGAAGGCACGACCCTCCACTATGTGTGGCCACACACACATTCAGAAGGCGCTACCCTCCACTATGTGTGGCCACACTCACACATTCAGAAGGCGCTACCCTCCACTATGTGTGGCCACACTTACACATTCAGAAGGCACTACCCTCCACTATGTGTGGGCACACACACATTCAGAAGGCGCGACCCACCACTATGTGTGGCCACACACACATTCAGAAGGCGCTACCCTCCACTATGTGTGGCCACACTCGCACAATCAGAAGGCGCAACCCTCCACTATGTGTGGCACACTCGCACATTCAGAAGGTGCGACCTTCCACTATGTGTGGCACACTCACACATTCAGAAGGCGCGACCCTCCACTATGTGTGGCACACTCCCACATTCAGAAGGCGCGACCCTCCACTATGTGTGGCCACACTCACACATTCAGAAGGCGCGACCCTCCACTATGTGTGGCACACTCACACATTCAGAAGGCGCAACCCTCCACTATGTGTGGCACACTCACACATTCAGAAGGCGCGACTCTCCACTATGTGTGGCCACACTCACACATTCAGAAGGCGCGACCCTCCACTATGTGTGGCCACACTCACACATTCAGAAGGTGCAACCCTCCACTATGTGTGGCCACACTCACTCATTCAGAAGGCGCTACCCTCCAATCCTTGTGGGCCCACCCTCCACTATGTGTGGCCATACTCACACATTCAGAAGGCGCGACCCTCCACTATGTGTGGCCACACTCACACATTCAGAAGGCGCGACCCTCCACTATGTGTGGCCACACTCACACATTCAGAAGGCGCGACCCTCCACTATCTGTGGCCACACTCGCACATTCAGAAGGCGCGACCCTCCACTATGTGTGGCCACACTCGCACATTCAGAAGGCGCGACCCTCCACTATGTGTGGCCACACTCGCACATTCAGAAGGCGTGACCCTCCACTATCTGTGGCCACACTCGCACATTCAGAAGGCGCGACCCTCCACTATGTGTGGCCACACTCGCACATTCAGAAGGCACGACCCTCCACTATGTGTGGCCACACTCGCACATTCAGAAGGCGCGACCCTCGCACATTCAGAAGGTGTGACCCTCCACTATATGTGGCCATACTCACACATTCAGAAGGCGCGACCCTCCACTATGTGTGGCCACACTCGCACATTCAGAAGGCGCGACCCTCCACTATGTGTGGCCACACTCGCACATTCAGAAAGCGCTACCCTCCACTATGTGTGGCACACTCGCACATTCAGAAGGCGCGACTCTCCACTATGTGTGGCCACACTCACACATTCAGAAGGCGCGACCCTCCACTATGTGTGGCCACACTCACACATTCAGAAGGTGCAACCCTCCACTATGTGTGGCCACACTCACACATTCAAAAGGCGCTACCCTCCAATCCTTGTGGGACCACCCTCCACTATGTGTGGCCATACTCACACATTCAGAAGGCGCGACCCTCCACTATGTGTGGCCACACTCTCACATTCAGAAGGCGCGACCCTCCACTATGTGTGGCCACACTCACACATTCAGAAGGCGCGACCCTCCACTATGTGTGGCCACACTCACACATTCAGAAGGCGCGACCCTCCACTATGTGTGGCCACACTCACACATTCAGAAGGCGCGACCCTCCACTATGTGTGGCCACACTCGCACATTCAGAAGGCGCGACCCTCTACTATGTGTGGCCACACTCGCACATTCAGATGGCGCTACCCTCCACTATGTGTGGCACACTCGCACATTCAGAAGGCACGACCCTCCACTATGTGTGGCACACTCACACATTCAGAAGGCGCGACCCTCCACTATGTGTGGCACCCTCGCACATTCAGAAGGCGCGACCCTCCACTATGTGTGGCACACTCACACATTCAGAAGGCGCGACCCTCCACTATGTGTTGCCATACTCGCACATTCAGAAGGCGCGACCCTCCACTATGTGTGGCACACTCACACATTCAGAAGGCGCGACCCTCCACTATGTGTGGCCACACTCGCACATTCAGAAGGCACAACCCTCCACTATGTGTGGCCACACTCGCACATTCAGAAGGCGCGACCCTCCACTATGTGTGGCGCACTTACACATTCAGAAGGTGCGACCCTCCACTATGTGTGGCCACACTCACACATTCAGAAGGCGCGACCCTCCACTATGTGTGGCCACACTCACACATTCAGAAGGCGCTACCCTCCAATCCTTGTGGGACCATACTCACACATTCAGAAGGCGCGACCATCCACTATGTGTGGCCATACTCACACATTCAGAAGGCGCGACCCTCCACTATGTGTGGCCATACTCACACATTCAGAAGGCGTGACCCTCCTCTATGTGTGACCACACTCACACATTCAGAAGGGGCGACCCTCCACTATGTGTGGCCACACTCACACATTCAGAAGGCGCGACCCTCCACTATGTGTGGCCTCACTCACACATTCAGAAGGCGCGACTCTCCACTATGTGTGGCCACACTCACACATTCAGAAGGCGTGACCCTCCACCATGTGTGGCCACACTCGCACATTCAGAAGGCGCGACCCTTGCACATTCAGAAGGCACGATCCTCCACTAGCATGACCCTCCACTATGTGTGGCCACACACACATTCAGAAGGCGCTACCCTCCTCTATGTGTGGCCACACACACATTCAGAAGGCGCTACCCTCCACTATGTGTGGCCACACTCACACATTCAGAAGGCACTACCCTCCACTATGTGTGGCCACACACACATTCAGAAGGCGCGACCCTCCACTATGTGTGGCACACTCGCACATTCAGAAAGCGCGACCCTCCACTATGTGTGGCAAACTCGCACATTCAGAAGGCGCGACCCTCCACTATGTGTGGCACACTCACACATTCAGAAGGCGCGACCCTCCACTATGTGTTGCCATACTCGCACATTCAGAAGGCGCGACCCTCCACTATGTGTGGCACACTCACACATTCAGAAGGCGCGACCCTCCACTATGTGTGGCACAATCGCACATTCAGAAGGCGCGACCCTCCACTATGTGTGGCACACTCGCACATTCAGAAGGCGCGACCCTCAACTCTGTGTGGCACACTTGCACATTCAGAAGGCGCGACACTCCACTATGTGTGGCACACTCGCACATTCAGAAGGCGCGACCCTCCACTATGTGTGGCCACACTCGCACATTCAGAAGGCACGACCCTCCACTATGTGTGGCCACACTTGCACGTTCAGAAGGTGCGACCCTCCACTATGTGTGGCACACTCACACATTCAGAAGGCGCGACCCTCCACTATGTGTGGACACACTCACACATTCAGAAGGCGCTACCCTCCAATCCTTGTGGGACCATACTCACACATTCAGAAGGCGCGACCATCCATTATGTGTGGCCATACTCACACATTCAGAAGGCGCGACCCTCCACTATGTGTGGCCACACTCACACATTCAAAAGGCGCGACCCTCCACTATGTGTGGCCTCACTCACACATTCAGAAGGCGCGACCCTCCACTATGTGTGGCCACACTCACACATTCAGAAGGCACGACCCTCCACCATGTGTGGCCACTCTCGCACATTCAGAAGGCGCGACCCTCGCACATTCAGAAGGCACGACCCTCCACTAGCATGACCCTCCACTATGTGTGGCCACACACACATTCAGAAGGCGCTACCCTCCACTATGTGTGGCACACTCGCACATTCAGAAGGTGCTACCCTCCACTATGTGTGGCCACACTCGCACATTCAGAAGGCGCGACCCTCCACTATGTGTGGCCACACTCGCACATTCAGAAGGCGCGACCCTCCACTATGTGTGGCACACTCGCACATTCAGAAGGCGCGACCCTCCATTATGTGTGGCACACTCGGACATTCAGAAGGCGCGACCCTCCATTATGTGTGGCACACCATTCCCACTCATCCATTCATGCCAACTTCACTTAAGGCATCTTATCAACTTCAACTCCTAGCAATACCATGATCCTATTTTAAAGCACCTTACATCTATATAAGCATTAACATCTGTTAGGTGATGCAGCCCTCCTCGTGCGTGCGTGCATGCATGCGTGCATGCATGCATGAGGAGTGCTGCATACATTGCAAGCACTTCCCCACAATGTGCATCTGGAGGAAACGGGCCTGCGGTCTGAGGTGCTCAGATGCACTACATTACTGTACTCTAGCCCCTTGGCAAAGGAGTTCTTGTCAATTCCAGGGCCGCCAATCACTTTGAACTGGGAAGAGGTACCCGTCAGGAGTGCCCCCGTTCCCTGTCTTGTTATCCTGTTTGCACTGACCGTTGAGCCGATGGCTGACTTTATCCATTTTCATCACAGCTGTCGAGGTCTCTGAGACCCCCCTCAAATAATCTCGTTATACGCAGACGATGTCCTGCTTTATTTTTGTGACCCAGAAACTAATCTGGACTCCATTATCCGTGATTGGACAGGCAGGGGACATTAGGGAACACCATGCCATGAGTGTCCGCAATGCACACTAGAGGATCACGTGATACCGTTGTTTCATCCACAGTCGTTTTTACGACTGATTTTTTACGAGTTCACTTTGACGAAAAAATTCATTGGAATTTTGGGGGAAGGGTGGGAAAGGGCAGATAAGGGGTTGGGTGTGTCAGGAATAGTAAAAAATAGGTGGTCTGGGGAGGGTTGCAGGGGGATCCCCCAAATTTTAAAAATACACATTTCGATTATTCTTTTTCTGCAAAATCTATTTGTAAAAACACCAGTCGTAAAAATGAATGGCGCTCAAATGACATAGAACTAGAATGACACACCCTATGCCCATTCAGTGACCACTGCCATTGTCCTAAGCATAATGACATGGGAACACAACACTGTACTCTCCCGCTCCACTCTGGAGAACTTGATACTTGACCCTGCTACACAGTTCTATGCTGTGTTACTCCTGTAGACCTGATACCTCCTGAATCTCTACGAACAAACAACATGTAGAGCAAACATATACTGACAGTGAACATGGATGGAAGCGATTACTGACAAACATGTAACATGTGATGTAACATACACTGTTAGCAACAAGAGTGTTTCCCAATAACTACAATAGAAGCAAGCTAATGGGACGCAGACAGTAGCAACAAAAACATGTTTCATTAGACACCCCATAAGATCTCTGCAGTGGCAACTCTTATTACTGGCCGTGGTGTCATAAGACAGCGTTCACCCTGTTTCTTTCACACGGCTAACAGTGAAAGCACTGAGTTACTCAAGTGCGGAAAATACACATAATTAAGTTGCCCTCACAGTGCGACACCAAACTGTATAGCAATTCAGAGATTACATCCGGGGGAGACCTCTGAGGACAGCGTGTGAGACCCTCCTCTGCCCGTGCCTGAAAGTGCAATAACCAGCCGCCAGCATGGGCAGAGGAGGCACAATGCGGCTGTGTCCCGCCATGTATGCGCACAGCACGTTACTGTACGTTCTTGTGGGAAATGTAGTCCCAGAGGGGTCCGCGGCCCCAGCACATAACATTTCCAGGGTCTATTGGCCTGTGTTTGCCCTATTCCTGGGGAGATGGGTACTTCTCACACCACCTGTCAGGAAATTGGGAGCAGTGAGGACACATGGGGGCAGGGCTCCGACTGCCCACGCCCCCATGTGTCCACACCGCTCCCAAATTCCTGACAGGTGGTGTGAGGAATACCCATCTCCTCAGGAATAGGGCACAACGTAGGCAACCACAAAGCTATAGAGATGAGGACTCTTCTCCTCCTCCTCCTCCTCCTCCTCCTCCTCCCCCTCCTCCGCCGTCTCCACCAATGGAGAGCAGAAGCCCATGAAGAGGAATGATGAAGCAAAGACAATGAACCAGACTCGCAGGATAATAACAGTGACTAAAGAAACAGAAGGCTGGCTAGCAGTGCTTGTGGACTCTGGCACACATGTCTCCACAATCAGAGGTAGACACAAGAAGCGTTTCAGTCACATCCCCACGGATCAGCAAATAGAAGTTATTACACCCGCTGAGGAAGTGCCTGAGGGCAATAAAGTGGAGCTGGAAGGGGAGCACCCACCAGAAAGAGAGGCACTATCTTGGTCCAAGTTGCACATAACACTCAAGACACTCTTTTAGCAGAAAAAGACTGGCCTAGGCTTTGTTAGGGAAAGACCTAGTGGGAAGTGGTAACTAAGCCAGCCTTTTTAGCAGAGGTTGAAGAACACTTGGTGAACTCTCATGCAGCAGCCTCGGCTGTTGTAGGTGCAGCACAATTATGCAACAATAATGTAGGACATGACATTGAATATCCTCCACATAGAATGCCAGTGTTTGCAACACCAACGCCTCAGAGATAGTATCCAATCAAAGCACATGACATTGCACATGGTGGATCAGTTATTAAACCAAGAGGTTCTGGCACAACAAGCAAACCCTCAAAACACAGCACTTCTTCCAGTGTCTGAGCCAGATGGTTCTTGTCTTCTGGTCATTGATTGCAGGACTTTGCAAACACACGCACAGAGGCTGCTCAGAACATGCACTGTTGCAGCCTTTTGAGGCTTGTATACTGATGTAAATATAAGACTGTGTTGGACCCGGGTGATGGATATTTTGCCCCAGCCCCCCGATCCAGAGCGGTACACGTACACAGTTATAACATTCACAAGACTCCCACACGGGATGAAAAGAGTCCAGGAATATTTTGAAGCAGAATTCAGCCCCTTCTAGAGGGCGCTCGGAATTGCTGAACATATGTAGATGATATATACTGTACAGATGATTTGAATTCATATTTAGAAAAGGTAAACATAGTCATAAAGACACTAGCAGCTAAAGGATACTTTTTCAATTTTAAGAAAGCTAAGATCGCCTATAGTGAAATCATATTTCTGGGGTACTCATTGCTGATGAGGGGAGGGGACTTGGCCCTCAATTCCTGGAAAAAAGGGCGCACGTGCAGAGCCCATGCACTTTTGAACAGTTCTAGGTCATGCATGATCTTTTGAATTTCGGCCGTTCATATGTTGCAGACTACCCAGCGTTAGTGAAACTGTTATATCAGTTGTTGAAACCCAACTTCCGTCCATCAGGCCGGAAGGAGGAGCACTCACATTTTGCACCAGGTTTACCGGCAAATTACTCAGATCAGTCCTTGTCAGGACAGAGACACAGAAAAAGATTTGGAAGTGACATAATTTCCTAGCCAGAATGCATTTACGTATCTAGTATGTAATCATGGTTAGATTAAACTCTCCGCATACCACTCACATGTCTATACAATTCCTGAGCAGACATTTGCTCCGGAGGAGAGGATTCTGGCTGCAGTACAAGTAATAGTGCAGCAGGAACGCACACTATATGCAAATAAAAGCATTCACATAAACACACCAATAGTGCCGTTAAAAGCAGCTGCACGCTCTAGTATCTTCAATGCAAAGGCACTACATTCAAGATGGTTCCAATGGGTGTCCATTCAAGCAGCACCAGATATAAAGTGTCATTACATTCTAGAACTACAACAGTAACTGGAATGGTCCTTAAAACCAGACGCATATGTAGCAGGTCCAGACATCTCACTTTGGATGTCTGTAAATGTCATATGCTGCGATGGGAGTGCTGTTCCAACAGTTGGAACACGCTCTCCATATTTGGATGCATGTGCTGCTGTTAAAGGACATTTTAACCATAATAATGCTTTTAAAAACCATGATACACAAACAAAACATATTCAGGCCGATTCATGGAATTAATGTGCGCTGAAAAATTCCGCGCAAGCGTGTGAAAGCGTGCGTATCGCAGCGCAAGTGCGAAAATCGCAGCGAAACTCACGCACAGCGATTCATGGAAGTCCGTGCGCGTGTAAATCCATAGATGTGCGCTAAAATCCTGCGTGGTGCATGCGGGCACACACGTCATCAAACAGCGTGCGCTATGCGCACAGCGAAAGCGCACTTAGCACAGCGCACACAACAAAAGTAGGCGGAACACGGGGCATAACACGCGGAATGGGGAACATTGCGTGAAAATGTGGGCGTTACGGGGAAGTACAGGAGGCAAATGTGTGGAACACCCACACGCGTGCCTACACCACGTATTCATGGAATCCAACGGGGCTAACACATGCCCCAAAAAAGACGCGCTAATCCGGAAACACGTACGCCAGCAAGAAGCAGGTGAATGTGGACCCGCGCAGCATAAAAGTGCGCGCAAACAACAAACAAGCTCAGACGCTACGATGAATATACCGTTCCTCGCAGCAGTAGTCGTGGGATACTGCAGGAGGAGGAGAAGGATAGTCAGGGCCAGAATTTTTAGACCCAGAACCAGCCTTTTTGGGATGCCTGATGACCAGGTGTATGGGAGGTACAGGTTTCCACCTCACATAATACTCGACGGGTGAGTGAGTGGGAGGATGACCTCACATCACCCACCCTGTGCTCCCAAGCACTGAGCCCCTTGGAAAAGGTGCTCAATGTACTGCACTTCTTGGCTACTGAGTCATTTCAGCGGACAAGTGCCGTATTTGGGGGGGGGGGTGTCACAGGCCACGCAGTCACGCTGCCTACACCAGGTCTTGGCCATCATGACTGCACGCCCCTCAGTCCGCAGGCACATATACCTGCCCAGAACACCTGCAGAAAGGCAGGCTGTTGTCCAGGATTTTTACGGGGGTGGCACACTTCCCCAAAGTGCTAGGTGCCATTGACTGCACCCATGTGGCTCTACGTCCCCCCAGGGCATCTGAGCACATCTATAGAAACCGCAAGCACTGGCATTCCATCAACGTGCAGGTAGTATGTGATGCCAAGGGAATCATCACCTCAGTATATGCCAACTATCCAGGGTCCACCCACGACAGTTTCATTTACAGAATGTCAACCCTAAACCGGGACCTAGAAGCTGGGCGGCATGGCGATACATGGCTGCTCGGTGAGTATAAATGCCACAGCACATGCATGCATGTCAGATACTGAGTAATGTCACAACCCCACTAATGATACCCATCACCACCTCTCCAGAGCACCCACATGATGACGCCAATTCAGAACCTCACCACACCACCTGAGGTAAGATACAACACAGCCCATATTGCAACCCGTGGCATAGTGCAGCGCACATTCAGAGTGCTCAAGTCACGCTTTCGCTCCCTTAACTGTTCTGGTGGGCAGCTGCTATACGCTCCCCCAGTAGTGTGCAGGATCATAGTGGCAGCATGTGTCCTGCACAACGTTGCAACACGCCGGGGCCTGCCGGTGGACATGGTGGTGCCCCCACATCCCCAACCACATGCACGACCGCTGCGCATGGGAGGGGAAAGGGCACATGGTGAGGCAGCCCGTACGCAGCTGCTGGCAAATTACTTCACCTAAAATCACACCCCTGTGGAGTGCACACAGCCCTGGCACATACTAGCTGACAATCAATGATGATGACATAAGGGACAGTCAACTGTCACAACCATACCAGCCTGAGATTGGTCACCTGGAAGTGTTACATTGTGTGCATCCCTACCTACCCAAAGACAACCGATGCTGTGTCATTAAAAGACATACATTCATGCTGCATGTATGACTACCCCCTAGCAAAATACAACATGAAAATAGCGCCATGTCACCCAACCCATCCCCATCTCCACCACCCAACACACCATGGCATGTCATGCAATGTGAAAGCAAACAAAGCAATGCACAAGACCTGACACAAGTGTCACAAAGTGCACTGTCCCAAATGGAAACAGCCCACAGACAATATGCTCCCAGTAATCAATAACAAACAGCACACATGACCAAATACCACCAACACAATAAATCAACACAGCATGAAACATTGCAAAAACATGACAGTACAAAGTCAAAGTAGTGGTAGTCTTACAACCTGAATAAGCCAGCACATCGACCCCTTCCAACTGCAGAGTGTTGCTGCCACACAAATGTGTCAGTGTACTGCATACAACATGAACTCCATCTGCAAAGGAGATGGCCTTGTGAGGACATGAAGAAGGTACCTACTAATTTTGAGGAAGACATGGATGCTCAAGCACATATCAATACACCATGCAGTGTTCAATACAACAACAATACCCACTAGGGATGTCCTCACAGGATTGACTAGAGACTGCCCACACAGCTCATGGGAGCCCAATGTCACCGTGTAAGTCACTGTCACTTGGTCACACCCTTTACAAGCCCATGGAAAAGGGAAGCAGGAGGGGTGTGTGTGTCACAAACCCAAGCATCTAACCCAAACTCAGGACAAGCCTGCATGTGCCCAGCCGGAATACACAGTGGATGCCCACGGGAGCTACACAAGGCAACACACTGTAAAAAAAAAAAAATGGCCATGTGGGGGCCAGGGGGGGGGGGGGGGGGCACCCAGGAGGTTCGAGGAGAGGGTGCACACCAACACCCACCTGCGTGGATATTGGGAAATAAAATACCTCCAGGGGCTCATGGCCTGCATGGCTATGCCATTGTGGGAGAACTGCTGTCGGTCTCTTCACCCTCTGCTGCTGCATCAGGAGGTGGTGGTGCAATGGGAGGCATCCCACGCAAAGCCCTGGTATGGTCCTCCATGGCAGCAAGCATGCAGGTCTGGAAGGTCTGATTCTGGAGGATGATAGTGCGGAGATCCCCAAGCAGCACCTCACGGGTTGCCTGCATTTCTGCACGCATGGCCTCGCGTGATGCCCGGATCTCCTCACGGTTTGCCTGCAGCTCAGCTGAGAGCGAACGTGTGAGCTGCTCCAGCTGCTGTTCTGCACTAAATTTTCGGGAAGCCTCAAGTTCAAGCAGAGTCTCCCTGATGTTATGGAGTTCTACCCTCAGGGCTTCCCTGTGGCCCTGTGACTCTATAGATATGGCTTCGCGCAGAGTCTCCAGTGCCATCCGTCGGTCCCTGTTGGACGCCAACATGTCTTCCCTGTGTGATTGGCAAATGTTGTCTGTTGCCTGCTGTTGTTGCTCCATCTGCCTTTCAGGGGGGATAATGGAAGTGGCCACCCTCTCCATTGCCTGAGCCATCATTTCAACTGATGCTGCCTGTTGGGTTGTCATACTGTACATGGTGTTTTCCCATACAGTATTGCCTGGTGGCGCACGGCCACCGCGTCAGTGGGCACCACACCTGTTTGGGGCAAGGCGATCTGCACCTTGCTGTGCTGGCACTGCCTGAGGCTGCAGGACTGCATTCCCCCTCTGATCTGCTGGCCCAGGAACAGGATCAGATGTTGTGGAGTGTGACCCTGCATCCGTAACCGCCAAAGGCGGACCTACCAACACTGACATCCCCATAGAGGGTTCTACCCCTGGTGCAGGTGGGTTGGACAGAACAGAATCCCTGCCAGAAGCACTCACCTGCGACAGCACATAAGTCTCATCATCCGATTCAGCACCTGAATAGAGGTCTGGGGAGCTGCACCCAGAGGCACCCCTCGACAGTATGGTCTGCAGTAACAGAGGGTTTTCACCCACCACCACACCATGTCCTCCACTGGTGTTCGTCGTGGCTGAGATCCCTCCTGGGTCTGCACCATCTCCTCAACCTCACCAGCATCAAGTGCGTCATCACCTGCAAAAACATGAAATACAGCAAATGCAAACAGGCATGAGCACCATAGCACCCACATAGGCCTGACAAGACAGAGATCCTGTACAGGATTTACACATGTCCCACATGACTATAACCCTGGCATGCATGCACTGTCAATGAGTTGGAAGGAGAGGCAAAAAGCAGACACTGAGGACACCAAGATGGAAAACCAACACACTTGCTGCATGGTGGGTAGAACTGGCATCACACATTAGCCTGTGAGTGGCATGTCCAATGCACGTACATGACACATGCCATCACACAGATGGCATGTAGCATAGCCATGGTACATTAGACAACTACAGCGATATGTCAGTGAATGAGTACTGTCACCCATCCATGTGAGATGGACATGATGAGATGAAAAATGCTAAATAATGTGGCAAAATACGCATGTGCCACACAGTGCAACACATCCAGTGTACAATAATACAGTGATTGTAGGCAGATGTACACATCAATGGTTGGTCACTTTAACATGACAGCAAACAACTATCATGTTCCACATTCAAACAGGCTCCAAAAATTAATGTGAGCAGGCCAATACTCAATCAGCCTGAATGGTCTAATCATTCACATAACCAGGTAACAATTGTGGCCCAATTTGTGGTGTAATCAATGACAGAAGCATTTCACACATGTGGCATTAGGGCTGAAAAATGCGTAGCAAAAATGGGAGAATTGAAACAATCAGCCAGAATGAACACTGAAAAAATCTGAACAATGTTGTTGCAAGATGACAGGTCAAGGGCAACTGCAGTAATGTGGCGCTAATTGACTACTGTGGGCAAAAGGGATACTGTCATACCCAAATCCAAGGCACGTGAATGTATTGGAGTAAGCACATGGGTGTCCCATACCACTCTGGAGTACACACCCTCACCTGGCACTCAATCAGAACCCGTCACCTAAACAACATACACATGGATTACACGCACATGCATGGGCACTCACTGGACAATGCGTCGTAATCAGGTAGGTCTCCCACGCCTTGGATCTGTTCCTCTGTGACGAAGGTTCCAGCAACAGACTCATGTTCAGTGACTTGGTTGTTCTCTGGTGGAGACCCACCGCCAGTCACCAGAGTAGAGGCATGATTTGAGGCCAGATTGTTCTTTGCTGTGCGTTTCAGGTCATTCCACCGCTTGTAGCAATCATCAGCTGTGCGCCTCACAAATCCAAGGGCACTAATGTGGTCCGCGATGGTCGGCCAGTGTGCCCTACGTTGACCAGGTGTGGTCTTGCACCCTGCAGTCACCACCATTTCGCGGCAATGTTCCGACACATAGGCCCCAAGTGCATCAAGTTCGGCGTCATTAAAGCTAGGCTTCCTCAACGTGCCGGAGTGTGTAGCCGTGCCTGGGGTCTCAGCCTGTAATACCAGAGCACCCCTCTTCTTCTTTTTCAAAGGTGGTGCGGATCCTGAGTGGCTTACGCCGCTCTGGTCAGTAGGGGCAGAAGCGCCAGTGGACTGTGTACTAGGAGTGTGCAAAGGCACAATGACCATAGGTCTTGGTGCAGGCATTGGCTGCAGGGTGATGTTGGCAGGGGCAACGTCGGTCTGATGGACCTGGACCGACACTGTCCCGGCTGGGAGACTCAGATCTGGGGTGGATAGAGCTGCAGCTGGCCCTGCAGCCTCCCCACCCTGCCTACTTGGGGCAGCAGATGACATTGCTGCCCCAGACCCACGTGGCCTGGTGACAACAACGTGCACTGCCAAACATGGCTTAGACTTGCTGACCTGGAAGTCAGCCTGGGAGTCTTCCTGTGCCGGTTCAGGTGCCACAATGGGCCGGTCCAACAAGGGCTGAGCTGGGATGGTGTCGGCTACGTTTCCCACAACCATGGGGGGGTGGAGCATGGGTGTCCCTGATTGGTCCTCCACACATGGGGGTCTAGGGGCACCCTGCAAATCCTGGCCACGTGTAACGCTCACCTGGTTCCCACGGGGGCGCTGGTCTAGTCTGGATTGCTGTGGCCTCTTCTAGCGTGATGCGCAGGACCCGTAACACCGATTGGACAGGACCTCCAAATCGTGCTTGCCTGGCCCGTAGGAATATCCTTCTGCAGATGAGAAAGGGGATTAACAGTCTGCAGAATAGTGTGCTAGCTCCCCCCTTTCCCCCTTCCCCCTTCGTTCCTCTCTAACTTCCTCCAAACCCCGGTTTAAGCTCACCTTATGGTTTGGAAGGATGAACTCTCCATCCTGCTTCTGGTGCAGGGGCGCGTGTTCGTCCAGTTACTTCACTGGTTTTCAGAATGGCGCTGGCAAAATCAACTTGACTTTCCTGAGCGATGCGCCGTAAGTATGAAAGTTCAAAGTTCAAGTGAGGCCCCCTTTATGTTGTCTTTCTAACCTGTGATCTGTCCTTTATTTCAGGTGCAGAATGAAGGCGATGCGTCGAGGGGTTAAACTGCCGAGGTGAGTAGTGATAAGGGCGATCCCTCTAAATGTCCTTATCTTTCCCCAGAAATGTCTCTTGTCCTTTCCCCATAGGGGCCGGGGTATGGTACCTGCCAACGGGGCGGCGCCGACCCGAAATGTGGAAGAAAAGCCGGTAAGTATTATGGCTGTTAATCAGGCTTTCCTTCTGTGTTCTTTCTGCTCACCTTTTGTTTCTTCCTCTCTCCCCTAGGTGCAGAGATGTGGCGTCCGATGCTGACAGCCGCGATGGAGCCGGGAGATGTTTCGAGGACAGGTAAGTGAAGCGTGGCGCTGCAGCGAGCAACGCAATGCTTTTAAATGGAAGTCTTTCTTCAGGGATGCTGGCGAGAAGATTCCGGATGCAGGTAAGACGTTTGAAATAATCCTTGGTTTTCACCTTTCTCTTCTCTTCCTTCCTTGCAGGTCTTCCAGGTTCGAGGCGGGCGTGGCTGGAGTCCAGGAGCAGGAGCAGACACGGTGAGCGTTAAGCTGCAGGAAGCAGAACAACGCGAAGCATGAGCTGCTGTCTGGGCGTGGCTTAAATAGCCTCCAAAGAAGTCCCAGGTATGTATCCTTCCCCAACTAGATATGTATCCTTCCCTGGCCACGCCCGAGTGAAAAAATAGTCCCTATGAAAAAATAGTCCCTTTCAGGTCTCAGGGAGGCCTGAAGCGTGCAGCATGGTCTGCATCAGGTAAGTGCACAAAACACCTCCCTTTATGAGCCTGGCGCCTATGGCGCCAGGACTGATGTCCAACATGAGCCTGGCGCCAAAGGCGCCAGGACTGAGTCCAAAGAGCCCCTATAAGGGGCCGCTGGGCTTTTACCCGAGGGCATGATGCCTGCTTCCGGGGGTGCTGGCCCTGGCCTGGTGCTCCGGGGGTAGGCATCATGACAGCACTCCCCCCCAAGGCCCCTCAAAAGGTCGTTCCTTCTGGAGGTTTCGGTTTGTTTGGGAAATTCCGATGGAACCTTTTTACCAGCCGAGGTGCATGTACGTGATCACTGGGTTCCCAAGACCTTTCCTGAGGCCCGTACCCTTTCCAATCAATTAGATAGAAAAGTTTTGATTTTGAGATCTTAGAATCCAAAATGTTCTTCACCTCGAATTCAGGCTCCCCATCTATCTGAATCGGTTCTGGTGGCTTTGTTAATCTGGTTCCTGATTGCACTGGTTTCAAAAGTGACACATGAAAAACGGGGTGAATCCGCATGTTAGCTGGTAGATCGAGCTTGACTGCCACTGGGTTGATTATAGCTTTGATCGAGTAAGGGCCTAAATACCTTGGATTAAAAGTTCGAGGCCCCTTGAGTGATAGGTGTTTGGTAGCCAACCATACTTGATCCCCTATTTGGTATAGAGGCGCCTCTCTTCGATGCAGATCCGCATTCTTTTTGTATTTCCCTTTCGCATGTTGCAAATGTGCAGTTGCATCCTTGAAGGCTTGAGTAATCGTAGAATGCAAATGGTCCACTGCGGGCATTTCAAGGCTCAGAGGTGAGTCCAAGTCTGAAGTACGAGGGTGATGTCCATATAGGGTATAAAAGGGGCTCTGACCAGTTCCAGAGTGTATCGAGTTATTGTATGCATATTCTGCCACCCATAAAATGTCCTTCCAATTACCCTCCGATTGGTGCAACATACATCGTAGATATTGTTCAAGGGTCTGGTTCGTTCTCTCCATCTGACCATCGGTCTGTGGGTGGTGGCTGGTCGAGAGTCTTACGTCGATTTGTGCCAGTTGACAACACTTTTTCCAAAAATGAGAAATAAACTGGCTTCCCCGATCGGAGACTAGTATGGACGGGAATCCATGCAAACGGATGATATTTTCGAGGAATTCTTTGGCAAGAACAAAGGCTGAAGGTAATCCTTTCAACGGAATAAAGTGGGCCATTTTGGAAAATAAATCCACCACAACCAGAATAGTATTGTAACCATTACAAGAGGGCAGGTCCGTGATAAAATCTAGTGACAGGGTGTGCCAAGGTGCTGGTGGAATGTCTAAGGGCTGAAGAAGACCGGCGGGTCTTGTCTTTTGACCTTTGTTTTGGGCACAAACTCCACAGGACATCACAAAAGATTTAATATCCTTTCGCCAGGAAGGCCACCAGAATTGTCGTTTAACCTTTTCCTCTGTTTTGGCAATTCCAGGATGTCCTTCCATCAGGGTATCATGATGACGGGAAATAACCAGTTCTTGCAATTCCTTTTCTGGCAAAAATAAGCGTCCTTGGAAGTAAGGTAAGCCATCCTTGACTGAAAAGTTAGACCCCCTTTTGATCCAATCCTGCAAGGCTGAAGAGTCCAGGAATTGTTTCAATCGTGCTTGAATGTCTTCAAGGGTTTGTAAAGTGGTTATCCCTAAAATTCTTTGTTCGGGAATTATCGGCACAGGTTCTGAGTTTGTGTCTATTTCTTCCATTCCAATTCGGGATAGAGCGTCCGCCTTACCATTCTTATAGCCGGGGCGGTAGGTGATTACAAAATCGAACTCAGCAAAGAACAAAGCCCATCGGAGCTGTCGAGACAATTGAGCCTTGGCAGTTTTTAAATATTGTAAATTTCGGTGATCAGTGATCCCGGTGATGGTATGCCGGGCGCCGAGGAGATAATGCCGCCAAGCCTTGAAGGCGGACTTAATGGCTAATAGTTCCTTATCGGTGATCGCATAATTTATCTCCGGCGGCGAGAACTTTCTGGACCAAAATGCTACGGGGTGCAGTTGGTTGGTTTCAGGGTCTCTCTGAGACAGGACAGCTCCCATGGCTAAGCTGGACGCGTCGGTTTCGACTATATATGGGAGATCGGGACGCCGGTGCTTCAAAATAGGTGCGGGCGTGAACTTAGCTTTCAACTCCTGAAAGGCCTGTTCGGCTTCCTCGGTCCATTCAAAACGTTTATTTTTTCGCAAGAGTGCAGTGATGGGTTGCACCACACGTGAAAACTTCGGGATAAACCTGCGATAAAAGTTGGCAAAACCAAGCATGCTTTGGACACCTTTCACCGAACTAGGTGATGGCCATTTGAGGATTGCATCCACTTTCCGTGAATCCATTCGGACCCCTTTAGGTGTCAGGATGAATCCGAGAAACTCAACCTCGGTGGTATGGAAAACACATTTTTCCAGCTTGGCAAACAGTTTGTGCTGGCGCAGTTTCTCTAGGACGGCCCTGACATGCTTTCTGTGATCAGATTCCGAAGAGGAGTACACAAGAATGTCATCGATAAACACGACAACACAGACATCGATGAGTTCCCGAAGGACATCGTTCATGAAGAATTGGAAGGCTGCAGGCGCGTTGCACAACCCGAAAGGCATCACCTGGTATTCGAATAGTCTATATTTTGTACGGAAGGCCGTTTTCCATTCGTCGCCTTCTTTTACTCGCACCAGATGATAAGCCCCCCGGAGATCTAACTTGGTGTATACGCAAGCGTCCTTCACCTGGTCAAGGAGTTCAGGGATAAAAGGCAGAGGGTAACGATTTTTAACAGTTATCTGGTTCAATGCGCGGTAATCGATACAAGTTCTAAGGTCGCCTTCTTTTTTAGGCACGAAGAACAAAGCTGAGGATGCCGGGGACTTTGACGGGCGAATGAAACCATTGGCGAGGTATTGATCTAAATATTGTCTCAAATGCAGATTCTCTGGTTCAGTAAGGGCGTAAATCCTGCTACAAGGGGGTTGTGCACCGGGCACCAGATCGATTTGGCAATCGTACGATCTGTGGGGAGGTAACGTGTTGGCCTGTTCCTTTTGGAAGACGTCCTGAAAGTCTTGGTACTCTGGAGGTAGTTGCACGGGGACAGAGGTTACTGATGCTAGATTAATCTTTGGATTTTCTGGGTAGCAGGTTTGTGCACAATCTGGGAAGGTTATTCTCTTCGCTCGCCAATCAATTTGAGGATTATGTGTCTCTAACCAAGGGATTCCGAGAATAAGCTGAAACTGCGGAGCCTTGATTACATCAAACACAACTGCCTCCCAATGGCCATCCGGACCTACAAGTGTCACCTCAGCTGTGGAATGTGTTACCGGTCCAGAGGCTATTTCGGTTCCATCTACTGTGGTGATGACATCTTTGTTGGTTTTAGGACGCAGAGGGAGGTTTATCCTAGAGACCAATTCTCGATCCACATAGTTTCCTATAGCCCCGCTATCGATGTATGCCTTTAAAGCATGCAACCGTTTAGGCTGTTCCGGATCTAAGAGGACCATTGGCACAATGAAATGCGAGGTCTGAGAGTTAGTTTTCAAGCTGGGCAAGCGGACCCCTACGCTTGCCGGGCGTGGTCGTTTCCCGATACAGAGTTTCCATGGATTTTATCAGCGGCTCCTACCACCTTCTTGGGCGGCTTAACCGGGCAATCTCGTAGAAAGTGTCCAGAGGACCCACAATAAAGGCATAATTGCATCTGTCGTCTTCTTTCCCGTTCTTTTTGAGTTAGGGGTCCTTTAACACCTCTGATTTGCATAGGCTCCGAGGCATCAGCCCCCTTGGGGTTAGCATGGGTCTTGGCCAACACCCGGGTTTCAAACTTGGACCGATCTGCTTTTCTGTTTTGCAGCCTGTGATCCAATTGGACCACTAAGTCTATATATTCAGTGCATTCTTGGGGCGGATTTACAACTTGTGCCAGGACATCTTTAAGTTCTCCGCGTAGACCTCGATAGAATAACGTGATTCTTTTATCCTCTGGCCAACCAGTTTCCACAATTAATCTATTGAAGGTTGCAGTGTAGGATAGAAGGTCTTGATTGCCCTGTCGCAGAGATAGAAGTTCGTCATCCAGAGCCTGTCCCTGGGAGTGTTGAGCAAATAACCTTTCCATGCTTGTTTGAAATCCTTGAAAATCACGAAGAATCGGGTCATCTTGAGTTACCAGTGGGACTGACCAATTGGCAGCACAGCCGCTGAGATATGACAACACAAAGGCTACCTTGGTCTGATCATTAGGGAAGGCCCCAGGTCTGCATAGGAAGTGCAAACGACACTGATTCATGAATACGGCGAATCGTTTGGGGTCCTCAGCAAAGCGTTCAGGTGGGGCCAGCGACATGCTTCCAGATAGATTAATCTGCACCGGGTTACTGGAAACCACAGGAGCGGGGTTCCCCCCGGAACCGGGTAAAGGAGTTTGTCCAGCTTGACCTTGCAAAAGCTGTCTAGCCAGGTCATCAGCTCTATCCTTTATTACAATCAGTTCCCTCCTGAGGGCACTAGTCTCTTGATGAGCGGCGTGTACTTCGGCCCGTAATTCCTCCAGTAATTGAGCTAACTGGTCAGTTTCGGAAGTTTCCATAGCGCCTGGGTGGGAATTTGTAGGAAGGCTTCGCGTTCTGTAACGCTCACCTGGTTCCCACGGGGGCGCTGGTCTAGTCTGGATTGCTGTGGCCTCTTCTAGCGTGATGTGCAGGACCCGTAACACCGATTGGACAGGACCTCCAAATCGTGCTTGCCTGGCCCGTAGGAATATCCTTCTGCAGATGAGAAAGGGGATTAACAGTCTGCAGAATAGTGTGCTAGCTCCCCCCTTTCCCCCTTCCCCCTTCGTTCCTCTCTAACTTCCTCCAAACCCCAGTTTAAGCTCACCTTATGGTTTGGAAGGATGAACTCTCCATCCTGCTTCTGGTGCAGGGGCGCGTGTTCGTCCAGTTACTTCACTGGTTTTCAGAATGGCGCTGGCAAAATCCACTTGACTTTCCTGAGCAATGCGCCGTAAGTATGAAAGTTCAAAGTTCAAGCGAGGCCCCCTTTATGTTGTCTTTCTAACCTGTGATCTGTCCTTTATTTCAGGTGCAGAATGAAGGCGATGCGTCGAGGGGTTAAACTGCCGAGGTGAGTAGTGATGAGGGCGATCCCTCTAAATGTCCTTATCATTCCCCAGAAATGTCTCTTGTCCTTTCCCCATAGGGGCCGGGGTATGGTACCTGCCAACGGGGCGGCGCCGACCCGAAATGTGGAAGAAAAGCCAGTAAGTATTATGGCTGTTAATCAGGCTTTCCTTCTGTGTTCTTTCTGCTCACCTTTTGTTTCTTCCTCTCTCCCCTAGGTGCAGAGATGTGGCGTCCGATGCTGACAGCCGCGATGGAGCCAGGAGATGTCTCGAGGACAGGTGAGTGAAGCGTGGCGCTGCAGCGAGCAACGCAATGCTTTTAAATGGAAGTCTTTCTTCAGGGATGCTGGCGAGAAGATTCCGGATGCAGGTAAGAAGTTTGAAATAGTCCTTGGTTTTCACCTTTCTCTTCTCTTCCTTCCTTGCAGGTCTTCCAGGTTCGAGGCGGGCGTGGCTGGAGTCCAGGAGCAGGAGCAGACACGGTGAGCGTTAAGCTGCAGGAAGCAGAACAACGCGAAGCATGAGCTGCTGTCTGGGTGTGGCTTAAATAGCCTCCAAAGAAGTCCCAGGTATATATCCTTCCCCAACTAGGTATGTATCCTTCCCTGGCCACGTCCGAGTGAAAAAATAGTCCTTATGAAAAAATAGTCCCTTTCAGGTCTCAGGGAGGCCTGAAGCGTGCAGCATGGTCTGCATCAGGTAAGTGCACAAAACACCTCCCTTTATGAGCCTGGCGCCTATGGCGCCAGGACTGATGTCCAACATGAGCCTGGCGCCAAAGGCGCCAGGACTGAGTTCAAAGAGCCCCTATAAGGGGCCGCTGGGCTTTTACCCGAGGGCATGATGCCTGCTTCCGGGGGTGCTGGCCCTGGCCTGGTGCTCCGGGGGTAGGCATCATGACAGCACGTCCCCTACCGCGCCCACCACGCCCACCTTTTGAAGGTCGGCCACCTTTGCCTCCCTTACCGCTTGGTCGCCTCCCAACCATGGCACTGATGTTGTTGTGCGTATGGGAGTGGCAGTAAACTATTGTCCTGGGCAATTGGGGGTAAAAGGGGTAGGGTACTAGATGGAATTCGTACCCTAGTGCTCTAGCAAGGCTGTCTGTGACCCCTGGGGGAAGATGACGGGTCACACAACGTACAGGCACCCCGAGAACAAAAATGAACGTGCACGCAATCCCTCGTAGACCACGTGCGTGGAAAAATAAACCTGCACTACTGTCACGCCCCTTCGAAGGCGGTGGTCCTTGTGGCATCGATGGACCTTAGGACGACGGGTGTCAGCCATTTTATCTAGTAAGATGGCCGCCGTAACTGGAGTTGCGGGTCTAGCCTCTGCACGACTCGGTTTCCAGGAAGTGCTGTCTCCCTACCCGAGTGTAGGTATATCTGTTCCTGTGATCAGCACACAATTGCGTTGCTACTCTGCTTCAACAACGCTACGTAAGTTCGCATCTAGGTATCCTGATACGGCTTGCTAAACACTACCTTTCAGCATTCTAAACTTTCCTGCTCTGTCTCAATTTCAGTGCATTCCTCACTGCCTCTCTGTCTCCCGATTCCACGGACTCCATCTCTTTCTCACCCAAGTTTGCCCACCGGTCTCGTTCCGGAGTGCGGTAAGCTTTATTCGGAATTCTCCGGCATATTGAATTCCCGTTTCTCTACCTTTCCCGACTTACTATTCTCTCTTCCTTCGCATAGTTACAGGCTTATGTCACACCGGTATTGCGACCGCCCCTGCAAAACTCTGCTCTATCACAACAACTCCTAGCTCCGCCCTTCATGCCTCTCAGGTAAAGACTTCCCCGTGGCTTTCCACTATTCAATCTAGTTATCTTACTAGTTCTCATAAAAACCTTTCTTACTATCGTAGAAGTTTTCTGAAGTTTCTGACTGGCACCTTTTCCCACACATCATTCCTGTTTAAGGGTAATCAACATTCCTATACATATTACATATCAATTTTTCCACTTACCTGTGTATACTTACCAGTCTCTTTCTCTTTCAAGATGAACGTACTCCGGACTTCACCTGAATCTTCGCCTACAATTGAAGACATCTTACCGCTACCTTCGGCACAGGGTTTTCTTCCCCAGAGGGTTTCCCTGGGACTTCTTCTCCTACCTGGTCTATCTGGGAGGGGGAAGAGGTACTTGGGAGGCTTTCTCTTTCATCTCCCCGCTTGGAACAAGGAGAGTCTTCCCCTGTTGGAAGGTGTCAGTCACAGGACAGGAAGAGAGGTAACGGTGAGTCCTTGGGGTAACCTGCCAGTTGTTTTAATTGTAATGATTATTGTGACATTCATCACTTTTGACAACTACGCTGTGGCACCCAGAAACACAAAACTAAGCGTACGTGTAATACATGCAGCCTACAATGACCTCTGAAGGGGTACGTGACACACGGGGCAAGCACAGTTGGTAAATACGTGCGTGACTCACCGTATGCCTGGAAAAAGAATGTGAAAAAGACGCACGTGTGCGCATTGGCAGCACCCCCGCCAAAAGAAGAATTGTACGCTGTCTGAGGAAACAGGACAAAAGAAGAAGTGAACGCTGTTTGAGGAAACAGGGTCAACCAAAAAATGTAACGCTGTCAGAGGTAACAGGGAGTACGAACTTGAAACGCTGTGAAGTAATCGCGTGTGAACCGACAAGAAGTACAAAATTCACCCACTCGCTCTCCACGAAAAGCACGTACAAGTAAATGGCGTCCTACACGTACCTTTTAAACTGGCTCACACGTACAACATCACTTACCCGTGTACGCACTAAGGCCCTTTCCTCCAATTACACGAGCTGACACTCGGACGTACAGTTTTTGCACGTGTACGATGAACATGCACCCGTGTTGAGGGAAACGCCCTTGCACGTCACAGACGCGCTTACATGCTAAAGGGCCTCTGGTCCAATGAATTCGCGTACGTGCTGTATATTCACGTGTTGATTCACTATGCCCACGTCACGAGGGAAACGCCCGCGCGCGTAACATCACAGGCGCGCTTACGCACTAAGGGCCTTTCCTCGAATTACACGCAGACGTGCAAGATTTTCACGTGCCAAATCACTCCGTATCAAGCTGGCCACGCAACAACACACGGAAGACCACGCTCCTGCCCAGAAGGTCGAATTACTGCCCCCAGAGCCCCGGGCACGCTCCCACCTGCCATGTGCTGCTGCCTGCCTGCCTGCTGCCCACGTGCCCTGCTATTTGGTGCCTGCACGTCAGCCAGGGTTCCAGTTGCTGTGTCCACCCCTGCTGGAACAGAAGACTCCCGACTGGGATACCATCGCTCCACAGCCCAGCCCCAGGACCCAGTTGCCAACCCACACCTGCCTCGGGGGTCGCCATGTCAGGGCAAACACCATCTGAGACCACTGGTGACCCTCAGCCAGAGAAGCAGAGTGCCATAGCTTCAGTGCGAAGGAAGTTGGTGTCCTGGTGGAGCATGTCCTGGGGCATTTTGATGCCCTCTTCGGAACATCATGCGCCAACAACGAAGGACGGGAGAGGATCTGGGACGACATAGTGGTTTCCATCAACGCGAAGGGGGTGGCAACCCGCGACATCAAGCACGTCAAGAAGCGCTGGGAGGACTTCAGGTCCAGGACCCTCTACAAGGCCCGGCACTTCGTGGAGGGGGGCCGGGTCAGCATGAGTGACATCCAGATGAGGGTCCTGGAACGCATATGCCCAGCGCTCCACGCCCAGATCCTTCGGAGGAAGACCCGTCTGGAGTTGAGCGGTAAGTGGCCAAGCATTGGTGTGTGAGACAGGGCATGTTGCAGTGTGCTGGTAGTCTGATACTTGCCTATATGTGTGACATAGGCCATGTATGGATGTGTGTGTGCAGGGACATCATGGTCATGCATGTGAGACCAGTAATGTGTGAACCACATAGGTGGTGCATGTGTTACAATGCAACATGGGGAGCTGTATGCCAAATGCACACATGAAAGCATGCCAGTCTCTGTTCTTGGACATGGAGGGGGTGTGAGGGATGGGTGCTGCTGTCATGTACATGTATGGCGCACATGTGTGTGTGTCTGAGAAGTGTGTGTGACTTTGAAATGCCATGGATGCATGACACATGTCCGTGATGATGTGTACATTCACACATGCAGTGCATCACCGTTGTATGCACTGTGTCTATCCACTGTGTCTGTGGTGTACAAGCCATGATGCATGACCCATCCGGTGATGTGTGTGCATGGGATCAGTGTGAGCCATGATGCATGTGATTTTGAAGGCAACATTTTGGTTAATAGAGGCCCTTGTACATGGATGCTGATGTTGATTGCAGGCGCCGTGCCTGTTTCTGCATGTGTGTTGCGTGCATTCACCCATGTATTGTGGAGGGACAGGATGGAAGTGACGTTTGACACTGCCACTCATGTGTTATTGCTTCCTGTCTAGGGGAATACTGTACTGTACCCTGATGCTTGTGTTCTATGTCTCCCTCTACGCAGCGTCAAGTGAAGAAGAGGGCGGAGACGGCGCTGTGGAGCCAAGCGGCGGGGATGCCTCCAACGGGCGGTGACGCAAGGCCCAGCCACCCTCCCAGGACTTGCCATCATCCGGGAATGAGGGGGCTGGTGCCGCGTCTGCCACTACGGCTGTGGTGGAAGGGCCGGGTGAGCCCCCACAGGGGCTTGCAATGGCAGAAGACGGTGTGGAGACATCCAGGTTGGTGGTCTCCACAGAGGAGGAGGAGCCCGCTACTGAGCCGCACATGGGGCCTGGTTGGGGTAGTACCACTGGTGCAAGTGCTGCAGTCCAGGGCCAGGGTCAGGAGGCAGCACAGGTCACCGCGGAGGGGCCTGTGCATGTCGCTGTCCTTGACCCTGTGACTGCACCACCATGCACCAGCAGGGATGCCCCGTCGCAGGCCCGTCCGCAGGTAGGGGAGAGTGCCATGTCATCTGCCTCTCCACTACCTGCGGACGAGGGGTCCCATGAACGTATGGGCTCCGTCCTGATTGGTGTTGCGTTGCGCACGCGTGACATTCGTGATGACGTGCGTTCTTCCTGGGTGGAGAACGCACGCCATCACGAACAGCAGCGTCGCAACGTGGCACTGTTGGGAGGGGCCCTGGTCGGTGGGTTCCTCTGTGGAGACTATGCGCCAGTCATTCTCCCTGCCGTCTTCTGGCCCAGATTCCACCAGGGCCCCCTGTGGACCTGGCCTGACCAACACAGCCAGCTTGGTGGAGATCCCATCCCTGCCACAGTCGGGAGTCGGTGGTCCAGCAGGGGTGGACACCACAACTAGAGACCAGCAGATGGAGGATGTGCAGGCACCATCGGACAGGGCACATGGACAGCAGCAGCAGCAGCAGGAGCAGGCTGTAGGTGGGAGCAATGATGGCTCGGGGCCATCAACATCGGAGGGGCAGGCATCGGCCAGAGGGCAGGAGGACCCTGGAATGGGTGTGTCTTCCGTGTGGCTGGGGTTGGGCCAGCGTATAGGTGCGGAGTGGCAGCGGGCGGAAGAGGCGCGGTTTACCATGGTCAGGGCGAAGTTCTCCATGCGTCGGGCGTTGAGGCAGGCAGAGTACCTTGAGGCGACTCGCAGGGAGTTGGAACAGGCCATGAGTGCCTCCCTGCGAGACTTCGGGGCCAAGACAGAAGCCCGCCTCCAGCAAATAGACATGGAGTTTGATGATGCCCTGGCCGAAAACATCACTGAGTGAGCCGCAGGACTTGCCAGCCGCCATTGTAAATAGTTTATAGTGTTAGGTTTCCTTTTCTTTTTTTTATTTTGGGGCTTTTGGACTACGTCCCACACTTTTGTATATAGTTTTTTTGTTAGGTAGGTTATTAGATAGGTTTCATTTATTTCGTTGGGCTCATGGACCCTTGAAAATTGGATTGTACATAGTTGGACGTTGGATTTATTTGGACATTTTAATTTCATTTCACCATGGATCAATGGATTTACCTTTTTGTGTTTCATTTGGATTTGGTTTGGTGGACAGAGAGTTTTGGTCATTTTTCTTTTGGATTACTTGGGATTTTTTGAGGATTTTTTTATTTTTTTATTTGGACATGCATTTCATTTCATGTTTGCCATTATTTTATGCTTTAATTACTTTAAATAGATTTTCATGTTAATACATTTTGATGTTTTACTTCAATGTGTGGGATTCGCTCATTGGGTTCATGCATGTCGACATGTGGGTTTACTCAATCAATGGCAACCAGTGTGTGTGTGTGTGTGTGTGTGTGTGTGTGACGGACGTGTGTTGATGTACATAGTTGACTTTTGGTTTGTGTCATGAGATGGGCATGTCACTGCTGGGTGGGTGAGTGGGTGGGGGGACATGAGTGGGGGCCTGCTGGTAGGTGACCCTCACTGCTGGGGGTGGTGTGCTGGGGGACATGAGTGGGACGTGAGTGAGGGCCTGCTGGCAGGTGTCCCTCACTGCTGGGGGGGTGGGGGTGCTGGGGGACCTGAGTGGGGGCCTGCTGGCAGGTGCCCCTCACTGCTGGGGGGTGGGGGTGCTGGGGGACATGAGTGGGACATGAGTGGGGGCCTGCTGGCAGGTGCCCCTCACTGCTGGGGGGTGAGGGTGCTGGGGGGACATGAGTGGGGGCCTGCTGGCAGGTGCCCCTCACTGCTGGGGGAGGGAGGTGCTGGGGGACATGAGTTGGACATGAGTGGGGGCCTGCTGGCAGGTGCCCCTCACTGCTGGGTGGTGGGAGTGCTGGGGGACATGAGTGGGGGCCTGCAGGCAGGTGACCCTCACTGCTGGGGGGGTGTGCTGGGGGACATGAGTGGGGGCCTGCTGGCAGGTGCTCCTCACTGCTGGGGGGTGGGGGTGCTGGGGGACATGAGTGGGGCATGAGTGGGGGCCTGCTGGCAGGTGCCCCTCACTGCTGGGGGTTGGGGGTGCTGGGGGACATGAGTGGGGGCCTGCTGGCAGGTGCCCCTCACTGCTGGGGGGTGGGGGTGCTGGGGGACATGAGTGGGGGCCTGCTGGCAGGTGCCCCTCACTGCTGGGGGGTGGGGGTGCTGGGGGACATGAGTGGGACATGAGTGGGGGCCTGCTGGCAGGTGCTCCTCACTGCTGGGGGGTGGGGGTGCTGGGGGACATGAGTGGGACATGAGTGGGGGCCTGCTGGCAGGTGCCCCTCACTGCTGGGGGGTGGGGGTGCTGGGGGACATGAGACATGAATGTGGGCCTGCTGGCAGGTGCCCCTCACTGCTGGGGGGTGGGGATGCTGGGGGACATGAGTGGGGGCCTTCTGGCAGGTGCCCCTCACTGCTGGGGGGTGGGGGTGCTGGGGGACATGAGTGGGACATGAGTGGGGGCCTGCTGGCAGGTGCCCCTCACTGCTGGGGGGTGGGGGTGCTGGGGGACATGAGTGGGACATGAGTGGTGGCCTGCTGGCAGGTGCCCCTCACTGCTGGGAGGTGGGGATGCTGGGGGACATGAGTTGGTGATCACTAGTGCAAGGTGACATGTGGCCTGGCTGGGGGCATGCCCATGGTGGATGGACTGCCTGCGGGACATGACCTGGGGTGCTGGGTAGTCCCCTGTGGTGTGGGTTGTCTGCAGGATCCGTGGAGGAGGTAGAGGGCACACCTGCGAGAACCCACACTGCCAATTGATGTGTGGGACTCCCCGCACACCCCCCTGGATACACGTACCCCGCTCTGACAGCGAAAGCACGTGTGGAACATCCCCCGTACCGCGTTATACACCTACCCCGCTCGCACAGGCCCATTCACGTGTGAAACTTCCCACGCACCCCAGTAATCCACGTACCCCGCTCGCACAGGCCCAATCGCGTGTGAAACTTCCCACGCACCCAAGTAATCCACGTAGCCCGCATGCACAGGGCCTGCCGCGTGCGAAACTTCCCGCGCACCCCCAAAATCCACGTACCCCGCACACACAGGGCCAATCGCGTGTGAAACTTCCCGCGCACCCCAGTAATACACGTACCCCGCTCGCACTGGGCCAATCACGTGTTAAACTTCACGCGCACCCCAGTAGTCCACATACCCCACTCGCACAGGCCTAATCACGTGAGAGACTACCCGCGCAGCGGGTACGTGTATTCGGAGGGGTGCGCGGAGAGTTTTACAGGCGTTTTCGTGGTTGTGGGCCTGTGCGCCATGTATGGGATTTGTGTGCTGTAAATGGCGCACGGGGAGGGGTTGGGGACGTAACTGGCGCTGCTGCAGGGTCGCTGTGCTACTCTGCACTATGGCTGGTTTTGAATGTTAAAATCCATGAATACGCTGTGCGTGGAAATGGATTTTAGCGCACGCGGCTGGTGCAGAAAGTCGCACACACACACTGTGCGCCAGCCGCATGCGCCACTTGTGCGCTGAATTCTATGAATTACCCCCATTGGTGATAAATCAGCTCAGGTTACACCCTACATAAACCCATATTAAAAAGAGCCGAAACACGTGTCGAGGACTTGAGTAAAAGCCTATCATATGGGATTTTTTGTTGATGTTCCCACAAGCAACTTACACACAGAACATGACCAATTGATTGTAATCTTGCAAATCAATAACCTGGTGCAGAAATAACAACAAACTAGAGTATAAATGATTTATGAATTTCAATTATTTATGTCAGACTGTATGTTTTACCGGATTGTGTACTATCACTGCACACTAACCCCCCAGTCAGTGTTTGTTAAATATGTGTATCTTTTCTTTTTTTGACTGAATTTATATAAAAAAAATATCATTTTGAGATAATGTGTGAATACAGCCTAGGTTTTTAGCAATTATTTGTATGCCTAAGTTATTCAAATGTTTCTAAATAAACAAGCGATATAGGATGTCTTGATATGGCATTTTTCTCTCTCCAACTGCATGTGTAAATAGTAACAAGCAGTGTCACAAACAAAACGGTGAGCACCCATTGTGGCACTACAGAAAAGAAAGGGAGAGGTAATCAGTTTCCTGTCAAATGTTCCCAAGTCTTACATCTTCCACTCTTGAGACTGATCTCCCGATATAAAGAAACTGGTGGAAGTACCCCATTTTCGGACTGTCTCTAGGGTAGGGCCAGGGGGGCAAAATGTTGTGCCTCCCCTTGTGCACCCGACCCCCAAGGAAGCTGATGTGGGGCTCGGTTGATGTGCTCGCTGCCTCTCTATGGAGAAAGCCAGCACAGAACAGAAGGGGATTGCACTTCTGGGATGACGCCTTGGGACCAACATCATGAGGCTGTTCAACCAGTGCTGCCCGCTGCCGCTCAGAGTGGCTTTTTTGGGAGGGGGTATTCCAAGGCCTGGATGGTGTGGGGCTTCTGTTGTGGGGAGATGGAGGCAGGGGTCAGGTATGAGGCTCCATTCTGGCTGTTGTGGGAGGGGAGAGATGCCAGGTATGGAGCTTGTACAAGGGGTGGTGGGGTCATGCCAGGTATGAGGCTTGTGCTCTGGGTGGTGAGGGGGAGGATGGCAGTTATAGGACGTGTGCTCTGGGTGGTGAGGTGCAGGATGCCAGGTATAGGGTGTATGCTCTAGGTAGTAGGGGGGCAGGATGCCAGGTATGGGGCTTGCAATCTTGGTGGTGGGGAGCATGATGCCTGGTAGAGTGCTTGTGCTCTGGGTGGTGAGGTGCAGGATGCCAGGTATAGGGTGTATGCTCTAGGTAGTAGGGGGGGGCAGGATGCCAGGTATGGGGCTTGCAATCTTGGTGGGGGGATGAATGCCAGTTCTGGAGCTTGCACTCTAGGCGGTGGGGGCAGGATGCCATGTATAGGGTTTGTGCTTTGGGTGGTGAGGGGGAGGATGGCAGGTATAGGGTTTGTGCTTTGTGTGTTGGCTTTGTGTGGTGGTGGGTGGGGGTAGATGTCAGGTATGGGCTTGTACTTTGTATGGTGGGGGCAGGATGCCAGGAATGGGGTTTGTGCTCAGGGTGGTGGGGGGCAGGATGCCAGGTATGGAGCTTGTGCTCTGGGGGGTGGGGGGTAGGATGCCAGGAATGGAGCGTGTGCTCTCAGTGGTGGGGGACAGGATGCCAGGCTTAGGGCTTGTGTCCTGTGTGGTGGGGCATGATGCCAGGTATAGGGCTTGTGTTCTGGGTGGTGGGACAGGATACCTGATATAGGGTGTGTGATCTGAGTGGTGGGGGCACAATGCCAGGTATGGGGCTTGTGCTCAGGGTGGTGGGGGACAGCATGCTATGTATAGGTCTTTTGCATGGAGTATGGAGGGGGCAGGATGCCAGATATGGGGTTTGTGCTCAGGGTGGAGGGGGGTAGGATGCCAGGAATGGAGTGTGTGCTCTCGGTGGTGGGGGACAGGATGCCAGGCTTAGGGCTTGTGTCCTGGGTGGTGGGGGCACAATGCCAGGTATAGGGCTTGTGTTCTGGGTGGTGTGGGCTGGATGCCAGTATGAGGCTTGCATCCTGGGTGGTGTGGGTAGGATTGGATGCCAGGTTAGGGGCATGCGTTTTGGGTGGTAGTGGTGTTGGGTCCTTTGAGTTTGGACTTGTGGGGCTCTAACCTACATATGGTGACTCTACCAGCCATACAGTGGCATTATTGGGGCATTTGAAGCTGCACCTGGCATATTATTTCAGCCCCTACAAGACTACACATTACATATGGTGACTGACCAGGCTCATGTCGGCATTATTGGTGGATTTGAGGCTGTGCTTAAATCAGAACATGCAATACAGGGGAAGGCTTCGGCAAGGCTTCAAAATCATATGCATGTCCTGAAGATGGCTCTAACGAGCAACTACGTGAGCATGTGGGTACAAGTGCATAGTGAATAAAAAGAGCCGAAACATGTGTCGACGACTTGAGAAAAGGCCTATCATATGGGCTTTTTTGATGTTCCAATAAACAACTTATACACAGAACATGAGCAATTGTGGCCTGTGGACGGCAGTCGCTACCTGATCCTGACGCTGGGGCCGGCTATATGTGGGAGGACCACCTTGGGGGCTGGCAACCCTCGGTGGAATGACTTGACATCAGTGGGGGAAATCACATTCCCTCTATTGCCTTTTGCAGATTTTCCCAACATTCCCAACATTCCTTGTGCCTTAATGGCATACTGGAACTATTTTCCTCAACCCCTTGCCAGACCCACTCTTAGTATTCCCCAACCTGACACAAAGGCCAGTAAATCAACTACTGAGATGAGAAAGAGGCAGGGAGCAGTAATGATGACTCCCAATAAGATCTTATACCAGCTTCTTCAACATCATATAAGGGATGATATGGAAACCACTGAGACGAGGAAGAGGGACAGAATAATGAAGATCACTAACACTGGTAAGCCCACATAGCATCTAGTATTTGGAGACTATTAAATCATGCTGGGAAGTTAAAAACCAGCGCAACTGACAGCAAGCAGAGAGAGCTGCAGATGCTGGACTGCACAGTGACCTACACAGATACTGATCAGTACACTGGGAAAGAGAACGCTGCGGGAAACAGTTTTGAGGCTGATCCAAACAGTGGCAGAGGAAACCGAATGTAGTTGCTCGCCGCCCAAGAGTGCAAGGCAGTGCGAACTGCATATAGCAGAGAAGTACATGGCGAAAGAGAAGCAGTTAACGGAGCACACACTGAGCCAGCAACACCGAGGAAACCGAAGCAGAGAAGCGCAAGGGACACTGAAAGCACCCAGTAAGCCCAGGGAAGGGCAAAATGATTAGGGGGTTCCCCTAAAGGTTTGCACTGCTTCATAGAAGCAACACGGGAACAATGTGAAGAGGTTTACATAGCAGTACACCATACCACGAATGAGTCACTGAGCCCATATCTGGAAAGAGACAGAATTGAGACAGAAAGTCAAATAAATGCAAATGGACTTAGAAAAGGGGCAAAGGCCCATTGTATGAAAAAGAGAGCTATTATTGAAACGGACACTGTTAAGCAGGGAACGATACAGCAATGTTGGGCTAAGATCATTTCATGGATAAAAGGGAAAAGTAACTTTGTGAAAGTCCTGGCAGGAGGATACACCAGGTAATGATAAGGCTTTAAAAGTAATTGTGTGAATGTCCTTGCAGGAGAGTATACCAGGCAGTTCTTTGTATGTAAACCCTAAAGTGTGAAGTGTGTGCAGAAGGAAAGAGAATCTCGAAGAAGAAACATTCCTTTGAGATTGTGAAGTGCTATAAGAGTGAAGAAGAGGCTGGAAAGAGAATATACCAGGCAAACTGCGAGTCTGGGACCCGCACCCAAATTGTGATACAGTAATGAAGAGAATCTCTAGGAAGTCACATGACCTTAGGATTTTTACAGTAGCTGACACGTGAATGGAAAACCTGCGGAGGGGAGTCATTCCCCAGAACTGAGAAGGAGCATGATTATTCTTTGTTGCAACATTTGTAGTTGGGGAATCTGGAGATGGGAGCTGTTCCTGGAACTGTGAACATTTGACCACTTGGAACTTTTTGGTTGGATTTACTCTTTGTTTTGAATTTGAACATTTATGCACCTTGGAATCCAGAAACAATATCCCATGCACCTTGAAATCCAGAAACAATATCCCATGCACCTTGACATCCAGAAACAATATCCTATGCACCTTGAAATCCAGAAACAATATCCTATGCACCTTAGAATCCAGAAACAATATGCTATGCACCTTAGAATCCAGAAACAATATCCTATGCACCTTGGAATCCAGAAACAATATCCTATGCACCTTGACATCCAGAAACAATATCCTATGCACCTTGGAATCCAGAGACAATATCCTATGCACCTTGGAGCTATTTTTAGTGTGTGGCCAATATAGGATTTCGGAGACACAGGATGTATTTTTAATTTGAACATCTTGACGATGGACAGACCCATTAGTTTTGGTTGAGGTAGGGAAATACCTTCCAAGATTAGGAATAGTGAGGCATTTGTCAACAGCTTTATTATTTTAAATACAGTTTTATATCCACAAACCTTAGCCTTTTGTGTCCATGCCTCATTACTGGCTCTTCACACATACCACTGCTGGAACTGACATTATACTGACTGTGCTTAAGTGGAGTTGTTTGAAACTGGCAAGGTGATGCTTAACTAGCAGTGGTCACATAGCGCTGAACAGTGCTGTGTTTAAGAGAACACTGTTATATTTAAACATTACTCCAGGCAGGATGCACTTTTATTAGTAACTCTGTGTAACGGAGCAACACAGGTCACCCTGAATTAACATCACTCTGCACCATTTGGGCAACACTAAGGTATACTTTGAAGAAACCTGCATTTTGGTGGGAACACCTTGCAAATAATTATATTATATAATGGCACTTCCAAACCCAATTCTGTGTACTGCATGATATCCTGGCACAATATTAAAACTGGTGTCATTTTACTGTCCTATGATGCATAATTGACATTTGTGATGATTCACCAGGTGTTGTCACTTCTCCCCAGAGGGAGCCCTTTCCCTTGAGGCTAGGGAGGTGCGGCTGCTACACAGTATTCCCCTTAGGGGTAGTTTAATGCGGTAGGACCTCATGGGGAGGAACACCCAATCTGGGGACAAGAACGATCACCTGGGGTACAGCTCATTGCATGCTGTCACTTCCCAACATTCCCTACCCCTCCACACTGCTCAGAACCTATTTATTGAATGTACATCTATGTATTGTTGTAACACCGGAGACAAAGCTAAAGCCAAAAATACTAGAACGAGGAAGAGTACAGGAGACATGAAGGTCATTGACTGTGTTAGTACTGGTACGAGGTGGCCCAGAGGAGGAATGAGAACTAAGTTACCAAAAGAGACAAAAGACTATTGCAATCCACATGGGAGGAGCTGGAGACAAGTTTAAAAAAGTTACAAAGTACTATCAAATGAGTCAAGCTCAGCGATGTCAAGCAAGGCCGTTTCAGACCCCGCTGAGTCTGACAACAGGTATGAAGCGAACAAGCGCAAGAGATACAGGTGCTGCCGGAAGACCTGGTGGGAAAAGGGCACAGGTGAAGTACCGTAAGAGTCCTCCACAGGTTCTGCTGGAGCAAACCTGGGCAGAAGACCAAGCAGGAGAGGGGAGCCGTGGAACAGATGGGCAAAGTACCGCACAGCGACGGATCAACAGCAGTGAACTAGCAGATCCAGAGAGAAGACCCACTCGTTATGAGTTGCAGGATGTGAGTAGCAGCATGCACTGATCCTGGGATACTGTTTGTTATGAGTTGCAGCATGCAGTGATCCTGGGATTCTGCTTGTTATGAGTTGCAGCATGCCGTGATCCTGGGATTCTGCATCGCTATGAGTAGCAGCATGCACTAACAGGGGAATCTGATTGTTATGAGTTTCAGCATGCTAGTTGCAGCATGCATTGATCCTAGGATTCTGTTTGTTATGAGTTGCAGCATGCAGTGATCCTGGGATTCTGCTTGTTATGAATTGCAGCAGGCAGTGATCTTAGGATTCTGCTTGTTATGAGTTACAGCATGCAGTGATCCTGCGATTCTGCTAGTTATAATTTGTAGCATGCATTGATGCTGGGATTCTGCTTGTTATGAGTTGCAGCATGCAGTGATCCATGGATTGTGCTTGTTATAAGTTAAAGCATGCAAAGATGCTTGGATTCTGCATCAAAATGAGTGGCAGCATGGAGTGATCCTGGGACTCTGCATTGATATGCGTAGCAGCATGCAGTGATCCTGGGAGTCTGCATCGATATGAGTAGCAGCATGTGCTAACCTGAGAATCTACTCTTTATGAGTTACAGCATGCAGTGATCCTGCGATTCTGCTTGTTATGAGTTGCAGTGCGGGTACGTGGCAGGGTGAGCAAGTATCTGGGCCCGAAATCAGAGGGTAACCAGGTGCACGATGCCGAAGCAGAACAGATCAACAGGGGAGAAGAGCAGCAAAGGCAGAAGCAAAGACGAAGGTCATGAGGTGCTTCCGGCACTGGAGCTGATTCTCCTCAAGTTTGAGAGTGGCAGCATGCAGTGATTCTGGGAATCTGCTCGTTATGAGTTGCAGCATGCACTAAAATGGGAATCTGCTTTTTATGAGTTGCAGCATGCAGTGATCCTGGGATTCTGCATTAATATGATCCTGAGATTCTGCTTGTTATGGGTTGCAGCATGCAGTTATCCTGGGATTCTGCATCGCTATGAGTTGCAGCATGCAGTGACCCTTGACTTCTGCATCGATGTCAGTAGCAGCATGCACTAACACAGAAATCTGCCCGTTATGAGTTGCAGCATGTAGTGATCCTGGGATTCTGCATCGTTATGATTTGCAGCATGCAGTGATCCTGGGATTCTGCATTAATATGATCCTGAGATTCTGCTTGTTATGGGTTGCAGCATGCAGTGATCCTGGGATTCTGCATCGCTATGAGTTGCAGCATGCAGTTATCCTGGGATTCTGAATCGCTATGAGTTGCAGCAAGCAGTGATCCTGGAATTCTGCATTGATGTCAGTAGCAGCATGCGCACAACAGGAATCTGCCCGTTATGAGTTGTATCATGTGAGTTACAGCACGCAGTGATCCATGGATTCTGCTTCGATATGAGTAGCAGCATGTGCTAACATGGGAATCTGCTATTTATGAGTTACAGCATGCAGTGATCCTGCGATTCTGCTTGTTATGAGTTGCAGTGCGGGTGCGTGGAAGAGTGAGCAAGTACCTGGGTCTGAAATCAGAGGGTAACCAGGTGCACGATGCTGAAGCAGAACAGATCAACAGGGGAGAAGAGCAGCAAAGGCAGAAGCAAAGAGGAAGGTCTTGAGGTGCTTCCGGCACTGGAGCTGGTTCTCCTCAGGTTTGAGAGTGGCAGCATGCAGTGATTCTGGGAATCTGCTTGTTATGAGTTGCAGCATGCACTAAAATGGGAATCTGCTTTTTATGAGTTGCAGCATGCAGTGATCCTGGGATTCTGCATCGTTATGATTTGCAGCATGCAGTGATCCTGGGATTCTGCATTAATATGATCCTGAGATTCTGCTTGTTATGGGTTGCAGCATGGGGTTATCCTGGGATTCTGCATTGCTATGAGTTGCAGCATGCAGTGACCCTGGACTTCTGCATCGATGTCAGTAGCAGCATGCACTAACACAGAAATCTGCCCGTTATGAGTTGCAGCATGTGCTAACCTGGGAATCTGCCCTTTATGAGTTACATCATGTAGTGATCCTGGGATTCTGCATCGTTATGATTTGCAGCATGCAGTGATCCTGGGATTCTGCATTAATATGATCCTGAGATTCTGCTTGTTATGGGTTGCAGCATGCAGTGATCCTGGGATTCTGCATCGATATGAGTAGTAGCATGCGCTAACATGGGAATCTGCTCAGTCTGAGTTGCAGCATGCAATGATCCTGGGATTCTGTATCGTTACGAGTTGCAGCAGGCAGTGATCCTGGGATTCTGCATCGATATGATCCTGGGATGCTTCTTGTTATGAGTTGCAGCATGCAGTGATCCTGGGATTCTGCATCGTTATCTGTTGCAGCATGCAGTGATCCTGGGATTCTGCATCAATATGATCGTGGGATGCTGCTTGTTATGAGTTGCAGCATGTGGTGATCCTGGGACTCTGCATCATTATGAGTTGCAGCATGCATTGATTCTGGGATTCTGCATCAATATGAGTAGTAGCATGCAATGATCTGGGGATTCTGCATCGATATGAGTAGCAGCATGCAGAGATCCTGGAATTCTGCATCGATATCAGTAGCAGCATGCGTTAACCTGGGAATCTGCTCTTTATGAGTTACAGAATGCAGTGATCCTGGGATTCTACTTGTTATGAGTTGCAGCATGCAGTGATCCATGGATTGCACTTGTTATAAGTTAAAGCATGCAATGATCCTGGGATTCTGGATCGTTATGAGTTGCAGCATGCAGTGATCTTGGGATTCTGCATCTATATGAGTAGCAGCATGCAGTGATCCTGGGATTTTGCATCGATATGAGTAGCAGCATGCACTAACCTGGGAATCTACTCTTTATGAGTTACAGCATGCAATGATACTAGGATTCTGCACCATTATGAGTTGCAGCATGCAGTGAGTCTGGGATTCTGCATCGATATGAGAAGTAGCATGCAGTGATCCTGGGATTTTGCATCGATATGAGTAGCAGCATGCAGAGATCCTGGAATTCTGCATCGATATCAGTAGCAGAATGCGCTAACCTGGGAATCTACTCTTTATGAGTTACAGCATGCAGTGATCCTGGGATTCTGCATCAATATGAGTAGCAGCATGCGCTTACATGGTAATCTGCTTGTTATGAGTTGCAGCATGCAGTGATCCTGGGATTCTGTATCGATATGAGTAGTAGCATGCGCTAACATGGGAATCTGCTCAGTCTGAGTTGCAGCATGCAATGATCCTGGGATTCTGTATCGTTATGAGTTGCAGCAGGCATTGATTCTGGGATTCTGCATCGATATGATCCTGGGATGCTTCTTGTTATGAGTTGCAGCATGCAGTGATCCTGGGATTCTGCATCAATATGATCGTGGGATGCTGCTTGTTATAAGGTGCAGCATGCTGTAATCCTGGGATTCAGCTTGTTATTAGTTGCAGCATGCAGTTACCTGGGATTCTGTATCTCTATGAGTTGCAGCATGCAGTGATCCTTTGATTCTGCATCGACATGATCCTGTGATTCTGCTTGTAATGAGTTGCAGCATGTGGTGATCCTGGGACTCTGCATCGTTATGAGTTGCAGGATGCAGAGATCCTGGGATTCTGCATTGTTATGAGTTGCAGCATGCAGTGATTCTGGGATTCTGCATCAATATGAGTAGTAGCATGCAGTGATCCTGGGATTCTGCATTGATATGAGTAGCAGCATGCAGAGATCCTGGAATTCTGCATCGATATCAGTAGCAGCATGCGCTAACCTGGGAATCTGCTCTTTATGAGTTACAGAATGCAATGATCCTGGGATTATGCATCGTTATGAGTTGCAGCATGCAGTGATCTTGGGATTCTGCATCTATATGAGTAGCAGCATGCAGTGATCCTGGGATTTTGCATCGATATGAGTAGCAGCATGCACTAACCTGGGAATCTACTCTTTATGAGTTACAGCATGCAGTGATGCTAGGATTCTGCACCATTATGAGTTGCAGCATGCAGTGAGTCTGGGATTCTGCATGGATATGAGAAGTAGCATGCAGTGATCCTGGGATTTTGCATCGATATGAGTAGCAGCATGCAGAGATCCTGGAATTCTGCATCGATATCAGTAGCAGAATGCGCTAACCTGGGAATCTACTCTTTATGAGTTACAGCATGCAGTGATCCTGGGATTCTGCATCAATATGAGTAGCAGCATGCGCTAACATGGTAATCTGCTTGTTATGAGTTGCAGCATGCAGTGATCCTGGGATTCTGCATCAATATGAGTAGCAGCATGCGCTAACATGGGAATCTGCTTGTTATGAGTTGCAGCATGCAGTGATCCTGCGATTCTGCTAGTTATAATTTGTAGCATGCATTGATGCTGGGATTCTGCTTGTTATGAGTTGCAGCATGCAGTGATCTTGGGATTCTGCTTGGTATGAGTTGCAGCATGCAGTGATCCATGGATTGTGCTTGTTATAAGTTAAAGCATGCAAAGATGCTTGGATTCTGCATCAAAATGATTGGCAGCATGGAGTGATCCTGGGACTCTGCATTGATATGCGTAGCAGCATGCAGTGATCCTGGGAGTCTGCATCGATATGAGTAGCAGCATGTGCTAACCTTAGAATCTAGTCTTTATGAGGTACAGCATGCAGTGATCCTGCGATTCTGCTTGTTATGAGTTGCAGTGCGGGTGCGTGGCAGGGTGAGCAAGTACCTGGGTCTGAAATCAGAGGGTAACCAGGTGCACGATGCCGAAGCAGAACAGATCAACAGGGGAGAAGAGCAGCAAAGGCAGAAGCAAAGAGGAAGGTCTTGAGGTGCTTCCGGCACTGGAGCTGGTTCTCCTCAAGTTTGAGAGTGGCAGCATGCAGTGATTCTGGGAATCTGCTCGTTATGAGTTGCAGCATGCACTAAAATGGGAATCTGCTTTTTATGAGTTGCAGCATGCAGTGATCCTGGGATTCTGCATCGTTATGATTTGCAGCATGCAGTGATCCTGGGATTCTGCATTAATATGATCCTGAGATTCTGCTTGTTATGGGTTGCAGCATGCAGTTATCCTGGGATTCTGCATCGCTATGAGTTGCAGCATGCAGTTATCCTGGGATTCTGAATCGCTATGAGTTGCAGCATGCAGTGATCCTGGAATTCTGCATTGATGTCAGTAGCAGCATGCGCTAACACAGGAATCTGCCTGTTATGAGTTGTAGCATGTGAGTTACAGCACGCAGTGATCCATGGATTCTGCATCGATATGAGTAGCAGCATGTGCTAACATGGGAATCTGCTATTTATGAGTTACAGCATGCAGTGATCCTGCGATTCTGCTTGTTATGAGTTGCAGCATGCATTGATCCTGGGATTCTGCTTAATATGAGTGCAGCATGCAGTGATCCTGGGATTAAGCTTGTTATGAATTGCAGCTTGCAGTGATCCAGGGATTCTCCATCATTATGAGTAGCAGCAAGCAGTGATATTGTGAATCTGCATCATTATGAGTTGCAGCAAGCAGTGATCCTGGGAGTCTGCTTGTTATGAGTTGCAGCATGCATTGATCCTGGGATTCTGCTTAATATGAGTTGCAGCATGCAGTGATCCTGGGATTCTGCATCATTATGAGTAGCAGCATACAGTGATCCTGGGATTCTGCATCATTATGAGTTGCAGTATGCAGTGATCCTGGGATTCTGCATCGATATGAGTAGCAGTATGCGCTAACATGGGAATCTGCTTGTTATGAGTTGCAGCATGCAGTGATCCTGGGATTCTGCATCGATATGAGTAGTAGCATGCGCTAACATGGGAATCTGCTCAGTCTGAGTTGCAGCATGCAGTGATCCTGGGATTCTGCATCGTTATGAGTTGCAGCAGGCAGTGATCCTGGGATTCTGCATCGATATGATCCTGGGATTCTGCATCGATATGATCCTGGGATGCTTCTTGTTATGAGTTGCAGCATGCAGTGATCCTGGGATTCTGCATCGATATGAGTAGCAGTATGCGCTAACATGGGAATCTGCTTGTTATGAGTTGCAGCATGCAGTGATCCTGGGATTCTGCATCGATATGAGTAGTAGCATGCGCTAACATCGGAATCTGCTCAGTCTGAGTTGCAACATGCAGTGATCCTGGGATTCTGCATCGTTATGATTTGCAGCATGCAGTGATCCTGGGATTCTGCATTAATATGATCCTGAGATTCTGCTTGTTATGGGTTGCAGCATGCAGTTATCCTGGGATTCTGCATCGCTATGAGTTGCAGCAGGCAGTGATCCTGGGATTCTGCATCGATATGATCCTGGAATGCTTCTTGTTATGAGTTGCAGCATGCAGTGATCCTGGGATTCTGCATCGTTATCCGTTGCAGCATGCAGTGATCCTGGGATTCTGCATCAATATGATCGTGGGATGTTGCTTGTTATAAGGTGCAGCATGCTGTAATCCTGGGATTCAGCTTGTTATTAGTTGCAGCATGCAGTTACCTGGGATTCTGTATCTCTATGAGTTGCAGCATGCAGTGATCCTGGGATTCTGCATCGACATGATCCTGTGATTCTGCTTGTTATGAGTTGCAGCATGTGGTGATCCTGGGACTCTGCATCGTTATGAGTTGCAGCATGCAGAGATCCTGGGATTCTGCATTGTTATGAGTTGCAGCATGCAGTGATTCTAGGATTCTGCATCAATATGAGTAGTAGCATGCAGTGATCCTGGGATTCTGCATCGATATGAGTAGCAGCATGCAGAGATCCTGGAATTCTGCATCGATATCAGTAGCAGCATGCGCTAACCTGGGAATCTGCTCTTTATGAGTTACAGAATGCAGTGATCCTGGGATTCTACTTGTTATGAGTTGCAGCATGCAGTGATCCATGGATTGCACTTGTTATAAGTTAAAGCATGCAATGATCCTGGGATTCTGCATCGTTATGAGTTGCAGCATGCAGTGATCTTGGGATTCTGCATCTATATGAGTAGCAGCATGCAGTGATCCTGGGATTTTGCATCAATATGAGCAGCAGCATGCACTAACCTGGGAATCTACTCTTTGAGTTACAGCATGCAGTGATACTAGGATTCTGCACCATTATGAGTTGCAGCATGCAGTGAGTCTGGGATTCTGCATCGATATGAGAAGTAGCATGCAGTGATCCTGGGATTCTGCATCGATATGAGTAGCAGCATGCAGAGATCCTGGAATTCTGCATCGATATCAGTAGCAGCATGCGCTAACCTGGGAATCTACTCTTTATGAGTTACAGCATGCAGTGATCCTGGGATTCTGCATCAATATGAGTAGCAGCATGCGCTAACATGGGAATCTGCTTGTTATGAGTTGCAGCATGCAGTGATCCTAGGATTTTGCTTGTTATGAGTTGCAGCATGCAGTGATCCTGGGATGATTCTGCACCGATATGAGTAGCAGCATTTGCTAACATGGGAATCTGCTTGTTATGGGTTGCAGCATGCGAGTTCCAGCACACAGTGATCCTGGGATTCTGCAGAATGATGAATTGCAGCATGCAGTGATCCTGGGATTCTGCATCAATATAAGTAGCAGCATGCGCTAACATGGGAATCTGCTTGTTATGAGTTGCAGCATGCAGTGATCCTGGGATTCTGCATCAATATGAGTAGCAGCATGTGCTAACATGGGAATATGCCCAGTACAAGTTGCAGCATGCAGTGATCCTGGGATCTGCATCAATATGATCCTGGGATGCTGCATCATTATGCGTTGCAGCATGCAGTTATCCTGGGATTCTGCTTGTTATGAGTTGCAGCATGCAGTGATCCTGGGATTCAGCTTGTTATAAGTTACAGCATGCTGTTATCCTGGAATTCTGCATCAATATGATCCTGGGATTCTGCTTGTTATGAGTTGCAGCATGCAGTGATCCTGGGATTCTGCATTGTTATGAGTTGCAGCATGCAGTGATCTGGGGATTCGGCATCGATATGAGTAGTAGCATGCAGTGTTCCTGGGACTCTGCATCGATATGAGTAGCAGCATGCAGAGATCCTGGAATTCTGCATCGATCTCAGTAGCAGCATGCACTAACATGGGAATCTGCTCTTTATGAGTTACAGCTTGTGAGTTGCAGCATGCAGTGATCCTGGGATTCTGCATTGATATGAGTAGCAGCATGTGCTAACCTGGGAATCTGCTATTTATGAGTTACAGCATGCAGTGATCCTGGGATTCAGCTCGTTATGAGTTGCAGCATGCAGTGATCCTAGAATTCTGCATCAATAAGAGTTACAGCATGCACTGATCCTGGGATTCTGCATCGATATGAGTAGCAGCATGCAGTGATACTTGGATTCTGCATCGATATTAGTAGCTGCATGCGCTAACTTGGGAATCTGCTTGTTTTGAGTTGCAGCATGCAGTGATCCTAGGATTTTGCTTGTTATGAGTTGCAGCATGCAGTGATCCTGGGATGATTCTGCACCGATATGAGTAGCAGCATTTGCTAACATGGGAATCTGCTTGTTATGAGTTGCAGCATGCGAGTTCCAGCACGCAGTGATCCTGGGATTCTACAAAATGATGAATTGCAGCATACAGTGATCCTGGGATTCTGCATCAATATGAGTAGCAGAATGCGCTAACATGGGAATCTGCTTGTTATGAGTTGCAGCATGCAGTGATCCTGGGATTCTGCATCAATATGAGTAGCAGCATGTGCTAACATGGGAATATGCCCAGTACGAGTTGCAGCATACAGTGATCCTGGGATTCTGCATCAATATGATCCTGGGATGCTGCTTGTTATAAGTTGCAGCTTGCAGGTGTTCTGGGATTCTGCATCATTATGCGTTGCAGCATGCAGTTATCCTGCGATTCTGCATCGATATGATCCTAGGGTGCTGCTTGTTATGAGTTGTAGCATGCAGTGATCCTGGGATTCAGCTTGTTATAAGTTACAGCATGCTGTTATCCTGGAATTCTGCATCAATATGATCCTGGGATTCGGCATTGTTATGAGTTGCAGCATGCAGTGATCTGGGGATTCTGCATCGATATGAGTAGCAGCATGCAGAGATCCTGGAATTCTGCATCGATCTCAGTAGCAGCAGGCACTAACATGGGAATCTGCTCTTTATGAGTTACAGCTTGTAAGTTGCAGCATGCAGTGATCCTGGGATTCTGCATTGATATGAGTAGCAGCATGTTCTAACCTGGGAATCTGCTATTTATGAGTTACAGCATGCAGTGATCCTGGGATTCAGCTCGTTATGAGTTGCAGCATGCAGTGGATTCTGCATCAATACGAGTTAAAGCATGCACTGATCCTGGGATTCTGCATCAATATGAGTAGCAGCATGCAGTGATACTTGGATTCTGCATCGATATTAGTAGCTGCATGCGCTAACTTGGGAATCTGCTCTTTATGATTTGCAGCATACAGTGATCCTGGGATTCGGCATCGATATGAGTAGCAGCATGCAGTGATCCTGGGATTCTGCATCGATATGAGTAGCAGCATGCGCTAACATGGGAATCTGCTTGTTATGTGTTGCAGCATGCAGTGATCCTGGGATTCTGCATCGTTATGATTTGCAGCATGCAGTGATCCTGGGATTCTGCATTAATATGATCCTGAGATTCTGCTTGTTATGGGTTGCAGCATGCAGTTATCCTGGGATTCTGCATCGCTATGAGTTTCTGCATGCAGTGACCCTGGACTTCTGCATCGATGTCAGTAGCAGCATGCACTAACACAGAAATCTGCCCGTTATGAGTTGCAGCATGTGCTAACCTGGGAATCTGCCCTTTATGAGTTACATCATGTAGTGATCCTGGGATTCTGCATCGTTATGATTTGCAGCATGCAGTGATCCTGGGATTCTGCATTAATATGATCCTGAGATTCTGCTTGTTATGGGTTGCAGCATGCAGTTATCCTGGGATTCTGAATCGCTATGAGTTACAGCACACAGTGATCCATGGATTCTGCATCGATATGAGTAGCAGCATGTGCTAACATGGGAATCTGCTATTTATGAGTTACAGCATGCAGTGATCCTGGGATTAAGCTTGTTATGAATTGCAGCTTGCAGTGATCCAGGGATTCTCCATCATTATGAGTAGCAGCAAGCAGTGATACTGTGATTCTGCATCAATATGAGTTGCAACAAGCAGTGATCCTGGGAGTCTGCTTGTTATGAGTTGAAGCATGCAGTGATCCTGGGATTCTGCTTAATATGAGTTGCAGCATGCAGTGATCCTGGGATTCTGCATCATTATGAGTAGCAGCAAGCAGTGATACTGTGATTCTGCATCAATATGAGTTGCAGCAAGCAGTGATCTTGGGAATCTGCTCAGTATGAGTTGCAGCATGCAGTGATCCTGGGATTCTGCATCATTATGAGTTGCAGCATACAGTGATCCTGGGATTCTGCATCATTATGAGTTGCAGCATGCAGTGATCCTGGGATTCTGCATCGATATGAGTAGCAGTATGCGCTAACATGGGAATCTGCTTGTTATGAGTTGCAGCATGCAGTGATCCTGGGATTCTGCATCGATATGAGTAGTAGCATGCGCTAACATGGGAATCTGCTCAGTCTGAGTTGCAGCATGCAGTGATCCTGGGATTCTGCATCGTTATGAGTTGCAGCAGGCAGTGATCCTGGGATTCTGCATCGATATGATCCTGGGATGCTGCTTGTTATGAGTTGCAGCATGCAGTGATCCTGGGATTCTGCATCATTATCCGTTGCAGCATGCAGTGATCCTGGGATTCTGCATCAATATGATCATGGAATGCTGCTTGTTATAAGGTGTAGCATGCTGTAATCCTGGGATTCAGCTTGTTATTAGTTGCAGCATGCAGTTACCTGGGATTCTGTATCTCTATGAGTTGCATCAGGCAGTGATCCTGGGATTCTGCATCGACATGATCCTGTGATTCTGCTTGTTATGAGTTGCAGCATGTGATGATCTTGGGACTCTGCATCGTTATGAGTTGCAGCATGCAGAGATCCTGGGATTCTGCATTGTTATGAGTTGCAGCATGCAGTGATACTTGGATTCTGCATCGATATTAGTAGCTGCATGCGCTAACTTGGGAATCTGCTCTTTATGATTTGCAGCATACAGTGATCCTGGGATTCGGCATCGATATGAGTAGCAGCATGCAGTGATCCTGGGATTCTGCATCGATATGAGTAGCAGCATGCGCTAACATGGGAATCTGCTTGTTATGTGTTGCAGCATGCAGTGATCCTGGGATTCTGCATCGTTATGATTTGCAGCATGCAGTGATCCTGGGATTCTGCATTAATATGATCCTGAGATTCTGCTTGTTATGGGTTGCAGCATGCAGTTATCCTGGGATTCTGCATCGCTATGAGTTTCTGCATGCAGTGACCCTGGACTTCTGCATCGATGTCAGTAGCAGCATGCACTAACACAGAAATCTGCCCGTTATGAGTTGCAGCATGTGCTAACCTGGGAATCTGCCCTTTATGAGTTACATCATGTAGTGATCCTGGGATTCTGCATCGTTATGATTTGCAGCATGCAGTGATCCTGGGATTCTGCATTAATATGATCCTGAGATTCTGCTTGTTATGGGTTGCAGCATGCAGTTATCCTGGGATTCTGAATCGCTATGAGTTACAGCACACAGTGATCCATGGATTCTGCATCGATATGAGTAGCAGCATGTGCTAACATGGGAATCTGCTATTTATGAGTTACAGCATGCAGTGATCCTGGGATTAAGCTTGTTATGAATTGCAGCTTGCAGTGATCCAGGGATTCTCCATCATTATGAGTAGCAGCAAGCAGTGATACTGTGATTCTGCATCAATATGAGTTGCAACAAGCAGTGATCCTGGGAGTCTGCTTGTTATGAGTTGAAGCATGCAGTGATCCTGGGATTCTGCTTAATATGAGTTGCAGCATGCAGTGATCCTGGGATTCTGCATCATTATGAGTAGCAGCAAGCAGTGATACTGTGATTCTGCATCAATATGAGTTGCAGCAAGCAGTGATCTTGGGAATCTGCTCAGTATGAGTTGCAGCATGCAGTGATCCTGGGATTCTGCATCATTATGAGTTGCAGCATACAGTGATCCTGGGATTCTGCATCATTATGAGTTGCAGCATGCAGTGATCCTGGGATTCTGCATCGATATGAGTAGCAGTATGCGCTAACATGGGAATCTGCTTGTTATGAGTTGCAGCATGCAGTGATCCTGGGATTCTGCATCGATATGAGTAGTAGCATGCGCTAACATGGGAATCTGCTCAGTCTGAGTTGCAGCATGCAGTGATCCTGGGATTCTGCATCGTTATGAGTTGCAGCAGGCAGTGATCCTGGGATTCTGCATCGATATGATCCTGGGATGCTGCTTGTTATGAGTTGCAGCATGCAGTGATCCTGGGATTCTGCATCATTATCCGTTGCAGCATGCAGTGATCCTGGGATTCTGCATCAATATGATCATGGAATGCTGCTTGTTATAAGGTGTAGCATGCTGTAATCCTGGGATTCAGCTTGTTATTAGTTGCAGCATGCAGTTACCTGGGATTCTGTATCTCTATGAGTTGCATCAGGCAGTGATCCTGGGATTCTGCATCGACATGATCCTGTGATTCTGCTTGTTATGAGTTGCAGCATGTGATGATCTTGGGACTCTGCATCGTTATGAGTTGCAGCATGCAGAGATCCTGGGATTCTGCATTGTTATGAGTTGCAGCATGCAGTGATTCTAGGATTCTGCATCAATATGAGTAGTAGCATGCAGTGATCCTGGGATTCTGCATCAATATGAGTAGTAGCATGCAGTGATCCTGGGATTCTGCATTGATATGAGTAGCAGCATGCAGAGATCCTGGAATTCTGCATTGATATCAGTAGCAGCATGCGCTCACCTGGGAATCTGCTCTTTATGAGTTACAGAATGCAGTGATCCTGGGATTTTACTTGTTATGAGTTGCAGCATGCAGTGATCCATGGATTACACTTGTTATAAGTTAAAGCATGCAATGATCCTGGGATTCTGCATCGTTATGAGTTGCAGCATGCAGTGATCTTGGGATTCTGCATCTATATGAGTAGCAGCATGCAGTGATCCTGGGATTTTGCATCGATATGAGTAGCAGCATGCACTAACCTGGGAATCTACTCTTTATGAGTTACAGCATGCAGTGATACTAGGATTCTGCACCATTATGAGTTGCAGCATGCAGTGAGTCTGGGATTCTGCATCGATATGAGAAGTAGCATGCATTGATCCTGGGATTCTGCATCGATATGAGTAGCAGCATGCAGAGATCCTGGAATTCTGCATCGATATCAGTAGCAGCATGCGCTAACATGGGAATCTACTCTTTATGAGTTACAGCATGCAGAGATCCTGGGATTCTGCATCAATATGATTAGCAGCATGCGCTAACATGGGAATCTGCTTGTTATGAGTTGCAGCATGCAGTGATCCTGGGATTCTGCATCAATATGAGTAGCAGCATGCACTAACATGGGATTCTGCTTGTTATGAGTTGCAGCATGCAGTGATCCTAGGATTTTGCTTGTTATGAGTTGCAGCATGCAGTGATCCTGGGATTATTCTGCACCAATATGAGTAGCAGCATTTGTTAACATGGGAATCTGCTTGTTATATATTGCAGCATGCGAGTTCCAGCACGCAGTGATCCTGGGATTCTGCAGAATGATGAATTGCAGCATGCAGTGATCCTGGGATTCTGCATCAATATGAGTAGCAGCATGCGCTAACATGGGAATCTGCTTGTTATGAGTTGCAGCATGCAGTGATCCTGGGATTCTGCATTAATATGATCCTGAGATTCTGCTTGTTATGGGTTGCAGCATGCAGTTATCTTGGGATTCTGCATCGCTATGAGTTGCAGCATGCAGTTATCCTGGGATTCTGAATCGCTATGAGTTACAGCACACAGTGATCCATGGATTCTGCATCGATATGAGTAGCAGCATGTGCTAACATGGGAATCTGCTATTTATGAGTTACAGCATGCAGTGATCCTGGGATTAAGCTTGTTATGAATTGCAGCTTGCAGTGATCCAGGGATTCTCCATCATTATGAGTAGCAGCAAGCAGTGATACTGTGATTCTGCATCAATATGAGTTGCAACAAGCAGTGATCCTGGGAGTCTGCTTGTTATGAGTTGAAGCATGCAGTGATCCTGGGATTCTGCTTAATATGAGTTGCAGCATGCAGTGATCCTGGGATTCTGCATCATTATGAGTAGCAGCAAGCAGTGATACTGTGATTCTGCATCAATATGAGTTGCAGCAAGCAGTGATCTTGGGAATCGGCTCAGTATGATTTGCAACATGCAGTGATTCTGGGATTCTGCATCATTATGAGTTGCAGCATACAGTGATCCTGGGATTCTGCATCATTATGAGTTGCAGCATGCAGTGATCCTGGGATTCTGCATCGATATGAGTAGCAGTATGCGCTAACATGGGAATCTGCTTGTTATGAGTTGCAGCATGCAGTGATCCTGGGATTCTGCATCGATATGAGTAGTAGCATGCGCTAACATGGGAATCTGCTCAGTCTGAGTTGCAGCATGCAGTGATCCTGGGATTCTGCATCGTTATGAGTTGCAGCAGGCAGTGATCCTGGGATTCTGCATCGATATGATCCTGGGATGCTGCTTGTTATGAGTTGCAGCATGCAGTGATCCTGGGATTCTGCATCATTATCCGTTGCAGCATGCAGTGATCCTGGGATTCTGCATCAATATGATCGTGGAATGCTGCTTGTTATAAGGTGTAGCATGCTGTAATCCTGGGATTCAGCTTGTTATTAGTTGCAGCATGCAGTTACCTGGGATTCTGTATCTCTATGAGTTGCATCAGGCAGTGATCCTGGGATTCTGCATCGACATGATCCTGTGATTCTGCTTGTTATGAGTTGCAGCATGTGATGATCTTGGGACTCTGCATCGTTATGAGTTGCAGCATGCAGAGATCCTGGGATTCTGCATTGTTATGAGTTGCAGCATGCAGTGATTCTAGGATTCTGCATCAATATGAGTAGTAGCATGCAGTGATCCTGGGATTCTGCATCAATATGAGTAGTAGCATGCAGTGATCCTGGGATTCTGCATTGATATGAGTAGCAGCATGCAGAGATCCTGGAATTCTGCATTGATATCAGTAGCAGCATGCGCTCACCTGGGAATCTGCTCTTTATGAGTTACAGAATGCAGTGATCCTGGGATTTTACTTGTTATGAGTTGCAGCATGCAGTGATCCATGGATTACACTTGTTATAAGTTAAAGCATGCAATGATCCTGGGATTCTGCATCGTTATGAGTTGCAGCATGCAGTGATCTTGGGATTCTGCATCTATATGAGTAGCAGCATGCAGTGATCCTGGGATTTTGCATCGATATGAGTAGCAGCATGCACTAACCTGGGAATCTACTCTTTATGAGTTACAGCATGCAGTGATACTAGGATTCTGCACCATTATGAGTTGCAGCATGCAGTGAGTCTGGGATTCTGCATCGATATGAGAAGTAGCATGCATTGATCCTGGGATTCTGCATCGATATGAGTAGCAGCATGCAGAGATCCTGGAATTCTGCATCGATATCAGTAGCAGCATGCGCTAACATGGGAATCTACTCTTTATGAGTTACAGCATGCAGTGATCCTGGGATTCTGCATCAATATGATTAGCAGCATGCGCTAACATGGGAATCTGCTTGTTATGAGTTGCAGCATGCAGTGATCCTAGGATTTTGCTTGTTATGAGTTGCAGCATGCAGTGATCCTGGGATTATTCTGCACCAATATGAGTAGCAGCATTTGTTAACATGGGAATCTGCTTGTTATGAATTGCAGCATGCGAGTTCCAGCACGCAGTGATCCTGGGATTCTGCAGAATGATGAATTGCAGCATGCAGTGATCCTGGGATTCTGCATCAATATGAGTAGCAGCATGCGCTAACATGGGAATCTGCTTGTTATGAGTTGCAGCATGCAGTGATCCTAGGATTTTTCTTGTTATGAGTTGCAGCATGAAGTGATCCTGGGATGATTCTGCATCAATATGAGTAGCAGCATGCGCTAACATGGGAATCTGCTTGTTATGAGTTGCAGCATGCAGTGATCCTGGGATTCTGCATCAATATGAGTAGCAGCATGTGCTAACATGGGAATATGCCCAGTACGAGTTGCAGCATGCAGTGATCATGGGATTCTGCATCAATATGATCCTGGGATGCTGCTTGTTATGAGTTGCAGCATGCAGTGATCCTGGGATTCTGCATCAATATGATCCTGGGATGCTGCTTGTTATGAGTTGCAGCATGCAGTGATCCTGGGATTCTGCATCGTTATGAGTTGCAGCTTGCAGGTGTTCTGGGATTCTGCATCATTATGCGTTGTAGCATGCAGTTATCCTGGGATTCTGCATCGATATTATCCTGGGGTGCTGCTTGTTATGAGTTGTAGCATGCAGTGATCCTGGGATTCAGCTTGTTATAAGTTACAGCATGCTGTTATCCTGGAATTCTGCATCAATATGATCCTGGGATTCTGCTTGTTATGAGTTGCAGCATGCGGTGATCTTGGGATTCTGCATTGTTATGAGTTGCAGCATGCAGTGATCTGGGGATTCTGCATCGATATGAGTAGTAGCATGCAGTGTTCCTGGGACTCTGCATCGATATGTGTAGCAGCATGCACAGATCCTGGAATTCTGCATCAATCTCAGTAGCAGCATGCACTAACATGGGAATCTGCTCTTTATGAGTTACAGCTTGTGAGTTGCAGCATGCAGTGATCCTGGGATTCTGCATTGATAGGAGTAGCAGCATGTGCTAACCTGGGAATCTGCTCTTTATGAGTTACAGCATGCAGTGATCCTGGGATTCAGCTCGTTATGAGTTGCAGCATGCAGTGATCCTAGGATTCTGCATCAATACGAGTTACAGCATGCACTGATCCTGGGTTCTGCATCGATATGAGTAGCAGCATGCAGTGATACTTGGATTCTACATCGATATTAGTAGCTGCATGCGCTAACTTGGGAATCTGCTCTTTATGATTTGCAGCATACAGTGATCCTGGGATTCGGCATCGATATGAGTAGCAGCATGCAGTGATCCTGGGATTCTGCATCGATATGAGTAGCAGCATGCGCTAACATGGGAATCTGCTTGTTATGAGTTGCAGCATGCAGTGATCCTGGGATTCTGCATCGATATGAGTTGCAGCATGCACTAACATGGGAATCTGCTCAGTCTGAGTTGCAGCATGCAGTGATCCTGGGATTCTGCATCGTTATGAGTTGCAGCAGGCAGTGAACCTGGGATGCTTCTTGTTATGAGTTGCAGCATGCAGTGATCCTGGGATTCTGCATCGTTATCCGTTGCAGCATGCAATGATACTGGGATTCTGCATCAATATGATCGTGGGATGCTGCTTGTTATAAGGTGCAGCATGCTGTAATCCTGGGATTCAGCTTGTTATTAGTTGCAGCATGCAGTTACCTGGGATTCTGTATCTCTATGAGTTGCTGCATGCAGTGATCCTGGGATTCTGCATCGACATGATCCTGTGATTCTGCTTGTTATGAGTTGCAGCATGTGGTGATCCTGGGACTCTGCATCATTATGAGTTGCAGCATGCAGTGATCCTGGGATTCTGCATCGATATGAGTAGCAGCATGCAGAGATCCTGGAATTCTGCATCGATATCATTTGCAGCATGCTCTAACCTGGGAATCTGCTCTTTATGAGTTACAGAATGCAGTGATCCTGGGATTCTACTTGTTATGAGTTGCAGCATGCAGTGATCCATGGATTGCACTTGTTATAAGTTAAAGCATGCAATGATCCTGGGATTCTGCATCGTTATGAGTTGCAGCATGCAGTGATCTTGGGATTCTGCATCTATATGAGTAGCAGCATGCAGTGATCCTGGGATTTTGCATCGATATGAGTAACAGCATGCACTAACCTGGGAATCTACTCTTTATGAGTTACAGCATGCAGTGATACTAGGATTCTGCACCATTATGAGTTGCAGCATGCAGTGAGTCTGGGATTCTGCATCAATATGAGAAGTAGCATGCAGTGATCCTGGGATTCTGCATCGATATGAGTAGCAGCATGCAGTGATCCTGGGATTCTGCATCAATATGAGTGGCAGCATGCGCTAACATGGGAATCTGCTTGTTATGAGTTGCAGAATGCAATGATCTTGGGATTCTGCATCAATATGAGCAGCAGCATGCGCTAACATGGGAATCTGCTTGTTATGAGTTGCAGCATGCAGTGATCCTAGGATTTTTCTTGTTATGAGTTGCAGCATGAAGTGATCCTGGGATGATTCTGCACCGATATGAGTAGTAGCATGTGCTAACATGGGAATTTGCTTGTTATGAGTTGCAGCATGTGAGTTCCAGCACGCAGTGATCCTGGGATTCTGCAGAATAATGAATTGCAGCATGCAGTGATCCTGGGATTCTGCATCAATATGAGTTGCAGCATGCGCTAATATGTGAATCTGCTTGTTATGAGTTGCAGCATGCAGTGATCCTAGAATTCTGCATCAATATGAGTAGCAGCATGTGCTAACATGGGAATATGCCCAGTACGAGTTGCAGCATGCAGCGATCCTGGGATTCTGCATCAATATGATCCTGGGATGCTGCTTGTTATGAGTTGCAGCATGCAGTGATCCTGGGTTTCTGCATCGTATTGAGTTGCAGCTTGCAGGTGTTCTGGGATTCTGCATCATTATGCATTGCAGCATGCAGTTATGCTGGGATTCTGCATCGATATGATCCTGGGATGCTGCTTGTTATGAGTTGTAGCATGCAGTGATCCTGGGATTCAGCTTGTTATAAGTTACAGCATGCTGTTATCCTGGGATTCTGCATCAATATGATCATGGGATTCTGCTTGTTATGAGTTGCAGCATGCAGTGATCCTGGGATTCTGCATTGTTATGAGTTGCAGCATGCAGTGATCTGGGGATTCTGCATCGATATGAGTAGTAGCATGCAGTGATCCTGGGACTCTGCATCGATATGAGTAGCAGCATGCAGAGATCCTGGAATTCTGCATCGATCTCAGTAGCAGCATGTACTAACCTGGGAATCTGCTCTTTATGAGTTACAGCTTTGAGTTGCAGCATGCAGCGATCCTGAGATTCTGCATTGATATGAGTAGCAGCATGTGCTAACCTGGGAATCTACTCTTTATGAGTTACAGCATGCAGTGATCCTGGGATTCATCTTGTTAAGAGTTGCAGCATGCAGTGATCCGAAGATTCTGCATCGATATGAGTTACAGCATACAGTGATCCTGGGATTCGGCATCGATATGAGTAGCAGCATGCACTAACTTGGGAATCTGCTCTTTATGAATTACAGCATGCAGTGATCCTGGGATTCTGCTTGTTATTAGTTAAAGCATGCAATGCTCCTGGGATTCTGCATCGTTATGAGTTGCAGCATGCAGTGATCTTGGGATTTTACAACTATATGAGTAGCAGCATGCAGTGATCCTGGGATTTTGCATTGATATGAGTAGCAGCATGTGCTAACCTGGGAATCTACTCTTTATGAGTTACAGCATGTAGTGATACTGGGATTCTGCTTGTTATGAGTTGCAGCTTGCTAGTTGCAGCATGCAGTGATCCTGGGATTCTGCATTGTTATAAGTTGTAGCATGCAGTGATCCTGGGATTTTGCTTGTTATGAGTTGCAGCATGCAGTGATCGTGGAATGATTCTGCATCGATATGAGTAGCAGCATGTGGTAACTGGGAATCGGCTTGTTATGAGTTGCAGCATGCGAGTTGCAGTATGCAATGATACTGGGATTCTGCATCACTATGAGTTGCAGCATGCAGTGATCCTGGGATTCTGCATCAATATGAGTAGCAGCAAGCACTAACATGGGAATCTGCTTGTAATGAGTTGCAGCATGCATTGATCCTGGGATTCTGCATCGATATGAGTAGCAGTATGCTCTAACCCGGGAATCTGTTCTTTAAGAGTTACAGCATGCAGTGATCCTGAAATTCTGCTTTTTATGAGTTGCAGCATGCAGTGATCCTGGGATTCTGCATAAATATGAGTAGCAGCATGCAGTGATCCTGGGAGCCAGCTTGTTATGAGTTGCAGCATGCAGTGATCCTGGGATTCTGCATCGTTATAGGTTGCAGCATGCAGTGATTCTTGGATTCTGCATCGATATCAGTAGCAGCATGCACTAACCTGGGAATCTGCTCTTTATGAGTTACAGCTTGCGAGTTGCAGTATGCAGTGAACCTGGGATTCTGCATCGATATGAGTAGCAGCATGCGCTCATCTGGGAATCTGCTTGTTATGAGTTGCAGCATGCAGTGATCCTGGGATTCTGCATCATTATGAGTTGCAGCATGCAGTGATCCTGGGATTCTGCATTGATATGAGTAGCAGCATGTGCTAACATGGGAATCTGCTCAGTATGAGTTGCAGCATGCAGTGATCCTGGGATTTTGCATCGATTTGATCCTGGGATGATGCTTGTTATGAGTTGCAGCATGCAGTGATCCAGGGATTCTGCATCGTTATGAGTTCCAGCTTGCTGTTATCCTGGGATTCTGCATATAATGCATTGCAGCATGCAGTGATCCTGGGATTCTGCATCGATATGATCCTGGGATTCGGCTTGTTAGGAGTTGCATCATGCAGTTACCTGGGATTCTGCATCGCTATGAGTTGCAGCACGCAGTGATCCTGGTATTCTGCATCGATATGATCCTGTGATTCTGCTTGTTATGAGTTGCAGCATGTGGTGATCCTGGGACTCTTCATCGTTATGAGTGTTAGGGAGAATTCTCTTTTTAGGCTGAATTTCCTAACTTAGTGAGTCCCCCAGCAGCTTTGCTGGATTTCTGGAGTTTTTTTTTTTTTGCTCCTGCCAAGAGTGAGACGCTTTTTCCCACTCTTGGACATGATTTATGGCGTTCCTTTGACTGTTAATGAGTTTTATGGGCTATGGGGTCTTTTACTCCATAGGGTCTCATGTGTTTTTACTATGTGTGTTACACAGCACCCTCCGTGCGGTGACACAGGGGTGTCATAGTGACCCCCCACCATAGACTCCATACCCTGGGACTGACTACTGTCTCCCAGGGCATGTAAAGTCACCATTGGCTTTAATAGTCCCAAATTATTAACAGAAACCGGTACAAACCATCATATTGTGGACATACAGGTCGGGGCAATTTGATTGCCCCGGGGTCTGTTAGTCGAGGGGGCACGTCTCCGTCCCCCCTGATCGAGTTTTGGCTGGTGGCACTGGATACTACTTTTTATATTCGACCGCAAATATATCCCTATGGGATTTTCCCATTGTTCGAGGCTACTAACTTTAATTATTTAATTCTCATAGCCTCGGACATGCCGCCGGTTTATTTATTTAATATTAATTCGCCGGTTGGTATTTTTTGCCAGGACTCGATTCTAAAATGGCGTTTGTGTTCTCTTCTGTGACTCCAACCCAAGTCGAGCCCTTTGTTGCACATTTTGGCGGGCTTCTCCACAGAAGCCTCCAAAAGTGGTGCCACTCTGTCTGGGTACCACAGGGTGTGTCGGAGGGGGTTTAGGCACCCTGGACTGAGTTACCTTGGTAACTCAAGTCGCACTCTGGTGTGATTGGCCCAAGTGGTGAGCCGCCCGGCTCACCACTTAGCATGTTTGATTGACAGCTAGGCTGAGTGAATGGGGGTGTGCTGCATAAAATCAGGGCTTTGGGGACTGGAACTTCAGAAGTCGCCAAAGGACCTGAGAATCCGACGAGGGAGAAGCTGAGCTGACCTGCTACGACGACATCACTGGTGGAGCCCTGCGGAACCGACTCACCACTTCCTGACGACAGAGAAGATCTCCCGGCTGGAGAGTCTTCTTCCCCTGACTGGTGGGTGCAACCAGTTAACCTTCTTTTCGTCGCATCCCAGGACATCTTGTGGTCGAATTGCCCATGCCAAGCACCCAGGCAACCGGATAGCCACTTACCACTGGACTGCGAATAAAAGGACCGCTCCTTATTGACCTGAGAACTCCACAGCTGGTTTCTTCCCTGGCAGTGCAACGGACTCCTGTCTTCCTCCCCGACGAGATCCTCTCTTCCCCCAGACGAAGCACCGACTGGCATCCGCTGTCAGGAACAACTGCCCCCGCTGGAGTATTCTCACCACTTTAAGGTACTGTGTCCGCCAGGCCTCCCTTTCTAAAGATTGCTACAAGGTAATAATAATCCCTTAACCTTCTGGACTGGGCTGGCCGCCTTGACCATCTAACTGGTCCCTTTCTTTTGGTCCAACTCTTTCTGAACCTTTTCGAGACTTTTGTGCACTTCAACCGTGTGACCTTGGACACATTTCGTTCTGATCCTCTTAAAGTGGATCCGGCCTTCTGACCTCTAACTTCATGGTTTTACTTTGCCTTCCTCTCTTGTTGTGTTCTTGTGAAAGTGTTGGGATCTGTTTCAAATTATGCTCTGCCTTTCTCTCCCTTTTAAACTGAATTATTAGAGTGCCATCTACGTTAAGCGCTCACCGCTGTCTGAAAATAAGTGGGGCTTTTACTGAAGACTTGTCTAATAGTCTTTTAAGGGAGTGTATATCTTTTAGTGACCGTGTTTTTAAACTGCTTAATATTAGTGCTGTGTGTTTTACTAGATGTGGTTTTAAATAAATAATTATATCTCTTTTACACCAAGGTCTGGTCAGTGTTTGCTTGTTCTACTGTGTTCTTTTGACCTATTGTGAATACTCTGTATACTGCCTAACTCTTCTTGAGGGAAGTCTGACTGCTCAGCCACAGCTACCAAGTGAATCTGTGTGGTACAGACTGCTACCAAGTGGGTTTACTGCCAAACACCTGTAGTCTTAAATCTTTTGCAGTGGTCCCAGGGGGAACTGCACAGGTTTCTGCCTAACAATGAGTAGCAGCATGCAGTGATCGTGGGATTCTGCATCGATATGAGTAGCATCATATGCTAACATGGGAATCTGCTTTTTATGAGTTGCAGCATGTGAGTAGCAGCATGCAGTGATCCTGGGATTCTGCATCGATATAAGTAGCAGCCCACGCTAACCTGGGAATCTTCTCTTTATGAGTTACAGCATGCAGTGATCCTGGGATTCTGCATTGTTATGAGTTGCAGCTTGCAGTGATCGTGGGATTCTGCATCTATATGAGTAGCAGCATGCGCTAACCTGGGAATCTTCTCTTTATGAGTTACAGCATGCAGTGATCCTGCGATTCTGCATTGTTATGAGTTGCAGCATGCAGTGATCCTGGGATTCTGCATCGATATAAGTAGCAGCCCACGCTAACCTGGGAATCTTCTCTTTATGAGTTACAGCATGCAGTGATCCTGGGATTCTGCATTGTTATGAGTTGCAGCATGCAGGGATCCTGGGATTTTGCATCGATATGAGTAGCAGCATGCGCTAACATGGGAACATGCTTGTTATGAGTTCCAGCATGCGAGTTGCAGTATGCAGTGATCCTGGGATTCTGCATCATTATGAGTTGCAGCATGCGGTAAAATGGGAACCTGCTTGTAATGAGTTGCAGCATGCAGTGATCCTGGGGTTCTGCGTCGATATGAGTAGCATCATGTGCTAACCTGGGAATCTGCTTTATGAGTTACAGCATGCAGTGATCCTGGGATTCTGCTTGTTATGAGTTGCAGCATGCAGTGATCCTGGGATTCTGCATCGATATGAGTAGCAGCATGCAGTGATCCTGGGAGTCAGCTTGTTATGAGTTGCAGCATGCAGTGATCCAGGTATTCTGCATCATTATAAGTTGCAGCATGCAGTGATCCTGAAATTCTGCATCAGTAAGAGTTGCAGCATGCAATGATTCTGGGATTCTGCCTCAATATGAGTGGTAGCATGCGCTAACATGGGAATCTGTTTGTTTTGAGTTGCGGCATGCAGTGTTCCTGGTATTCTGCATCGTTAAGAGTTGCAGCATGTAGTTATCCTGGGAGTCTGCATCTATATGATCCTGGGATTCTGCTTCTTATGAGTTGCAGCATCGTTATGACTTGCAGGATTGTTATGGGTTGCAGCATGCAGTAATTCTGGAATTCTGCATCGATATGAGTAGTAGCATGCAGTGATCCTGGGATTCTGCATTGTTATGAGTTGCAGTATGCAGTGATCCTGGGATTCTGCATCAATATCAGTAGCAGCATGCGCTAACCTGGGTATCTGCTCATTATGTGTTACAGCTTCCGAATTGCAGCATGCAGTGATCCTGGGATTCTGCACCGATATGAGTAGCAGCATGCGCTAACCTGGGAATCTGCTCTTTATGATTTGCGGCATCGATATGAGTAGTTACAGCATGCAGTGATCCTTGGATTGTGCTTTTTATGAGTTGCAGCATGCAGTGCTCTTGGGATTCTGCTTGTTATGACTAGCAGCATGCAGTGATCCTGGGATTCTGCATCGATATGAGTAGTAGCATGCAGTGATCCCAGGTCTCTGCTTCAATATGAGTAGCAGCATGCGCTAACCTGGCAATCTGCTCTTTATGAGTTACAGCATGCAGTGATTTTTGGATTGTGCTTGTTATGAGTTGCAGCCTGCAGTGATCCTGGGATTCTGCATCAAAATGAGTTGCAGCATGCAGTGATCCCGGGACTCTGCATCTATATGAGTAGCAGCATGCACTAATCTGAGAATCTGCTCTTTATGAGTTACAGCATGCAGTGATCCTTGGTTTGTGCTTGTTATGAGTGGCAGCATGCAGTGATCTTGGGATTCTACATCGATATGAGTAGCAGCATGCAGTGATCCTGGGACGCTGCATCGATATGAGTAGCAGCATGCGCTAATCCTGGGAATCTGCTCTTTATGAGGTAAAGCATGCAGTGATCCTGGGATTCTGCATCGATATGACTAGTCGCATGCAGTGATTCCGGGACTCTGCATCAATATGAGTAGCAGCATGCAGTGATCCTGGGATGCTGCATCGATATGAGTAGCAGCATGCAGTGATCCCGGGACGCTGCATCGATATGAGTAGCAGCATGCAGTGATCCTGGGACGCTACATAGATATGAGTAGCACCATGCGCTAATCCTGGGAATCTGCTCTTTATGAGTTACAGCATGCAGTGATCCTTGGATTGTGCTTGTTATGAGTTACAGCATGCAGTGATCCTGGAATTCTGCATCGATATGACTACTAGCATGCAGTGATCCCGGGACTCTGCATCAATATGAGTAACAGCATGCAGTGATCCTGGGATTCTGCATCAATATGAGTAACAGCATGCAGTGATCCTGGGATTCTGCATCGATATGAGTAGCAGCATGCAGTGATCCCGGGACTCTGCTTCGATATGAGTAGCAGCATGCAGTGATCCCAGGATGCTGCATCGATATGAGTAGCAGCATGCAGTGATCCCGGGACGCTGCATCGATATGAGTAGCAGCATGCAGTGATCCTGGTACTCTGCATCGTTATGAGTAGCAGCATGCAGTGATCTTGGGACGCTGCATAGATATGAGTAGCAGCATGTGCTAATCCTGGGAATCTGCTCTTTATGAGTTACAGCATGCAGTGATCCTTGGATTGTGCTTGTTATGAGTTACAGCATGCCGTGATCCTGGGATTCTGCATCGATATGACTAGTAGCATGCAGTGATCCCAGGACTCTGCATCAATATGAGTAGCAGCATGCAGTGATCCCGGGATTCTGCATCAATATGAGTAGCAGCATGCAGTGATCCCGGGACTCTGCTTCGATATGAGTAGCAGCATGCAGTGATCCTGGGACGCTGCATTGATATGAGTAGCAGCATGCAGTGATCCCGGTACTCTGCATCGTTATGAGTAGCAGCATGCAGTGATCCGGGATTCGGCATCGATATGAGTAGCAGCATGCAGTGATCCCGGGACTCTGCTTCGATATGAGTAGCAGCATGCAGTGATCCTGGGACGCTGCATTGATATGAGTAGCAGCATGCAGTGATCCTGGGACGCTGCATAGATATGAGTAGCAGCATGCAGTGATCCTGGGACGCTGCATAGATATGAGTAGCAGCATGCAGTGATCCTGGGACGCTGCATCGATATGAGTAGCAGCATGCAGTGATCCTGGGACGCTGCATAGATATGAGTAGCAGCATGCAGTGACCCTGGGACGCTGCATCGTTATGAGTAGCAGCATGCAGTGATCCTGGGACGCTGCATCATTATGAGTAGGAGCATGCAGTGATCCGGGATTCTGCATCGATATGAGTAGCAGCATGCAGTGATCCCGGGACTCTGCTTCGATATGAGTAGCAGCATGCAGTGATCCGGGATTCTGCATCGATATGAGTAGCAGCATGCAGTGATCCTGGGACGCTGCATCGATATGAGTAGCAGCATGCAGTGATCCTGGGACGCTGCATTGATATGAGTAGCAGCATGCAGTGATCCCGGGACTCTGCTTCGATATGAGTAGCAGCATGCAGTGATCCCGGGACGCTGCATTGATATGAGTAGCAGCATGCAGTGATCCCGGTACTCTGCATCGTTATGAGTAGCAGCATGCAGTGATCCTGGATTCTGCATCGATATGAGTAGCAGCATGCAGTGATCCCGGGACTCTGCTTCGATATGAGTAGCAGCATGCAGTGATCCCAGGACTCTGCTTCGATATGAGTAGCAGCATGCAGTGATCCGGGACTCTGCTTCGATATGAGTAGCAGCATGCAGTGATCCTGGGACGCTGCATCGATATGAGTAGCAGCATGCAGTGATCCTGGGACGCTGCATTGATATGAGTAGCAGCATGCAGTGATCCTGGGTATATGCACCCTTTTCTGTGGTCCTCATACACATTTTGTTTCTGAAAGATGAAGGGATGTGGCAGCACATCCATACACTTCATGGGAAAAAATCCAAAACATTTTGGGAGTTTTGAAATGTGTTTTGTACATATTGGATGGAGTGAAAAATGTGTGTTATTTTTAAGAAGACTTTTACTCCATAACCATGCAGTGTTTACCGCACACGGTAAATACCACCGGATGTCCGTTATCAGACGAACAGTCCCTTCCTTCGGCATGCCATGTCTTTCCTTAACACACATTGCAATAGCATGCATCGGCGCCCTCACCTTCAGGCCTTGCAGCTGCTGCCAGGTGCCAGGGGCGATGGCACCGACCCGCAGTCTGTTGTGGGACAGGTGCAGCTCCCTCAGCTGGGTCAGGTTGGCCATGGTGTCCGGGGACAAGCCGTTGATCTGGTTCCTCTGCAGCGTCAGCACCTCCAGGCTGAGGGGTAGGCCTGCGGGCACGAGCGTCAGCAGGTTGCCCGACATGTCGAGACTCTGCAGTTTGCGCAGTTTGCGGAAAGCCAGCCTGTGCACGCGCGCACTGTACAGCTGGTTGTAGCTCAGGTTCAGCTCCAGCACATGGTAGGTGGCAGCAAAGTCGTTGAGGCCGATCTCAGTGATCTGGTTGTGCAGGATCATGAGCGAGCGGGCTCTCTTGGGCAGGCCTGGGGGCACACGCCCCAGCTGGTTGTTGTAGAGGTGTAGGGTGTGCAGGCTGCGCATCTTGAGGAAGGCGTCCGCGTGCACCCCGTCTGCTGTCAGCCGGTTGTTCTGGAGCAGCAGGTACTCCAGGTTCCGGATGCTGCTCACCACATCCTCTGGGATGGAGGTGATCAAGTTCTTGCCCAGGTGCAGGATCATCAGGCTGGGGGGGAGGCCGCAGGGGATCTCTGTCAACTGGTTGCTGGACAGGTCCAGGTATTCCAGACCCTTCAGCTTGCTGCAACGAAAAGAGATAAAGGAAGCTGTTATCAGAGCGGAGAATGGAATAATATCCTGTGTTACAAGGGCAGAGAATGGAATAATGGTCTGTGTTACAAGGGTGATAATGGAATTACGTCCTGTGTTACAAGGGCGGAGAATGAATTAATGTCCTGTGTTACAAGGGCAGAGAATGGAATAATGTTCTGTGTTACAAGGACGGAGAATGGAATAATGTCCTGTGTTACAAGGGCGGAGAATGAAATAATGTCCTGTGTTACAAGGGCGGTGAATGGAATAATGTCCTGTGTTACAAGGGCAGAGAATGGAATAATGTCCTGTGTTACAAGGGCAGAGAATGGAATAATGTCCTGTGTTACAAGGGCAGAGAATGGAATAATGTCCTGTGTTACAAGGGCAGAGAATGGAATAATGTCCTGTGTTACAAGGGCAGAGAATGGAATAATGTCCTGTGTCACAAGGGCAGAGAATGGAATAATGTCCTGTGTCACAAGGGCAGAGAATGGAATAATATCCTGTGTTACAAGGGCAGAGAATGGAATAATGGTCTGTGTTACAAAGGTGATAATGGAATTACGTCCTGTGTTACAAGGGCGGAGAATGAATTAATGTCCTGTGTTACAAGGGCAGAGAATGGAATAATGTTCTGTGTTACAAGGACGGAGAATGGAATAATGTCCTGTGTTACAAGGGCGGAGAATGAAATAATGTCCTGTGTTACAAGGGCGGTGAATGGAATAATGTTCTGTTACAAGGGCAGAGAATGGAATAATGTCCTGTGTTACAAGGGCAGAGAATGGAATAATGTCCTGTGTTACAAGGGCAGAGAATGGAATAATGTCCTGTGTTACAAGGGCAGAGAATGGAATAATGTCTTGTGTTACAAGGGCAGAGAATGGAATAATGTCCTGTGTTACAAGGGCAGAGAATGGAATAATGTCCTGTGTTACAAGGGCAGAGAATGGAATAATGTCCTGTTTACAAGGGCAGAGAATGGAATAATGTCCTGTGTTACAAGGGCAGAGAATGGAATAATGTCCTGTGTTACAAGGGCAGAGAATGGAATAATGTCCTGTGTTACAAGGGCAGAGAATGGAATAATGTCCTGTGTTACAAGGGCAGAGAATGGAATAATGTCCTGTGTCACAAGGGCAGAGAATGGAATAATGTCCTGTGTCACAAGGGCAGAGAATGGAATAATGTCCTGTGTTACAAGGGCAGAGAATGGAATAATGTCCTGTGTCACAAGGGCAGAGAATGGAATAATGTCCTGTGTCACAAGGGCAGAGAATGGAATAATGTCCTGTGTTACAAGGGCAGAGAATGGAATAATGTCTTGTGTCACAAGGGCAGAGAATGGAAAAATGTCCTGTGTTACAAGGGCAGATAATGGAATAATGTCCTGTGTCACAAAGGCAGAGAATGGAATAATGTCCTGTGTCACAAGGGCAGAGAATGGAATAATGTCTTGTGTTACAAGGGCAGAGAATGGACTGATGTCCTCTGTTACAAGGGCAGAGAATGGAATGATGTCATGTGTTACAAGGGCAGCGAATGGAATGATGTCTTGTGTTACAAGGGCAGAGAATGGAATGATGTCCTGTGTTACAAGGGCAGAGAATGGAATAATGTCCTGTGTTACAAGGGCAGAGAATGGAATAATGTCCTGTGTTACAAGGGCAGAGAATGGAATAATGTCCTGTGTTACAAGGGCAGAGAATGGAATAATGTCCTGTGTTACAAGGGCAGAGAATGGAATAATGTCCTGTGTTACAAGGGCAGAGAATGGAATAATGTCCTTTGTTACAAGGGCAGAGAATGGAAAAATGTCCTGTGTTACAAGGGCAGAGAATGGAATAATGTCCTGTGTTACAAGGGCAGAGAATGGAATAATGTCCTGTGTTACAAGGGCAGAGAATGGAAAAATGTCCTGTGTTACAAGGGCAGAGAATGGAATAATGTCCTGTGTTACAAGGGCAGAGAATGGAATAATGTCCTGTGTTACAAGGGCAGAGAATGGAATAATGTCCTGTGTTACAAGGGCAGAGAATGGAATAATGTCCTGTGTTACAAGGGCAGAGAATGGAATAATGTCCTGTGTTACAAGGGCAGAGAATGGAATAATGGTCTGTGTCACAAGGGCAGAGAATGGAATAATGTCCTGTGTCACAAAGGCAGAGAATGGAATAATGTCCTCTGTCACAAGGGCAGAGAATGGAATAATGTATTGTGTCACAAGGGCAGAGAATGGAATAATGTCTTGTGTCACAAGGGCAGAGAATGGAATGATGTCCTGTGTTACAAGGGCAGAGAATGGAATAATGTCCTCTGTTACAAGGGCAGAGAATGGAATGATGTCCTGTGTCACAAGGGCAGAGAATGGAATGATGTCTTGTGTTACAAGGGCAGAGAATGGAATGATGTCCTGTGTTACAAGGGCAGAGAATGGAATGATGTCCTGTGTTACAAGGGCAGAGAATGGAATAATGTCCTGTGTTACAAGGGCAGAGAATGGAAAAATGTCCTGTGTTACAAGGGCAGAGAATGGAATAATGTCCTGTGTTACAAGGGCAGAGAATGGAATAATGTCCTGTGTTACAAGGGCAGAGAATGGAATAATGTCCTGTGTTACAAGGGCAGAGAATGGAATAATGTCCTGTGTTACAAGGGCAGAGAATGGAATAATGTCCTGTGTTACAAGGGCAGAGAATGGAATAATGTCCTGTGTTACAAGGGCAGAGAATGGAAAAATGTCCTGTGTTACAAGGGCAGAGAATGGAATAATGTCCTGTGTTACACGGGCGATAATGGAATAATGTCCTGTGTTACAAGGGCAGAGAATGGAAAAATGTCCTGTTTTACAAGGGCGATAATGGAATAATGTCCTGTGTTACAAGGGCGGAGAATGAATTAATGTCCTGTGTTACAAGGGCAGAGAATGGAATAATGTCTTGTGTTACAAGGGCAGAGAATGGAAAAATGTCCTGTGTTACAAGGGCAGAGAATGGAATAATGTCCTGTTTTACAAGGGCGAGAATGGAATATTGTCCTGTGTTACAAGGGCGGAGAATGAATTAATGTCCTGTGTTACAAGGGCAGAGAATGAATTAATGTCCTTTTTTACAAGGGCGATAATGGAATAATGTCCTGTGTTACAAGGGCGGAGAATGAATTTATGTCCTGTGTTACAAGGGCAGATAATGGAATAATGTCCTGTGTTACAAGGGCGATAATGGAATTATGTCTTGTGTTACAAGGGCAGAGAATGGAATAATGTCCTGTGTTACAAGGGCGGAGAATGGAATAATGTCCTGTTTTACAAGGGCGATAATGGAATTATGTCCTGTGTTACAAGGGCAGAGAATGGAATAATGTCCTGTTTTACAAGGGCGATAATGGAATAATGTCCTGTCTTACAAGGGCAGAGAATGGAATAATGTCCTGTGTTACAAGGGCAGAGAATGGAATAATGTCCTGTGTTACAAGGGCGGAGAATGAATTAATGTCCTGTGTTACAAGGGCAGAGAATGGAATAATGTTCTGTGTTACAAGGGCAGAGAATGGAATAATGTCCTGTTTTACAAGGGCGATAATGGAATTATGTCCTGTGTTACAAGGGCAGAGAATGGAATAATGTCCTATTTTACAAGGGCGATAATAGAATAATGTCCTGTGTTACAAGGGCAGAGAATGGAATAATGTCCTGTGTTACAAGGGCAGAGAATGGAATAATGTCCTGTGTTACAAGGGCAGAGAATGGAATAATGTCCTGTTTTACAAGGGCGATAATGGAATTATGTCCTGTGTTACTAGGGCTGGGAATGGAATAATGTCCGGTGTTACAAGGGCTGAGAATGGAATAATGTCCTGTGTTATAAGGGCAGAGAATGGAATAATGTCTTGTGTTACAAGGGCAGAGAATGGAATAATGTCCTGTTTTACAAGGGCGATAATAAAATTATGTCCTGTATTACAAGGGCAGAGAATGGAATAATGCCCTGTGTTACAAAGGCAGAGAATGGAATAATGTCCTGTGTTACAAGGGCGATAATGGAATAATGTCCTGTGTTACAAGGGCGGAGAATGAATTAATGTCCTGTGTTACAAGGGCAGAGAATGGAATAATGTCTTGTGTTACAAGGGCAGAGAATGGAATAATGTCCTGTTTTACAAGGGCGATAATGAAATTATGTCCTGTATTACAAGGGCAGAGAATGGAATAATGCCCTGTGTTACAAGGGCAGAGAATGGAATAATGTCCTGTGTTACAAGGGCAGAGAATGGAATAATGTCCTATTTTACAAGGGCGATAATGGAATTATGTCCTGTGTTACAAGGGCAGAGAATGGAATAATGTCCTGTGTTACAAGGGCAGAGAATGGAATAATGTACTGTTTTACAAGGGTGATAATGGAATGATGTCCTGTGTTACTAGGGCTGGGAATGGAATAATGTCCGGTGTTACAAGGGCAGAGAATGGAATAATGTCTTGTGTTACAAGGGCAGAGAATGGAATAATGCCCTGTGTTACAAGGGCAGAGAATGGAATAATGTCCTGTGTTACAAGGGCAGAGAATGGAATAATGTCCTGTGTTACAAGGGCAGAGAATGGAATAATGTCCTGTTTTACAAGGGCGATAATGGAATAATGTCCTGTGTTACAAGGGCAGAGAATGGAATAATGTCCTGTGTTACAAGGGCAGAGAATGGAATAATGTCCTATGTTACAAGGGCAGAGAATGGAATAATGTCCTGTTTTACAAGGGCGATAATGGAATTATGTCCTGTGTTACTAGGGCTGGGAATGGAATAATGCCCGGTGTTACAAGGGCTGAGAATGGAATAATGTCCGGTGTTGCAAAGGCGGAGAATGGAATAATATCCTGTGTTACAAGGGCAGAGAGAGAATTAATTAATGTCCTGTGTTACAAGGGCGGAGAATGGAAAAATGTCCTTTGTTACAAGGGCAGAGTATGGAATAATGTCCTGTGCTACAAGGGCAGATAATGGAATAATGTCCTGTGTTACAAGGGCTGAGAATGGAATAATGTCCTGTGTTACAAGGGCAGAGAATGGAATAATGTCCTGTGTTACAAGGGCGGAGAATGGAATAATGCCCGGTGTTACAAGGGCGGAGAATGGAATAATGTCAGGTTTTACAAGGGCAGAGAATGGAATAATGTCCTGTGTTACAAGGGCAGAGAATGGAATAATGTCCTGTTTTACAAGGGCGAGAATGGAATTATGAGGACGACCGCTGCCAGCTCATCCAGACCCAGAAAGTAACCAGGAGAAGTGGGCTCCTAACAGTAAATCATCCACTCCAGACACTCACCTCTCCTACCACTATGCTCACTCTTCACTTTACACCAACAAACAATTGGCTATACCCCTCGATCAATTTCAGCCTAGCTGCACACATACGAACAATTATCCATGAACACCTCAACAACCTGTTAGAACGCAGCTATACTCCACAAAAAAATCAGCCTAGCTGCATGCCAGAATGCAGTCTCGGAGACCAACCACCTGACTGCACACATTCAACTGATCTCTCACTACCGCAGAACCTAGTGTTAGGATGCAGCTACCATCAGGCAAATCACATGTGTGCACCCAAGCACCCTATACTACCCTACTCTCTTGACTGACTTGGACTACCGTCCCTGAAGGCCTTCAACGCACAAGCGCTTTGAGATCAGACCAATGATATATAGGGCACTAAAAAAATGCCAAATAACATAACATAGAATAACATTTGTGTGGGGAGTGAAGGGGGCATCTTCTCACCTGGAATAGTAGGGGACGGGTCAACGATTCTCACTTAAAACCAACAAAGCCATACAGTCCTCCCTAATGTTTTGGGGGCAGAGGATGTCAAATGAAGATTTTGGTGTCACTGGTTTTCACCTCTAGGTTTCAGGTACATAGAATCCCATGGTCTCATCTGAAGGTTTTGGGGTCACAGTTTTCACCTGCAGATTTTATGGTACTGATACAAAAAATTGGATTTTGTGTTAAGGGTATCACCTGAAAGTTTCAAGTTCACAGGTTAACAACTGAAGGATTGAAGGGTGCTTGGTCTCACCAAAGCTATTGGGGTGACAGGTTGTGAGGTTACAGGGTCTCATCTGAAGGTTTTATAGGGTATCAGTATCTCTGCTGGATGTTTCGAGGTCAGACACTCTCTTCTCGCCCAAATATTTAAGAGTATTACTGTCTCAAAGGAAGGTTTCTGGGCTACATGCTAAATGTAAATATGTTAAAGTTATATTGTTTGCCCTTAAGTTTACAGAATCTCAGATTCTCACCTGAAGGTTTCTGAGCTATGTGCTAAATGTAAAGATGTTAAAGTCACATTGTTTCCCCTGAAGTTTACAGAATCTCAGATTCTCATCTGAAGGTTTCTGGGCTACGTGCTAAATGTAAAGGTGTTAAAGTCACATTGTTTCCCCTGAAGTTTACAGAATCTCAGATTCTCATCTGAAGGCTTCATGGCCTACGTGCTAAATGTAAAGATGTTAAAGTCACATTGTTACGTGCTAAATGTAAAGATGTTAGAGTCACAGTGTTTCCCCTGAAGTTTACAGAATCTCAGATTCTCATCTGAAGATTTCTGGGCTACGTGATGAATGTAAAGATGTTAAAGTCACATTTTTTCCCCTGAAGTTTACAGAATCTCAGATTCTCATCTGAGGGTTTCTGGGCTACATGCTAAATGTAAAGATTTAAAGTCACATTGATTCCCCTGAAGTTTGCAAAATCTCAGATTATCATCTGAAGGTTTCTGGGCTACATGCTAAATGTACAGATGTTAAGGTCACATTGTTTCCCCTTAAGTTTACAGAATCTCTGATTTTCATCTGGAGGTTTCTGGGCTATGTGCTAAATGTAAAGGTGTTAAAGTCACATTGTTTCCCCTGAAGTTTACAGAATCTCAGATTCTCATCTGAAGGCTTCATGGCCTATGTGCTAAATGTAAAGATGTTAAAGTCACATTGTTACATGCTAAATGTAAAGATGTTAGAGTCACAGTGTTTCCCTGAAGTTTACAGAATCTCAGATTCTCATCTGAAGGTTTCTGGTCTAATGATTCTCACTTGAAACCAACAGAGCCACACAGTCCTCCCTAATGTTTTGGGGTCAGAGGATGTCAAGTGAAGATTTTGGGGTCACTGGTTTTCATCTGAAGGTTGCTGGGCTACATGCTAAATGTAAAGATGTTAAGGTCACATTGTTTCCCCTTAAATTTACAGAATCTCTGATTTTCATCTGGAGGTTTCTGGGCTACGTGCTAAATGTAAAGGTGTTAAAGTCACATTGTTTCCCCTGAAGTTTACACAATCTCAGATTCTCATCTGAAGGCTTCATGGCCTACGTGCTAAATGTAAAGATGTTAAAGTCACATTGTTACGTGCTAAATGTAAAGATGTTAGAGTCACAGTGTTTCCCCTGAAGTTTACAGAATCTCAGATTCTCATCTGAAGGTTTCTGGGCTACGTGCTAAATGAAAAGATGTTGTAGTCACATTGCTTCCTCTGAAGTTTACAGAATCTCAGATTCTCATCTGAAGGTTTTCGGTCTAACGATTCTCACTTGAAACCAACAGAGCCACACAGTCCTCCCTAATGTTTTGGGGTCAGAGGATGTCAAGTGAAGATTTTGGAGTCACTGGTTTTCACCTGAAGGTTTCAGGTACATAGAATCCCATGGTCTCCTCTGAAGGTTTTGGAGTCACAGTTTTCAACAGCAGCTTTTATGGTACTGATACAAAAAATTGGATTTTGTGTTAAGGGTATCACCTGAAAGTTTCAAGTTCACAGGTAATCAACTTAAGGTTTGAAGGGTGCTTGGTCTTACCAAAGCTATTGGGGTCACAGGTTGTGAGATTACAGGGTCTCATCTGAAGGTTTTATAGGTAACCGTATCTCTGCTGGATGTTTTGAGGTCAGACACTCTCTTCTCGCCCAAATATTTAAGAGTATTACTGTCTCAAAGGAAGGTTTCTGGGCTACGTGCTAAATGTAAAGATGTTAAAGTCACATTGTTTCCCCTGAAGTTTACAGAATCTCAGATTCTCACCTGAAGGTTTCTGGGCTATGTGCTAAATGTAAAGATGTTAAAGTCACATTGTTTCCCCTGAAGTTTACAGAATCTCAGATTCTCATCTGAAGGTTTCTGGGCTACGTGGTAAATGTAAAGATGTTAAAGTCACATTGTTACATGCTAAATGTAAAGATGTTAGAGTCACAGTGTTTCCCCTGAAGTTTACAGAATCTCAGATTCTCACCTGAAGGTTTCTGGGCTATGTGCTAAATGTAAAGATGTTAAAGTCACATTGTTTCCCCTGAAGTTTACAGAATCTCAGATTCCCATCTGAAGATTTCTGGGCTACGTGATGAATGTAAAGATGTTAAAGTCACATTGTTTCCCCTGAAGTTTACAGAATCTCAGATTCTCATCTGAAGGTTTCTGGGCTACATGCTAAATGTAAAGATGTTATAGTCACATTGTTTCCCCTGAAGTTTACAGAATCTCAGATTCTCATCTGAAGATTTCTGGGCTACATGCTGAATGTAAAGATGTTAAGTTCACATTGTTTCCACTGGAGTTTACAGAATATCCAATTTTCATCTGGAGGTTTCTAGGCTACATGCTAAATGTAAAGATGTTAAAGTCACATTTTTCCCCTGAAGTTTACAGAATCTCAGATTCTCATCTGAAGGCTTCATGGCCCACGTGCTAAATGTAAAGTTGTTAAAGTCACATTGTTACATGCTAAATGTAAAGATGTTAGAGTCACAGTGTTTCCCCTGAAGTTTACAGAATCTCAGATTCTCACCTGAAGGTTTCTGGGCTATGTGCTAAATGTAAAGATGTTAAAGTCACATTGTTTCCCCTGAAGTTTACAGAATCTCAGATTCTCATCTGAAGATTTCTGGGCTACGTGATGAATGTAAAGATGTTAAAGTCACATTGTTTCCCCTGACATTTACAGAATTCCAGATTCTCATCTGAAGGTTTCTGGGCTATGTGCTAAATGTAAAGATGTTATAGTCACATTGTTTCCCCTGAAGTTTACAGAATCTCAGATTCTCATCTGAAGATTTCTGGGCTACGTGATGAATGTAAAGATGTTAAAGTCACATTGTTTCCCCTGAAGTTTACAGAATCTCAGATTCTCATCTGAAGGTTTCTGGGCTACATGCTAAATGTAAAGATGTTATAGTCACATTGTTTCCGCTGGAGTTTACAGAATATCCAATTTTCATCTGGAGGTTTCTAGGCTACATGCTAAATGTAAAGATGTTAGAGTCACAATGTTTCCCCTGAAGTTTACAGATTCTCAGATTCTCATCTGGAGGTTTCTAGGCTACATGCTAAATGTAAAGATGTTAGAGTCACAATGTTTCCCCTGAAGTTTACAGAATTTCAGATTCTCATCTGAAGGTTTTTGGGCTATGTGCTAAATGTAAAGATGTTAAAGTCACATTGTTTTCCCTGAAGTTTACAGAATCTCAGATTCGCATCTGAAGATTTCTGGGCTACGTCATGAATGTAAAGATGTTAAAGTCACATTGTTTTCCCTGAAGTTTACAGAATCTCAGATTCTCATCTGAAGGTTTCTGGGCTATGTGCTAAATGTAAAGATCTTAAAGTCACATTGTTTCCCATGAAGTTTACAGAATCTCAGATTCTCATCTGAAGGTTTCTGGGCTATATGCTAAATGTAAAGATGTTATAGTCACATTGTTTCCCCTGAAGATTACAGAATCTCAGATTTTCATCTGCAGATTTCTGGGCTACATGCTAAATGTAAAGATGTTAAAGTCACATTGTTTCCCCTGAAGTTTACAGAATGTCAGATTCTCATCTGAAGGCTTCGTGGTCTACGTGCTAAATGTAAAGATGTTAGAGTCACAGTGTTTCCCCTGAAGTTTACAGAATCTCAGATTCTCATCTGAATATTTCTGGGCTACGTCATGAATGTAAAGATGTTAAAGTCACATTGCTTTCCCTGAAGTTTACAGAATCTCAGTTTCTTATCTGAAGGCTTCATGGCCTACGTGCTAAATGTAAAAATGTTGAAGTCACATTGTTTCCCCTGAAGTTTGCAGAATCTCAGATTCTCATCTGAAGCCTTCATGGTCTACATGCTAAATGTAAAGATGTTAAAGTCACATTGTTTCCCCTGAAGTTTAAAGAATCTCTCATTTTCCTCTGGAGGTTTCTGGGCTAAGTGCTAAATTTAAAGGTATTAAAGTCACTGGGCCTCATTAGGACCCAGGTGGTAAGGGGTTTACGGCGGCGTAAACAGCGCCGACCCTTACCGCCTGATTCCGAGGTCCCTTAGCGCCATGGAGGATTTAACACCTGCTTTTAGCAGGTGTTAAAATCCATGGCGCTAAGGGACCTTGTTGTTAATTACGCCACCGTAATTTACGGTGGCGTAATTAACGCCTTCCCCACTCCCATTATGCCCTATGGGGCAAAAATGGGAATGGGGAAGGGTAAATGGGGATTGGGGACTTACCGCCCGCCAACCTCGGAATGGGGCGGTAAGTCCACCAACCACCATGGCGTAAACGTAGTTACGCCATGGTGGTAAAGGTACGACCCAGGCGGTAACTTACCGCCTGGGTCGTAATGAGGCCCACAGTGTTTCCCCTGAAGTTTACAGAATCTCAGATTCTCATCTGAAGGCTTCATGGCCTACGTGCTAAATGTAAAGATGTTAAAGTCACATTGTTATGTGCTAAATGTAAAGATGTTAGAGTCACAGTGTTTCCCCTGAAGTTTACAGAATCTCAGATTCTCATCTGAAGGTTTCTGGGCTACGTGCTAAATGAAAAGATGTTGTAGTCACATTGCTTCCTCTGAAGTTTACAGAATCTCAGATTCTCATCTGAAGGTTTTCGGTCTAACGATTCTCACTTGAAACCAACAGAGCCACACAGTCCTCCCTAATGTTTTGGGGTCAGAGGATGTCAAGTGAAGATTTTGGAGTCACTGGTTTTCACCTGAAGGTTTCAGGTACATAGAATCCCATGGTCTCCTCTGAAGGTTTTGGAGTCACAGTTTTCAACAGCAGCTTTTATGGTACTGATACAAAAAATTGGATTTTGTGTTAAGGGTATCACCTGAAAGTTTCAAGTTCACAGGTAATCAACTTAAGGTTTGAAGGGTGCTTGGTCTTACCAAAGCTATTGGGGTCACAGGTTGTGAGATTACAGGGTCTCATCTGAAGGTTTTATAGGTAACCGTATCTCTGCTGGATGTTTTGAGGTCAGACACTCTCTTCTCGCCCAAATATTTAAGAGTATTACTGTCTCAAAGGAAGGTTTCTGGGCTACGTGCTAAATGTAAAGATGTTAAAGTCACATTGTTTCCCCTGAAGTTTACAGAATCTCAGATTCTCACCTGAAGGTTTCTGGGCTATGTGCTAAATGTAAAGATGTTAAAGTCACATTGTTTCCCCTGAAGTTTACAGAATCTCAGATTCTCATCTGAAGGTTTCTGGGCTACGTGGTAAATGTAAAGATGTTAAAGTCACATTGTTACATGCTAAATGTAAAGATGTTAGAGTCACAGTGTTTCCCCTGAAGTTTACAGAATCTCAGATTCTCACCTGAAGGTTTCTGGGCTATGTGCTAAATGTAAAGATGTTAAAGTCACATTGTTTCCCCTGAAGTTTACAGAATCTCAGATTCCCATCTGAAGATTTCTGGGCTACGTGATGAATGTAAAGATGTTAAAGTCACATTGTTTCCCCTGAAGTTTACAGAATCTCAGATTCTCATCTGAAGGTTTCTGGGCTACATGCTAAATGTAAAGATGTTATAGTCACATTGTTTCCCCTGAAGTTTACAGAATCTCAGATTCTCATCTGAAGATTTCTGGGCTACATGCTGAATGTAAAGATGTTAAGTTCACATTGTTTCCACTGGAGTTTACAGAATATCCAATTTTCATCTGGAGGTTTCTAGGCTACATGCTAAATGTAAAGATGTTAAAGTCACATTTTTCCCCTGAAGTTTACAGAATCTCAGATTCTCATCTGAAGGCTTCATGGCCCACGTGCTAAATGTAAAGTTGTTAAAGTCACATTGTTACATGCTAAATGTAAAGATGTTAGAGTCACAGTGTTTCCCCTGAAGTTTACAGAATCTCAGATTCTCACCTGAAGGTTTCTGGGCTATGTGCTAAATGTAAAGATGTTAAAGTCACATTGTTTCCCCTGAAGTTTACAGAATCTCAGATTCTCATCTGAAGATTTCTGGGCTACGTGATGAATGTAAAGATGTTAAAGTCACATTGTTTCCCCTGACATTTACAGAATTCCAGATTCTCATCTGAAGGTTTCTGGGCTATGTGCTAAATGTAAAGATGTTATAGTCACATTGTTTCCCCTGAAGTTTACAGAATCTCAGATTCTCATCTGAAGATTTCTGGGCTACGTGATGAATGTAAAGATGTTAAAGTCACATTGTTTCCCCTGAAGTTTACAGAATCTCAGATTCTCATCTGAAGGTTTCTGGGCTACATGCTAAATGTAAAGATGTTATAGTCACATTGTTTCCGCTGGAGTTTACAGAATATCCAATTTTCATCTGGAGGTTTCTAGGCTACATGCTAAATGTAAAGATGTTAGAGTCACAATGTTTCCCCTGAAGTTTACAGATTCTCAGATTCTCATCTGGAGGTTTCTAGGCTACATGCTAAATGTAAAGATGTTAGAGTCACAATGTTTCCCCTGAAGTTTACAGAATTTCAGATTCTCATCTGAAGGTTTTTGGGCTATGTGCTAAATGTAAAGATGTTAAAGTCACATTGTTTTCCCTGAAGTTTACAGAATCTCAGATTCGCATCTGAAGATTTCTGGGCTACGTCATGAATGTAAAGATGTTAAAGTCACATTGTTTTCCCTGAAGTTTACAGAATCTTTGATTTTCATCTGGAGGTTTCTGGGCTAAGTGTTAAATTTAAAGGTATTAAAGTCACAGTGTTTCCCCTGAAGTTTACAGAATCTCAGATTCTCATCTGAAGGTTTCTGGGCTATGTGCTAAATGTAAAGATCTTAAAGTCACATTGTTTCCCATGAAGTTTACAGAATCTCAGATTCTCATCTGAAGGTTTCTGGGCTATATGCTAAATGTAAAGATGTTATAGTCACATTGTTTCCCCTGAAGATTACAGAATCTCAGATTTTCATCTGCAGATTTCTGGGCTACATGCTAAATGTAAAGATGTTAAAGTCACATTGTTTCCCCTGAAGTTTACAGAATGTCAGATTCTCATCTGAAGGCTTCGTGGTCTACGTGCTAAATGTAAAGATGTTAGAGTCACAGTGTTTCCCCTGAAGTTTACAGAATCTCAGATTCTCATCTGAATATTTCTGGGCTACGTCATGAATGTAAAGATGTTAAAGTCACATTGCTTTCCCTGAAGTTTACAGAATCTCAGTTTCTTATCTGAAGGCTTCATGGCCTACGTGCTAAATGTAAAAATGTTGAAGTCACATTGTTTCCCCTGAAGTTTGCAGAATCTCAGATTCTCATCTGAAGCCTTCATGGTCTACATGCTAAATGTAAAGATGTTAAAGTCACATTGTTTCCCCTGAAGTTTAAAGAATCTCTCATTTTCCTCTGGAGGTTTCTGGGCTAAGTGCTAAATTTAAAGGTATTAAAGTCACTGGGCCTCATTAGGACCCAGGTGGTAAGGGGTTTACGGCGGCGTAAACAGCGCCGACCCTTACCGCCTGATTCCGAGGTCCCTTAGCGCCATGGAGGATTTAACACCTGCTTTTAGCAGGTGTTAAAATCCATGGCGCTAAGGGACCTTGTTGTTAATTACGCCACCGTAATTTACGGTGGCGTAATTAACGCCTTCCCCACTCCCATTATGCCCTATGGGGCAAAAATGGGAATGGGGAAGGGTAAATGGGGATTGGGGACTTACCGCCCGCCAACCTCGGAATGGGGCGGTAAGTCCACCAACCACCATGGCGTAAACGTAGTTACGCCATGGTGGTAAAGGTACGACCCAGGCGGTAACTTACCGCCTGGGTCGTAATGAGGCCCACAGTGTTTCCCCTGAAGTTTACAGAATCTCAGATTCTCATCTGAAGGCTTCATGGCCTACGTGCTAAATGTAAAGATGTTAAAGTCACATTGTTATGTGCTAAATGTAAAGATGTTAGAGTCACAGTGTTTCCCCTGAAGTTTACAGAATCTCAGATTCTCATCTGAAGGTTTCTGGGCTACGTGCTAAATGTAAAGATGTTGTAGTCACATTGCTTCCCCTGAAGTTTACAGAATCTCAGATTCTCATATGAAGTTTTTCGGTCTAACGATTCTCACTTGAAACCAACAGAGCCACACAGTCCTCCCTAATGTTTTGGGGTCAGAGGATGTCAAGTGAAGATTTTGGAGTCACTGGTTTTCACCTGAAGGTTTCAGGTACATAGAATCCCATGGTCTCCTCTGAAGGTTTTGGAGTCACAGTTTTCAACAGCAGCTTTTATGGTACTGATACAAAAAATTGGATTTTGTGTTAAGGGTATCACCTGAAAGTTTCAAGTTCACAGGTAATCAACTTAAGGTTTGAAGGGTGCTTGGTCTTACCAAAGCTATTGGGGTCACAGGTTGTGAGATTACAGGGTCTCATCTGAAGGTTTTATAGGTAACCGTATCTCTGCTGGATGTTTTGAGGTCAGACACTCTCTTCTCGCTCAAATATTTAAGAGTATTACTGTCTCAAAGGAAGTTTTCTGGGCTACGTGCTAAATGTAAAGATGTTAAAGTCACATTGTTTGCCCTGAGGTTTACAGAATCTCAGATTCTCACCTGAAGGTTTCTGGGCTATGTGCTAAATGTAAAGATGTTAAACTCACATTGTTTCCCCTGAAGTTTACAGAATCTCAGATTCCCATATGAAGATTTCTGGGCTACGTGATGAATGTAAAGATGTTAAAGTCACATTGTTTCCCCTGAAGTTTACAGAATCTCAGATTCTCATCTGAAGGTTTCTGGGCTACATGCTAAATGTAAAGATGTCATAGTCACATTGTTTCCCCTGAAGTTTACAGAATCTCAGATTCTCATCTGAAGATTTCTGGGCTACATGCTGAATGTAAAGATGTTAAGTTCACATTGTTTCCCCTGAAGTTTACAGAATCTCAGATTCTCATCTGAAGGCTTCATGGCCCACGTGCTAAATGTAAAGTTGTTAAAGTCACATTGTTACGTGCTAAAAGTAAAGATGTTAGAGTCACAATGTTTCCCCTGAAGTTTACAGAATCTCAGATTCTCATCTGAAGGTTTCTGGGCTATGTGCTAAATGTAAAGATGTTAAAGTCACAGTGTTTCCCCTGAAGTTTACAGAATCTCAGATTCGCATCTGAAGATTTCTGGGCTACGTCATGAATGTAAAGATGTTAAAGTCACATTGTTACATGCTAAATGTAAAGATGTTAGAGTCACAGTGTTTCCCCTGAAGTTTACAGAATCTCAGATTCTCACCTGAAAGTTTCTGGGCTATGTGCTAAATGTAAAGATGTTAAAGTCACATTGTTTCCCCTGAAGTTTACAGAATCTCAGATTCTCATCTGAAGATTTCTGGGCTACGTGATGAATGTAAAGATGTTAAAGTCACATTGTTTCCCCTGACATTTACAGAATTCCAGATTCTCATCTGAAGGTTTCTGGGCTACATGCTAAATGTAAAGATGTTATAGTCACATTGTTTCCCCTGGAGTTTACAGAATATCCAATTTTCATCTGGAGGTTTCTAGGCTACATGCTAAATGTAAAGATGTTAGAGTCACAATGTTTCCCCTGAAGTTTACAGAATTTCAGATTCTCATCTGAAGGTTTTTGGGCTATGTGCTAAATGTAAAGATGTTAAAGTCACATTGTTTTCCCTGAAGTTTACAGAATCTCAGATTCGCATCTGAAGATTTCTGGGCTACGTCATGAATGTAAAGATGTTAAAGTCACATTGTTTTCCCTGAAGTTTACAGAATCTTTGATTTTCATCTGGAGGTTTCTGGGCTAAGTGTTAAATTTAAAGGTATTAAAGTCACAGTGTTTCCCCTGAAGTTTACAGAATCTCAGATTCTCATCTGAAGGTTTCTGGGCTATGTGCTAAATGTAAAGATCTTAAAGTCACATTCTTTCCCATGAAGTTTACAGAATCTCAGATTCTCATCTGAAGGTTTCTGGGCTATGTGCTAAATATAAAGATGTTAAAGTCACATTGTTTCCCCTGAAGTTTACAGAATCTCAGATTTTCATCTGCAGATTTCTGGCCTACGTGCTAAATGTAAAAATGTTGAAGTCACATTGTTTCCCCTGAAGTTTGCAGAATCTCAGATTCTCATCTGAAGCCTTCATGGTCTACGTGCTAAACGTAAAGATGTTCAAGTCACATTGTTTCCCCTGAAGTTTAAAGAATCTCTCATTTTCCTCTGGAGGTTTCTGGGCTAAGTGCTAAATTTAAAGGTATTAAAGTCACTGGGCCTCATTAGGACCCAGGCGGTAAGGGGTTTACGGCGGCGTAAACAGCGCCGACCCTTACCGCCTGATTCCGAGGTCCCTTAGCAGGTGTTCAAATCCATGGCGCTAAGGGACCTTGTTGTTAATTACGCCACTGTAATTTACGGTGGCGTAATTAACGCCTTCCCCACTCCCATTATGCCCTATGGGGCAAAAATGGGAATGGGGAAGGGTAAATGGGGATTGGGGACTTACCGCCCCGCCAACCTCGGAATGGGGCGGTAAGTCCACCAACCACCATGGCGTAATGAGGCCCACAGTGTTTCCCCTGAAGTTTACAGAATCTCAGATTCTCATCTGAAGGCTTCATGGCCTACGTGCTAAATGTAAAGATGTTAAAGTCACATTGTTACGTGCTAAATGTAAAGATGTTAGAGTCACAGTGTTCTCACAGTGTTTCCCCTGAAGTTTACAGAATCTCAGATTCTCATCTGAAGGTTTCTGGGCTACGTGCTAAATGTAAAGATGTTAAAGTGACATTGTTACACGCTAAATTTAAAGATGTTAGAGTCACAGTGTTTCCCCTGAAGTTTACAGAATCCCAGATTCTCATCTGAAGATTTCTGGGATACGTGATGAATGTAAAGATGTTGAAGTCACATTGTTTCCCCTGAAGTTTACAGAACCTCAGATTCTCATCTGAATGTTTCTGGGCTACATGCTAAATGTAAAGATGTTAAGTTCACATTGTTTCCCCTGAAGTTTCCAGAATCTCTGATTTTCATCTGGAGGTTTCTAGGCTACATGCTAAATGTAAAGATGTTGAAGTCACATTGTTTCCCCTGAAGTTTACAGAATCTCAGATTCTCATCTGAAGGTTTCTGGGCTACGTGCTAAATGTAAAGTTGTTAAAGTCACATTGTTACGTGCTAAAAGTAAAGATGTTAGAGTCACAATGTTTCCCCTGAAGTTTACAGAATCTCAGATTCTCATCTGAAGGTTTCTGGGCTATGTGCTAAATGTAAAGATGTTAAAGTCACAGTGTTTCCCCTGAAGTTTAAAGAATCTCAGATTCTCATCTGAAGATTTCTGGGCTACGTGATGAATGTAAAGATGTTAAAGTCACATTGTTTCCCCTGACATTTACAGAATTCCAGATTCTCATCTGAAGGTTTCTGGGCTATGTGCTAAATGTAAAGATGTTATAGTCACATTGTTTCCCCTGAAGTTTACAGAATCTCAGATTCTCATCTGAAGATTTCTGGGCTACGTGATGAATGTAAAGATTTTAAAGTCACATTGTTTCCCCTGAAGTTTACAGAATCTCAGATTCTCATCTGAAGGTTTCTGGGCTACATGCTAAATGTAAAGATGTTATAGTCACATTGTTTCCCCTGAAGTTTACAGAATCTCAGATTCTCATCTGAAGATTTCTGGGCTATATGCTGAATGTAAAGATGTTAAGTTCACATTGTTTCCCCTGGAGTTTACAGAATATCCAATTTTCATCTGGAGGTTTCTAGGCTACATGCTAAATGTAAAGATGTTAGAGTCACAATGTTTCCCCTGAAGTTTACAGAATTTCAGATTCTCATCTGAAGGTTTTTGGGCTATGTGCTAAATGTAAAGATGTTAAAGTCACATTGTTTCCCCTGAAGTTTACAGAATCTCAGATTCGCATCTGAAGATTTCTGGGCTACGTCATGAATGTAAAGGTATTAAAGTCACATTGTTTCCCATGAAGTTTACAGAATCTCAGATTCTCATCTGAAGGTTTCTGGGCTATATGCTAAATGTAAAGATGTTATAGTCACATTGTTTCCCCTGAAGATTACAGAATCTCAGATTTTCATCTGAAGATTTCTGGGCTACATGCTAAATGTAAAAATGTTAAAGTCACATTGTTTCCCCTGAAGTTTACAGAATGTCAGATTCTCATCTGAAGGCTTCGTGGTCTACGTGCTAAATGTAAAGATGTTAGAGTCACATTGTTTCCCGTGAAGTTTACAGAATCTCAGATTCTCATCTGAAGATTTCTGGGCTACGTCATGAATGTAAAGATGTTAAAGTCACATTGCTTTCCCTGAAGTTTACAGAATCTCAGTTTCTTATCTGAAGCCTTCATGGTCTACGTGCTAAATGTAAAGATGTTAAAGTCACATTGTTTCCCCTGAAGTTTAAAGAATCTCTCATTTTCCTCTGGAGGTTTCTGGCCTAAGTGCTAAATTTAAAGGTATTAAAGTCACAGTGTTTCCCCTGAAGTTTACAGAATCTCAGATTCTCATCTGAAGGCTTCATGGCCTACGTGCTAAATGTAAAGATGTTAAAGTCATATTGTTACCTGCTAAATGTAAAGATGTTAGAGTCACAGTGTTGTCACAGTGTTTCCCTGAAGTTTACAGAATCTCAGATTCTCATCTGAAGGTTTCTGGGCTACGTACTAAATGTAAAGATGTTAAAGTGACATTGTTACACGCTAAATTTAAAGATGTTAGAGTCACAGTGTTTCCCCTGAAGTTTACAGAATCCCAGATTCTCATCTGAAGATTTCTGGGATACGTGATGAATGTAAAGATGTTGAAGTCACATTGTTTCCCCTGAAGTTTACAGAACCTCAGATTCTCATCTGAATGTTTCTGGGCTACATGCTAAATGTAAAGATGTTAAGTTCACATTGTTTCCCCTGAAGTTTCCAGAATCTCTGATTTTCATCTGGAGGTTTCTAGGCTACATGCTAAATGTAAAGATGTTGAAGTCACATTGTTTCCCCTGAAGTTTACAGAATCTCAGATTCTCATCTGAAGGTTTCTGGGCTATGTGCTAAATGTAAAGATGTTGAAGTCACATTGCTTCCCCTGAATTTTACAGAATCTCAGATTCTCATCTGAAGGTTTCTGGTCTAACTATTCTCACTTGAAACCAACAGAGCAACACAGTCCTCCCTAATGTTTTGGTGTCAGAGGATGTCAAGTGAAGATATTGGGGTCACTGGTTTTCACCTGAAGGTTTCAGGTACATAGAATCCCATGGTCTCATCTGAAGGCTTTGGGGTCACAGTTTTCAACTGCAGCTTTTATGGTACTGATACAAAAAATTGGATTTTTTGTTAAGGGTATCACCTGAAAGTTTCAAGTTCACAGGTTAACCACTTAAGGTTTGAAGGGTGCCTGGTCTTACCAAAGCTATTGGGGTCACAGGTTGTGAGATTACAGGGTCTCATCTGAAGGTTTTATAGGTAACCGTATCTCTGTTAGATGTTTTGAGGTCAGACACTCTCTTCTCGCCCAAATATTTAAGAGTATTACTATCTCAAAGGAAGGTTTCTGGCTATGTGCTAAATGTAAAGATGTTAAAGTCACATTGTTTCCCCTGAAGTTTACATAATCTCAGATTGTCACCTGAAGGTTTCTGGGCTATGTGCTAAATATAAAGATGTTAAAGTCACATTGTTTCCCCTGAAGTTTACAGAATCTCAGATTCTCATCTTACGGTTTCTGTGCTACGTCCTAAATGTAAAGATGTTAAAGTCACATTGCTACACGCTAAATTTAAAGATGTTAGAGTCACAGTGTTTCCCCTGAAGTTTACAGAACCTCAGATTCTCATCTGAATGTTTCTGGGCTACGTGCTAAATGTAAAGATGTTAAGTTCACATTGTTTCCCCTGAAGTTTCCAGAATCTCTGATTTTCATCTGGAGGTTTCTAGGCTATATGCTAAATGTAAAGATGTTGAAGTCACATTGTTTCCCCTGAAGTTTACAGAATCTCAGATTCTCATCTGAAGGCTTCATGGCCTATGTGCTAAATGTAAATATGTTGAAGTCACATTGTTTCCCTTGAAGTTTACGGAATCTCGGATTCTCACCTGAAGGTTTCTGGGCTATGTGCTAAATGTAAAGATGTTAAAGTCACATTGTTTCCCCTGAAGTTTACAGAATCTCAGATTCTCATCTGAAGGTTTCTGGGCTATGTGGTAATTGTAAAGATGTTAAAGCCACATTGCTACATGCTAAATGTAAAGATGTTAGAGTCACAGTGTTTCCCCTGAAGTTTACAGAATCTCAGTTTCTCTGAAGATTTCTGGGCTAACGATTCTTACTTGAAACCAACAGAGCCACAAAGTCCTCCCTAATGTTTTGAGGTCAGAGGATGTGAAGTGAAGATTTTGGGGTCACTGGTTTTCACCTGAAAGTTTCAAGTTCACAGGTTAACAACTTAAGGTTTGAAGGGTGTTTGGTCTCACCAAAGCTATTGGGGTCACAGGTTGTGAGGTTACAGGGTCTCAGCTGAAGGTTTTATAGGGTGTCAGTATCTCTGCTGGATTTTTCGAGGTCACTCACTCTCTTCTCACCCAAATATTTAAGCGTATTACTGTCTGAAAGGAACGTTTCTGGGCTATGTGCTAAATGTAAAGATGTTACAGTCACATCGTTTCCCCTGAAGTTTAAAGAATCTCAGATTCTCACCTGAAGGTTTCTGGGCTATGTGCTAAATGTAAAGATGTTAAAGTCACATTGTTTCCCCTGAAGTTTACAGAATCTCAGATTCTCATCTTAAGGTTTCTGGGCTACGTTCTAAATGTTAAGATGTTAAAGTCACATTGTTACATGCTAAGTTTAAAGATGTTAGAGTCACAGTGTTTCCCCTGAAGTTTACAGAATCTCAGATTCTCATCTGAAGGTTTCTGGGCTACGTGCGAAATGTAAAGATGTTGAAGTCACATTGCTTCCCCTGAAGTTTACAGAATCTCAGTTTCTCTGAAGATTTCTGCGCTAACGATTCTCACTTGAAACCAACAGAGCCACAAAGTCCTCCCTAATGTTTTGGGGTCAGAGGATGTGAAGTGAAGATTTTGGGGTCACTGGTTTTCACCTGAAGATTTCAGGTACATAGAATCCCATGGTCTCATCTGAAGGTTTTGGGGTCACAGTTTTCAACTGCAGATTTTATGGTACTGATACAAAAATTTGGATTTTGTGTTAAGGTTATCACCTGAAAGTTTCAAGTTCACAGGTTAACAACTTAAGGTTTGAAGGGTGCTTGGTCTCACCAAAGCTATTGGGGTCACAGGTTGTGAGGTTACAGGGTCTCAGCTGAAGGTTTTATAGGGTGTCAGTATCTCTGCTGGATTTTTGGAGGTCACACACTCTCTTCTCACCCAAATATTTAAGCGTATTACTGTCTGAAAGGAACGTTTCTGGGCTATGTGCTAAATGTAAAGATGTTAAAGTCACATTGTTTCCCCTGAAGTTTAAAGAATCTCAGATTCTCACCTGAAGGTTTCTGGGCTATGTGCTAAATGTAAAGATGTTAAAGTCACATTGTTTCCCCTGAAGTTTACAGAATCTCAGATTCTCATCTTAAGGTTTCTGGGCTACGTTCTAAATGTAAAGATGTTAAAGTCACATTGTTACACGCTAAGTTTAAAGATGTTAAAGTCACATTGTTTTCCCTGAAGTTTACAGAATCTTTGATTTTCATCTGGAGGTTTCTGGGCTAAGTGCTAAATTTAAAGGTATTAAAGTCACAGTGTTTCCCCTGAAGTTTACAGAATCTCAGATTCTCATCTGAAGGTTTCTGGGCTATGTGCTAAATGTAAAGATGTTAAAGTCACATTGTTTCCCCTGAAGTTTACAGAATCTCAGATTCTCATCTTAAGGTTTCTGGGCTACGTTCTAAATGTAAAGATGTTAAAGTCACATTGTTACACGCTAAGTTTAAAGATGTTAGAGTCACAGTGTTTCCCCTGAAGTTTACAGAATCTCAGATTCTCATCTGAAGATTTCTGGGATACGTGATGAATGTAAAGATTTTGAAGTCACATTGTTTCCCCTGAAGTTTACAGAACCTCAGATTCTCATCTGAATGTTTCTGGGCTACGTGCTAAATGTAAAGATATTGAGTTCACATTGTTTCCCCTGAAGTTTCCAGAATCTCTGATTTTCATCTGGAGGTTTCTAGGCTACATGCTAAATATACAGATGTTGAAGTCCCATTGTTTCCCCTGAAGTTTACAGAATCTCAGATTCTCATCTGAAGGCTTCATGGCCTATGTGCTAAATGTAAAGATGTTGAAGTCACATTGTTTCCCCTGAAGTTTACAGAATCTCAGATTCTCATCTTAAGGTTTCTGGGCTACTTGCTGTAAAGATGTAAAGTAAATGTAAATGTACATCTGTAAAGATGTTAAAGTCACATTGTTACATGCTAAATTTAAAGATGTTAGAGTCACAGTGTTTCCCCTGAAGTTTACAGGGTCTCATCTGAAGGTTTTATAGGTAACCGTATCTCTGCTGGATGTTTTGAGGTCAGACACTCTCTTCTCGCCCAAATATTTAAGAGCATTACTGTCTCAAAGGAAGGTTTCTGGCTATGTGCTAAATGTAAAGATGTTAAAGTCACATTGTTTCCCCTGAAGTTTACAGAATCTCAGATTCTCATCTAAAGATTTCTGGGATACGTGATGAATGTAAAGATGTTGAATCACATTGTTTCTCCTGAAGTTTACAGAACCTCAGATTCTCATCTGAATGTTTCTGGGCTGCGTGCTAAATGTAAAGATGTTAAGTTCACATTGATTACCGGGAAGTTTCCAGAATCTCTGATTTTCATCTGGAGGTTTCTAGGCTAAATGCTAAATGGAAAGATGTGGAAGTCACATTGTTTCCCCTGAAGATTACAGAATCTCAGATTCTCATCTGAAGGTTTCTGGGCTATGTCCTAAATGTAAAGGTGTTAAAGTCACAGTGTTTCCCCTGAAGTTTACAGAATCTCAGATTCTCATCTGAAGATTTCTGGGCTACGTGATGAATGTAAAGATGTTAAAGTCACATTGTTTCCCCTGACATTTACAGAATTCCAGATTCTCATCTGAAGGTTTCTGGGCTCTGTGCTAAATGTAAAGATGTTATAGTCACATTGTTTCCCCTGAAGTTTACAGAATCTCAGATTCTCATCTGAAGATTTCTGGGCTACGTGATAATTGTAAAGATGTTAAAGTCACATTGTTTCCCTTGAAGTTTACAGAATCTCAGATTCTCATCTGAAGGTTTCTGGGCTACATGCTAAATGTAAAGATGTTATAGTCACATTGTTTCCCCTGAAGTTTACAGAATCTCAGATTCTCATCTGAAGATTTCTGGGCTACATGCTGAATGTAAAGATGTTAAGTTCACATTGTTTCCCCTGGAGTTTACAGAATATCCAATTTTCATCTGGAGGTTTCTAGGCTACATGCTAAATGTAAAGATGTTAGAGTCACAATGTTTCCCCTGAAGTTTACAGAATTTCAGATTCTCATCTGAAGGTTTTTGGGCTATGTGCTAAATGTAAAGATGTTAAAGTCACATTGTTTCCCCTGAAGTTTACAGAATCTCAGATTCGCATCTGAAGATTTCTGGGCTACGTCATGAATGTAAAGGTATTAAAGTCACAGTGTTTCCCCTGAAGTTTACAGAATCTCAGATTCTCATCTGAAGGTTTCTGGGCTATGTGCTAAATGTAAAGATCTTAAAGTCACATTGTTTCCCATGAAGTTTACAGAATCTCAGATTCTCATCTGAAGCCTTCATGGTCTACGTGCTAAATGTAACGATGTTAAAGTCACATTGTTTCCCCTGAAGTTTAAAGAATCTCTCATTTTCCTCTGGAGGTTTCTGGGCTAAGTGCTAAATTTAAAGGTATTAAAGTCACAGTGTTTCCCCTGAAGTTTACAGAATCTCAGATCCTCATCTGAAGGCGTCATGGCCTATGTGCTAAATGTAAAGATGTTAAAGTCACATTGTTTCCCCTGAAGTTTACAGAATGTCAGATTCTCATCTGAAGGCTTCGTGGTCTACGTGCTAAATGTAAAGATGTTAGAGTCACAGTGTTTCCCCTGAAGTTTACAGAATCTCAGATTCTCATCTGAAGATTTCTGGGCTACGTCATGAATGTAAAGATGTTAAAGTCACATTGCTTTCCCTGAAGTTTACAGAATCTCAGTTTCTTATCTGAAGCCTTCATGGTCTACGTGCTAAATGTAAAGATGTTAAAGTCACATTGTTTCCCCTGAAGTTTAAAGAATCTCTCATTTTCCTCTGGAGGTTTCTGGGCTATATGCTAAATGTAAAGATGTTATAGTCACATTGTTTCCCCTGAAGATTACAGAATCTCAGATTTTCATCTGAAGATTTCTGGGCTACATGCTAAATGTAAAGATGTTAAAGTCACATTGTTTCCCCTGAAGTTTACAGAATGTCAGATTCTCATCTGAAGGCTTTGTGGTCTACGTGCTAAATATAAAGATGTTAGAGTCACAGTGTTTCCCCTGAAGTTTACAGAATCTCAGATTCTCATCTGAAGATTTCTGGGCTACGTCATGAATGTAAAGATGTTAAAGTCACATTGCTTTCCCTGAAGTTTACAGAATCTCAGTTTCTTATCTGAAGGCTTCATGGCCTACGTGCTAAATGTAAAGATGTTGAAGTCACATTGTTTCCCCTGAAGTTTTCAGAATCTCAGATTCTTATCTGAAGCCTTCATGGTCTACGTGCTAAATGTAAAGATGTTAAAGTCACATTGTTTCCCCTGAAGTTTAAAGAATCTCTCATTTTCCTCTGGAGGTTTCTGGGCTAAGTGCTAAATTTAAAGGTATTAAAGTCACAGTGTTTCCCCTGAAGTTTACAGAATCTCAGATTCTCATCTGAAGGCGTCATGGCCTATGTGCTAAATGTAAAGATGTTAAAGGCACATTGTTATGTGCTAAATGTAAAGATGTTAGAGTCACAGTGTTGTCACAGTGTTTCCCCTGAAGTTTACAGAATCTCAGATTCTCATCTGAAGGTTTCTGGGCTAGGTGCGAAATGTAAAGATGTTGAAGTCACATTGCTTCCCCTGAAGTTTACAGAATCTCAGTTTCTCTGAAGATTTCTGGGCTAACGATTCTCACTTGAAACCAACAGAGCCACAAAGTCCTCCCTAATGTTTTGAGGTCAGAGGATGTGAAGTGAAGATTTTGGGGTCACTGGTTTTCACCTGAAAGTTTCAAGTTCACAGGTTAACAACTTAAGGTTTAAAGGGTGCTTGGTCTCACCAAAGCTATTGGGGTCACAGGTTGTGAGGTTACAGGGTCTCAGCTGAAGGTTTTATAGGGTGTCAGTATCTCTGCTGGATTTTTCGAGGTCACACACTCTCTTCTCACCCAAATATTTAGGCGTATTACTGTCTGAAAGGAACGTTTCTGGGCTATGTGCTAAATGTAAAGATGTTAAAGTCACATCGTTTCCCCTGAAGTTTAAAGAATCTCAGATTCTCACCTGAAGGTTTCTGGGCTATGTGCTAAATGTAAAGATGTTAAAGTCACATTGTTTCCCCTGAAGTTTACAGAATCTCAGATTCTCATCTTAAGGTTTCTGGGCTACGTTCTAAATGTAAAGATGTTAAAGTCACATTGTTACATGCTAAGTTTAAAGATGTTAGATTCACAGGTTTCCCCTGAAGTTTACAGAATCTCAGATTCTCATCTGAAGGTTTCTGGGCTACGTGCGAAATGTAAAGATGTTGAAGTCACATTGCTTCCCCTGAAGTTTACAGAATCTCAGTTTCTCTGAAGATTTCTGGGCTAACGATTCTCACTTGAAACCAACAGAGCCACAAAGTCCTCCCTAATGTTTTGGGGTCAGAGGATGTGAAGTGAAGATTTTGGGGTCACTGGTTTTCACCTGAAGATTTCAGGTACATAGAATCCCATGGTCTCATCTGAAGGTTTTGGGGTCACAGTTTTCAACTGCAGATTTTATGGTACTGATACAAAAAGTTGGATTTTGTGTTAAGTTTATCACCTGAAAGTTTCAAGTTCACAGGTTAACAACTTAAGGTTTGAAGGGTGCTTGGTCTCACCAAAGCTATTGGGGTCACAGGTTGTGAGGTTACAGGGTCTCAGCTGAAGGTTTTATAGGGTGTCAGTATCTCTGCTGGATTTTTCGAGGTCACACACTCTCTTCTCACCCAAATATTTAAGCGTATTACTGTCTGAAAGGAACGTTTCTGGGCTATGTGCTAACTGTAAAGATGTTAAAGTCACATTGTTTCCCCTGAAGTTTAAAGAATCTCAGATTCTCACCTGAAGGTTTCTGGGCTATGTGCTAAATGTAAAGATGTTAAAGTCACATTGTTTCCCCTGAAGTTTACAGAATCTCAGATTCTCATCTTAAGGTTTCTGGGCTACGTTCTAAATGTAAAGATGTTAAAGTCACATTGTTACACGCTAAGTTTAAAGATGTTAAAGTCACATTGTTTTCCCTGAAGTTTACAGAATCTTTGATTTTCATCTGGAGGTTTCTGGGCTAAGTGCTAAATTTAAAGGTATTAAAGTCACAGTGTTTCCCCTGAAGTTTACAGAATCTCAGATTCTCATCTGAAGGTTTCTGGGCTATGTGCTAAATGTAAAGATGTTAAAGTCACACTGTTTCCCCTGAAGTTTACAGAATCTCAGATTCTCATCTTAAGGTTTCTGGGCTACGTTCTAAATGTAAAGATGTTAAAGTCACATTGTTACACGCTAAGTTTAAAGATGTTAGAGTCACAGTGTTTCCCCTGAAGTTTACAGAATCTCAGATTCTCATCTGAAGATTTCTGGGATACGTGATGAATGTAAAGATTTTGAAGTCACATTGTTTCCCCTGAAGTTTACAGAACCTCAGATTCTCATCTGAATGTTTCTGGGCTACGTGCTCAATGTAAAGATATTAAGTTCACATTGTTTCCCCTGAAGTTTCCAGAATCTCTGATTTTCATCTGGAGGTTTCTAGGCTACATGCTAAATATAAAGATGTTGAAGTCCCATTGTTTCCCCTGAAGTTTACAGAATCTCAGATTCTCATCTGAAGGCTTCATGGCCTATGTGCTAAATGTAAAGATGTTGAAGTCACATTGTTTCCCCTGAAGTTTACAGAATCTCAGATTCTCATCTTAAGGTTTCTGGGCTACTTGCTGTAAAGATGTAAAGTAAATTTAAATGTACATCTGTAAAGATGTTAAAGTCACATTGTTACATGCTAAATTTAAAGATGTTAGAGTCACAGTGTTTCCCCTGAAGTTTACAGGGGCTCATCTGAAGGTTTTATAGGTAACCGTATCTCTGCTGGATGTTTTGAGGTCAGACACTCTCTTCTCGCCCAAATATTTAAGAGCATTACTGTCTCAAAGGAAGGTTTCTGGCTATGTGCTAAATGTAAAGATGTTAAAGTCACATTGTTTCCCCTGAAGTTTACAGAATCTCAGATTCTCATCTTAAGGTTTCTGGGCTACGTTCTAAATGTAAAGATGTTAAAGTCACATTGTTACACGCTAAGTTTAAAGATGTTAGAGTCACAGTGTTTCCCCTGAAGTTTACAGAATCTCAGATTCTCATCTGAAGATTTCTGGGATACGTGATGAATGTAAAGATTTTGAAGTCACATTGTTTCCCCTGAAGTTTACAGAACCTCAGATTCTCATCTGAATGTTTCTGGGCTACGTGCTAAATGTAAAGATATTAAGTTCACATTGTTTCCCCTGAAGTTTCCAGAATCTCTGATTTTCATCTGGAGGTTTCTAGGCTACATGCTAAATATAAAGATGTTGAAGTCCCATTGTTTCCCCTGAAGTTTACAGAATCTCAGATTCTCATCTGAAGGCTTCATGGCCTATGTGCTAAATGTAAAGATGTTGAAGTCACATTGTTTCCCCTGAAGTTTACAGAATCTCAGATTCTCATCTTAAGGTTTCTGGGCTACTTGCTGTAAAGATGTTAAGTAAATTTAAATGTACATCTGTAAAGATGTTAAAGTCACATTGTTACATGCTAAATTTAAAGATGTTAGAGTCACAGTGTTTCCCCTGAAGTTTACAGGGTCTCATCTGAAGGTTTTATAGGTAACCGTATCTCTGCTGGATGTTTTGAGGTCAGACACTCTCTTCTCGCCCAAATATTTAAGAGCATTACTGTCTCAAAGGAAGGTTTCTGGCTATGTGCTAAATGTAAAGATGTTAAAGTCACATTGTTTCCCCTGAAGTTTACAGAATCTCAGATTCTCATCTAAAGATTTCTGGGATACGTGATGAATGTAAAGATGTTGAATCACATTGTTTCCCCTGAAGTTTACAGAACCTCAGATTCTCATCTGAATGTTTCTGGGCTACGTGCTAAATGTAAAGATGTTAAGTTCACATTGATTACCGGGAAGTTTCCAGAATCTCTGATTTTCATCTGGAGGTTTCTAGGCTAAATGCTAAATGGAAAGATGTGGAAGTCACATTGTTTCCCCTGAAGTTTACAGAATCACAGATTCTCATCTGAAGGTTTCTGGGCTATGTGCTAAATGTAAAGATGTTAAAGCCACAGTGTTTCCCCTGAAGTTTACAGAATCTCAGATTCTCATCTGAAGATTTCTGGGCTATGTGATGAATGTAAAGATGTTAAAGTCACATTGTTTCCCCTGAAGTTTACAGAATCTCAGATTCTCATCTGAAGGTTTCTGGGCTACATGCTAAATGTAAAGATGTTATAGTCGCATTGTTTCCCCTGAAGTTTACAGAATCTCAGATTCTCATCTTAAGGTTTCTGGGCTACGTTCTAAATGTAAAGATGTTAAAGTCACATTGTTACACGCTAAGTTTAAAGATGTTAGAGTCACAGTGTTTCCCCTGAAGTTTACAGAATCTCAGATTCTCATCTGAAGATTTCTGGGATACGTGATGAATGTAAAGATTTTGAAGTCACATTGTTTCCCCTGAAGTTTACAGAACCTCAGATTCTCATCTGAATGTTTCTGGGCTACGTGCTAAATGTAAAGATATTGAGTTCACATTGTTTCCCCTGAAGTTTCCAGAATCTCTGATTTTCATCTGGAGGTTTCTAGGCTACATGCTAAATATACAGATGTTGAAGTCCCATTGTTTCCCCTGAAGTTTACAGAATCTCAGATTCTCATCTGAAGGCTTCATGGCCTATGTGCTAAATGTAAAGATGTTGAAGTCACATTGTTTCCCCTGAAGTTTACAGAATCTCAGATTCTCATCTTAAGGTTTCTGGGCTACTTGCTGTAAAGATGTAAAGTAAATGTAAATGTACATCTGTAAAGATGTTAAAGTCACATTGTTACATGCTAAATTTAAAGATGTTAGAGTCACAGTGTTTCCCCTGAAGTTTACAGGGTCTCATCTGAAGGTTTTATAGGTAACCGTATCTCTGCTGGATGTTTTGAGGTCAGACACTCTCTTCTCGCCCAAATATTTAAGAGCATTACTGTCTCAAAGGAAGGTTTCTGGCTATGTGCTAAATGTAAAGATGTAAAAGTCACATTGTTTCCCCTGAAGTTTACAGAATCTCAGATTCTCATCTAAAGATTTCTGGGATACGTGATGAATGTAAAGATGTTGAATCACATTGTTTCTCCTGAAGTTTACAGAACCTCAGATTCTCATCTGAATGTTTCTGGGCTGCGTGCTAAATGTAAAGATGTTAAGTTCACATTGATTACCGGGAAGTTTCCAGAATCTCTGATTTTCATCTGGAGGTTTCTAGGCTAAATGCTAAATGGAAAGATGTGGAAGTCACATTGTTTCCCCTGAAGATTACAGAATCTCAGATTCTCATCTGAAGGTTTCTGGGCTATGTCCTAAATGTAAAGGTGTTAAAGTCACAGTGTTTCCCCTGAAGTTTACAGAATCTCAGATTCTCATCTGAAGATTTCTGGGCTACGTGATGAATGTAAAGATGTTAAAGTCACATTGTTTCCCCTGACATTTACAGAATTCCAGATTCTCATCTGAAGGTTTCTGGGCTCTGTGCTAAATGTAAAGATGTTATAGTCACATTGTTTCCCCTGAAGTTTACAGAATCTCAGATTCTCATCTGAAGATTTCTGGGCTACGTGATAATTGTAAAGATGTTAAAGTCACATTGTTTCCCTTGAAGTTTACAGAATCTCAGATTCTCATCTGAAGGTTTCTGGGCTACATGCTAAATGTAAAGATGTTATAGTCACATTGTTTCCCCTGAAGTTTACAGAATCTCAGATTCTCATCTGAAGATTTCTGGGCTACATGCTGAATGTAAAGATGTTAAGTTCACATTGTTTCCCCTGGAGTTTACAGAATATCCAATTTTCATCTGGAGGTTTCTAGGCTACATGCTAAATGTAAAGATGTTAGAGTCACAATGTTTCCCCTGAAGTTTACAGAATTTCAGATTCTCATCTGAAGGTTTTTGGGCTATGTGCTAAATGTAAAGATGTTAAAGTCACATTGTTTCCCCTGAAGTTTACAGAATCTCAGATTCGCATCTGAAGATTTCTGGGCTACGTCATGAATGTAAAGGTATTAAAGTCACAGTGTTTCCCCTGAAGTTTACAGAATCTCAGATTCTCATCTGAAGGTTTCTGGGCTATGTGCTAAATGTAAAGATCTTAAAGTCACATTGTTTCCCATGAAGTTTACAGAATCTCAGATTCTCATCTGAAGCCTTCATGGTCTACGTGCTAAATGTAACGATGTTAAAGTCACATTGTTTCCCCTGAAGTTTAAAGAATCTCTCATTTTCCTCTGGAGGTTTCTGGGCTAAGTGCTAAATTTAAAGGTATTAAAGTCACAGTGTTTCCCCTGAAGTTTACAGAATCTCAGATCCTCATCTGAAGGCGTCATGGCCTATGTGCTAAATGTAAAGATGTTAAAGTCACATTGTTTCCCCTGAAGTTTACAGAATGTCAGATTCTCATCTGAAGGCTTCGTGGTCTACGTGCTAAATGTAAAGATGTTAGAGTCACAGTGTTTCCCCTGAAGTTTACAGAATCTCAGATTCTCATCTGAAGATTTCTGGGCTACGTCATGAATGTAAAGATGTTAAAGTCACATTGCTTTCCCTGAAGTTTACAGAATCTCAGTTTCTTATCTGAAGCCTTCATGGTCTACGTGCTAAATGTAAAGATGTTAAAGTCACATTGTTTCCCCTGAAGTTTAAAGAATCTCTCATTTTCCTCTGGAGGTTTCTGGGCTATATGCTAAATGTAAAGATGTTATAGTCACATTGTTTCCCCTGAAGATTACAGAATCTCAGATTTTCATCTGAAGATTTCTGGGCTACATGCTAAATGTAAAGATGTTAAAGTCACATTGTTTCCCCTGAAGTTTACAGAATGTCAGATTCTCATCTGAAGGCTTTGTGGTCTACGTGCTAAATATAAAGATGTTAGAGTCACAGTGTTTCCCCTGAAGTTTACAGAATCTCAGATTCTCATCTGAAGATTTCTGGGCTACGTCATGAATGTAAAGATGTTAAAGTCACATTGCTTTCCCTGAAGTTTACAGAATCTCAGTTTCTTATCTGAAGGCTTCATGGCCTACGTGCTAAATGTAAAGATGTTGAAGTCACATTGTTTCCCCTGAAGTTTTCAGAATCTCAGATTCTTATCTGAAGCCTTCATGGTCTACGTGCTAAATGTAAAGATGTTAAAGTCACATTGTTTCCCCTGAAGTTTAAAGAATCTCTCATTTTCCTCTGGAGGTTTCTGGGCTAAGTGCTAAATTTAAAGGTATTAAAGTCACAGTGTTTCCCCTGAAGTTTACAGAATCTCAGATTCTCATCTGAAGGCGTCATGGCCTATGTGCTAAATGTAAAGATGTTAAAGGCACATTGTTATGTGCTAAATGTAAAGATGTTAGAGTCACAGTGTTGTCACAGTGTTTCCCCTGAAGTTTACAGAATCTCAGATTCTCATCTGAAGGTTTCTGGGCTAGGTGCGAAATGTAAAGATGTTGAAGTCACATTGCTTCCCCTGAAGTTTACAGAATCTCAGTTTCTCTGAAGATTTCTGGGCTAACGATTCTCACTTGAAACCAACAGAGCCACAAAGTCCTCCCTAATGTTTTGAGGTCAGAGAATGTGAAGTGAAGATTTTGGGGTCACTGGTTTTCACCTGAAAGTTTCAAGTTCACAGGTTAACAACTTAAGGTTTAAAGGGTGCTTGGTCTCACCAAAGCTATTGGGGTCACAGGTTGTGAGGTTACAGGGTCTCAGCTGAAGGTTTTATAGGGTGTCAGTATCTCTGCTGGATTTTTCGAGGTCACACACTCTCTTCTCACCCAAATATTTAGGCGTATTACTGTCTGAAAGGAACGTTTCTGGGCTATGTGCTAAATGTAAAGATGTTAAAGTCACATCGTTTCCCCTGAAGTTTAAAGAATCTCAGATTCTCACCTGAAGGTTTCTGGGCTATGTGCTAAATGTAAAGATGTTAAAGTCACATTGTTTCCCCTGAAGTTTACAGAATCTCAGATTCTCATCTTAAGGTTTCTGGGCTACGTTCTAAATGTAAAGATGTTAAAGTCACATTGTTACATGCTAAGTTTAAAGATGTTAGATTCACAGGTTTCCCCTGAAGTTTACAGAATCTCAGATTCTCATCTGAAGGTTTCTGGGCTACGTGCGAAATGTAAAGATGTTGAAGTCACATTGCTTCCCCTGAAGTTTACAGAATCTCAGTTTCTCTGAAGATTTCTGGGCTAACGATTCTCACTTGAAACCAACAGAGCCACAAAGTCCTCCCTAATGTTTTGGGGTCAGAGGATGTGAAGTGAAGATTTTGGGGTCACTGGTTTTCACCTGAAGATTTCAGGTACATAGAATCCCATGGTCTCATCTGAAGGTTTTGGGGTCACAGTTTTCAACTGCAGATTTTATGGTACTGATACAAAAAGTTGGATTTTGTGTTAAGTTTATCACCTGAAAGTTTCAAGTTCACAGGTTAACAACTTAAGGTTTGAAGGGTGCTTGGTCTCACCAAAGCTATTGGGGTCACAGGTTGTGAGGTTACAGGGTCTCAGCTGAAGGTTTTATAGGGTGTCAGTATCTCTGCTGGATTTTTCGAGGTCACACACTCTCTTCTCACCCAAATATTTAAGCGTATTACTGTCTGAAAGGAACGTTTCTGGGCTATGTGCTAACTGTAAAGATGTTAAAGTCACATTGTTTCCCCTGAAGTTTAAAGAATCTCAGATTCTCACCTGAAGGTTTCTGGGCTATGTGCTAAATGTAAAGATGTTAAAGTCACATTGTTTCCCCTGAAGTTTACAGAATCTCAGATTCTCATCTTAAGGTTTCTGGGCTACGTTCTAAATGTAAAGATGTTAAAGTCACATTGTTACACGCTAAGTTTAAAGATGTTAAAGTCACATTGTTTTCCCTGAAGTTTACAGAATCTTTGATTTTCATCTGGAGGTTTCTGGGCTAAGTGCTAAATTTAAAGGTATTAAAGTCACAGTGTTTCCCCTGAAGTTTACAGAATCTCAGATTCTCATCTGAAGGTTTCTGGGCTATGTGCTAAATGTAAAGATGTTAAAGTCACACTGTTTCCCCTGAAGTTTACAGAATCTCAGATTCTCATCTTAAGGTTTCTGGGCTACGTTCTAAATGTAAAGATGTTAAAGTCACATTGTTACACGCTAAGTTTAAAGATGTTAGAGTCACAGTGTTTCCCCTGAAGTTTACAGAATCTCAGATTCTCATCTGAAGATTTCTGGGATACGTGATGAATGTAAAGATTTTGAAGTCACATTGTTTCCCCTGAAGTTTACAGAACCTCAGATTCTCATCTGAATGTTTCTGGGCTACGTGCTCAATGTAAAGATATTAAGTTCACATTGTTTCCCCTGAAGTTTCCAGAATCTCTGATTTTCATCTGGAGGTTTCTAGGCTACATGCTAAATATAAAGATGTTGAAGTCCCATTGTTTCCCCTGAAGTTTACAGAATCTCAGATTCTCATCTGAAGGCTTCATGGCCTATGTGCTAAATGTAAAGATGTTGAAGTCACATTGTTTCCCCTGAAGTTTACAGAATCTCAGATTCTCATCTTAAGGTTTCTGGGCTACTTGCTGTAAAGATGTAAAGTAAATTTAAATGTACATCTGTAAAGATGTTAAAGTCACATTGTTACATGCTAAATTTAAAGATGTTAGAGTCACAGTGTTTCCCCTGAAGTTTACAGGGTCTCATCTGAAGGTTTTATAGGTAACCGTATCTCTGCTGGATGTTTTGAGGTCAGACACTCTCTTCTCGCCCAAATATTTAAGAGCATTACTGTCTCAAAGGAAGGTTTCTGGCTATGTGCTAAATGTAAAGATGTTAAAGTCACATTGTTTCCCCTGAAGTTTACAGAATCTCAGATTCTCATCTTAAGGTTTCTGGGCTACGTTCTAAATGTAAAGATGTTAAAGTCACATTGTTACACGCTAAGTTTAAAGATGTTAGAGTCACAGTGTTTCCCCTGAAGTTTACAGAATCTCAGATTCTCATCTGAAGATTTCTGGGATACGTGATGAATGTAAAGATTTTGAAGTCACATTGTTTCCCCTGAAGTTTACAGAACCTCAGATTCTCATCTGAATGTTTCTGGGCTACGTGCTAAATGTAAAGATATTAAGTTCACATTGTTTCCCCTGAAGTTTCCAGAATCTCTGATTTTCATCTGGAGGTTTCTAGGCTACATGCTAAATATAAAGATGTTGAAGTCCCATTGTTTCCCCTGAAGTTTACAGAATCTCAGATTCTCATCTGAAGGCTTCATGGCCTATGTGCTAAATGTAAAGATGTTGAAGTCACATTGTTTCCCCTGAAGTTTACAGAATCTCAGATTCTCATCTTAAGGTTTCTGGGCTACTTGCTGTAAAGATGTTAAGTAAATTTAAATGTACATCTGTAAAGATGTTAAAGTCACATTGTTACATGCTAAATTTAAAGATGTTAGAGTCACAGTGTTTCCCCTGAAGTTTACAGGGTCTCATCTGAAGGTTTTATAGGTAACCGTATCTCTGCTGGATGTTTTGAGGTCAGACACTCTCTTCTCGCCCAAATATTTAAGAGCATTACTGTCTCAAAGGAAGGTTTCTGGCTATGTGCTAAATGTAAAGATGTTAAAGTCACATTGTTTCCCCTGAAGTTTACAGAATCTCAGATTCTCATCTAAAGATTTCTGGGATACGTGATGAATGTAAAGATGTTGAATCACATTGTTTCCCCTGAAGTTTACAGAACCTCAGATTCTCATCTGAATGTTTCTGGGCTACGTGCTAAATGTAAAGATGTTAAGTTCACATTGATTACCGGGAAGTTTCCAGAATCTCTGATTTTCATCTGGAGGTTTCTAGGCTAAATGCTAAATGGAAAGATGTGGAAGTCACATTGTTTCCCCTGAAGTTTACAGAATCACAGATTCTCATCTGAAGGTTTCTGGGCTATGTGCTAAATGTAAAGATGTTAAAGCCACAGTGTTTCCCCTGAAGTTTACAGAATCTCAGATTCTCATCTGAAGATTTCTGGGCTATGTGATGAATGTAAAGATGTTAAAGTCACATTGTTTCCCCTGAAGTTTACAGAATCTCAGATTCTCATCTGAAGGTTTCTGGGCTACATGCTAAATGTAAAGATGTTATAGTCGCATTGTTTCCCCTGAAGTTTACAGAATCTCAGATTCTCATCTGAAGATTTCTGGGCTACATGCTGAATGTAAAGATGTTAAGTTCACATTGTTTCCCCTGGAGTTTACAGAATAGCCAATTTTCATCTGGAGGTTTCTAGACTACATGCTAAATGTAAAGATGTTAGAGTCACAATGTTTCCCCTGAAGTTTACAGAATTTCAGATTCTCATCTGAAGGTTTTTGGGCTATGTGCTAAATGTAAAGATGTTAAAGTCACATTGTTTCCCCTGAAGTTTACAGAATCTCAGATTCGCATCTGAAGGTTTCTTGGCTATGTGCTAAATGTAAAGATCTTAAAGTCACATTGTTTCCCATGAAGTTTAAAGAATCTCTCATTTTCCTCTGGAGGTTTCTGGGCTATATGCTAAATGTAAAGATGTTATAGTCACATTGTTTCCCCTGAAGATTACAGAATCTCAGATTTTCATCTGAAGATTTCTGGGCTACATGCTAAATGTAAAGATGTTAAAGTCACATTGTTTCCCCTGAAGTTTACAGAATGTCAGATTCTCATCTGAAGGCTTCGTGGTCTACGTGCTAAATGTAAAGATGTTAGAGTCACAGTGTTTCCCCTGAAGTTTACAGAATCTCAGATTCTCATCTGAAGGCTTCGTGGTCTACGTGCTAAATATAAAGATGTTAGAGTCACAGTGTTTCCCCTGAAGTTTACAGAATCTCAGATTCTCATCTGAAGATTTCTGGGCTACGTCATGAATGTAAAGATGTTAAAGTCACATTGCTTTCCCTGAAGTTTACAGAATCTCAGTTTCTTATCTGAAGGCTTCATGGCCTACGTGCTAAATGTAAAGATGTTGAAGTCACATTGTTTCCCCTGAAGTTTGCAGAATCTCAGATTCTTATCTGAAGCCTTCATGGTCTACGTGCTAAATGTAAAGATGTTAAAGTCACATTGTTTCCCCTGAAGTTTAAAGAATCTCTCATTTTCCTCTGGAGGTTTCTGGGCTAAGTGCTAAATTTAAAGGTATTAAAGTCACAGTGTTTCCCCTGAAGTTTACAGAATCTCAGATTCTCATCTGAAGGCGTCATGGCCTATGTGCTAAATGTAAAGATGTTAAAGTCACATTGTTATGTGCTAAATGTAAAGATGTTAGAGTCACAGTGTTGTCACAGTGTTTCCCCTGAAGTTTACAGAATCTCAGATTCTCATCTGAAGGTTTCTGGGCTACGTGCGAAATGTAAAGATGTTGAAGTCACATTGCTTCCCCTGAAGTTTACAGAATATCAGTTTCTCTGAAGATTTCTGGGCTAACGATTCTCACTTGAAACCAACAGAGCCACAAAGTCCTCCCTAATGTTTTGAGGTCAGAGGATGTGAAGTGAAGATTTTGGGGTCACTGGTTTTCACCTGAAAGTTTCAAGTTCACAGGTTAACAACTTAAGGTTTAAAGGGTGCTTGGTCTCACCAAAGCTATTGGGGTCACAGGTTGTGAGGTTACAGGGTCTCAGCTGAAGGTTTTATAGGGTGTCAGTATCTCTGCTGGATTTTTCGAGGTCACACACTCTCTTCTCACCCAAATATTTAGGCGTATTACTGTCTGAAAGGAACGTTTCTGGGCTATGTGCTAAATGTAAAGATGTTAAAGTCACATCGTTTCCCCTGAAGTTTAAAGAATCTCAGATTCTCACCTGAAGGTTTCTGGGCTATGTGCTAAATGTAAAGATGTTAAAGTCACATTGTTTCCCCTGAAGTTTACAGAATCTCAGATTCTCATCTTAAGGTTTCTGGGCTACGTTCTAAATGTAAAGATGTTAAAGTCACATTGTTACATGCTAAGTTTAAAGATGTTAGATTCACAGGTTTCCCCTGAAGTTTACAGAATCTCAGATTCTCATCTGAAGGTTTCTGGGCTACGTGCGAAATGTAAAGATGTTGAAGTCACATTGCTTCCCCTGAAGTTTACAGAATCTCAGTTTCTCTGAAGATTTCTGGGCTAACGATTCTCACTTGAAACCAACAGAGCCACAAAGTCCTCCCTAATGGTTTGGGGTCAGAGGATGTGAAGTGAAGATTTTGGGGTCACTGGTTTTCACCTGAAGATTTCAGGTACATAGAATCCCATGGTCTCATCTGAAGGTTTTGGGGTCACAGTTTTCAACTGCAGATTTTATGGTACTGATACAAAAAGTTGGATTTTGTGTTAAGTTTATCACCTGAAAGTTTCAAGTTCACAGGTTAACAACTTAAGGTTTGAAGGGTGCTTGGTCTCACCAAAGCTATTGGGGTCACAGGTTGTGAGGTTACAGGGTCTCAGCTGAAGGTTTTATAGGGTGTCAGTATCTCTGCTGGATTTTTCGAGGTCACACACTCTCTTCTCACCCAAATATTTAAGCGTATTACTGTCTGAAAGGAACGTTTCTGGGCTATGTGCTAACTGTAAAGATGTTAAAGTCACATTGTTTCCCCTGAAGTTTACAGAATCTCAGATTCTCATCTTAAGGTTTCTGGGCTACGTTCTAAATGTAAAGATGTTAAAGTCACATTGTTACACGCTAAGTTTAAAGATGTTAAAGTCACATTGTTTTCCCTGAAGTTTACAGAATCTTTGATTTTCATCTGGAGGTTTCTGGGCTAAGTGCTAAATTTAAAGGTATTAAAGTCACAGTGTTCCCCTGAAGTTTACAGAATCTCAGATTCTCATCTGAAGGTTTCTGGGCTATGTGCTAAATGTAAAGATGTTAAAGTCACACTGTTTCCCCTGAAGTTTACAGAATCTCAGATTCTCATCTTAAGGTTTCTGGGCTACGTTCTAAATGTAAAGATGTTAAAGTCACATTGTTACACGCTAAGTTTAAAGATGTTAGAGTCACAGTGTTTCCCCTGAAGTTTACAGAATCTCAGATTCTCATCTGAAGATTTCTGGGATACGTGATGAATGTAAAGATTTTGAAGTCACATTGTTTCCCCTGAAGTTTACAGAACCTCAGATTCTCATCTGAATGTTTCTGGGCTACGTGCTCAATGTAAAGATATTAAGTTCACATTGTTTCCCCTGAAGTTTCCAGAATCTCTGATTTTCATCTGGAGGTTTCTAGGCTACATGCTAAATATAAAGATGTTGAAGTCGCATTGTTTCCCCTGAAGTTTACAGAATCTCAGATTCTCATCTGAAGGCTTCATGGCCTATGTGCTAAATGTAAAGATGTTGAAGTCACATTGTTTCCCCTGAAGTTTAAAGAATCTCAGATTCTCACCTGAAGGTTTCTAGGCTATGTGCTAAATGTAAAGATGTTAAAGTCACATTGTTTCCCCTGAAGTTTACAGAATCTCAGATTCTCATCTTAAGGTTTCTGGGCTACGTTCTAAATGTAAAGATGTTAAAGTCACATTGTTACACGCTAAGTTTAAAGATGTTAAAGTCACATTGTTTTCCCTGAAGTTTACAGAATCTTTGATTTTCATCTGGAGGTTTCTGGGCTAAGTGCTAAATTTAAAGGTATTAAAGTCACAGTGTTCCCCCTGAAGTTTACAGAATCTCAGATTCTCATCTGAAGGTTTCTGGGCTATGTGCTAAATGTAAAGATGTTAAAGTCACACTGTTTCCCCTGAAGTTTACAGAATCTCAGATTCTCATCTTAAGGTTTCTGGGCTACGTTCTAAATGTAAAGATGTTAAAGTCACATTGTTACACGCTAAGTTTAAAGATGTTAGAGTCACAGTGTTTCCCCTGAAGTTTACAGAATCTCAGATTCTCATCTGAAGATTTCTGGGATACGTGATGAATGTAAAGATTTTGAAGTCACATTGTTTCCCCTGAAGTTTACAGAACCTCAGATTCTCATCTGAATGTTTCTGGGCTACGTGCTCAATGTAAAGATATTAAGTTCACATTGTTTCCCCTGAAGTTTCCAGAATCTCTGATTTTCATCTGGAGGTTTCTAGGCTACATGCTAAATATAAAGATGTTGAAGTCCCATTGTTTCCCCTGAAGTTTACAGAATCTCAGATTCTCATCTGAAGGCTTCATGGCCTATGTGCTAAATGTAAAGATGTTGAAGTCACATTGTTTCCCCTGAAGTTTACAGAATCTCAGATTCTCATCTTAAGGTTTCTGGGCTACTTGCTGTAAAGATGTAAAGTAAATTTAAATGTACATCTGTAAAGATGTTAAAGTCACATTGTTACATGCTAAATTTAAAGATGTTAGAGTCACAGTGTTTCCCCTGAAGTTTACAGGGTCTCATCTGAAGGTTTTATAGGTAACCGTATCTCTGCTGGATGTTTTGAGGTCAGACACTCTCTTCTCGCCCAAATATTTAAGAGCATTACTGTCTCAAAGGAAGGTTTCTGGCTATGTGCTAAATGTAAAGATGTTAAAGTCACATTGTTTCCCCTGAAGTTTACAGAATCTCAGATTCTCATCTGAAGGTTTCTGGGCTATGTGCTAAATGTAAAGATGTTATAGTCACATTGTTTCCCCTGAGGTTTACAGAATCTCAGATTCTCATCTGAAGATTTCTCGGCTACGTGATGAATTTAAAGATGTTAAAGTCACATTGTTTCCCCTGAAGTTTACAGAATCTCAGATTCTCATCTGAAGGTTTCTGGGCTACATGCTAAATGTAAAGATGTTATAGTCACATTGTTTCCCCTGAAGTTTACAGAATCTCAGATTCTCATCTGAAGATTTCTGGGCTACATGCTGAATGTAAAGATGTTAAGTTCACATTGTTTCCCCTGGAGTTTACAGAATATCCAATTTTAATCTGGAGGTTTCTAGACTACATGCTAAATGTAAAGATGTTAGAGTCACAATGTTTCCCCTGAAGTTTACAGAATTTCAGATTCTCATCTGAAGGTTTTTGGGCTATGTGCTAAATGTAAAGATGTTAAAGTCACATTGTTTCCCCTGAAGTTTACAGAATCTCAGATTCGCATCTGAAGATTTCTGGGCTACGTCATGAATGTAAAGGTATTAAAGTCACAGTGTTTCCCCTGAAGTTTACAGAATCTCAGATTCTCATCTGAAGGTTTCTGGGCTATGTGCTAAATGTAAAGATCTTAAAGTCACATTGTTTCCCATGAAGTTTAAAGAATCTCTCATTTTCCTCTGGAGGTTTCTGGGCTATATGCTAAATGTAAAGATGTTATAGTCACATTGTTTCCCCTGAAGATTACAGAATCTCAGATTTTCATCTGAAGATTTCTGGGCTACATGCTAAATGTAAAGATGTTAAAGTCACATTGTTTCCCCTGAAGTTTACAGAATCTCAGATTCTCATCTGAAGATTTCTGGGCTACGTCATGAATGTAAAGATGTTAAAGTCACATTGCTTTCCCTGAAGTTTACAGAATCTCAGTTTCTTATCTGAAGGCTTCATGGCCTACGTGCTAAATGTAAAGATGTTGAAGTCACATTGTTTCCCCTGAAGTTTGCAGAATCTCAGATTCTTATCTGAAGCCTTCATGGTCTACGTGCTAAATGTAAAGATGTTAAAGTCACATTGTTTCCCCTGAAGTTTAAAGAATCTCTCATTTTCCTCTGGAGGTTTCTGGGCTAAGTGCTAAATTTAAAGGTATTAAAGTCACAGTGTTTCCCCTGAAGTTTACAGAATCTCAGATTCTCATCTGAAGGTTTCTGGGCTACGTGCTAAATGTAAAGATGTTAAAGTATCATTGTTACACGCTAAATTTAAAGATGTTAGAGTCACAGTGTTTCCCCTGAAGTTTACAGAATCCCAGATTCTCATCTGAAGATTTCTGGGATACGTGATGAATGTAAAGATGTTGAATCACATTGTTTCCCCTGAAGTTTACAGAACCTCAGATTCTCATCTGAATGTTTCTGGGCTACGTGCTAAATGTAAAGATGTTAAGTTCACATTGATTACCGGGAAGTTTCCAGAATCTCTGATTTTCATCTGGAGGTTTCTAGGCTAAATGCTAAATGGAAAGATGTAGAAGTCACATTGTTTCCCCTGAAGTTTACAGAATCACAGATTCTCATCTGAAGGTTTCTGGGCTATGTGCTAAATGTAAAGATGTTAAAGTCACAGTGTTTCCCCTGAAGTTTACAGAATCTCAGATTCTTATCTGAAGATTTCTGGGCTATGTGATGAATGTAAAGATGTTAAAGTCACATTGTTTCCCCTGACATTTACAGAATTCCACATTCTCATCTGAAGGTTTCTGGGCTATGTGCTAAATGTAAAGATGTTAAAGTCACATTGTTTCCCCTGAAGTTTACAGAATCTCAGATTCTCATCTGAAGGTTTCTGGGCTACATGCTAAATGTAAAGATGTTATAGTCACATTGTTTCCCCTGAAGTTTACAGAATCTCATATTCTCATCTGAAGATTTCTGGGCTACCTGCTGAATGTAAAGATGTTAAGTTCACATTGTTTCCCCTGGAGTTTACAGAATAGCCAATTTTCATCTGGAGGTTTCTAGACTACATGCTAAATGTAAAGATGTTAGAGTCACAATGTTTCCCCTGAAGTTTACAGAATTTCAGATTCTCATCTGAAGGTTTTTGGGCTATGTGCTAAATGTAAAGATGTTAAAGTCACATTGTTACATGCTAAATTTAAAGATGTTAGAGTCACAGTGTTTCCCCTGAAGTTTACAGGGTCTCATCTGAAGGTTTTATAGGTAACCGTATCTCTGCTGGATGTTTTGAGGTCAGACACTCTCTTCTCGCCCAAATATTTAAGAGCATTACTGTCTCAAAGGAAGGTTTCTGGCTATGTGCTAAATGTAAAGATGTTAAAGTCACATTGTTTCCCCTGAAGTTTACAGAATCTCAGATTCTCATTTTAAGGTTTCTGGGCTACGTTCTAAATGTAAAGATGTTAAAGTCACATTGTTACACGCTAAGTTTAAAGATGTTAGAGTCACAGTGTTTCCCCTGAAGTTTACAGAATCTCAGATTCTCATCTGAAGATTTCTGGGATACGTGATGAATGTAAAGATTTTGAAGTCACATTGTTTCCCCTGAAGTTTACAGAACCTCAGATTCTCATCTGAATGTTTCTGGGCTACGTGCTAAATGTAAAGATATTAAGTTCACATTGTTTCCCCTGAAGTTTCCAGAATCTCTGATTTTCATCTGGAGGTTTCTAGGCTACATGCTAAATATAAAGATGTTGAAGTCCCATTGTTTCCCCTGAAGTTTACAGAATCTCAGATTCTCATCTGAAGGCTTCATGGCCTATGTGCTAAATGTAAAGATGTTGAAGTCACATTGTTTCCCCTGAAGTTTACAGAATCTCAGATTCTCATCTTAAGGTTTCTGGGCTACTTGCTGTAAAGATGTTAAGTAAATTTAAATGTACATCTGTAAAGATGTTAAAGTCACATTGTTACATGCTAAATTTAAAGATGTTAGAGTCACAGTGTTTCCCCTGAAGTTTACAGGGTCTCATCTGAAGGTTTTATAGGTAACCGTATCTCTGCTGGATGTTTTGAGGTCAGACACTCTCTTCTCGCCCAAATATTTAAGAGCATTACTGTCTCAAAGGAAGGTTTCTGGCTATGTGCTAAATGTAAAGATGTTAAAGTCACATTGTTTCCCCTGAAGTTTACAGAATCTCAGATTCTCATCTAAAGATTTCTGGGATACGTGATGAATGTAAAGATGTTGAATCACATTGTTTCCCCTGAAGTTTACAGAACCTCAGATTCTCATCTGAATGTTTCTGGGCTACGTGCTAAATGTAAAGATGTTAAGTTCACATTGATTACCGGGAAGTTTCCAGAATCTCTGATTTTCATCTGGAGGTTTCTAGGCTAAATGCTAAATGGAAAGATGTGGAAGTCACATTGTTTCCCCTGAAGTTTACAGAATCACAGATTCTCATCTGAAGGTTTCTGGGCTATGTGCTAAATGTAAAGATGTTAAAGCCACAGTGTTTCCCCTGAAGTTTACAGAATCTCAGATTCTCATCTGAAGATTTCTGGGCTATGTGATGAATGTAAAGATGTTAAAGTCACATTGTTTCCCCTGAAGTTTACAGAATCTCAGATTCTCATCTGAAGGTTTCTGGGCTACATGCTAAATGTAAAGATGTTATAGTCGCATTGTTTCCCCTGAAGTTTACAGAATCTCAGATTCTCATCTGAAGATTTCTGGGCTACATGCTGAATGTAAAGATGTTAAGTTCACATTGTTTCCCCTGGAGTTTACAGAATAGCCAATTTTCATCTGGAGGTTTCTAGACTACATGCTAAATGTAAAGATGTTAGAGTCACAATGTTTCCCCTGAAGTTTACAGAATTTCAGATTCTCATCTGAAGGTTTTTGGGCTATGTGCTAAATGTAAAGATGTTAAAGTCACATTGTTTCCCCTGAAGTTTACAGAATCTCAGATTCGCATCTGAAGGTTTCTTGGCTATGTGCTAAATGTAAAGATCTTAAAGTCACATTGTTTCCCATGAAGTTTAAAGAATCTCTCATTTTCCTCTGGAGGTTTCTGGGCTATATGCTAAATGTAAAGATGTTATAGTCACATTGTTTCCCCTGAAGATTACAGAATCTCAGATTTTCATCTGAAGATTTCTGGGCTACATGCTAAATGTAAAGATGTTAAAGTCACATTGTTTCCCCTGAAGTTTACAGAATGTCAGATTCTCATCTGAAGGCTTCGTGGTCTACGTGCTAAATGTAAAGATGTTAGAGTCACAGTGTTTCCCCTGAAGTTTACAGAATCTCAGATTCTCATCTGAAGGCTTCGTGGTCTACGTGCTAAATATAAAGATGTTAGAGTCACAGTGTTTCCCCTGAAGTTTACAGAATCTCAGATTCTCATCTGAAGATTTCTGGGCTACGTCATGAATGTAAAGATGTTAAAGTCACATTGCTTTCCCTGAAGTTTACAGAATCTCAGTTTCTTATCTGAAGGCTTCATGGCCTACGTGCTAAATGTAAAGATGTTGAAGTCACATTGTTTCCCCTGAAGTTTGCAGAATCTCAGATTCTTATCTGAAGCCTTCATGGTCTACGTGCTAAATGTAAAGATGTTAAAGTCACATTGTTTCCCCTGAAGTTTAAAGAATCTCTCATTTTCCTCTGGAGGTTTCTGGGCTAAGTGCTAAATTTAAAGGTATTAAAGTCACAGTGTTTCCCCTGAAGTTTACAGAATCTCAGATTCTCATCTGAAGGCGTCATGGCCTATGTGCTAAATGTAAAGATGTTAAAGTCACATTGTTATGTGCTAAATGTAAAGATGTTAGAGTCACAGTGTTGTCACAGTGTTTCCCCTGAAGTTTACAGAATCTCAGATTCTCATCTGAAGGTTTCTGGGCTACGTGCGAAATGTAAAGATGTTGAAGTCACATTGCTTCCCCTGAAGTTTACAGAATCTCAGTTTCTCTGAAGATTTCTGGGCTAACGATTCTCACTTGAAACCAACAGAGCCACAAAGTCCTCCCTAATGTTTTGAGGTCAGAGGATGTGAAGTGAAGATTTTGGGGTCACTGGTTTTCACCTGAAAGTTTCAAGTTCACAGGTTAACAACTTAAGGTTTAAAGGGTGCTTGGTCTCACCAAAGCTATTGGGGTCACAGGTTGTGAGGTTACAGGGTCTCAGCTGAAGGTTTTATAGGGTGTCAGTATCTCTGCTGGATTTTTCGAGGTCACACACTCTCTTCTCACCCAAATATTTAGGCGTATTACTGTCTGAAAGGAACGTTTCTGGGCTATGTGCTAAATGTAAAGATGTTAAAGTCACATCGTTTCCCCTGAAGTTTAAAGAATCTCAGATTCTCACCTGAAGGTTTCTGGGCTATGTGCTAAATGTAAAGATGTTAAAGTCACATTGTTTCCCCTGAAGTTTACAGAATCTCAGATTCTCATCTTAAGGTTTCTGGGCTACGTTCTAAATGTAAAGATGTTAAAGTCACATTGTTACATGCTAAGTTTAAAGATGTTAGATTCACAGGTTTCCCCTGAAGTTTACAGAATCTCAGATTCTCATCTGAAGGTTTCTGGGCTACGTGCGAAATGTAAAGATGTTGAAGTCACATTGCTTCCCCTGAAGTTTACAGAATCTCAGTTTCTCTGAAGATTTCTGGGCTAACGATTCTCACTTGAAACCAACAGAGCCACAAAGTCCTCCCTAATGGTTTGGGGTCAGAGGATGTGAAGTGAAGATTTTGGGGTCACTGGTTTTCACCTGAAGATTTCAGGTACATAGAATCCCATGGTCTCATCTGAAGGTTTTGGGGTCACAGTTTTCAACTGCAGATTTTATGGTACTGATACAAAAAGTTGGATTTTGTGTTAAGTTTATCACCTGAAAGTTTCAAGTTCACAGGTTAACAACTTAAGGTTTGAAGGGTGCTTGGTCTCACCAAAGCTATTGGGGTCACAGGTTGTGAGGTTACAGGGTCTCAGCTGAAGGTTTTATAGGGTGTCAGTATCTCTGCTGGATTTTTCGAGGTCACACACTCTCTTCTCACCCAAATATTTAAGCGTATTACTGTCTGAAAGGAACGTTTCTGGGCTATGTGCTAACTGTAAAGATGTTAAAGTCACATTGTTTCCCCTGAAGTTTACAGAATCTCAGATTCTCATCTTAAGGTTTCTGGGCTACGTTCTAAATGTAAAGATGTTAAAGTCACATTGTTACACGCTAAGTTTAAAGATGTTAAAGTCACATTGTTTTCCCTGAAGTTTACAGAATCTTTGATTTTCATCTGGAGGTTTCTGGGCTAAGTGCTAAATTTAAAGGTATTAAAGTCACAGTGTTCCCCTGAAGTTTACAGAATCTCAGATTCTCATTTGAAGGTTTCTGGGCTATGTGCTAAATGTAAAGATGTTAAAGTCACACTGTTTCCCCTGAAGTTTACAGAATCTCAGATTCTCATCTTAAGGTTTCTGGGCTACGTTCTAAATGTAAAGATGTTAAAGTCACATTGTTACACGCTAAGTTTAAAGATGTTAGAGTCACAGTGTTTCCCCTGAAGTTTACAGAATCTCAGATTCTCATCTGAAGATTTCTGGGATACGTGATGAATGTAAAGATTTTGAAGTCACATTGTTTCCCCTGAAGTTTACAGAACCTCAGATTCTCATCTGAATGTTTCTGGGCTACGTGCTCAATGTAAAGATATTAAGTTCACATTGTTTCCCCTGAAGTTTCCAGAATCTCTGATTTTCATCTGGAGGTTTCTAGGCTACATGCTAAATATAAAGATGTTGAAGTCCCATTGTTTCCCCTGAAGTTTACAGAATCTCAGATTCTCATCTGAAGGCTTCATGGCCTATGTGCTAAATGTAAAGATGTTGAAGTCACATTGTTTCCCCTGAAGTTTAAAGAATCTCAGATTCTCACCTGAAGGTTTCTAGGCTATGTGCTAAATGTAAAGATGTTAAAGTCACATTGTTTCCCCTGAAGTTTACAGAATCTCAGATTCTCATCTTAAGGTTTCTGGGCTACGTTCTAAATGTAAAGATGTTAAAGTCACATTGTTACACGCTAAGTTTAAAGATGTTAAAGTCACATTGTTTTCCCTGAAGTTTACAGAATCTTTGATTTTCATCTGGAGGTTTCTGGGCTAAGTGCTAAATTTAAAGGTATTAAAGTCACAGTGTTCCCCCTGAAGTTTACAGAATCTCAGATTCTCATCTGAAGGTTTCTGGGCTATGTGCTAAATGTAAAGATGTTAAAGTCACACTGTTTCCCCTGAAGTTTACAGAATCTCAGATTCTCATCTTAAGGTTTCTGGGCTACGTTCTAAATGTAAAGATGTTAAAGTCACATTGTTACACGCTAAGTTTAAAGATGTTAGAGTCACAGTGTTTCCCCTGAAGTTTACAGAATCTCAGATTCTCATCTGAAGATTTCTGGGATACGTGATGAATGTAAAGATTTTGAAGTCACATTGTTTCCCCTGAAGTTTACAGAACCTCAGATTCTCATCTGAATGTTTCTGGGCTACGTGCTCAATGTAAAGATATTAAGTTCACATTGTTTCCCCTGAAGTTTCCAGAATCTCTGATTTTCATCTGGAGGTTTCTAGGCTACATGCTAAATATAAAGATGTTGAAGTCCCATTGTTTCCCCTGAAGTTTACAGAATCTCAGATTCTCATCTGAAGGCTTCATGGCCTATGTGCTAAATGTAAAGATGTTGAAGTCACATTGTTTCCCCTGAAGTTTACAGAATCTCAGATTCTCATCTTAAGGTTTCTGGGCTACTTGCTGTAAAGATGTAAAGTAAATTTAAATGTACATCTGTAAAGATGTTAAAGTCACATTGTTACATGCTAAATTTAAAGATGTTAGAGTCACAGTGTTTCCCCTGAAGTTTACAGGGTCTCATCTGAAGGTTTTATAGGTAACCGTATCTCTGCTGGATGTTTTGAGGTCAGACACTCTCTTCTCGCCCAAATATTTAAGAGCATTACTGTCTCAAAGGAAGGTTTCTGGCTATGTGCTAAATGTAAAGATGTTAAAGTCACATTGTTTCCCCTGAAGTTTACAGAATCTCAGATTCTCATCTGAAGGTTTCTGGGCTATGTGCTAAATGTAAAGATGTTATAGTCACATTGTTTCCCCTGAGGTTTACAGAATCTCAGATTCTCATCTGAAGATTTCTCGGCTACGTGATGAATTTAAAGATGTTAAAGTCACATTGTTTCCCCTGAAGTTTACAGAATCTCAGATTCTCATCTGAAGGTTTCTGGGCTACATGCTAAATGTAAAGATGTTATAGTCACATTGTTTCCCCTGAAGTTTACAGAATCTCAGATTCTCATCTGAAGATTTCTGGGCTACATGCTGAATGTAAAGATGTTAAGTTCACATTGTTTCCCCTGGAGTTTACAGAATATCCAATTTTAATCTGGAGGTTTCTAGACTACATGCTAAATGTAAAGATGTTAGAGTCACAATGTTTCCCCTGAAGTTTACAGAATTTCAGATTCTCATCTGAAGGTTTTTGGGCTATGTGCTAAATGTAAAGATGTTAAAGTCACATTGTTTCCCCTGAAGTTTACAGAATCTCAGATTCGCATCTGAAGATTTCTGGGCTACGTCATGAATGTAAAGGTATTAAAGTCACAGTGTTTCCCCTGAAGTTTACAGAATCTCAGATTCTCATCTGAAGGTTTCTGGGCTATGTGCTAAATGTAAAGATCTTAAAGTCACATTGTTTCCCATGAAGTTTAAAGAATCTCTCATTTTCCTCTGGAGGTTTCTGGGCTATATGCTAAATGTAAAGATGTTATAGTCACATTGTTTCCCCTGAAGATTACAGAATCTCAGATTTTCATCTGAAGATTTCTGGGCTACATGCTAAATGTAAAGATGTTAAAGTCACATTGTTTCCCCTGAAGTTTACAGAATCTCAGATTCTCATCTGAAGATTTCTGGGCTACGTCATGAATGTAAAGATGTTAAAGTCACATTGCTTTCCCTGAAGTTTACAGAATCTCAGTTTCTTATCTGAAGGCTTCATGGCCTACGTGCTAAATGTAAAGATGTTGAAGTCACATTGTTTCCCCTGAAGTTTGCAGAATCTCAGATTCTTATCTGAAGCCTTCATGGTCTACGTGCTAAATGTAAAGATGTTAAAGTCACATTGTTTCCCCTGAAGTTTAAAGAATCTCTCATTTTCCTCTGGAGGTTTCTGGGCTAAGTGCTAAATTTAAAGGTATTAAAGTCACAGTGTTTCCCCTGAAGTTTACAGAATCTCAGATTCTCATCTGAAGGTTTCTGGGCTACGTGCTAAATGTAAAGATGTTAAAGTATCATTGTTACACGCTAAATTTAAAGATGTTAGAGTCACAGTGTTTCCCCTGAAGTTTACAGAATCCCAGATTCTCATCTGAAGATTTCTGGGATACGTGATGAATGTAAAGATGTTGAATCACATTGTTTCCCCTGAAGTTTACAGAACCTCAGATTCTCATCTGAATGTTTCTGGGCTACGTGCTAAATGTAAAGATGTTAAGTTCACATTGATTACCGGGAAGTTTCCAGAATCTCTGATTTTCATCTGGAGGTTTCTAGGCTAAATGCTAAATGGAAAGATGTAGAAGTCACATTGTTTCCCCTGAAGTTTACAGAATCACAGATTCTCATCTGAAGGTTTCTGGGCTATGTGCTAAATGTAAAGATGTTAAAGTCACAGTGTTTCCCCTGAAGTTTACAGAATCTCAGATTCTTATCTGAAGATTTCTGGGCTATGTGATGAATGTAAAGATGTTAAAGTCACATTGTTTCCCCTGACATTTACAGAATTCCACATTCTCATCTGAAGGTTTCTGGGCTATGTGCTAAATGTAAAGATGTTAAAGTCACATTGTTTCCCCTGAAGTTTACAGAATCTCAGATTCTCATCTGAAGGTTTCTGGGCTACATGCTAAATGTAAAGATGTTATAGTCACATTGTTTCCCCTGAAGTTTACAGAATCTCAGATTCTCATCTGAAGATTTCTGGGCTACCTGCTGAATGTAAAGATGTTAAGTTCACATTGTTTCCCCTGGAGTTTACAGAATAGCCAATTTTCATCTGGAGGTTTCTAGACTACATGCTAAATGTAAAGATGTTAGAGTCACAATGTTTCCCCTGAAGTTTACAGAATTTCAGATTCTCATCTGAAGGTTTTTGGGCTATGTGCTAAATGTAAAGATGTTAAAGTCACATTGTTTCCCCTGAAGTTTACAGAATCTCAGATTCGCATCTGAAGGTTTCTGGGCTATGTGCTAAATGTAAAGATCTTAAAGTCACATTGTTTCCCATGAAGTTTAAAGAATCTCTCATTTTCCTCTGGAGGTTTCTGGGCTATATGCTAAATGTAAAGATGTTATAGTCACATTGTTTCCCCTGAAGATTACAGAATCTCAGATTTTCATCTGAAGATTTCTGGGCTACATGCTAAATGTAAAGATGTTAAAGTCACATTGTTTCCCCTGAAGTTTACAGAATTTCAGATTCTCATCTGAAGGCTTTGTGGTCTACGTGCTAAATGTAAAGATGTTAGAGTCACAGTGTTTCCCCTGAAGTTTACAGAATCTCAGATTCTCATCTGAAGGCTTCGTGGTCTACGTGCTAAATATAAAGATGTTAGAGTCACAGTGTTTCCCCTGAAGTTTACAGAATCTCAGATTCTCATCTGAAGATTTCTGGGCTACGTCATGAATGTAAAGATGTTAAAGTCACATTGCTTTCCCTGAAGTTTACAGAATCTCAGTTTCTTATCTAAAGGCTTCATGGCCTACGTGCTAAATGTAAAGATGTTGAAGTCACATTGTTTCCCCTGAAGTTTGCAGAATCTCAGATTCTTATTTGAAGCCTTCATGGTCTACGTGCTAAATGTAAAGATGTTAAAGTCACATTGTTTCCCCTGAAGTTTAAAGAATCTCTCATTTTCCTCTGGAGGTTTCTGGGCTAAGTGCTAAATTTAAAGGTATTAAAGTCACAGTGTTTCCCCTGAAGTTTACAGAATCTCAGATTCTCATCTGAAGGCGTCATGGCCTATGTGCTAAATGTAAAGATGTTAAAGTCACATTGTTATGTGCTAAATGTAAAGATGTTAGAGTCACAGTGTTGTCACAGTGTTTCCCCTGAAGTTTACAGAATCTCAGATTCTCATCTGAAGGTTTCTGGGCTACGTGCGAAATGTAAAGATGTTGAAGTCACATTGCTTCCCCTGAAGTTTACAGAATCTCAGTTTCTCTGAAGATTTCTGGGCTAACGATTCTCACTTGAAACCAACAGAGCCACAAAGTCCTCCCTAATGTTTTGAGGTCAGAGGATGTGAAGTGAAGATTTTGGGGTCACTGGTTTTCACCTGAAAGTTTCAAGTTCACAGGTTAACAACTTAAGGTTTAAAGGGTGCTTGGTCTCACCAAAGCTATTGGGGTCACAGGTTGTGAGGTTACAGGGTCTCAGCTGAAGGTTTTATAGGGTGTCAGTATCTCTGCTGGATTTTTCGAGGTCACACACTCTCTTCTCACCCAAATATTTAGGCGTATTACTGTCTGAAAGGAACGTTTCTGGGCTATGTGCTAAATGTAAAGATGTTAAAGTCACATCGTTTCCCCTGAAGTTTAAAGAATCTCAGATTCTCACCTGAAGGTTTCTGGGCTATGTGCTAAATGTAAAGATGTTAAAGTCACATTGTTTCCCCTGAAGTTTACAGAATCTCAGATTCTCATCTTAAGGTTTCTGGGCTACGTTCTAAATGTAAAGATGTTAAAGTCACATTGTTACATGCTAAGTTTAAAGATGTTAGATTCACAGGTTTCCCCTGAAGTTTACAGAATCTCAGATTCTCATCTGAAGGTTTCTGGGCTACGTGCGAAATGTAAAGATGTTGAAGTCACATTGCTTCCCCTGAAGTTTACAGAATCTCAGTTTCTCTGAAGATTTCTGGGCTAACGATTCTCACTTGAAACCAACAGAGCCACAAAGTCCTCCCTAATGTTTTGGGGTCAGAGGATGTGAAGTGAAGATTTTGGGGTCACTGGTTTTCACCTGAAGATTTCAGGTACATAGAATCCCATGGTCTCATCTGAAGGTTTTGGGGTCACAGTTTTCAACTGCAGATTTTATGGTACTGATACAAAAAGTTGGATTTTGTGTTAAGTTTATCACCTGAAAGTTTCAAGTTCACAGGTTAACAACTTAAGGTTTGAAGGGTGCTTGGTCTCACCAAAGCTATTGGGGTCACAGGTTGTGAGGTTACAGGGTCTCAGCTGAAGGTTTTATAGGGTGTCAGTATCTCTGCTGGATTTTTCGAGGTCACACACTCTCTTCTCACCCAAATATTTAAGCGTATTACTGTCTGAAAGGAACGTTTCTGGGCTATGTGCTAACTGTAAAGATGTTAAAGTCACATTGTTTCCCCTGAAGTTTAAAGAATCTCAGATTCTCACCTGAAGGTTTCTGGGCTATGTGCTAAATGTAAAGATGTTATAGTCACATTGTTTCCCCTGAAGTTTACAGAATCTCTGATTTTCATCTGGAGGTTTTTGGGTCTTAAAGTCACATTGTTTCCCCTGAAGTTTACATAATCTCAGATTCTCATCTGAAGGCTTCATGGCCTACATGCTAAATGTAAAGATGTTAAAGTCACATTGTTACATGCTAAATGTAAAGATGTTAGAGTCACAGTGTTGTCACAGTGTTTCCCCTGAACTTTACAGAACCTCAGATTCTCATCTGAATGTTTCTGGGCTACGTGCTAAATGTAAAGATGTTAAGTTCACATTGTTTCCCCTGAAGTTTCCAGAATCTCTGATTTCCATCTGGAGGTTTTTAGGCTATATGCTAAATGTAAAGATGTTGAAGTCACATTGTTTCCCCTGAAGTTTACAGAGTCTCAGATTCTCATCTGAAGGCTTCATGGCCTACGTGCTAAATGTAAATATGTTGAAGTCACATTGTTTCCCCTGAAGTTTACGGAATCTCGGATTCTCACCTGAAGGTTTCTGGGCTATGTGCTAAATGTAAAGATTT